>NC_086110.1:16750225-17350225 GCF_963921235.1 Mobula hypostoma | reverse complement strand
TTGTGAGTTGTATTATTATGCAAAGTCACTGGTTAGCTTTAATACATGTATTCACTGCCCAGTTCACATCACCATTCTAGATCTTTAAAGCTACACTTCCACTTGTTTATCTCAACTCAAACTAACACCCTGAACCCTCTTTCTTAAAAGGAAAAATGATGCTGATGGATTCTGGTGGATACCCAAATTAAAGTTTAACCAAAATATTTCTAACAAGAATTTTTACTGCAGGGGTTTCTCTCCAAACACAAATTGCAAAATACAGAACACAACAAAACACATCAATAAATACCAATAAAGATTTCTCACCTGTTCACTGAATAATGTTTGACAACCTTATTTAGGTAAATGGGAACAATGGCTACACCTGCTGTGGCTCATATAACTGGCTTCTCAGCACAGTACCTATCATCCTTGGACTTAATGCATGGAAATTTGCAACCTGCTGAAGTGCAGTTCTCTTATGGAACTGCTGGTTAGCTTTCAACATGATATAGCCCATCAAAGGTTCAGGGATTTCAGTGGAAATAACTTCCTTACATTATTTTCTGCATGTTTTGGGCATTAATATGACGCTATTAAGCAGAAAATGATTGCAGATCCATATAAAACTGCACCTCACCCATGTTTCTGTCTTCACTCCATTAATCATTTAAATTAAGATAATAAATAATGAAGAACCCACATTCAGATACAAAGTTGGAAGACATTACTTATCAAGAACAGTAGATTGACAACTGAATTTCTCGACAAGTCCAATCACTTCTGTCTCTTGAAATGCAAAAGGACATCGCCTAGAGTGACGATTTCCTCATGTAGGATCCATGCAGTGACAGAGTCTCCACATCATCTGAGGAGAAGGCAAGTAATTTAAATGCATCTCTCCTTTACTCCTTCAGAATGACATACAATTTGTATTCGTTTCTTCCTTGTCTGTGTAAACATCACAATTGCAATTTGATGAAAACATTCAAGAGGATCATGAAATGTATTCTCAAAGATTGTCCTGAGAAAATATAACTTGCAGAATTTTTGGGAAAAATAAAAGGTGTCCGTGAACAACATACATGTTGTTAATTGCAAATTAACTACCAAACAACTGTTTCTATGTTTTTCTATGTTTCTATGTTTCTAGGTGACACTCCACTGGCAGAATTTTAAAATATGATCTGTGCCCTTAATTTCCCTGTGAATCTCCTCGTTGCACTTTTAGCTTTCCACATAACTATCTTCTTTCTCTTGTAGACATTGAGGAAGAGATTATTTGCCTGGCACCAGGCCTCAGCTTCTTCCACCTCCCCTCTCTTGGGCATATTATCATTGTTGGTGATGAGCCTCACCACAGTCATGGCATTGGCACACTTGACAGTGTAATTACTCCTGTGTTTTCATGTGCAGAATGTACAGAGTGGCCACAGCACAGCACCCGTGTTGAGGATGATGGAGGGGAGGAGCAATTATTTATCGTATCTACCCAAAGGCTATCGGTTAGAAAGTTCAACTCCTAGTGAATAAATAATGAAAAAATCATGAACATAGAAAAACACACTGGGATCTTGTGATCAAAGCAATTAATGAGCACCAGTTTATATATGGACATCATAAATATCACCATGGCACTGCCCATCTTCAATTTCTACCCAACAAATTGTAATATTCCTTTCAATAAATTGCATTCTTTCAAAGCCTCATGTCTCCTGGAAACGAATCAGATTTACCTCTCTTTCATAATCCAAGCTTACCTTCCCCTGTTACAGGATAGTTATCTACTGTTCCGTTGTAAACGTGGAGGTAGCTGGCTTGTCCCTTCCAAAGGGTCCCTTGTTTTACATGTAACAATATACTGTATTGTATACCACCAAATAAATAAGTGCTGCCTGGCCTGCTGAGTTCCTCCAGCATTTTGTGTGTATTAAATGTATAAAAATTCAGTAGAATGGATTATATGGGCTTATTTCCACTTTAGAGGATATCAGTGCAGTGTATACAGATGCAATATTCTCCCAAGGACTGACCTTGGTACCTGGTATGATTCTGATATATTAACTGTAATATAGTGTTCTGTTCAGAATTATTGGCTTCAACAAAAGATGTTCGGTTTACATTCTCTCAGCCTGATTGCCTATGTTTGCACCAACACAAATGACATCCAAAGTCATTAAATAAATCAAATGTCATGTTAAGTGATTTCTTCAGACAATAAACATGAGTAAAGTCATATTTCATCAGCAAAATAAAAGCATCGTTGAGAAGTGAAAAGGTGTGGAAACCCAAGGTAGTAATCTGAGAGGCTCAAAACTAACTTTCTTTTAGCCATTGGAGATAATATACTGCAGCAAATGTCAAGAGTATAGGTATAAGACATAAAAATTTAAAACATGAAGTTACATTACTGTCATATACACCAAAGTGCAATGAAATTCCAGGCTCACTTAGACCTCACGACTCAACAATAGACACGTTGGTGATGCAAATTCTCAAAAACTGCAAACACTTCTCTGAAATAAAATCAAAAAATGCACTAAGGACACAAAAGATCAGGCGAGGCAACATCAATGGAAGCGGAAACTATTTACACTTCATATCCACAATCCTACATCAGGTCACTGACCTGAAACATCATCTCTGACTCTCTTCCCACAGAACTTCTGGTAATTACACCCCTTCACCATTCCCATTCCTGTTTCCTTCTCTCACCTCATCTCCTTACCTGTCCATTACCTCCCACTGGTGCTGGTCTCTGTTGCCTTTCTTCCACGGTCTTCCACCCTCCCGACCAGATTCCCCTTTCTCCTTTATCTCTTTCACCTATCCGCTTCCTAGCTCTTTGCTTCACCCCTCCTCCCCACTCCCAGTTTCACCATCATCTACCAGCTTGTGTATCGTCCTCCACGTTCCCAACTTATAGCTCTGTTGTCTCATTATTTTTCCCCAGTCCTGATGAAAGGTCTCGGCTGAAAGGTCGAAAGTTTGACTGTTTACACTTTACCAGAAATGCTGCCTGGCCTACTGAGTTTCTCCAGCATTTTGTGTGTGTCCAGAGCAGCATTTGAGTTACCGCAGCAGCTCAGAGGGAACAGTGCTCCTGATTTGGAGTCAAGGCAAACATCCCACCCAGCCACCAACCATCTCTACTTTATAAAATGTCACCTGCCCTTCGACGATGCAACAGGGCATCAGCTGGAAGGCCCATGTTGGGATACAGCTATAGTAGAGCTGTCATGTACGTGGGTTTTGACCCAAAGAAAGAAAAGGCCGGAGTGTTTATTCGGCGAGGATACATAACAACAGCTCCATACTTGGCTCAGTGTTAACTCCTGGCTCTCTCTCTCACACTCCCTGTCTATCTGCTACTGACAGTGATCCACCATGTTCTTCTGGGCACCAGCAAATCCCATCTCTAATTCCCCACAGCTACCTTAAGGCAGTATATGATTCAGAATTTAGACAATAGACAATAGGTGCAGGAGTAGGCCATTCGGCCCTTCAAGCCAGCACCGCCATTCACTGTGATCATGGCTGATCATCCACAATCAGTATCCAGTTCCTGCCTTATCCCCATAACCTTTGATTCCGCTATCTTTAAGAGCTCTATCCATCTCTTTTTTGAAAGCATCCAGACACTTGGCCTCCACAGCCTTCAAGGGCAGAGCATTCCATATATCCACCACTCTCTGGTGAAGAAGTTTTTCCTCAACTCCGTTCTAAATTTGATTTACTCCACAATGTACTTACAAGCATATTATAAAATCAACAGAAGTACCTCCATTATAAGCAGTATAGAAACCATATAGACACGTTTTCACGTCCCAATAACTAAAGAAATGGAACATTCTACAGTGTATGACAGGAAGGCATCAAAACATCAACTGATTACAATAATATACCAGGGGACGATATTGAAAACTGCAGAGTCAGCACAACGACAGCAGAATGTCAAGGCCAAGAGTGAGCGTGAGCGTGTGTGTACACGGAGCGCGATTACTGAGCACTCTCCATCACAACGATAACACTAACTGCTCATGAAGATGTGACAGCTACTCCTTTATCTTGACCACTGTCCACTCCAGCCACTGGAGCCCAGGTGGAGACCCGCACCCACAGCCCCAGCCTCTTACCTGATCTGACGTTGCTCAGCTGTGCCTTGTCCCTGATCCATTCTTCAGTTGCTCCCACCTGCACTGCCCTCATTCTCATCTCTCTGAACACCCTTACTCTCTCACGAATCGTCTTTCTTCCTCCTGGTCTCTGAACACTTTCCCGCTCCGTGACAACGAAGCTGCGCATGCGCTCGCTGACAACGACTGCGAATTGAACCACGTGACCACAGTGTGACTTCCCGCGTAAATCGGGACAAGAAACTCGGCGACCTCTTTCCTCGGCAAAGGACGGCGCACACAGTGGCCGGGCTTTTGTAAATTTGCTAAACCACTTGTATAATTATGACGCCAATAATGGAAAACCTGGTATTTCATGTACAGCGAAACAATGCTTTACACGCAGTTGTCGCAGGGACAGCCCCGCGTTGAAGGAAACCAGTGGGAGCGTGCATTAATAAATATATATTTATATTTCAAATTTACCCTGCTGTCTGAGAAAAGAAGTATTCCCGTAACTCTCATTTGTTTCTATTTGTATGACTGGGTGAAAATAATGAGCTTAATCAGCAGCAGTGATGAGCTGCATTGATCCTCAGCCACCCGACCCCTTCTGAGCTCTAAACTTCACAACTTCAAAAGCCAGAGTGTTCTTCAATGTTTTGGTTTCAATTCCACCAGGAACTGAAAATCACTCTGAAGCGCTTTGCTCCCCTCAGCCAGGCTGAAGGTCTTGCTTTCTTTGGACGGTTTAATTCTGATGAAAGGACTATTTGGGAGTCAATCTCATCCAAAACAAGGGTTGATTTGTCCCGACGGTGGGAATGTGGAGACTGGATTCCAGTCTGGGATGGAGTCTCCAATGCACCGGATGCAAGGGGCTGCAGAGGCTTTTAGACTCAGCCAGTTCCATCATGGCCACAGTCTCCCCACCAGCAAGGAGACCTTCCAGAGGCGGTGTGGTGTCTTTAATATTTCAGTAATCTGTCAGATATCTTGTAAATATGCCGTTGATTGAGCATTCCGGTTCTGTTAAATAATTAACTGGGGTAAAATATTTTAAAACCGTTATTTTACGTTATCGCGCTACCACGTGACCCGCGCCTCGTTAAAAGTCAAAGACAAAGTTCGCTCCGGATTTCGGTGTCTCCGCGTTTTTTTTAATTAATTTAATGTTTTGAATTTGCAAAACATAACATTGGCGACGAGGTGTATTAAAATGAAGCCGAGACGGCTGCCGACCTGTAAAAGCGGAGCGAGAAGTTGGAAGTGAAAAAAACAGCTTTGCGCAGCCCAGCAGGTGGAGACGGTCTTCGGAAGGGAAGAGACGGTCGAGTTTTGTTAAACTCACAAAACGGGAGAATGCAGGTTTCAGAAAGACTGAGTACCGGCTGATAGTAATCAGTACACAATCCGAAATGGCTGTCTACATCGGAACTCTTGCCGAGTTTGATGACCCCACGGGTCATTGCCTCATGTATGCTGAGCTATTGGAACAGGATTGTGAAGCAAATGAAATGGCCAACGAGAAGCGAGAGCCAATTTTGCTGAGTTCTTCGGGTTTGAAGGTATACAGTTCGCTTCGATGTTTGGCTGCTCCAATGAAACGCGCAGCAATGAGCTTTACAGATATTGTAGAAGTGATGCAGGAATACTTAGAAGCGAAGACGTTGTTGATTGAAGAACGCTTTGGGTTTCAACAGCAGAAGCTGAACAAGGGGGAGTCCATTTCAGCGGACGTGGCTGAATTAAAGCGATTGTCTCAGCATTGCCAGTTTCGTCATTACTTTTGTCACACGTCGTAGTCAGGGCAGAAATGGGAAGATAGACCAGATGAATGAGTGGCTGAGGAACTGGTGCAGGGGAAAGAGTTTCAGGTTTTTGAAATATGGAACCTATTCTGAGGCGGGGGTTGGGGGGCGGCCTGTTTCTTAATTGGAGGAGAACTAATATCCTGGCTGGGAGGTTGGCTAGTGTACTTGGGACAATTTAAGCTAGTTTAACATGGGGATGGAAACCAGAGTAATAGTCTTCTAAATAGAAAGATTGAGAGCAAGATACTGTTAATGTCATAACCAGTCCGGAAGAACAGTAATGCATTTATTTTAACACGAGGAACATTAGGGGTGGGGGCGAAGAATTTAGAGCATGGTTCAGTCCAAAATACTATGTGAGAGAGGAACAAGATTGGATAATTGTCCACATATGACGTTTGGAAGCTGTTTAAAGACCAAGTGCTCAGTGTAAACGACAGTAAGGAGACAGACAACAGTCGAAGATTTCTGAGTTGTTTCTTAGGCAGACCTTGGTCTGGCAGCCCTCCTGACTAGATAATGTTGGCATGGTGCCTTATAGGTCCTTGCTGAATATCATGCAGACTGTCAACAAGCATTTAAACCATATTGATGAGAGACAGTTACATAACAACAAATGTGGCCAACAAATGATACTTGTTAGATTCTGAGCTATTCATTGTAAATGAAATATAGTACTCAAAGCATAATGAAATCGTCATTATAATCTATAGTTTACAGAGATTACATTAGTCTTGATAAATATTTGCACCAATGGCATAGGTAGACAAGGTGAGGAGGTCCTTAACAGAGATTTTAGGGAGCTTGGTAGAAAGCTAAAGACAGGACCTTTAGGGCAGTAATCTCTGGATGGCTGCCAGTGAGGGTAGAAGGAGGGGCTGATAATGGGGCAAAACTGCAGTCACCAGGTTGAGTTGTGATGCAAGAGGAAGACCAAAAAGGGTGAAGACAGGACAAGGTGTTACATTTGTATGCATGCAGTATACAGAATAAGGTAGATGAACTTACAGCACAATCACAGATTGGCACGTGTGCGGTTATGGGCATCACTGAGTCATGGCTGAAAGGAGGTTAAAGCTGGGAGCTTGACTTTCAAGGATACACATTGTTTTGAGAGGACAGGTAGGTAGGCAGAAGACGTGTGGCTGTTGGTACACACTGAAATCAAATCATTAGGAAGTGGTAACATGGAATCGGAAAGTACTGAATCATTCTGGTAGAAGGGGCAAAAAGATCCTGATAGGAGTTATATTCAGACCTCCAAAAGAATGGTCTACGAATTACAATGTGAGATAGAAAATGCATGTCAGCAGAGCAATGTTACAATAGTAATGCGTGATTTCAATATGCAGGTAGATTGGGGTAAATTAGGTTGGCGCTGGACCCCCAAGGGGGAAATTTCTTGAATGCCCATGAGATTCCATTTTAGAGCAGCTCGTGGTTGAGCCCGCTTGGGGATCAGCTTTTTTGGATTGAGTGTGTTGTAATGAACCAGAAGTGATTAAGAGTGAAGGTATAAGAACCCCGAGGGGAAAATGATGAAAATGGGATCGAATTCATTGTGAAGATATTGTGGAGGCATTAGTAATGATCTTTCAAGAATCACTAGATTCTGCAAAGGTTCCGGAAGAGTAGAAAATTAAAAAAATTTGCTCCACTCTTCAAAAAGGGAGAGGGGCAGATGGAAGGAAATTATAGTCCAGGTAGCCTGAATTCAGTAGTGGGGAAGATGTTGGAGTTGATTACTAAGAATGTGGTTTCAGTGTACTTGGAGGCACAGGATAAAATATGCTGTATTCAGCATAGTTCCCTCAAAGGAAAATCTTGTCTAACAAATCTGTTGGATTTCTTTGGGGGGGCGGGGAATAACAAGCAGGATAGAGAAAGGAAAGGCTGTTGATGTTTTTACTTGGATTTTCAGAAGCCTTTTGACAAGGTGCTGCACCTTTGTATTACTGGAAAGACCATAAGACCATTCAATCATGGCTTATTTTTTTTTCTCCTCCACAACCCCTTTTCCCAGCCTTCTCCCCGTAATCTATCTGGCCTTCACAGCTGCCTGTGGCAACAAATTCCACAAATTCACCACCCTTTGGCTAAAGAAATATCTTCGCATCTGTTTTGAAGGGGCACCCCGCTATCCCGAGGTTGTGCCCTCTTGTCCTAGACTCCTTTCCACATCTACTCTGTCTAGGCTTTCAGCATTTGAAAGGTTTCAATGAGATCCCCCCTCAACCTTCTGAATTCCAGCAAATCCAGACCCAGAGCCATCAAACATTCCCCACATGATATCCCTTTCATTCCTGGAGTCATCCTTGTGTAGCCACCCCTGGCCACCCTCAGCGTCGCCGGTTCGCTGTCGTCTAGGGAAACAGCCTCGGCCCCGCCAAACTGGATAATTCGTTTGTGTGGATGCTGTGTGATGTACCCCACCCCGCCCAAATAACAGACAATACACCAGATGCAATTAAGTGACTTAGTTTATAGATATTACTGGAACTATATAATTAAGAGAGAATAAAATATAAAAGGAAAATAAAAGGCGCCACACTTATCAAAGTTCAATCTCTTCTTGCACAAAACCGTTGGAGCTCAAGGACCACCTTCTTCACCCTGCGACCCCCTCGGACCACCTCGACCGGCCACCTGGGACCAACAACGGTGGTCGACCAGACGTTCCACACGAGTCCGTCTCCGTCTCCTCGCCGAACGCCCTCCTCGGGGTCCAACCCCGTTAGCGGACATCACAGCACATCGTCCATCCTCTGTCTCGCTTTCCCGCCTTCTGACCCAAAACCCCGTGCATACAGTATCTTCAAATACACCAAACCTATAACAATTATCCCAATTAGTTAATAGCACCAACTTATCACCCTCTAAACCAAAACAAACTGCTAGCGCAAACTTTCTCGGCGTTTAACACAACAAAGCCGCATTCCCCACATTAACATAACAAAGACGCCATTTTAATTAGCCTCCGCAGTAACATTAAAGTCGAAACCCCCTTACACTTGTGAACCTCCTCTGGACCCTCTCCAATGCCAGCACATCTTTTCAAAGATAAGAGGCCCAAAACTGGTCACAATACTCAAGATGAGGCCCCACCATTTCCTCATAAAGCCTCAGCATCACATCCTTGCTCTTGTATTCTGGACCTCTTGAAATGAATGCTAACATGGTATTTGCCTTCCTCACCACTGACTCAACCTGCAAGTTAACCTTTACGGTGTTCTGCACAAGGACTCGCAAGTTCCTCTGCATCTCAGATTCCTGGATTTTCTCCCCGTTTAGAAAATAGTTTGAACATTTATTTCCGCTACCAAAGTACATGACTCTGCATTTTTCAACATTGCATGTCATTTGCCACTTTCTTGGCCATTCTCCTAATCTGTCTAAATGCTTCTGCATCCTACCTGTTCCTCAACACTACCTGCCCCTCCACCAATCTTCGTATCATCTGCAAACTTGGCAACAAAGCCATCTGTTCCTTCATCTAAATCACTTATATACAGCATAAAAAGAAGCGGTCCCAACATTGACCCCTGCAGAACACCATTAATCACTGGCAGCCAACCAGAAAATGATCCTTTTAGTCTCACTCACTGCTACTACCGATCAGTCAATGCTCTAACCATGTTAGTAACTTTCCTGTAATACCATGGGCTCTTAACTTGGTAAGCAGCCTCGTGTGGCACCTTGTCAAAGGCCTTCTGAAAGTCCAAATATACAACATCCACTGCATACCCTTTATCTATCCTACTTGTAATGTCCTTAATGAATTCCAACAGGTTCGCCAGGCAGCATTTTCCCTGAAGGAAACCATGCTGACTTTGTCCTATCTTGTCCTGTGTCACCAAGTACTCCATCACCTCATCCTTAACAATTGACTCTAACATCTTCCCAACCACTGAGGTCAGGCTAACTGGTCTATGATTTCCTTTCTGCTGCCTTCTTCCTTTTTTAAAGAGTGGAGTGCCATTTGCAATTTTCCAGTCCTCTGGCACCATGCCAGAGTCCAATGATTTTTGAAAGATCATTTCTAATGCCAGCACAATCTCTAATGCTACCTCTTTCAGAACCCTAGGGTGCAGGTCCTCTGGTCTGAGTGACTTGTGTACCTTTATGTCTTTCAGATTTTTGAACACCTCTGTTGTAACAGTAACAGCACCCACTTCTCTTCCTTCACACACTACAACATCAGGCATACTGCTAGTGTCTTCCACAGTGAAGACTGACAAAAAATACTCATTTAGTTCATTAACCATTTTCTGGTCCCCCATTATTATTTCTCCTGCCTCGTTTTCTAGGGGTCCTATATCCACTCTCACTTCGCTTTTATTTTTAACATACTTGAAAAAACTTTTATTATCCACTTTGATATTACTCGCTGGCTTACTTTCATATTTCATCTTTTCCCTTCTAATGATTTTATTTTAGTTGCTCTCTGTAGGTTTTTAAAAACTTCCCTATCCTCTATCTTCTCACTATTTTTTTGCTTTGTTATATGCCTTTCTTTTGCTTTTACAATGGCTTTGACTTCCCTTGACAGGCATAGTTGTACCTTTTTACCATTTGAGTATTTCTTCATTTTGGGAATACATGTGTCCTGCACCTTCCTCATTTTTCCCAGAAACACAGGCCATTGCTGTACTGCTGACATCCCTGCCAGCAGCTCCTTCCAATTTACTTTGGCCAACTCCTCTCTCATACCACTGTAATTTCCCTTACTCCACTGAAATACTGCTACATCAGATTTTACTTCCTCCCTATCAAATTTCAAGTTGAACTCATTCGTATTATGATCACTGGTTCCTAAGTGTTCTTTTACTTTAAGCTCCCTAATCATCTCCGGTTCATTACATAACACCCATTCCAGTATAGCTGATCCCCTAGTAGGCTCAACGACAAACTGCTCTAAAAAGCTACCTCATAGGCATTCAACAAACTCACTCTCTTGAGATCCATTACCAACCTGATTTTCCCAATTCACCTGCATGTTAAAATCTCCCATGACCACCATAACGTTGCCCTCTTGACTTGCCTTTTCTATTATTTCTTGTTGTAACCTGTGGTCCACCCCCCAGTCACTGTTGGGAGGCCTGTATGTAACTGCCATCAACGTCCTTTTACCCTTGCGGTTTCTTAACTCAACCCACAAGGATTCTACATCTTCTGATCCTATGTCACATCTTTCTACTGATTTGATGCCATTCTTTACCAGTTGAGCCACACCATCCCACTCCCTACCTTCCTATCCCTCCGATATAACGTGTAACCTTGTACATTCAGCTCCCAACTACAACCATCCTTCAGCCACGATTCAGAGATGGCCACAACATCATACCTGGCAATCTGTAATATTGCAACAAGATCATCCACCTTATTTCTTGTACTATACGCATTTAGATACAACACCTTGAGTACCGTATTTGCTATCTTTTCTGATTCAGCATCCCTAATGATTTGATACTCAGCCTGTTGGCTGCAACTGCGTCCCATCACCTGCCTACCTTTCCTGACACTCTGACTGCACGCTATCTTTACTTTTTTACCATCTGTCCTATCTTGAGTCCTTCCCCAACAGCTCTAACAAACCTGCCCACGAGAATATTGGTCCCCCTGGGGTTCAGGTGCAACCCGTCACTTTTGAACAAGTCATACCTCCCCCAGAAGAGATCCCAGTGATCCAAGGACCTGAAGCCCTGCTCCCTGCACCAGCTTCTCAGTCACACATTTATCTGCCAGATCATCCTGTTTCTACCCTCACTAGTGCGTGGCACAGGCAACAATCCAGAAATTACTACCTGGGGGTTCCTGCTTCTCAGCTTTCTACCCAACTCTCTAAATTCTCTTTTCAGGACCTCGTAGCTTTTCCTTGCCATGTCATTGGTACCAATATATGTACCAAAACATCTGACTGCTCCCCCTCTTTCTCCAAAATGTGGACATGATCTGAGATATCTGGACCCTGGCACCTGGGAGGCAACATACCATCCGGGTGTCCCGTTCACGTCCACAGAATCTCCTGTCTGTTCCCCTCACCATCGAGTCTCCTATCACTACCACTCCCTTCTTCTCTCTCTTACCCTTCTGCACCATAGACCCATGCTCAGTGCCTGTAACCCGGTCGCTGTTGCATCCTCCCAAGAGGTCATCCCCTGCAAAAGTATCCAAGGTGGTATGCTTGCTTTTGAGGCGTCTGGCCGCAGGGGTGCTGTGGTGTAACTGCCTATTTCCATTTCTCCTGACAGTCACCCAGCTATTCGCCTCCTGTAACTTCAGGGTGACTGCTTAACTTGGATCAATTATGACCTCAGTCTCCTGTACGAGCTGAAGGTCATCGAGTTGCTGCTCCAGATCCCTAACATGGTCTTCAAGGAGCTGCAACCAGATGCACGAGATGTAGATGTAGTTCCCCGGCAGATTCTGGGTCTCCCGGTTCTCTAATACCCAGCATGAAGAGCACAACACAGCCACTTAAATGGTACAGTCAGAGGAAAAAAACAAAAAGGAAACCTTAACAGATGCTTTACACAGAGCCGATGCCTCCTCCAAGCCGAAGCCTCTGTATTAGCACAGATAGAAGATCAGCTGACTGGCAGATGACAAACAGTGGGAATAAAGTGGAGGCTTACTGGTTTGGCAGCTGGTTGCTCGTGGAGTTCCACAAATTGCTAACTTTGTGGCCAGGTTTGTAGACGATGTGGAGGTGGGTGGAGGTGCAGATGGTGTTCGGGAATCATTGAGAAATGCAGGAGGATTTAGACAGATTGAGAGAACAGGCAAAGAAATGGCAGATGGAATATAATGTAGGGAAGTGTATGATCATGAACTTTAGTAGAAGGACTAAAGGAGTAGACTAGTTTCTAATTGGGGAGAAAATTTAAGACTCAGAGGTGCAAAGGGAGCTTGGAGATCTTGTGCAGAATTTGCTAAAGGTTAACTTGCAGGTTGAATGTGTGATAAGGAAGACAAGTGCAATATTAACATTCATTTTGACAGGACGAGTATACAAGAACAATGCTGAGACTTTAGAGCCTTTGGTTGGGCTGTACTTGGAGTATAGTGAGCAGTTTTGGCCCCTTTAATTAAGAAATGATATGCTGACGTTGGAGAGAGTCCAGAGGAGTTTCACGAGAATGATCCCAGGAATGAAAGGTTTAATGTATGGGGAGAGTGGTGTTTCTGTGCCTGTACTCACTTGAGTTTGGAAGGATGAGGGGAGATCTCATTGAAACTCATCGAATATTAAAAGCCCCACAGTAGATAGTGGATGTTTCCTATAGTGGGTGAGCGTCGGAATAGAGGGCACATTCTCAGAATATTGGGCTGTTCAGAACAGAGGTGGGGAGGAATTTGTTTCGCCAGAAGGTAGTGTATCTATGGAATTCATTGCCACAGAAGGCTGCGGAGACCAAGTAAAGCAGAGGCTAATAGGTTGTTTATTAGTCCGGGCATAAAAGGTTATGGGTAAAAGACAAGGTAAGGGTTAGAAACATAGAAACATAGAAAACCTACAGCACAATACAGGCCCTTCGGCCCATGAAGCTGTGCCAAACATGTCCTTACCTTAGAAATTACCGAGGGTTACCCATAGCCCTCTATTTTTCTGAGCTTCATGTACCTGTCCAGGAGTCTCTTAAAAGACCCTATGGTACCCGCCTGTACCACCTTCGCCAGCAGCCCATTCCACGCACTCACCACTCTCTGTGTTTTTAAAAACAATAACAACAACAACAACTTACCCCTGACATCTCCTTTCCAAGCACCTTAAAACCGTACCCTCTGGTGCTAGCCATTTCAACCCTGGGGAGAAAGCCTCTGACTATCCGCACGATCACTGCCTCTCATCGTCTTCTACACCTCTATCAGGTCACCTCTCGTCCTCCGTCGCTCTAAGGAAAAAAGGCTGAGTTCACTCAACCTATTCTCATAAGGCATGCTCCCCAATCCAGGCAACATCCTTGTAAATCTCCTCTGCACCCTCTCTATGGTTTCCACATCCCTACTATAGTGAGGCAACCAGATCTGAGCACAGTAATCCAAGTGGGGTCTGACCAGGGTCCTATATAGCTGCAACATTATCTCTCGGCTCCTAAACTCAATTCCACGATTGATGAAGGCCAATACACCGTATGCTTTCTTAACCACAGAGTCAACCTGCGCAGCAGCTTGAGAGGGATAATAAATCAGCCATGATGTAATGGCAGAACAGACTCAATGGGCTGAATGGTGCATTTCTGATCCCATGTTTTGAGGTCTTTCTTGTCTCTGATCACTGATTTCATTGATAAATCATGCCACTTCATATGTTTGAAGCATGAGCATTGATACTACATTAATGGAACATGTGACTTTTCTCGGTCCTTACCAGATTAGTTTTTGCATTATCCAAGTATGTGTTTGTGTTCAAATCACCTTTTCTGAGCGATTGTTTCCATAATTCCATTAAATGCTCCTCCAACTCGAACAGGGTTACTGAGACTACTTCTCTTCAGGTCTCTCAAGCCGTGTTGGCATGACAAGTTTAAATAATTTGATAAGCTTGCTGTGAGCAAAAACACCTCGTCACTAACGTTGAGTGAGTACCAAATCAACCTGCAAGTTAACCTGTGGGAACTCTTGCACAAGATCTTCAAGCTCCCCTTGCAAGTCTGAATTTTCACTTTTCTCCACATTGAGGAAAATAGTCTGCACCTTTAGTCCTTTGACTAGAGTGTTTGACCATTCATTTCCGGACGTTTTACTCTATCTCCACTTCTTTGCCCATTCTCTAAATCTGTCTAAATCCTTCAGTTGACTCCATGCTTCCTCAAGACGACCTACAGCTCCACCTGTCTTCACATCATCGCCAAGCTTGGACACAAAGCCATCAATTTCATCATCCAAATCATTGGGATATAACATGAGAAGAGAGAGTAACCAAACTTCTCTCCTTTTCTCCAACTCTTTGCCACCAGCCAGTCAGCTGATCCTCCACCCATGCTCATACCTGTCTTGACATATCATGAGCTCTGAACTTGTTATGCAGCCTTTTGTGTGGCACCTTGTCAAAGACCTTTTGAAAATCCAAGTAAACAACATTCACTCCTTTCTCCATCCTGCTTGTTATTTCCTTGGGGTGTATGGAGTGTCAGGGAGGGGTAGCACCTCTAGTGGGGGAACATGCCTTGTCCTTTTCAGGGTGGTTTGTTCACCTTTAGTCCCCACCTGGCACTCAGCTCTCACCTGTGGCTCCCCGTAGTTCTTTGCATGTGACAGCGGCCAGAGCCAGGGAAACGGCTTCGACAAGCCGGCTAAACCAGGTCTCAAACCCTCGGTGAGATAGGGAGATGTCTATCCCAGCATGTGAAGACAGATTCCGGCAGATTGAGCGGATGAGACCAATGGAAGGTCCAACGGTCAAGAAGGTGGTCTCTGCAAGCGTCATGGAACGTGTGGAGCAGGACAAGACACAAAAGATGTCCTGGTCGTCCACTGTGCCTAGTCCCATCTCCAGCCATCTCAACTCTTGTCTTGCCACTGGATCCAGATGGGAATTGGGAAGAGAGAGTGAGGCTGACCCTGCGCAACTCTCCCTCACTTAAATCCAAATCAAGCGCTAGTCTCGACACCAAGATCCAGCTGGTGGCACAGTGACATCAGCGCCAGACTCTGGAGTGAAGGTTCCTGAGTTGGAACCCAGGCGGGCCGCTCCCGGGCACGCTTTCCATCCGTGCCAGGTTGAGTGTCAAGCTAGCAACTCGACCTCGTAAAAAGTACTAATGGTGTCGAGGTCTTCATCGATGACAATGGACGAACCTTGTTACTTCCTCAAACAATTTCAAAAACAAATTGTCAGGCGAGATTTCCACTTAAGGAAGCCATGCAGTCTTTGGTCTATTTTGTCATTCGCCTTTAAGTACCTGGAGATCTCGTTCATAATAATGGACTCCAACACCTTTCAAATCACTGAATTCAGGCTAACTGACCTATTATTTCCCTTCTTCTGCCTCCAACTCTTCTTGGAGAGTGCGGTGACATTTGCAATTTTCCAGTCCTCCAGAACCATCTCAGAATCACGTAATTCTTGAAAGATCATTATGAACAAATCCACAATCTGTTCAGCTACATCTTTCAGAACCCTGGGGTGCAGTCCATGTGGACTTAACTATCTTCAGACCTTTCAGCATCCCAAGCACCTTATCCCCAGTGATGGCATCTACAGTCACTTCTGCCGCCTGACAGTGAAGACTGACACAAAATATTTGACTGCCTGCGCCATTCCTTTCTCCCCTGTTACTACCTCTCCAGCAATTGTTTCCAGCGGGCCAATAACCACTGTTGTATTTGTTTTACTCGTTGTACATTCGGAAATTCTGGCATTCGCTTTTAGATTGTTGACTAGCTTACCTTCACACTTCATCTGTTTTCTCCTTTATGGCTTTTGTTTAATTGCCTTTTGACTTTGAAAAGTTTCCCAATCCTCTTACTTCCCACAGAATTTTGCCATATTATATCCCCTCATTTTTCAAGCATCCCACGTTTTTAAAAAAAATTGAAGTATTATATGCTTCAGTGTTGAAAGTAATGTGGCAGCTATTTTTAAAATGAATTATGAATTGGTGAACAAGTGAGAATTGGATAACATATTGCTATAAAATCATCACAATGATGTGTATTTTTTGCTTTTGTACAATGGCACATTTATTACCTGTTGGATTCTTCGTCCAGCAGCTCCCTGAAATAGTGTTGACAGAAAATAAATAACTCGTAATAAGCTGTCCAATGCCAAATGACGGTTTGTGGTTAAAAATTGCTGCATCACAATAAATGCTGCAAAATTAAACTTGAATAAACAACTTACCCCACAGATTATAATGACAGTCACCTTATACTTTGAGTACTATTTTTTTCTTTTACAGTAAACAAATATGATTTGTTCCCACATTTTTGATTTGGCCAAAATGAAATGGATTGTGAGGTCAGTAATCCATCTTATTGTGCAGGGGGCCATCCAACAGTGGGATAGAAGCTGTCAAGCCTGGTGCCTGTGTGTTTTCAGGCTTTTGTATCTTCTGTCCAATGGGAGGGGATCGAAGAGAGAATGTCTTGGGTGGCTGGGGCCTTTGATTATGTTGTCTGCGTTTTCCGGTCCACTTCACCAAATACAGTCGATACAATTACTCCACATACAGAAAAAATATCATCCCTGCAAGCAGTCTAGTGAATCAACTCATCCCTCAAGGGCAAGTATATTTATTTTTCAGTAAGGAGACTAAAGATGTACATTATCTTAAACCAATGAAAAGAAAAAGATTGGTTAAGACAAATGTAGGTCCCCGACAGACAGAAGCAAGTGAATTGATAATGGAGAGCAAGGACATGGCAGACCAATTGAATAACTACTTTGGTTCTGTCTTCACTAAGGAGGACATAAATAATCTTCCGGAAATAGTAGGGGACAGAGGGTCCAGTGAGACGGAGGAACTGAGGGAAATACATGTATTATGTAAATTGAAGGGATTAAAGGCAGATAAATCCCCAGGGCCAGATGGTCTGCATCCCAGAGTGCTTAAGGAAGTAGCCCAAGAAATAGTGGATGCATTAGTGATAATTTTTCAAAACTCTTTAAATTCTGGACTAGTTCCTGAGGATTGGAGGGTGGCTAATGTAACTCCACTTTTTGAAAAAGGAGGGAGAGAGAAACCGGGAAATTATAGACCGGTAAGCCTGACATCGGTGGTGGGGAAAATGCTAGAGTCAGTTATCAAAGATGTGATAACAGCACATTTGGAAAGCGGTGAAATCATCGGACAAAGTCAGCATGGATTTGTGAAAGGAAAATCATGTCTGACGAATCTCATAGAATTTTTTGAGGATGTAACTGGTAGAGTGGATAGGGGAGAACCAGTGGATGTGGTATATTTGGATTTTCAAAAGGCTTTTGACAAGGTCCCACACAGGAGATTAGTGTGAAAACTTAAAGCACACGGTATTGGGGGTAAGGTATTGGTGTGGGTGGAGAATTGGTTAGCAGACAGGAAGCAAAGAGTGGGAATAAACGGGACCTTTTCAGAATGGCAGGCAGTGACTAGTGGGGTACTGCAAGGCTCAGGGCTGGGACCCCAGTTGTTCACAATATATATTAATGACTTGGATGAGCGAATTAAATGCAGCATCTCCAAGTTTGCAGATGACACGAAGCTGGACGGCAGTTTTAGCTGTGAGGAGGATGCTAAGAGGATGCAGGGTGACTTGGATACGTTAAGTGAGTGGGCAAATTCATGGCAGATGCAATTTAATGTGGCTAAATGTGAGGTTATCCACTTTGGTGGCATAAACAGGAAAACAGATTATTATCTGAATGGTGGCTGATTAGGAAAAGGGGAGGTGCAATGAGACCTGGGTGTCATTATACACCAGTCATTGAAAGTGGGCATGCAGGTACAGCAGGCGGTGAAAAAGGCGAATGGTATGCTGGCATTTATAGCAAGAGGATTCGAGTACAGGAGCAGGGAGGTACTACTGCAGTTGTACAAGGCCTTGGTGAGACCACACCTGGAGTATTGTGTGCAGTTTTGGTCCCCTAATCTGAGGAAAGACATCCTTGCCATAGAGGGAGTACAAAGAAGGTTCACCAGATGGATTCCTGGGATGGCAGGACTTTCATATGATGAAAGACTGGATGAACTAGGCTTATACTCATTGGAATTTAGAAGATTGAGGGGGGATCTTATTGAAACGTATAAAATCCTAAAGGGATTGGACAGGCTAGATGCAGGAAGATGGTTCCCGATGTTGGGGAAGTCCAGAACAAGGGGTCACAGTTTGAGGATAAAGGGGAAGCCTTTTAGCACCGAGATGAGGAAAAACTTCTTCACACAAAGAGTGGTGAATCTGTGGAATTCTCTGCCACAGGAAACAGTTGAGGCCAGTTCATTGGCTATATTTAAGAGGTAGTTAGATATGGCCCTTGTGGCTAAAGGGATCCGGGGGTATGGATGGAAGGCAGGTACAAGGTTCTGAGTTAGATGATCAGCCATGATCATACTGAATGGGAGTGCAGGCTCGATGGGCCAAATGGCCTACTCCTGCACCTATTTTCTATATTTCTATTATATTCTAACAATGGCCTAAATAAGTACAGCAAGTTATAATTACTCCTGTACTGAAATCCCCTCACAATAAATGTTAACATCTCTTGTCTTAGTTGTTTGCTGTTTCTGCACATGGGATTTCATTGCCTTTTGTACATTGTCTCCAGATTTCTCATAACATCAACATTACACAATCTCTCACCATTATGGGTAACTTCACATTTTTGATGCTTTTCCATTTGTTCTTGCTCACTCAATCAGCTTGTCTATGTCACTTGAAGCTTCTTTACATCCTCCTGCCAAACCTAATTTTGTACCGTCAGCAAATTTGGAAAAATGACATCTGAACCCTTCAAACAAATCTTTGATTTGGATTGTGATAAGCGATAAGCTAAGACTAAAGTACTGATTTGTGCAGTATCTAATCAGTCGTACTTCCAGCCTGAGTAAGTTTGGCTTAATTTTTTTCTTTGTCTTCCACCAGGTAAGCAATTTTCAGTTCCTGTCAAGATGTGGTACTTAATTCCACATGCTGAAGCCTGATGCACCAACATAATCTGTGGAAATAGAAAGTTTTCTACTAGAGAAGTCTTGCAGAAACCCTTCTGAATATTCTTAAACACTGCATCAGCTGGTTCTCCCTGATCTATTCTACTGCTAATATATTCCAGTCAAACATAATTTTCCTTTCAGAATTTCATATTCCACAAATCCCACCACTTTACTTACAACTGACCCTGACAATTCAGAACACTCAGAAATTGCAATATGCCCCATAAAAGATTATAACTGTTAAAACAACTATTTATTAAATTAACACATATGCATAATCACCAACAATTTCCACAAATTCAAATTATTAACAAAATATAAAATTCACCTTGAGCTTCTCTTTTATATTTGTAGTCAAAGATGTTCCATTTGATACCCTGTTGTAGTTTAACATTAGCACAGATCTGCCGGTAGGTTGCCCAGAATTTCTAGCAATTCCTGTACCACTGTCTCATGGAAATTAGTCAACATGTTTTGGACTTCCACATTTGTGAGTTGGCTTTTATGCTGGGAAGTGACAAGGAGGAACTGCCCTTATTTCTCAACAAATTCACCCAAGTAAATCACCAAAAGCGAATTGATCATACAGCAAGACCAGAGGCAGTCAGTTTGATTGTCAAATATGAATCAAAGATTCTCTTACCACTTTTAATATTTGATGCAGCACCCCATTTGTATTTCATTGCTGGATTCATGGAATCATGTTTGTCTGTGTCATAAGTAAAGTTCTTTATGTGGCGATTGAAATTAATAGCAAGACAGGAAACCAAATCAGCTTTATTATAATTTCATTTTAAATCTTTTTATTAATGTAATCTTCTACAGCTATAAAATACAGAGATTCAACAAATTAGTATATATAAAATTAATAAAGCTGAAGAAAAAATACATATGCTAATGAAGAAAAAATTTATAAAAGAAAAAGGAAAAAAGAGAACCCCAGCTAACTAAAAAAAACCTACGAACTATAAAACAAAAAAAAGAGAGAAAAAAGCCCATTAGGAACCTGGAACGATACATCTTACAATTTTATATATATATATGAAAAAGAAAACAACAACCACCAAATCACATTTATATAACATAAAATTGGAAGGAAAGCATGTAAATTGATTCAAATTAAATGATACTATTTAGCAAAAGAGCCCCACCTTCTCTCAAAATCAAATCGGGGTTCAAAAGTTCTACTTCTAATTTTTTCCAAACTGAGACATAACATTACTTGGGAAAACCATTGAGTTAGTGTAGGAGCAGAGGTATCTTTCCACTTCAATAAAATAGCTCTTCTTGCCAACAATGTAACAAATGCAATTACATGTTGGTTAGAAAATGAAATACCCTGAATATGATGCGGAATTGTTCCAAATAGAACAGTCAATGTATTAGGTTGTAAATTAATTTTCAAAGCTTTAGAGATTGTAGAAAATAACGATTTCCAAAAAGATTTCAACAAGGGACATGACCAGAACATATGTGACAAAGTAGCTACTTCATTTTTGCACCTATCACAGTAATTATCCATATTAGGAAATATTTTGGATAGCCTCTCCTTTGTAAGATAATAGTGGTGAACAATTTTAAACTGAACTAAACAATGATTGGCACATATCGAAGAAGAATTAACCATTTACAAAACTCGCGACTGGTCTTCATTAACAAAAGTCATATTAAGTTCTCACTCCCAGTCTTGTTTAATCTTCAGTGAGAGGTTATCTTTTTGTAGTAAAAATAAATTATAAATTCTACCAATGGAACCTCTCACTAAGGGATTCATATTCAAAATAGTGTTCAACAAAATCAGATTCTTGCATATATGGAAATGTAGAAACATATTTTTGTAAAATATGTCTGACCTGTAAATATTGCAAGAAATATGTGTGAGAGAGAGAGAATATTTACTAACTAACTCTTCAAAAGATATCAATCGACCATCACTAAATAAAACTGCAAAAGAACAAATCCCCTTATTTCTCCATAAAAGAAAAATGGGATCGGTAATTGAAGGTTTAAATAGCAAATTTCAAAATACAGGACTAGACAATTTAAATTGTTTGGAATTTAAAAAGTTGTGAAACTGAAACCAAATCCGTAAGGACTGTTTAATAACAGGATAGAAATTTAAGTTAGAGATTTTAGCGAGTTGTAAAGGTAATGGAGCTCCTAATAGAGAAGTTAAATAAAATTGATTAATAGCTTTAAATTCTAAATCAATCCAAGCTGGTTTTTGGTTCTTATCGAGCCAATATAACCAAAAACATAATTGTCGAATATTAACAGCCCAATAATACAATCTTAAATTAGCTAGCGCGAGTCCACCTTTTTTATATTTTTGTAGATAAAACTTACTAACTCTTGGTTTTTTATTAATCCAAGTAAAGGACGAAATAGTAGAATCAATTTGATCAAAAAATTTTTTGGTTAGAAAGATAGGTATACTTTGAAAAATATATAAAAATCTAGGTAAAATCATCATTTTCACGGCATGAATACGACCTATTAAAGTGTAAGAGGATTCCATCCAGAAAATAATTGTTTCATAGAATCCAATAAAGGAACTACATTAGCTTTATGAAGATCTTTATATTTTTTTGTAATGATAATACCCAAATATTTAAAAGAATTCACAATTCTAAATGGAATATCCTTATATATAAAAACAGGAACATTTAAAGGGAACACTTCACTTTTATTTAAATAAAGTTTATATCCTGAAACTTTTCCAAAATCATTCAATAATTCCAAAAGATTAGGAATAGATTCTTCAGGATTCAAGATATAAACTAAAAGATCATCTGCATAAAGAGAAATCTTATGTATGGTCCCATTTATAGAAATACCATGAATATTTTTAGCTTCGCGAATTATTATAGCCAAAGGCTCCAATGCGAGATTAAATAATAAAGGACTTAATGGACACCCTTGTCAAGTACCTCGTGAAAGTAAAAAAAAGGGAGACCTAAGATTCTTACTAATGACGGTAGTGATAGGGTTCTTATAGATCGTTTGAATCCACTTATTAAAATTATTATCAAAGCCAAATCTCTCTAATACATTAAACAAATAAGTCCATTCAACTCTATCAAAAACCTTTTCTGTATCCAGAGAAATAACATATTGGGGTGTTTTGGATAATGGTGAATATATAATATTCATCAGTCTGCGAACATTAGAAAAAGAGTAACAGCCTCTAATAAAGCCTGTTTGATCCATAGAGATAATTTTAGATAAAATGTTTTCCAAACGGTTAGCCACTATCTTGGAAAGAATTTTAGCATCCACATTTAGTAGCGAGATACGTCTATAAGATGAGCATTCAGTAGGATCTTTATCTTTCTTAAGGATTAAAGAAACAGAAGCTTCATAAAAAGGAGGTAAATTACCTTTCTCAAAAGATTCATGAAATATTTCCAAAAGATATGGAGAAAGTAATTTTTCAAATGTTTTGTAAAATCCTACCGAATAACCATCGAGTCCAGGAGCTTTACCTGACTGCATTGACCATATAGCTTTCTGAATTTCATGCTCAACAATTGGAGCATCAAGGGTCTGTTGATCTTCAGCTGTAATTTGAGGAAATTTAATCTTATATAAAAAAGCTTTCATTTTAGAAGGATCTGCTGGAAACTGAGATTTATAGAGATCGGAATAAAAATCCTGAAAGATATTATTAATATCATAATTACTTACTGTATCTCCATTATCTTTACAAATCTTTAAAATTTGTCTTTTAGCTTTAGCAGCCCTTAATTGGGAAGTTAATAGCCTATTATTTTTGTCCCCAAAAATATAAAACTGACTTTTTAATTTAAGCAAATATCCTTCAATAGGATAAGTTAATAATAAATTATATTGTGATTGTAGTTCCACTCTTCTTTTAAACAATTCAACGTTTGGAAAGATTGCGTTGAGCTTATCTAATTCTTTAATTTGTTTAGCAATTTTATCTAATTCTATTTTTGTCTGTTTCTTCAACTTAGCTAAAAAGAAATAATCTGACCACGTAAATAAGCTTTTAACGTATCCGAAATTACTAACTTTGAGACGTTTCCTGTATTATTAAAGAGAAAGAACTCTTTTATCTGAGTTTCAATAAACTCAACAAAATCTGAACTTTGTAACAAATGTTCTGGAAAACGCCAAGGTGGTCTTGTAGAAACAACATTTTTCAAATCAAATATTAAATTTAAAAGAGCAGTATCAGAAATAACAATTGCATCATATTCACATTTCTGAACATTAAGTAAAAGTCGAGGGTCGGCTATAAAATAGTCGATTCTCGAATATTTATTATGAACATATGAAAAAAAGGAATATTGTTAATCAGTAGGATGCATATGTCTCCAGACTTGGATTAAACTATAATCAATTAAAAAGGAATTAATAAGTGATGCAGGACGATCCGGGAGTTGATGTCTAGATGATGATTTATCTAACAGGTGATTTAAGCAAATATTAAAATCTCCACCTATTAATAACATATATTCATTTAAATCAGGTAATAGAGCAAAAATATTTTTAGAAAATGAAGGATCATCAGTATTTGGTCCACATATATCAACCAAAACCATTTTCTTATTGTAAATGGTTCCTTTAACAATCAAAAATCTATCATTAATATCAGATATAATATCCTCCTGATTAAAGGAAATACTGGAAACAATAAAAATGGAAACACCTCTAATATTACTTTGAGAGTTTGCATGAATCTGAGAGTTCTTCCAAAATTTAAAAAATCGATTATTATCACATAACCTGACGTGTCTCTTGTACAAAAATTATATCAGGTTGG
Organism: Mobula hypostoma; assembly: GCF_963921235.1. Taxonomy (NCBI): domain Eukaryota; kingdom Metazoa; phylum Chordata; class Chondrichthyes; order Myliobatiformes; family Myliobatidae; genus Mobula; species Mobula hypostoma. Next base: position 17,325,894 of record NC_086110.1, on the reverse strand, counting down.
AATTGATTAATAATTTTAAATGTTTTCTTACGCTTAATAGGATGATTCCAACCACGGACATTCCAACTTAAAACATTTAACTGTTTAACTAACATCATGAAACTTTATATCTAAAGAAAACAGTTAAACACTTGTCAGAATAAAGAAATTTTAAATGGTGGTGATAAACACAATGATAATAATTTGTATATGCTCTGGAATTTCATAAAGGGAATAAAAAATAGAAATAAAAAAAAGAAAATACCCACCCAATCTACAAAGCCCAGAAATAAGTTGATATTAATTGATGCAAGCCCCAAAAAATGCATAGAAGCAATTCTGAACTCCACCTGCCTAAGTAAAAGGTACAAATAAAAAAAAAGTAATCCGTCTCCCTCTCCCGGATATATGACTCATTACAGTCAACATAGAACCCATTACAATTAAATTAGAAAAAACAGTTAACAGAAACGGCCTTCAATTTGGAAAGTAACATTGTCGAACAACTTCGCTTGGAAAATCTTGAAAGAAACGAATCTCAGAGCCTTGAAATTTAAACAGTCTTTGTTTTCTTGCCAGTTTAATAATACGGTCTTTGTCTCGAATATGGAGGAAATGCACAATAACATGTTTGTCTTTACCTTCCTTCGGAGCTCCAACTCTGTGGGCTACCTCAATGTCAGGCAATTGTGAAAATGCCTCAGGAAATAGAGATTGAAACATTTTAGCGAAATAGTCTAGTATGTTAGCAGATTCTGATTTCTCTTTCAATCTAATAAATCGGATATTATAATGACGAGAACGAGATTCCAAATCAACAATCCAACGTTGTGCTTTTTCCAAAGGAGAAGAAATGTCAGCCACATTATGGGTTACTTCTTTAAGATCCGAGCTCAAAGAATCAATTTTTCCCTCCAAAGGAAGAAGATTTTCTTTTAGTTGAGTTAATTCAGCGACAATAGAGCTCATTTGACTCTCTAATCTATTAACCCAGGCTGGCTCTTCAGAAGCTTCGTCAGTTTTTTTTAGATTTACCATTACCAGTATCAGGAATTTTTTTAGTGCTTCTCGAGGTAGCCATAGTATAATTAACACTTTGAAAGATCGGACTGAATAAAGTTAAAATTTCAAAGTTTAAGTCTGGAAAGGAAGAAATTAAAGGCAGACAGAAAGACACTGTGTCTTACATGTCCACAGGCAGAAGGCGGAGTCCCCTATTATAATCTCAAACATAATAAGCATTCTTACAACAAGAAAATGCAAAGGATAGTACCCTGAAAGTAAAAAAAATTAGCTAATTCTGGAACTACACAGGTGACACTGCATTTGCAGAAGATTGCTAGCTTCACACCCCTGTACAGATTCTGCATGATCATAATGAGTAATTCCAACAACTCTGTGTTTTTATTTTTAATAAACAATTACCCCTTCAGCCTCAATGCTTTTAAAAATGTTTGATTCAGTTATCATCAAACAACTATCAGTTAATTGGAATGTAAATTCTATGTTAAAATATGAAATAAAAACACTGAGGGCATTAATAAAATTACTGTATTATCTAAGCAACACACACAAAATGCTGGTGGAACGCAGCAGGCCAGGCAGCATCTATAGGAAGAAGTACGGTTGATGTTTTGGGTCGAGACCCATCATCAGGACGAATGGAAAAAAGAGATAGAAAGAGATTTGAAAGTGGGAGGGGGAGGGGGATACCCAAAATGATAGGAAAAGACAGGAGGGGGAGGGATGAAGCTAAGAGCTGGGAAGATGATTGGCAAAAGGGATACAAGGCTGGAGAAGGGCTTGAATTTCCAGCATCTGCAGATTTTCTCATGTTTACTGTATTATCCAGTTGGATTTTTAGATAAGTGTCTTGTTAGAACTTTTTCCTGACTTCACCTCTCTTTTATATAGTTGCAGAAAGTACAGAGGTTGAAGACCCACATTCCAATGTTCAGGAACAGCTACTTTCCTACAACCAACAGCTTCTTGAAGTGTTCCGAAATACCCTCATCCTACCTCACCAATTGAACAATTGACAATCTCTTGCACTACCACCGATTTATGTTTGATTGTGTGAAAAATGACGTGTTTTTTAAAAGTGCAGTCCTTTTCTTCACTGTAGTATAAATTGTACTCAATGGCCACTTCATTAGATACCTCTTGTACCTTATAAAGTGGCCACTGAATGTGTGTTCATGGTCTTGTGTGCTGTAGCCCATCCCCTTCAAGGTTCGATGTATTGTGCATTGAAAGATGCTCTTCTGTGTACCACTGTTGTAACGCAGAGTTATTTGAGTTCCTGTTGACTTTCTGTCAGCTTGAAACAGTTTGGCTCCTATGACCTCTCTCGCTGGATATTTTTTATTTTTCATACCATTCTTTGTAAACTCTAGGGCAATGGGCCCCAGCCTGGGGTACAGACTCCTTGCTTTGTGGTATTGTTCCACGGCATAAAAATGGTTGGGAACGCCTGCCTGAGACTATTGTGCATGAAAATCCCAGATACAGCAGTATCTGAGATATTCAAACCAACTGATCAGAAACAACTATCATTCCATGGTCAAAGCCGATAGAACCTTTACACCATCACTGTATGCTTTTCTGAATTGATTTACTGGCATGATTGGCTGTTTAGATAATTGCATTAACAAGCAGGTGCAATGTGTACCTAATAAATCGGCCACTGAGTGTATGATCTGTGTGTTGGGCCTCTGTTGTAAATTTTTCTTTGTGCCTGTACTTCACTGTTTCTGTACATGTGAAAGTAAACTTAACTAAATATAGCAGCAATTTTTTTTAAGTTCAGTTTTATGAACATGCTGCTCAATATTATAAATTTCCTGGTAAACCTGTAACCAGGGACTGTAGGAAATGGAACCACACATTTAAGCAGAATGTGAGAATCAGGACCAAACTGAATTGAACAGAAAGACAGGAACTAGACACCTAAAAGCAAAGGGAACCCAGCAAACGTTACCTGTTGAGCTAGATGTCAAATCATCAGGACTCTTCAATTGTCAGATTATTGCAGTTTTAATGTAATTAAACTGGGGTCTGCTAGTTTCACACCAATCAATGCAAGCACAATTTCAAACAGTAATTACTGAAGAACATGCGTAATATGTTACAGGTTCACATCTTGTCTCAGACAGTTTGATGTTGAGTAACTCGTGCTTACACAGTTTCATCAAGTCTGGTAACAGCTGAATTACATACTGTCTATCATCTTCCTCACTCCTGGTAACTGGATTTAGCTGTAAATCTTACTCTGTTAAATTGATCAGATGACGCAAACTAGAAATTTTTCAAAGCTGGCATGTTATTAAGGTACAAGTTTAATTTTTCCAGTGATTACAAACACTCCAAATCAGACACAAGACATACAAATGGTCACTCATGAAACAACTGACACTTTTGAATTTAATATTGCACTTGCATAAGAAATAATACGAACATTTTAACATCAACTGTGATAACAAATTATAGACAATAGACAATAGGTGCAGGAGTAGGCCATTCGGTCCTTCGAGCCAGCACCGCCATTCACTGTGATCATGGCTGATCATCCACAATCCAGTTCCTGCCTTATCCCCATAACCTTTGCTGTAAAACTGAGACTTTGTGAATAACCTCTCTACCAAGCCTATTCTTCAACTACTAAATTGGAAGAGTATATCCAGACAATATTAAGTACGAAATATGTTAATAGCAGTTAAATAATATGAAAAGGGAATGATCCTAATTCAACAAGGAGCATGATTTCCCTTGTCTTCAACAACCATTCATTATGAAATCTTTTGGATATTTGCACTATCAAGCTGTGCTGGGTTCTCTTTTATATCGTTTTTGTGTGAGTTTTCTAGCTTTTATTTAATTGTGAATACTAATTCTAATTACCTAAAGGGCAAGAAGTATTTGTTTTTCTGTTTTTTAAAAATATTCTTAATGTTTTCTATTACTAATTTGTATCATATTGGCTTGATTAAAACTGAATTATTTAAATATAATTGGTAACTAAAATTGATACATATAACAATGTATACTAAACAAACTAGTTTGCCGAACAAAAATTTACATGAAGTTGTAAGAATTTTCTAAAAAGTAGATGATATTTTTGAGGTATCCCCTGCACAGGTTATAAAGTTATAAATTTAGTAAAATACTATAAAGTTATTTTTGCAAAGTATTGAAAGTAATTAGTGAAACAATTAACAATTTATATTGTTTTAACTGGATTTTAACACAAGATGAATAGAAACAACATTTTTCTTTGCTCTACTTCTGATTTTTAAGACTAGTTTAAAGGAAAAGCTGATGTTTCTTTCTGAAGTTAGATGTATCAGGAAATCTTAACCAAAGCTGTAAAGGTACAAAGCCTTTCTAGAAAAATGTAAAATAATGTCTGAATATTTTTCAATTTAGTAGAAACTTTAGTTTATATTTAATGAAGTATTTTGGTCAGATATCATACAAAACTGATAAAAGTCTTGTTTTTCCTCATTGAACACATAACTAATTGAATGTAACTTTATTCATTAAGCAGTACCGTGGTAGAAAAGGACCTCAGAGAAAGGAGTGAACTGGAATAAGGAAAGCACTTTCTTTACAAGCACACCGAGGAAAGTTCACCACAGCTTCTCTCAAAAAATTCATGAACGTTAGTAATGTAAATGATCAAGAGTTGAACTGCACTGCCAGAGTAATCACATATTCATTTCCAGAGGTTTAAGAGCAGGGATGTGATGTTGAGGCTCTATAAGGTACTCGTGAGACCACACTTGGAGTATTGTGTGCTGTTTTGGGCTCCTTATTTTAGAAAGGATATACTGACATTGGAAAGGGTTCAGGGAAGATTCACGAGAAAGACTCCAGGAATGAAAGGGTTACCGTATGCGGAATGTCTGGCAGCTCTTGGGCTGTTTTCTCTGGAGTTCAGAAGAATGGGGGTATCTCATAGAAACATTCTGAATGTTAAAAAACCTGAACAGATTAGATATGGCAAAGTGATTTCCCATGGTAGGGGAGCCTTGGACAAGAGGGCACAACTTCAGGATTGAAAGACGTCCTTTTAGAACTGATATGCAGCGAAATTACTTTAGACAGAGGGTGGTAAATCTGTGGAATTTGTTGTCACAAGCGGCTGTGGAGGCCCAGTCATTGGGTGTATTTAAGGCAGAGATAGATAGGTTTTTGATTAAGCAGGAAATCAAAGGTTTAGGGTGAAAGCAGGGGACTGGGGATGATTGGAAGAACTGGATCAGCCCATGATTGAATGGCGGAGCAGATTCGATGGGCCAAATGGCCTACTTCTGCTCCTATATCTTAAGGTCTTATGGTCTTTTACCTTTTCCTTGTCATACACATAAAAACAATGAGACAGAAGACACACTGTAGGAGCAGAATTGGGCACCTTGGTCCATTGAGTCTCCTCTGCCCTTCCATCTGGTGGGATAAAATCTTTCCTGACGAAGGGAATCACTCTGCTTGGCAGGTGAAGCTTGTGGCTGTGAAACAACCTCAGGTTCTGGGGCTTCCTCAGTGGTGGTTGTAGGAGTTGATTCTGGGACTGCTGGAAGTGGTTCTGATAGCAGTAGCGAACTTTCTTCTCTAACAATTGACTCTGCTCTCCTCAACTGACTGACATTTCCTCTCCAGATGGTATCAGACACAACCTCCACTGTGTAGGAGAGTGGTCCAGTTCCATCCTTAATATTTCTGAGCACCCACCTCCGGTCAGCTCTACAGTCCCTCGCCAGAATGGCTTGTCCAGGACAGAAACATTGAACCTCAGTGTTTGAGGGGTCTTCAGTCTGACTGAGCTACTTGTCCTGTATACTCCTGACATTATGCTTGAGGAGATCCAAGTGTGAGTGCAAGGGACAACCCAGGAGCAGAATAGCTGGTGAGTTGTTGGCTGTGCAGAGGGTGGCATCACAATGTGCAAGGAGGAAGTTGGAAAGCTTCTGATTCAGTGTTGGTGTAGTGTGTTCTGCTGACATTGCTTGCAGTGTGTTCTTTAAGTTCTGAACAAAGCTTTCTGTCAAGCCAATTGTAACTGGGTGGTACGGTGCAGATGTAATATGTCTTATTCCATTTATTTTCAGGAATGACTGAAACTGTTCCACAACAAACTGTGGTCCATTGTCACTGACTAAATGTTCTGGAACACTAGTCCTTGAGACGAGGCATCTCAACGCATCAACAGTGTGCAAGCCTGTAGCGGAGGCTGTCGGGAACACTTCTGGCCACTTCGTAGCTGCAAGAAATTTGTGCCCATGAAAGGTCCAGTAAAATTCACATGAATCCTCTGCCAGGGGAGTGCAGGCCAATCCCAGGGCCGGAGGGGTGCTGCTCTTGGCATCTTCTGGACGTGTTGGCATCCTGAATGATGCATGACAAGCCAGGCAATCTGCCAGCAACACTTCCATTTTGACCACACCTAAAGTCATAGAAATGTACAGCACAGAAACAGGCCCTTTGGCCCATCTAGTCAGTGCTGAACCATTTAAACTGCCCGGGACCTGCAATGGGACCAGAGCCATCCATACCTCTACTATCCATATACCTATCCAAACTTCTCTTAGATAGTGAAATCAATTGTGTATGTACCACTTGTGCTGGCAGCTCATTCTACAAAAGTTCCCCTTCATGTTCCCCTTAAGCTTTTCACCTTTCACTCTTAACCCATGACCCATATTTGTAGTCCCACCTAACCTCAGTGGAAAAAGCCTGTTTGCATTTAACCTACCCATATCCCTCATAATTTTGTGTATCTAATCTCCCCTCAATCAACTACATTCCAAGGAATAAAGTCCTAACTTAATTAATCTTCCCTTATAATTCAGGTCCACCAGTCCCAGCAACATCCTTGTAAATTTTCTCTGTACCCTTTCAACCTTATTTACGTATTTCCTGCAGGTAGATGCCAAAACAGCACACAATATTCCAAATTAGACCTCACCAATGTCTTATACAAATTCAACATCCTATCTCCTGTACTCAATACTTTGATCGATGAAGGCCAATATGCCAAAAGCTTTCTTTATGACCTTATCAACCTTTGATGCTGCTTTCAATGAATTAGGGACCTGTATTCCCAGATCCCTTTGTTCCACAACATTCCTCAGAGCCCTACTTTTCACTGTGTGAGACCTACTCTGGTTGTGCAACACCTCGCACTATGTGCAGTAAATTCCTCCTGCCATTTTTCAGCCTATTTTCTCAGAATTTCTGGCAAACTGTGAAGATCTTCCTTGCTGTCCACTACACCCCCAATCTTGGTGTTATCTGCAGACTTACTGATCCAGTTAACCAGATTACATCCAGATCATTGATATAGATGACAAGCCACAATGGACCCAACACCCGGTCTCTGCAGCACTCCACTAGTCTCAGGCCTCCAGTCAGAGAGGCAACCATCTACTACCAATCTCTGGCTTCTCCCAAAAAGCCAATGTTTAATCCAATCTACGACCTCATCTTGAAGGCCAAGCAACTGAAACTTTTTGACCAATCTCCCATGTGGGACCTTGTCAAGTGCCTTGCTAAGGTCCATGTAGACAACATCCACTGCCTGGTCTTCTTAACTTACCTGATAACTTCTTTGAAAACCTCTATAAGATTGGTTAGACAAAGCCACGCTGATTATCCCTAATCTGTCCAGGTCTATCCAAATATTCATATACCTCGTCCCTTAGAAAACCTTGCAATAACTTTCCCACTACTGATGTCAGACTCACTGGCCTATGATTCCCTGCTTTATTTTTAGAGCTTTTCTTAAACAGCAGAACAATATTAAAGATTCAAAGTATGTTAATTATCAAAGCATGTATAAATTATACAACCCTGAGACTATACAATATTGGCTATCCTCCAATCCTCTGGTACCCCACCTGTCGCTAAGAATGATTTAAATATCTCTGCTAGGACTCTTGCAATTTCTACACTTGCCTCCCACAGGGGAGTCTCAAGACAGCAAACATCTCCTCCTCGTCAGTAATCTGTTAGGGTCCATGAAGTTGATGCTGCTTTGCCTCACTTCTAAAGACTGTGTCTGTCTTCTGAGTCAATACAGATGCAAAAAAAGCCATTTTTGATCACCCCATCTCCTTTGCTGCCACACATTCTGATCTTCCAGTGGAGCAATTTTGTTCATTTGCTCTTAACATACAGGTATTGTATGTTCTCCTTAGGATTCTCCTTTACCTCGTCGACTTGGACAACCTCATGCCTTCTTTTAGTACTCCTGATTTCTTTCTTAAGTGTTCCCTTTCATTTCTTATAATCCATAAGCACCTCATTTGTTCCTACCTGCCTACACCTGCTATGCACCTTTTGTTTTTCTGACAGGCATATACAAGCTTTGTACTCTCAAAATTTCACTTTTGAAGGCCTCCCACATACCAACTACACCTTTATCAGAAAGCAGCCTGTCCCAATCCACACTTGCCAGATCCTTTCTGATGCTATCAAAAGTGGCTTTTCTCCAATTTAGAATCTCAACTTGTGGACCAGACCTATCTTTTCCATTTTTATTTTGAAACTATGGCATTAAGATCACTGAATGTAAAGTGTTCCCCTACACAAACTTCTGTCACCTGCCCTGTCTCATTCCTTAATTGCAGATCAAGTATTACAGACTCTCTCATTGGGACTTCTATGTACTGATTAAGGAAAGTTTCCTGAAGACAGTCGACAAACTCTATCCCATCTACTTTTACCATGTTCTTTTACAGTATGGGATTCCCAGTCAATATGTGGAAAGTTAAAATCAACTACTATAACAATCTTATGTTTCTTGCAATAGTCTGTGACCTCTCTACAAATTTGTTCCTCTAAATCCCTGGAACGGTTAGGAGGTCTGTAATATAGACACATTAACATGGTCATTCCTTTCTTATTTCTCAGTTTCACCCATAACGCCTCACGAGTCGAGTTCTCCAATCTGCCCTGATGGAGCTCTGCTGTGACATTTCCCTGACTAGTAACGCCAGCACTCCTCCTTTAATGCCTCCCCTCTATCACGCCTAAACCAGAATCCCAGAATATTGAGCTGCCAGTCCTACCCCTCCTGCAACCAGGTCTCAGTACTGGCTGCAATATCAGAATTCCATCTGTTGATCCATGTCCTAAGCTTATCTGCCTTTCCTGCAATACACATTGCATTGAAATATACACAGCCCAGGACATTAATCGTACTATGCTCAAGCTTTTCATTCCTGACTGTGTCTGAGGTCTTAACAACATCTGTCTCCACAACCCCTTCTCTATCTGACCTCCAGTCGTTCACCCTCCCTCTTAAGAATGCTGAGGGTTTGATCCGAGACGTCCGGAATCTTGGCACCCAGGAATCATGTTCTCATTCGCACAAGTTCCTTTTTGTTCCCCTAAGTAATGATTCCCCTATCCCACAGCTCACGCTCTCTCCCACCCCCAGCCCGAGTCACGGAGCCAGACTCAATGCCAGAGACCTGAGGGTTGGGACTTTGCTCTGTCAGGTTATCTCCACTGACAGTATCCAGAGTGATATACCTGTGGTTGAGGCAGATGGCCACAGGGGTAGCCTGCACTGGTGTTTCATCCCTTTCTCCTTCCTGACTGTCACCCACTTTCCTGTATTCTGCACCTTGTGTATAGCTACCTCTCTATATGTGCTATCACCCCTTCAGCCTCCTGAATGATCCAGAGTTCATCCAGTTCCAGCTCCAACTCCTCAACACAGAGTGTTAGAAGCTGCAACTGGATGCACTTCCTGCAGGTAAAGTCGTCAGAGACACTGGAGGTCTCTCTGCCTTCCTACACCCCACAAGATGAGCTTTCAACTATCCTACCTGGTATCCTTACTGTTCCAACTGAGCAAATATAAAGAAAGAAAATCAATAAATAGACTGTGGGGGATAAAAATCTACATACAGCTTTTTCACCTTCTCTCACTCAAGCCTCTGGTTGTTGAAGCCTCAAAGAACTATAGCCTAAAAATCCCCACTCTAACCCTATCCACTCCAACAATGGCCACTCCACTTGCTCTTGCTTTATTTTAGTTTGTTCTTGCCAATCAATCTGGCATGTAGTTCCTTCAACACTTTTGCTCTCAGCTTGGATGGTGCAACAACTCAAAATCTCCACACAAGGCAACCCTGGTGCTGGTAAAAATGTGGAACTTGGATTTCTGCTGTACATTTCTGCCATTTTGGGTGGCCATGTAGACCTGAGACAGCATGGAGTCTTTTCTGGTTTCCCTTTGTATCATCTCCGCCTCAAAACGGAGACTTTCAATTTGCTTCAGGGAGAATACGTCAAGGGGTGTGTCTTTGTAAATGGAATAATCCTTCAGAATTTCCATGATTAGTCGCTATCCTGAATTCAATCTTGTAATTGTGTCCTGCAAGAGACTGGGCCATCTCTGCGACCATGCTGCTGCTGTCTATGGATTGAAAATGGACACTGGTGGTTGATGGTTGGTAATAAAGGTAAACTCTTTCCCTCACAAGTATTGGTTGAAACATTTTACATCCCAAACAGGACTCAAGGCCTCTCTGTCAATCTGCGCATAATTTTTTTCCTGCAGTGGTAAGGGAACATGATGTAAAGGCTATGGGGCATTCACTTCCGACACTCATAACACGTGGCATGACTGCATCTACTCTACTATAAGGCAAGGCATCACAGGCAAGTTTCACTGGACGATGTGGAACATTATCTGTGAGTAGTGTCTGATGTTCTGTACCTTTTTGAAAGCCATCTCATGCTGCTTTATTTATCGCCGTCTCTTCCTGATCTGTGGCAATGATTTGAAAGGGGTGGAACACAGTAGCTAGCTTTGACAGGAGGCTTTTATAGTAATTGACAAATCCTAAAAATGACCACAAGTGTGACATGTCCTTTGGCCTTGGGGCATCCACCATTGCTTGAATTTTCTCAGCGCACTTGTATAATACTTGTGCATCAATGGTGTGACCACAGTAAGTGATGCTTGGTTTAAAGAATTCACTATTGTTGCATCATGCTCTCAGCCCATAATCTTCTAATCATTTTAACTCTGCCAAGATTTTGAAGATGTTCTCTGCATCGTTACTGGTAACAATGATGTTATCCAGGTGACACTGAGTGCCTAGGCAGTCTTGCAGCACCCGGCCCATAGCTTTCTGCCAGAGTCCAACTGCAATAATAAGCCTATTACAGTGGTAAACCCCATTGTGAGTGTTTATGGTGAGGAACACTTCAGACTCATCTGTAGGTAAGCCTCAGCTAAGTCCACTTTGCTGAAGTGTTCCCCTCCAGAAAGGTTTGCACAGATATCCTCTCTCCTGGGCAGAGGGTATTGATCCACTTCCACTACTAGGTTGATGGTAACGTTAAAGTTGCCACAGATCCTGACAGACCCATTCCTCTCGGCTACTGAGACCACTGACACTGCCCATGGGCTCCACTCAACCTTGGAAATAGTTCCTTCAGCCTCCATGCAATCTAGCTCAGTGGCTACTTTATCATGGATGGTATAAGCAACCGGACAGTCTTTGTAAAACTTTGGTGCGGCATTTTAATTTAACACTATTTTACCCTTGATATGTTCAAGCTTTCCAAAGCCACTCTGGAGTACCGCTGTGGCGTCATCCAGTACCTTTCCTAATTTGCTTTCAGTTGACTCTGTTGCAGGGGATGTTGCGTGCAAATGGTGGATGGATCTCCACTCAAGTTGTAGTTGTTGCAGTCACTCATTTCTTCACTATGCCTGCCCTTTTGTTTTTACCACATACAAGCCTAGTGTGGCTTGTTGGTTGCTGTATTTTGCTGTTACAACTGTTGTTCCCACTGGCACTCTCTTTCTCCAGTTTAGGGTCTTAGGTGGAGATCTGCAGATTTCACTTCAGTATCTTAGAAAGGCTGTTCAAACTCATTTGTGGAATGACTGAAACAGCCGAGCCAGTATCTATTGTTATTTTTCACATTGCGTCTAGTCCTGTGTCACTCTCATCATCAGATTTTTTCATCAACAGCATGCAGATCAGTGCTCCTTTTGAAACTGCAGCTTGATTTTTTTCACTTTTCCTCTTCCCTGTTCAGTCCATTTATTTTTGTCTGCCCAACATGCCCTTTGTATGTGAATTACTTTGTTGCATTTCTGCAAGTTTCGCCTTTAAACCTGCATTGATCAGGTGTTTGGGCAAGACAAGTTTCTGCTTAGACTTTGCAATTTTGTTTTGTTTGTTTTTACACTCATTCCTGACTGCAACTCAATTCCGTCTCTGTTTCCTGTTTTCATTGATACAGTGATTTCAATTGCTCTTTTAAAGGTAATTTGTGCTTCAGTTCGAAGCTGTTTTTGAATGCTTTGTTTGTAAGATACCGCAAACTAAATGATCTCTCAGTGCATCATCAAGCCCGTCACTGAACTGACAATGCCCAGATAATCTCTTCCATTCAGCCACATCCACTGAAAAAATTGACTCCCTTTCCTTTTGATTCCACTTGTGAAACCTAAAGTATTCCGCAATCACAATGGATTTGGTTCTAAATATTCCTGCATTACTTTCATGATACCAGCAAAGCTCGTTTTGGCTGGTTTGGTTGGAGCAGTCAAACTTCTAAATGAACTAAGCCTTTAAACCCAAAGCATTCAGCAAAACTAGCACTTGTGTCTCATTGGCTACTTCGTTTGCTTCAAAATACTGTTCAGTTTGTTCCATATACAGCAGCCAGTTATCTCTGTGCAGTTGAACTCCTCTGTCTTTCTGACGTAATCAGCCATTTCTGCTCTTAGATTAAATTTATGCTTATTATCACTCAGTACTCACTGTTTATGAACCAGTGAATTCGTCCAGTTTTTTTGCCTTTTTTAACTTTCTTCCAAAGAGAGACATGCTGTACTGTTTTTTTATAACTTCAACCTTCTCGCTGCATTTCAGCAGGTAGACAGCCATCCTGGGTTTGTTTTAAAAATATCTTGTCGCCACTGTCACGTTTTGTAACTGCAAGACATGAAAACTAAATGTGGCACAGTGACTTACGCCATTCATGTACTAGTACATACAGTGTTGGGAAATGTATTGTTAATGCAGCTCGGTAAAAGGAACAATAATGCAGACTATTATCTAAATGGGGAGAAGGTTCAAACATCAAGAGTGCAGAGGGACTTAGGCATCCTCGTGCACAAAACGCCCAGAAGGTTAATTTACAGGTTGAGTCTGTGGTAAAGAGGCAATTGCAATGTTGGCATTTACTTTAAGGGAAATAGAATATAAAAGCAAGGAGATAATGCTGAGCACTAGTCAGGCTACACTTGGGGTATTGTCAACTGTTTAGGGCCCCATATTTCAGAAAGGATGTGTTTTCATTGGAGAGAGTCCAGAGCAAGTTTATGAGGATGATTCCAGGAATGAAGGGGTTAACATATGAGCAGCATTTGGCAGCTTTAGGCCTGTACTCACTGGAATTTGGAAGAATCCAGGGGGTCTCATTGAAACCTATCGAATGTTGAAAGGATGTGGAGAGGATGTTTCCTGTAGTGAGGGTATCCAGAGCTGGGGGGCACAGCCTCAAAACTGAGTGGTGATCCTTTAGAACAGAGTTAAGAAGGAATTCTTTACCCAGAGAGTAGTGAGTCCGTGGAATGCTCTGCCACAGACTGCGATGGAGGCCGAGTCCATCGGTATACTTAAAGCGGAAGTTGATTGTTTCCTGATCAGTCAGGCCATCAAAGGATATGGTGAGGAAGCAGGTGTATGGATTTGAGTGGGATCCGGGATCAGCCATGATGGAATGGTGGAGCAGACTTGATGAGCTGAATGGCCTAATTCTGCTCCTTTGTCTTATGATTATGGGAGGGAGAAGGGGAGGGAAGCGAGGAGGAGGGGGAAAGGAAGGGAGGAGGGTGGGGGGAAGGAGAATAAGGGGGAGGGGAGGGGGATGGGAGAACCAAGGAAAGGGGAAGAGAGGGGGAAGTTTGAGGGGGGAAGGGGAGTGAGGGGGAAAGTGGAAGGGGAAGGGGAGAGAGGGGGAAGGTGGAGGGGGAAGGGGAGAGAGGGGGAAGGTGGAAGCAGAGAGGGGGAAGGAGAGGAGGGGGAAGTGGAAGGAAAAGGAAGACGGGTAAGGTGAAGAGGGGGACGGGGAGGAGGATGGTGAAAGGATATGGAGGAGGAGGAGGAAGGTAGGGAGGGAGTGGTGGGGGGGTGAGGACAGACACTCCTTTCTTTCCCCCTGCCCTGCCAACGCTAGTATGAACATGTCCTTTAATGGCTGCAAGCCAGCTGCCGGTTCATCCTGAAGTGAGTGGGACAGCAGGTGTGCAGTATCAAGTCACTAATGATCATATCTCGCACGCTAACAACTTAAAGAGAGTGTTGCACACTCAAAAAGTGAGACACTTTTATTAGGATTGTGATTAAATGCTGCATATAACCTGAAATGGCATACATAGGAGGTGCTTCAGTTTCCTCCCACCTTCCATAGATGTACGGTTAGGGTGGGGTTAGAGAGTTGTGGGCATGATATAGTGGAATTCTTCATCATGATGGAGAGTGACATAGTTAATTCAGTAACAAAGGTTCTGAACTTAAAGAAGGGTAACTTTGAAGGTATGAGACATGAATTAGCTAAGACAGACTGGCAAACGATACTTAAAGGGTTGACGGTGGATATGCAATGGCTAGCATTTAAAGATCGCATGCATGAGCTACAACAATTGTTCATCCCAGTTTGGGAAAAGAATAAACCAGGGAAGGTAGTGCACCCGTGGCTGACAAGGGAAATTAGGGATAGTATCAATTCCAAAGAAGAAACATACAAATTAGCCAGAAAAAGTGGCTCACCTGAGGACTGGGAGAAATTCAGAGTCCAGCAGAGGAGGACAAAGGGCTTAATTAGGAAAGGGAAAAAAGATTATGAGAGAAAGCTGCCAGGGAACATAAAAACTGACTGTAAAAGCTTTTATAGATATGTGAAAAGAAAAAGATTGGTTAAGACAAATGTAGGTCCCCTACAGACAGAAACAGATGAATTGATCATGGGGAACAAGGACATGGCAGACCAATTGAATAACTACTTTGGTTCTGTCTTCACTAAGGAGGACATAAATAATCTTCCGGAAATAGTAAGGGACCAAGGGTCTAGTGAGATGGAGGAACTGAGGGAAATACATGTTAGTAGGGAAGTAGTGTTGGGTAAATTGATGGGATTAAAGGCAGATAAATCCCCAGGACCAGATGGTCTGCATCCCAGAGTGCTTAAGGAAGTAGCCCAAGAAAAAGTGGATGCATTAGTGATAATTTTTCAAAACTCTTTAGAATCAGGACTAGTTCCTGAGGATTGGAGGGTGGCTAATGTAACCCCGCTTTTTAAAAAAGGAGGGAGAGAGAAACCGGGAAATTATAGACCAGTAAGCCTGACATCGGCGGTGGGGAAAATGCTAGAATCAGTTATCAAAGATGTGATAACAGCAAATTTGGAAAGCGGTGAAATCATCGGACAAAGTCAGCATGGATTTGTGAAAGGAAAATCATGTCTGACGAATCTCATAGAAGTTTTTGAGGATGTAACTAGTAGAGTGGATAGGGGAGAACCGGTGGATGTGGTATATTTGGATTTTCAAAAGGCTTTTGACAAGGTCCCACGCAGGAGATTAGTGTGCAAACTTAAAGCACACGGTATTGGGGATATGGTATTATGATGAGAATACACATAGATTAAGATGTTAGCTGTCCTGTGCTGGCACCAGTGGGATCAGCAGTTGGTCTGCCACCTGTCTTCAGGAGAGAGAGAGATAAGGAAAACAATGGTGCAGCATTTGGAGATGTTAATGAAGGGACGGGAGAGAGTAACGGAAGGAGAGCTGTCAAGATCAGCTCCCCCTTTGAACCCTGAACTGTTTGAAGTGATGGACAGGCGATACCCCAGCAAGGGGATAAAAAGGGACAGGTTCGCTAAGGCAGGAGACACACGACACCCCGAGGTAACGAGACCCTGGAAGCAGTGCGTCTCCCACAAGCCGGTGGGAAGTTTTTGGACGGCTGATCGTGGGATCAAGCCATAGACGCTCAGGGTGGAAAGGCACGATCGGCGGGAACCTGGTGTGTGTCTACCCTTGCCTGGGTGCCAGGTTCACCGCAGAGAAATGATCGTATCTGGAAATGGAGGGGTCCCGGTCGGTGACCTCAGATGACATCACAAAGGGCTCGCACGAAAGCTGACTGCGAAGGTCTGTGTGTGGAAGCCGTTTGAATATTCATTCATTTTTGCTCTCTCTCTCCTTCCCCCCACTGTCTGCGAACTGAACTGAACTAAATTAAACTGAACTTTGCATCACTTTGAAACTGGTCATTTACCCCTAGACAACGATAGAGCTTGATTGATCCTGTTATCTTAATTCTGTGTACATGTGTGTTTATCATTGCTGAACTGTTGCATTTATTATCCTTTTGATTAGAGTACTATGTTGCTTGTTCCTTTAATAAAACTTTCTTAGTTCTAGTAATCCAGACTCCAACTGAGTGATCCATTTCTGCTGGTTTGACAACCCAGTTATGGGGTACATAACAGTATTGATGTGGATAGGGAATTGTTTGGCAGACAGGAAGCAAAGAGTGGGAATAAATGGGACCTTTTCAGAATGGCAGGCAGTGACTAGTGGGGTACCGCAAGGCTCAGTGCTGGGCCCCCAGTTGTTTACAATATATATTAATGACTTAGACAAGGGAATTAAATGCAGCATCTCCAAGTTTGCAGATGACACAAAGCTGGGCGGCAGTGTTAGCTGGGAGGAGGATGCTAAAAGGATGCAGGGTGACTTGGATAGGTTAGGAGAGTGGGAAAATTCATGGCAGATGCAATTTAATGTGGATAAATGTGAGGTTATCCACTTTGCTGGCAAGAACAGGAAAACAGATTATTATCTGAATGGTGGCCGATTAGGAAAAGGGGAGGTGCAACGAGACCTGGGTGTCATTATACACCAGTCATTGAAAGTGGGTATGCAGGTACAGCTGGTGGTGAAAAAAGCGAATGGTATGCTGGCATTCATAGCAAGAGGATTCGAGTACAGGAGCAGGGAGGTACTACTGCAGTTGTACAAGGCCTCGGTGAGACCACACCTGGAGTACTGTGTACAGTTTTGGTCCCCTAATCTGAGGAAAGACATTTTTGCTATAGAGGGAGTACAAAGACGGTTCACCAAATTGATTCCTAGGATGGCAGGACTTTCATATGATGAAAGACTGGATCGACTAGGATTATACTCTCTGGAATTTTGAAGATTGAAGGGGGGTCTTATTGAAATGTATAAAATTCGAAAGGGATTGGACAGGCTAGATGTAGGAAGATTGTTCCCGATGTTGGGGAAGTCCAGAATGAGGGGTCACAGTTTGAGGATAAAGGGGAAGCCTTTTAGGACCGAGATTAGGAAAAACTTCTTCAGACAGAGAGTGGTGAATCTGTGGAATTCTCTGCCACAGGAAACAGTTGAGGCCAGTTCATTGGCTATATTTAAGAGGGAGTTAGATATTGCCCTTGTGGCTAAAGGGATCAGTGGGTATGGAGAGAAGGTAGGTACAGGGTTCTGAGTTGGATGATCAGCCATGATCATACTGAATGGCGGTACAGGCTCAAAGGGCCGAATGGCCTACTCCTGCACCTATTTTCTATGTTTCTATGCTATGTAGTGCTAGAGGTATGGCGACACTTTCCAT
The DNA here is from genome assembly GCF_963921235.1 of Mobula hypostoma. Lineage (NCBI taxonomy): Eukaryota > Metazoa > Chordata > Chondrichthyes > Myliobatiformes > Myliobatidae > Mobula > Mobula hypostoma. Next base: position 17,308,234 of record NC_086110.1, on the reverse strand, counting down.
TGATGTATGGTTAGGGTAGGGTTAGAGAGTCATGGGCATGCTATGCGGTGCCGGAGGTATGGCGACACTTGCGGGCTGCCCCAGCACATCCTGATAGTATGTTGGTTGTGGACGCAAGTGTCGAATTTCACTGTATGTTTCAATGTTTTGATGTACATGTTACAAATAAAGCTAATCTTTAATCTTTAATTTCTAGTAAAAAGAACTCCCAGTTTTAACCAAGTAAATCAGAGTTACTATAAATAATTATTACGTTTAATTTCAAAGTAGCTGGCTTAGGAACAGATCTTTTCTTGGAAAGTACATTCTTTGCTCTTGTTGATGTTTATCTCCATGAAAATAAAGGGGGCATACGTTAATTTCAGATCGCTGCCTGGTGAGGTTTATTCATCTCTGCACTGAACTGCGGCTGTGGCCTGCAACTTTCACAGTGTGAACTTCAGTTCTGAATGCTATTTGCTTACTTTTATTGTTGGTATGTTTTTTCTCACTTCACACTGGTTGTTTGGCTATCTTCTTTTGTTTCAATGAGTTTTGTTTGGTTTCTTTGCTTTGAGGCTACCTGTAAGATGAGGATCAAGGTTGTATAATCTACGCATACTTGATAATCAATGTACTCTGAACTTTGTCATCTGTCATAATCAGGTTGAATATGACTGGTTTTTAATTTTCTGCATTATTGTATTTATTTTAAAATTCCACCACAAAGAATTGTGTAAATACTATGGGCCCCTGCTGTTGTAAAAGAGAGTTATTGATCAGCATTTTTCACAAGCGAAGGGAAGTGCTTGTACTTTCTCCACCACAGCAGATCATGTCATGTCCAGTCTATTGCTCAGTGCACTTCCAGCATGGCTGGTGTCAGGGTCAGTTCCCGAGTCACGCTCTTGATTTATTTTATTGGAGCTCTCTTATGCTGATGCCATGGACAGAGTCACCGATCAGGCTCTGGAATCCAGCTCCTTTGTCTAAGTTTCGACCAAGACCATAATGTGATCTGGAGTACATAAGTCTGCAGATGCTAGAATCTGGTGGAACAAACATAATGCTGGAGCAACTCAATGGGTCAGGCAGCATCTTTGGAGAGAAATGGATAAGTCAACATTTCAAGTTGAGACCCTCACATGTACTGCCTGTCCAGACCCAGTTCAGATGAAGGATCTCAACCCAAAACATCAATTGTCCACTTCACTCCACAGTCCCACCACATTCTCCAGCATGTTGTTTGTTTCGCTGGAGCTCGGTAACTTCTAGCAACACCCAAGTGATAACTCATCTTTTTTGGTTGGTTTATTTTTTTTGTTTCCTCCCACAGTCCAAAGATGTGTCGGTTTGTAGGTTAATTGTTATAGTAGGTTGTCCTGTGATTAGGCGAGCATTCAGTCAGGGGATAGCTGGGCGGTGGGGCTCGAAGGGCCTATTCCACACTGTATCTTAATAAATAATAAATAATTTTTTAAACATTTGAAGATACAGCACAAAACTGGCCCTTCTGGCCCAACAAACCGCACCACCCAGAAACCCACCGATTTAACCCTAGCCTAATCACAGGACAATTAACCGACTAACCAGTAAGTCTTTGGAATGTGGGAGGAAACCAGAGCACCCGGAGGAAAGCCACATGGTGATTGGGGAAGACATACAAACTCCTTACAGGTGGGGCTGGAATTGAACTCTGAACTCCGATGCCTCACACTGTAACAGTGTCACAATAACACTTTCCATTACTTTGGTGTTCTGATTGGGTGGTAATTAACTGGATGGATTTTTAATGATGATCTAGTAGTTTAATGGTTGCTATTACTTAGACTAACTTATTCTTTTGAAATTCCAGATTATTTGGCTAACCATATTTAAAAGTCACAACCACTGTGATGGAATTTGACCTCTTGTCCACAGGTCATCAGTGCAAAATCCTGGTCTCGGCCCAAAACATGGACCGTTTATTGATTTCCGTAGATGCTGCCAGACCTGCTGAGTTCCTCCAGCATTTTGTGTGCATTGCTTTGGATTTACAGCATCTGCAGAATCTCCTGTGTGTATGATCTGCTGCTCCACTGTGAAGGCTCTACAAGGGACTTCTACCCTGAAGAACTTTAGATTGTTTCTTCAACATGAGTTCAGTGAAACACTTTCTGACCGCTCCCCTCTTCTGCTCTCCAAGTCTTTGACCATGTACTCACCCAAAGCCGCCACTCCCCTATCAGATTCCTTCCTCTCCAGCCCTTGACCTTTCCCACCCATCTGGCTTCACCTATCACCTTCCAGCTAGCTCCCTACCCCTCTCCACCTGTTTATTCTGGCATCTTCCCCCTTCTTCTTCCATCGTGAAGGAGGGTCTCGGGCTGAGACGGCCACTGTTCCGCCCGCATTTTGTGTGCCTTGCTTTGGCTTTCTAGCATTGGCAGACTTTCCTGAGCTTCTGGCTAATCCTGTTATTTCACCAGCATACTATTTGCTTAATATCCTCTGTTAATAAAAAGTGATCAAATTTAAAATTGGCATTGCATCATCCTTGCATTAATGGCATATACTTGCAGGATTTATTTATTTTACTTAATTGACACCCAGCGTGGAGTTGCTCCTCCGGCCTTTCAGAGCGCACCACCCTGCAATCCCCTGATTTAATCTCAGCCTAATTAATCCAATTACAATGATCAATTAGCCTACCATAACACCCCAGGAAAAGTTTTACTGCTAACGTAATGGTCTTTCAGTGGAAGCAGTGTTTGGTTTATGGTTGGAGATAACGGGGGCTTTGGAATGTGAGCCGTCCGATCAGGGGCGTGGTTTTTTGTGTTGTGTGCCTGACGCCGTTGTGAGCTGGGTCCTTTGTTTGGCGGGAGAGGAAGAGAAGACGCTGGAGAGAGCCGGTCGTAGGGTTCGATCCGGTGGGGGATCATGATTCGATGGAGCAAGGAGCTGAGGATCGGTGAATCTTACTTTTGGGGAAGAACTGAGCTCCAACTTGTGCACATTTGACTGTTCAAGTACGAGGGGTGATTGATAAGTTCATGACCTAAGGTAGAAGAGTCAATTTTAGAAAACCTAGCTCATTTATTTTTCAACATAGTCCCCTCCTACATTTACACACTTAGTCCAACAGTCGTGGGTCATACGGATCTTGGACCTCCAGAAAGTGTCCACAGCAGGGGTGATTGACAAGTTCGTGGCCTAAGGTAGAAGGAGATGCGTTATTGACTTCAAACTTCCTGCATTATCACTGAAAGAGTCGAACTGCACGTGCATGTAAAGAGAGCTGTATATCTCCTTCTACCTTAGGCCACGAACTTATCAATCACCCCTGTTGTGGACCACCTGGAGGTCCAAGACGCTCTCAGTACATGCACGTGCATCTCAACTCTTTGAGTGAAAATGCAGAAAGCTTGAAGTTAATAACTGATCTCCTTCTACCTCAGGCCACGGACTTATCAATCACCCCTGGTATAATGGGCCCTTTTCTTTACTGACCCTTTAGTTATGATTCATAAATATAATTCCTTTAATCGTATACAGTCAGCGTGCTCTCTGTTGATTGTAACAGGGTAGCAAATTGCACAGCGTCCACACAAACTGGAGTTTGGGATGGGAGAACTGTCTCAAAGTCGTGGAATTGGTGAGACTGGAGCGTCTCTTACGCAGCCCAAGGAAACCAGGCTTCCACCAGCTGCTACATCTTTGGACTGCGGGGGGACCCAAAGAAAACACACAAGGTCATGAGAAGAATGTACAACCTCCTCACAGGCATCAGCGGGAATTGAACCTGGGTCATCTGCACTGTAAACTGTTGTGCTATGCACCGCCCTTGTGCTACGGTGTTTTAAAATACTGTTGCCATAGGGACAGATAGGTTCTCCAAAACTTCTTGACTCTCATGTAGAATTCACACAAAGCTCTGTCCCCTCTGTTGCTACATATTATCTGCTCCTGGTTAGGCTTTTTTCCCTCAGTTACGTCATTCCTATGCCGTCAACAGTAGGAGCACAACCAGGCCACCAGGAGAATGGGCAAACACTGTACAGGTGAAATGGAGGTCAGTCTGAAACCCAAGCAGTAAGGCAGGAGCAATACCTGTTGCTCCACACTATCACCCCCTCCCCTGCATCACTGAGCTGCCTTTATATTCTTCCATATTCCTCTCAGCCTGTTCCCCACTCCCCCAGCTGTCAATGATCTCCCTTATGTACTCAAAGGCATTCTTCCTTCTGTCTGGCCTGGCACTCTTCCTCAATCCTGTTTCATGTGGCAGACTCCTCCTCCCCTCCTTAACTCGCACTGGTATTCCAACCCCAATCTTTTAATCGCATGGTGACATTCTCTATTGCCCTCAACCTCCATGTTTGCTAGCATCTACGATTGTTGCCATTGTGGGTGAAAGTGCATCCTTAAAATATTTCATCCCTTGGAACAGAATCAGAGCAACAGAACACAGCTCGCCGCCTTAGGACAGGAATGATGAACCAGGAGCAGTGAGTCACACTTTCTACCAGTAAAGAAGGCACTTAAAAGTAAAAGTAGAAATGTAATTTAATCCTTTAATGTAAACGCTAGAGAACTTAAGCAACTGAAGAGGGTGCAGAGAGTGCAGGTGTCCTTCTGTCCTTTAGTGGAAGCATCTAAACGACTTCTACTTCTTCACTTTCTGGTCATACGTTCCAGCACCCTGGTAATTTGCAACGTAACCTGTATTTTCTGCTATGTACTCCCTGCCACTGATCCCTTTGCCTTTTCCGCTTTCGTCAAAGCGTTCCTTGTGGGAACCCGTGTACTTAGAGGTGTCTGTCAATCTTTCAATGCCACCTCCTTTAGTTGCAACCTAGAAGGAGAAACGACATTGAAAAGGTTAGATTTTTTTAAAATATCTGTCGTTTTCACCATAAATTTGCATTGAGGTCACTGGTCAAATGGGTGAGATTACATTTTTATGTCCGAAACAGATAAAGAGGGACTACAAACTGCTGTATTCATACAAGTTCCACAGGAGATTATGATTACATTTGAGGAAAGGTTTGAAGATAATGGAAGTATTAGGACCTTGTGCTTCACCAGGGTTATTAAAATGGGAATATATGATGCAGGAGCCTCAGAAGGTTAAAGCAACTTATGGTCAAGGGGAAGTTTTGGCCAATCAGCCAAATGTTCTGGTCATTGAATACTGCCAATGAGTAAGGAGGGATTCAAACCCCACCTGCTATTGACAGTACTGGGATGAGCCTTCAGTGTCCAGTGTCCAGTGTCCGGATCAATATTGTGAGGAGAGATTGAGAGACTGAATGGAATATTCCATCCACTAGTCTTTCAAGAAGTATAATGTGTGATATGGAAAAAGTATGTTTGGAATATGCTGCAAATGAAACAGTAGGAGTCAAACAGTGAGGTACTGTACTTAATGAAATTGGCCGGAGGTAACTAGGAGTGATATCAGCAAGTTTTTATTCCCGTGCCAAGCCTAGTCAGTGTTTGAAAGAAAGAAACAATATTATGCGGCAATGAGCGAGTTTAGGGTTTTGAATGAATAAGTTAAAATGATCCAGGACATTTTCAAACTCTCACCTCTACGGGTGGAAGTTCCCACTTGCTTCAAAAAGACAACAATTCTACCAGTGCCTAAGAAGAATAATATGAGCTGCCTAAATGACTATTGCCTGGTAGCACTCACATCGACAGTGATGAAATGCTTTGAGAGGTTGCTCATGACTAGACTGAACTCCTGCCTCAGCAAGGACCTGGACCCATTGCAATTTGCCTATTGCCACAATAGGTCAACGGCAGATTCGATCTCAATGGCTCTTCACACAGTCTTAGACCACCTGGACAATACAAACACCTATGTCAAGATGCTGTTCATCGGCTATAGCTCAGCATTAAACACCATCTTTCCCACAATCCTGAATGAGAAGTTACATAACCTGGGCCTCTGTACCTCCCTCTGGAATTGGTCCTTGACTTCCTAACTGGAAGACCACAATCTGTACGGATTGGTGATAACATCTCCTCCTCGCTGACAATCAACACTGGTGCACCTCAGGGGTGTGTGCTTAGCCCACTGCTCTACTCTCTATATACACGTGACTGTGTGGCTAGGCATAGTTCAAATACCATCCATGAATTTGCTGATGATACAACCATTGTTGGTAGAATCTCAGATGGAGAAGAGAGGGTGTACAGGAGTGAGATATGCCAACCAGTGGAGTGGTGTTGCAGCAACAACCTAGCACTCAATGTCAGTAAGATGAAAGAGCTGACTGTGGACTTCAGGAAGGGTAAGACGAAGGAACACATACCAATTCTCACAGCGAGAACAGAAGTGGTGAGAGTGAGCAGCTTCAACTTCCTGGGTGTCAAGGTCTCTGAGCATCTAACCTGGTCCCGACATATCAATGCAGTTATAAAGAAGGCGAGGCAGCGACTATACTTCATTAGGAGTTTGAAGAGATTTAGTATGTCGACAAATACAGTCAAAAACTTCTATAGTTGTACCGTGGAGAGCATTCTGACAGGCTGCATCACTGTCTGGTATGGGGGTGGGGGTGAGGAGCGACTACTGGACAGGACTGAAAGAAACTGGAGAGTTGTAAATTTAGACGGCTCCATCTTGGGTACTAGCCTACAAAGTACCCAGGACATCTTCAAGGAGCGATGTCTCAGAAAGGCAGCGTCCATTATTAAGGATCCCAGCACCCAGGGCATGCCCTTTTCTCACTGTTACCATCAGGTAGGAGATACAGAAACCTGAAGGCACACACTCAGCAATTCAGGAACAGCTTCGTCCCCTCTGCCATCCAATTCCTAAATGGACATTGAATGCACAAACACTACCTTACTTTTTTGAATATATATTATTTCTGTTGTTTGCATGATTTTTAATCTATTCAATACGCATATACTTTATACTTTATTGTCACCAAACGATTGATACTAGAACGTACAATCATCACTGTGATATTTGATTCTGCGCTTCCCGCTCCCTGGATTACAAATACTAAATATTAAAAATAATAAAAATAGTAAAAATTTAGTAAATTAGTACTGTAATTGATTTGCTTATTTATTTATTATTATTTTTTCTTCTTCTTCTATATTATGTATTGCATTGAACTGCTGCTGCTAAGTTAACAAATTATACGGCACATGCCGATGAGAATAAACCTGATTCTCATTCTGATTCGTCCTCATCCAATGTATTAAAGCAGAACAAAGATTATGAAGCAGAAGATTATTTTTCCAGAGTGCTAAATAAGAAGGAAGAATTCTCCCTGTCCAGCAGAGGAAAACATTCCCAACTTTTTTATGTCTTTACCCTGCCTGGGTGGAGGTTGCTTAAGGACCACGGGCTCAATTACTGTCAAGGGGTGAGGAAGAAACTAGTAAAATCAGTCAACCTTCAGTTTGCCTGATGTACTATTTGTGGATAAACTACTGGCGTCCCAAGTTGGTGAAGGACCATGAAAGGTTAATACACTGCAATTTGTGACTTTGCAAATGTACCGATGGGCCTACATTTTGGCAAGGGACTCTCTGTTGAAGCCATGCTTTGGACCGTTACCTATTACATATGGCATCCTGAAGAATACTGAGCATGTATTCAAATCAAAACGTACAACTGCAGCAGATTCAGGGACGGACAATGGTTCACTGATAGGGGAGATTGTTGGGTCGCACACTTACATTCTATCAAATTCTCTTATTCAAGAGAGGGAGTAGAGATAGCCCAGGAAATTATAGACCAGTGAGTTTTACTTCAGTGGTTGGTAAGTTGATGGAGAAGATCCTGAGAGGCAGGATTTATAAACATTTGGAGAGGTATAATATGATTAGGAATAGTCAGCACGGCTTTGAAAAGGGCAGGTCGTGCCTTACGAGCCTGATTGAATTTTTTGAGGAAGTGACTAAACACATTGATGAAGGAAGAGCAGTAGATGTAGTGTATATGGATTTCAGCAAGGCATTTGATATGGTACTCCATGCAAGGCTTACTGAGAAAGTAAGGAGGCATAGGATCTAAGGGGACATTGCTTTGTGTATCCAGAACTGGCTTGCCCACAGAAGGCGAAGAGTGGTTGTAGATGGGTCAAATCCTGCATGGAGGTTGGTGACCAGTGGTGTGCCTCAGGGATCTGTTCTGGGACCCCTTCTCTTCATGATTTTTATAAATGACCTGGATGAGGAAGTGGAGGGATGGGTTAGTAAATTTGCTGATGACACAAAGATTGGGGGTGTTGTGGATAGTGTGGAGGGCTGTCAGAGGTTGCAGCGGGACATTGAGAGGATGCAAACCTGGGCTGAGAAGTGGCAGAATGGAGTTCAACCCAGATAAGTGTGAAGAGTTTCATTTTGGTATGTCAAATATGATGGCAGTATTAATGGTAAGACTCTTGGTAGTGTGGTGTATATCAGAGGGATCTTGGGGTCTGAGTCCGTAGGACACTCAAAGCTGCTGTGCAGGTTGACTGTGTGGTTAAGAAGGCATACGGTGTATTGGCCTTCATCAATCGTAGAATTGAATTTAGAAGCTGAGAGGTAATATTGCAGCTATATAGGACACTGGTCAGACCCCACTTGGAGCACTGTGCTCAGTTCTGGTCACCTCACTACAGGAAGGATGTGGAAGCCATAGAAAGGGTGCAGAGGAGATTTACAAGGATGTTGCCTGGATTGGGGAGCATGCCTTATGAAAGCAGGTTGAGTGAACTCGGCCTTTTGTCCTTGGAGCGACGGAGGATGAGAGGTGACCTGATAGAGGTGTATAAGATGATGAGAGGCAGTGATCGTGTGGATAGTCAGAGGCTTTTTCCCAGGGCTGAAATGGTTGCCACAAGAGGGCACAGTTTTAAGGTGCTGAGGAGTAGGTACAGAGGAGAAGTCAGGGGTAAGTTTTTTACTCAGAGAGTGGTGAGTGCGTGGAATGGGCTGTCGGCAACAGTGGTAGAGGCGGATACGATAGGGTCTTTTAAGAGAGTTTTGGATAGGTACATGGAGCTTAGAAAAATAGTGGGTTATGGGTAAGCCTAGTAATTTCTAAGGTAGGGACATGTTTGGCATAACTCTGTGGGCCAAAGGGCCTGTATTGTGCTGTAGGTTTTCTATGTTTCTCTGTTTCTAACATGTATAGTTGTTAATGTTGATTCTCTTCAAGGATAATGCTGCAAGTAGCAGGGGATTCATTCTGTCCAATATATCTGTATTTGATTCTCCAAATAGTGAGCTGGCTAAGAGACTGAGTGAGTGGTGGGTGGAAATGGCTGAAAGACGCAGAGAATCCCTAAGCTCATGCCAATCATTAGCCTTTCTTCTAAGATTTGACTTTCCACTTGTATTTTTTTCTCTCTCTGACTTACAAGTCTGCAAATCTGCTGTTCGACACCCAAGAGAATCTTTCCAAAGCTTTGTTACGGTGCACATTCATTTGGCTGCTTCCAGAAATATGCTTTTGTCCATCTTGGTGCCGAAGATGGTTTGTCCTGTATGAAACATTTCATGGTCACGCACACAATGGCAAGAGCACAGTCCAGGGGATTCAGGGGCACAGGAATATGGACGGACACATGGAGGTGGAAAGAAATGCTGTAACCTATTTTCTGGAGGATATATTACAGGTACTCGTGAGCAAGCGTTCCAATGGGTAGACTCGATCTTCAAGCAACCACCTACCACACGACTTGCTTTGTGAAACCACAGAACTGTAGCCTGGTGGAATCATGCAGTTACCGGAGTAACTGGCACTTGTTTGTGGGATATGATACACTATGGTCATGTGGCAGCTGAGTTTCTCTGGCATGGGAAATATTGTTGTTCCCGAGTGGGATATCCACATTTCCACCCCCAGGCCCACACCCTTGAACACTGCTGATTCCTTCAACACGTACACACAGCCAATAAAATCACTTGGTTTGGGAAGAGCCACCAGCATTGTAAAAGTGGTGCAGATGGCTGGTTTCCATGGAAAATGGCCAACATTCTTGGCCTGACTAATCTGGCATCTTGTGTGTTACAGCTGTCGACTTCTTACAATGAGATTTTACAGATAATTCCTAACCTTTCCATGGATAGAAAATGCAACAGAGAAAAAAATCACTGAACTGAAATATCCTTGTACTCAAATTAGATTCAGAATCTGGATCTTGCCGGGGGGGGGGGTAGTGTGCTGGTTTTACATCCCATCCGATGTGTTGTTGCAGAGCCCATTGTCAGCTTGGACTGTGTTCTCAAGAATTCAAGGTGATTTCATTTAAAATTTATTCATTGAATGCCTGTTCTGATGTTCATTCACAACATCTTATGTTCTGTTGGCTGAAACACCCAAGATTACCATTGAATCTTTGACCAATTGCACCCAAAGTGTTGGAGGAACTCAGCAGGTCTGAGAGCATCCACAGTAGGGAATAATGAACTGACATTTCGGACTGAGACTCCCTCATCAGTTCATGAGTCCTGATGAAGATCTCAGCCTGAAATGTCGATACTTCATCTCTTTCAATAGATGCTGCCTGATCTGCTGAGTCCTTCCACATTTTTGTGTGTTACTCCGGATTTCCAGCATCTGTAGAATCTCTTGTGTTTTTTTGACTAATTGCAATTGCTGGCAAGTACTCCCAAGTGATTTGAGCTTTAAGAATTCCCTCAAAGTGAAGTCAAAGGATGGCAACAAATACACTCAAAAAATCTTGGAGCATTTCATCGCATATTGTACTGGGCAGACTTTTCAAGAAGGAGTACACAACATATTTTAAGTAACTACTGTTCAATGCTCTGCCTCCATTGAGGGTGGGTGAGCACATCAGTCGTACAGAAGCTCAACACTGTAGGAACTTCCCTACAGCTCAAAGAGCAGTACACTGATGCAGTGGGTAGAGCTGCTGCCTTCCAACGCCAGAGACCCCGGTTCAATCCTAGTCTTGGGGAATTTGTTTACACTCCAGGTGCTCTGCTTTCCTCCCACACCCCAAAGAAGATTAAGTGGCCATCACTAATTGCCCCTAGTGATCGGGAAAGAGTGAATGAATCCAAGCAATGCAGGGATAATAGGATCGATTAGGATTGGAATAAATGGGTAGTTTATGATTGAAGCTCAACTGATGGGCTGAAAGGCCTGTAACCAAGCTCTGAACCACTTTGTAACATGCTTGATTGTAGTGTGCCTGGGTGTAAGCTGGCTAAATTACCAATCTGCTTGGAGGGACTTCATCTGCCCACCATGTAAAGCCTGCCATAGCATAGTTTGATGGTTTGACCTGAATGGAAAATAATGGCCCCAGAAGTCTCTTTACAGAGGGATTGATTTAAGCATTTCATAAAAAATAAGTTCCACGTCTCATTTCAAGCTCTCTGCTGGAGAGTGCTCTCCAGTTGAACATTTCATCCATTAGAAATTAAGATCGCGAATTGGGTTGCCCAGTATTTTGCTGCAAACACACACATGGTTGTTTTGAATTGACACCATATGAAAATGTGTCTGTGACAGTATATGTTTCTGTGAGCACATACAGATGTACAAATGTGTGTGATGTGATCTATATTATCTCTGTGTTCTGAGTATACATACAGTAGATAATATGCTCAGGAAGTCAATGACATGGCTGTATATCTTCTGAGAATCTGACAGAAATTAACCAAAGTCTGCTTCATTCATATTGGTTCCAGTCAGAAGAAGAGAATGAGTTCAGGAATTTTAAGTGGTCAATATCTCAATATGAAAGCCAGAAACTCGAGGGAAGTTAATGGAATCTTATGGAGACATTTGAAACTGCATGATTCAACTTCAGATCTGAGTTTGTTAGGTTGGGTCAACACACTTACTGTTACTCCGAGGTTAGCTGGGTCTTTTCCAGCTATTAAACCATAAATTGACTGAAGTGCATCTTCTTGACTTTGTCCTTTGAACCTCTTTGGAGCGAGTTCTCTCAGGGCCGCTTTAAACTCTTCAAAGTTGATCACCCGAGCTGATTTGGCCCTGGAATTAAAACATAATTGTAGATTAACTTTCTCTTATTGTTTCCGGATTGGACTGGCATTAAAAGTTGTAAATACAAAGCAGGAGATGTTGTAAATACTGAGCAAGTCAAACAGCGTTTATGGAGAAAAAAAACTGAAATATGATTATTGCTCAAAAATCTATAATGTTAAATCTGTTTCTCTTTCATTTGATGCAACCTGACATATTGAATGTAACCAGTAGTTCTAGACTCATTTTTCTAACATCTACAATATAATTATTGTTCAGCAATAACAACTGGACAAAACAGCAAGGCCAATATTTATTGGAAATCCCTGTTGGTCATTCAGAAGTCAGCTTGTTGAAATGTTGCAGTTCTTCAGGTGATGAGATTCCAGCTGTGCTGTTGGATAGAGAGAGACAAGATCCAGCTGCAAAAAAGAAAACGTTTCCAAAGCAGGTTGGTGTGCAATTTGCCAGGGAACCTGGAGTTTGAGATGTTCCCATGTGGCCATGGAGACCGAGGTAGCCTGTCTGGGAGGTGCAGTCAGAGTAGATTAGAGCAGTAACGACTGTACTTTCTATAGATGGACAGACTGTGTCCTCTATGAGACTGTTGTTATTCCCCTACGCGTCTTGTGGCAACCTTGCCCTTTTTTTAGCATTTAGATAGATAGATAGATTGATAGATAGACATACTTTATTGATCCCAAGGGAAATTGGGTTCTGTTACAATTGCACCGACCAAGAATAGAGTATAAATATAGCAATATAAAACCATAAATAATTAAATAATAATATGTAAATTATGCCAGGAAATAAGTCCAGGACCAACCTATTGGCTCAGGGTGTCTGACCCTCCAAGGGAGGAGTTGGAAAGTTTGATAGCCACAGACAGGAGTGACTTCCTATGACGCTCTGTGTTGCACCTCGGTGGAATGAGTCTCTGGCTGAATGTACTCCTGTGCCCACCCAGTACATTATGTAGTGGATGGGAGACATTGTCCAAGATGGCATGCAACTTGGACAGCATCCTCTTTTCAGACACCACCGTGAGAGAGTCCAGTTCCATCCCCACAACATCACTGGCCTTACGAATGAGTTTGTTGATTCTGTTGGTGTCTGCCACCCTCAGTCTGCTGCCCCAGCACACAACAGCAAACATGATCACGCTAGCCACCACAGACTCGTAGAACATCCTCAGCATCGTCCGGCAGATGTTAAAGGACCTCAGTCTCCTCAGGAAATAGAGACGGCTCTGACGCTTCTTGTAGACAGCCTCAGTGTTCTTTGACCATTTTGTCTGTTGTTTACGTGGCCGAGTTGCTAGCTTGACGCTCAACCCAGCACGGATGGAAAGCGTGCAAGGAGCTGGCCGGATTCGAACCGGGGACCACTCACCTCAAAACCTGGTGCTGATGCCACTACACCACCGGCCAGCACATGATCCTGTGGCAGAGGGAATAAATATTTAAGGTGCTGGATACAGAACTAATCCAGTGAGCTGCATTCTCCTGAATGTTGTTGAAATTCTTGAGTGTTGTTGGATTTGCATGAACCTTGCTAAATTCTGGTAGGTGATGGAAGGACCTTGGGGTATCGGAATGTGTTTTGTTTGTTGCGGGATACTTGGCTTCTGATGAACGGACTTCTTGAAGTGTCTCAGCTCAAAACACTGACTGTTTATTCCTCTCCACTGATGTGCCTGAACTGCTGAATTCCTCCAGCATTTTACGGTGCGTGTTGCTCTGGCTTTCTAGCAACTGCAAAATCTCTTGTGTTTATTAACTTTTTAGCCTGTTCTCACAGCTGTAGTATCTATGTGGCTGGTCAAATTCAGCCTCGAATCGATGATGACCTCCAGGATATTGATGGGAAATGGGTTGCTGAAGATAATGCCTTTCGATATCAAAGGTGGATGATTGGGCTCTGTATATGGAAGATATTCATTGCCAGGTGCTTCAGAAGCATAAGTGTCTCCTGCTACCTGCGCCTGACGTTTGTCTAGATCTTGCTGCGTACAGACAAGGATTGTTTTGTATGCTGAGGAGTCGTGAATGGAACTGAACATTGTGTGGTCAAATAAAGATTCAAAGATTCAAAAAAACTTTATTGTCGTTCTAACCGTACATCAGCTCTGCAGGGCAGAATGAGACAGCGTTTCCCAGGAGCAGTGCAATCATAACATAACAAATAATAAACATAACAGTAAATAGTAAAAACACAACAGCCACATGTCAGTTAAAATCAAGTTATAAGTGTCCAGTGCAAGTTAAAAGTGTCCAAGGCAGAGTCAGGTGGAGCGGCTATTTAGCAGTCTGACTGCCTGTGGGAGGAAGCTGTTTAGTAGCCTTGTGGTTTTAGTTTTGATGCTCCTGTAACGATTGCCTGATGGCAGAAGAACAAAGAATTCATGGAGAGGGTGTGAGGGGTCTTTAATGATGTACCGTGTCTTCTGGAGGCATCAACTCTGAAAGAGGTCTTGGACTGAAGGTAAGGAGACCCCAATAACCTTCTCTGCTCCCCTAACCACCCTCTACAAGGCTTTTTTGTCGACAGCACTGCAGCTGGAGTACCAGGTTGTGATGCAAAAAGTCAGCACACTCTCAACCACGCCTCTGTAGAATGTAGTTAAGATGTTAGTGGGGAGTGATGCTTGTTTAAGCTTCCTCAGAAAGTGCAATCTCTGCTGGGCCCGTTTCACAATCCCAGCGGTGTTCCTGGACCAGGTGAGATTGTCCGAGATCTGCACCCCAAGGAACTCGATGTTTTCCACTCTCTCCACTGTGGAGCCACTGATGCTGAGGGGTGTGTGCTCAGGCTGAGACCGTCTGAAATCGACAATCACCTCCTTGGTTTTGGTGACATTAAGCATCAAGTTGTTATCACTGCACCAGCTCTCTAGGTGTTTGACCTCCTCCCTGTACATAGTTTCATCATTTTTGCTGATGAGCCCCACCACTGTGGTATCATCAGCAAATTTAATGATCAGGTTCCCCTTGAATCTGGCTGCACAGTCATGTGTTAGCAGTGTAAACAGCAATGGGCTAAGCACACAGCCTTGTGGGGATCCAGTGCTCAGTGTGATGGAGTCAGAGATGTTCCTGCCAACACGGACTGATTGTGGTCTCTCTGTCAAGAAATCCGGAATCCAGCGACACATGGCAGTGTTAAGGCCAAGCAGCGACAGTTTCTCCACTAGTCTCTGCGGGATGATGGTATTGAACGCTGAACTGAAATCAATGTACAGGATTCTGGCATATGTGTCTTTGTTGTCCAAGTGAGAGAGAACTGTGTGCAGTGTGGTGGATATTGCATCCTCCGTAGAGCGATTTGGACGATAAGCAAACTGTAGAGGATCCAGCGATGAGGGGAGGCTGGCTGTGATATGAGGCTTGACAAGCCGTTCAAAAATAGACCTCTAGACTTTATGATGCAAAGAATGCCTTCAAGGAAGCTGTTGAAGATGGTTGGGCTGAGGATACTCTCCTGCAGAGATATCCTGGCACATCAAAATTTTTCTCAAGCTGCCCTGGTAATTTTTTTCCAATGCCTTAAATATTGAACCATCTGCTAATGGAAATAGCTTCCCCATATTTACCTTACCTAAACCAGATGAAACCTTGTACACCTTTAACAAAAGTCTCTCCACTGAGTGTAGAACCACCAATTTCTTCAGTCAAATCTTGAGGCTAAAGGTCCCTCCTCCCTAGAACCATTCCAGTAAATCTCCGCTGTATTTTCTCCAGAATCTCCATCTGTGTGGTTATCAGAATTGGATGCATGATTATAGTTGTGACCTAACTGGTGTTTTGAGTACAACATTGCTTTGTATTGCTCTATGAATTCTGAATCACAGATGTTTACCACTCTCAAGGATAGGCGGCCATCTACACCCAGGTCCTTTGGTACCTGCATATCCCTTTGAAACCTGGCTGGATTTATCCCTGCAGTCTATCATTTCTCCCCAGACACAGCACTAAAATAAATGATGTTGCATAGTACAGGTGTATATGCAGACAAGTAAACACACTACAGCGCACATTACAGGGAGTTTTTCTGATATTTCATAGTCTGCATCTTCGCTCACTGTCCCTATAGTTCAAACACTGAATACTCTATGAGACCGAACGTCCAAATCGCTAAAGCGTTTCTATAGTCCACAAGGCACAATCAGATGATAAATGAAGCATGAAGGTTGGCAACATCCAAGACAAGGTGACTGACAGTTTGCTCTCTCAACCCTATGTTGTCATCATTGACCTCGATGCTCGGTTGATTGCTTTGCTGGAGTGGGTGGATTAAAATGATGGATAGGTTAAACTTTGAGAAGTGAAATAATTTTATTATTTACTGTTCTCAGGTATTCCGTTCTGTTGGTGGCCTTCAATTGCTCAGGACTTTATGATTGTCTCAGGGCTCCTGGGAGTTGTAGACTACTGCGACTACAATATTTAGTCCAATCTGATGGGAATGGAATTGTAAGTGCTATCCTCGAGGATAAACTGGATGATAGAGAATTATGTAATAACATTTAATTAGTATTTATTACTGTCACATGTACCGAGGTACAGTGAAAATCTTGTTTGGCATACCATCCATACAGATCATTTCATTACAGCAGTGCACTGAGCGAGTATAAGAAAAACAATAGCAGACTAATCATCACATCGCTCGGTCCAAGATTTGCATTGTCAAATTGGCTTGTTGTACTTTCTATTGTGAGGAAAATTTCAGCAAATTTATGCAATAAAATGAGTACAAGCAGTTTTACTGAGCTTCACCCAGGGCGTGCCCTTTTCTCACTGTTACCATCAGGTAGGAGGTACAGAAGCCTGAAGGCACACACTCAGCAATTCAAACAGCTTCTTCCCCTCTGCCATCCGATTCCTAAATGGACATTGAACCCGTGAATACTACCTCACTCTTTTTTAATATACAGTATTTCAGTTCTTGCACTTTTTAAAAAAATCTATTCAATATATGTAATTGATTTACTTGTTTATTTATTATTTTTATTTTTTTTCTCTCTCTCTCTGCTATATTATGTATTGCATTGAACTGCTGCTGCTAAGTGAACAAATTTCGCGTCACAGGCTGGTGAGAATAAACCTGATTCTGATTCTGACTCTGGAAGTGGCTGCTACCTACTTTACTTTGGAAAATAGAATATCCACATCGGTTGAGGTGACTGTTTTACCATCGATTATGTTGCAGTCTTTGCACAGTTTGCACCAGTTTTTCCCATTCATTTCATTCCCAGTTGACTTAGTATCCCCATGCATTGCAAATTTTTTGAAAGACTCATGCAGAGCTTGCGTATTTGTTGATGTTCCTGCCATTCTTCAGTTTCTGTGGTTTATTCAGTTGTCCTGTGTAAAATAAAAAGAGGGATTTGAAAGGAAATTGTCTAAAACTATTGGAAAAGAAATTGTATTCTACAACTGAAGAGATGGAAATATTTCCAATCTTTACACTGAAGTTGCTTTACTGAGTAGGGAGTGCTGATGAATGGGAAATACTGTCCCTCCACCAAAATGGCTGATTAAACGTTAGCAAAGTTTAAAAGGCATTTAAACAGACACATGATCAGGTATTCCTTGAAGGGTAACACGTGACATTAGAATGGCATTTAAAACTAGTGAATAGATGTATGTTAATTGGAGGGATATAGGTCATATATGCCCACCAATGAGAACATCTACCATAAACGCTGCCTGGGCAGGGCGAAAAGCATTATCAGGGATGCATCTCACCCTAACCGTGGACTTTTTACTCTCCTCCCATCCGGTAGGCGCTACAGGAGCCTCCGTTCCCACACCAGCAGGCACAGGAAGAGCTTCTTCCCTGAGGCTGTGACACTGCTGAACCTCACATCACAGCGCTAAGCAGTATTGCATCCGTATTGTACTGTCTCAGTACTTTTATATTTGTGTGCTGTAGCACTTTTTTATTCGCAGTTATTTTGTAAATAACACTATTCTTTGCATTTCTGATCAGATGCTAAATGCATTTCATTGGCTTTGTATCTGTACTCCGCACAATGGCAGTAAAGTTGAATTTAATCTAATAGTGGGGTACCGCAAGGCTCAGTGCTGGGACCCCAGTTGTTTACAATATATATTAATGACTTGGATGAGGGAATTAAATGTAGCATCTCCAAGTTTGCGGATGACACGAAGCTGGGTGGCAGTGTTAGCTGTGAGGAGGATGCTAAGAGGATGCAGAGTGACTTGGATAGGTTGGATGAGTGGGCAAATTCATGGCAGATGCAATTTAATGTGGATAAATGTGAAGTTATCCACTTTGGTGGCAAAAATAAGAAAACAGATTATTATCTGAATGGTGGCCGATTAGGAAAAGGGGAGGTGCAATGAAACCTGGGTGTCATTATACACCAGTCATTGAAAGTGGGCATGCAGGTACAGCAGGCGGTGAAAAAGGCGAATGGTATGCTGGCGAGAGAATTCGAGTACAGGAGCAGGGAGGTACTACTGCAGTTGTGCAAGGCCTTGGTGAGACCACACCTGGAGTATTGTGTGCAGTTTTGGTCCCCTAATCTGAGGAAAGACATCCTTGCCATAGAGGGAGTACAAAGAAGGTTCACCAGATTGATTCCTGGGATGGCAGGACTTTCATATGAAGAAAGACTGGATGAACTGGGCTTATACTCGTTGGAATTTAGAAGATTGAGGGGGGGATCTGATTGAAACGTATAAAATCCTAAAGGGATTGGACAGGCTAGATGCAGGAAGATTGTTCCTGATGTTGGGGAAGTCCAGAACAAGGGGTCACAGTTTGAAGATAAAGGGGAAGCCTTTTAGGACCGAGATTAGGAAAAACTTCTTCACACAGAGAGTGGTGAATCTGTGGAATTCTCTGCCACAGGTAACAGTTGAGGCCAGTTCATTGGCTACATTTAAGAGGGAGTTAGATATGGCCCTTGTGGCTACGGGGATCAGGGGGTATTGAGGGAAGGCTGGGGCGGGGTTCTGAGTTGGATGATCAGCCATGATCATAATAAATGGCGGTGCAGGCTCGAAGGGCCGAATGGCCTACTCCTGCACCTATTTTCTATGTTTCTATGTTTCTATACAAATGAATGTGCTGTTTAAATGAGCGTCATGGTTGGCACAGATATTGTGGGCAAATGGCCTGTTTCTGTACTGTAGTGTTCAGTATTTCGTGTTCTGTGCTAACTGGTCAGACCTGTTCGAATGAGCAAGTACATCAGCGAGGAGCTTTCCTACATTCCTTTGCTATTCAGCAGTGCTTGAAGAATTCTCAGACTCAGCCAAGCCAAAGAAGAACTACAGTATAACTTAATACTTTAATTTTAAAACCGATAAACGTGAACTATATTTTATACCCCTGAAATGGCTCACCTAATATCCTAAAGCGTCTACAGAAGGATCATTCCTCTTGTTTGAATTTTTAAGGGCAGCATTGACCTTCCTTGCTTCTGCAGCCATGGCAACATCAAAGCTGTGCAATAAGTCAACAATGCCCATTATTATCATCTGAATCCTGAGATCTGATTGGTGGAAGGATATTTTTATAAATATTATGATTTGATTTTTGCCAAATAATTTTCCAGATTGTATAATATTTAATAATGATAATGGTGATAAAGTCAAAGGTCACCCATTAACCTTACTTCACTGCCCAGAGAGGTTATTGTAAATCAGATTGAGGGCTTATGCACTTACTTGGTTTCTGAAAAAAAGATGCACCCTGTTTTCTTAGTAGAGAGTGCAGAAAGGAAGCTAATGAGCTCCAAACCCATCCAGATAATAAAGAAATCAACTTCATTGTCATACAGTCATCTCTCTGTCTCACCACCCAAAGCTCCAATCTGCTAATTAAATTTGCTGACAACACGACACCGATTGGCCTAATCTCAAACAATAACAAGGCAGCCTACAGAGAGGTAGTTATCACCCTGACACAGTGGTGTCAAGAAAACAATCTCTCCCTCAATGTCGCAAAAACAAACGAGCTGGTTATGAACTAAAGGAGGAATGGAGACAGGCTAACCCCCTATTGACATCAATGGATCTGGGGTTCAGAGGGTGAACAGCTTTACGTTCCTCAGCATAAACATCACCAAGGATCTCACGTGGTCTGTACATAACGGCTGTGTTTTGAAAAAGGCACCACAGCAGCTCTTTCATCTCAGACGGTTGAAGAAGTTTGGTATGTGCCCCCACATCCTAAGAACTTTCTACAGGGGCATAATTGAGAGCATCCTGACCGGCTGCATCACTGCCTGGTATGGGAACTGTACTTCCCTCAATCGCAGGACTCTGCAGAGAGTGGTGCTGACAGCCCAGCGCATCTGTAGATGTGAACTTCCCACTATTCAGGACATTTACAAAGACAGGTGTGTAAAAAGGGCCCAAAGGATCATTGGGGACCCAAGTCACCCCAATGACAAACTGCTCCAGCAGCTACCATCCGGGAAACGGTACTGCAGTATAAACGCCAGGACCAACAGGCTCCGGGACAGCTTCTTCCACCAGACCATCAGACTGATTAATTCATGCTGACACAATTGTATTTCTATGCTATATTGACTATCCTTATTTTCACTCCTCATGTATTTGAAGGAAGTTAGTAATAAAGTCAATTCAATTCAGTAAACCATTTGTAAGATGACCACTTTTTCCATCTGCACTAATCTTCATTTGCTGTATTGTAGGTCCAAGTCTCTCTGTGCCCTGCCCTGTCCAGGTCCCTCTGAAACAGGATTATTGCAATCAGATACACTGCTTCCTGTGACAGTGTGTTCCTGATATCAATCATTACTATATATATCAAAAACTTTCTCCTCAGATCCCCTTTAACATGCCTTCCTCTCACCTTAAACCTATGCCTTCTTGTTTTTGATGCCCTGTCAATGGGAAAAAGATTCTGAATATCTACCCTATCTATGCCTCATAATTTTATATCCTCCAGATACATACACTCAAGATTATTCAGGACTTGATCCTGCATACAAAAAAAGCACTGAAATGGAGTAAATCAATTACATTTAGGAAAAATTGCTTCACGTGTGATTAATCTATCAATAATGTAATCATTTTTCGGTCAGCTTGTATTGAAATTCAAAGGTTCAAAGGTCAAGTTTAATGTCAGAGAAATGTATACAATGCACATCCTGAAATGCTTTTTCTTTGCAATTGGTCATGACAATAGCTATGACAGCCTGCAATATTTTAGTCGAATTGCCAGAAAGGAATCAAAAAAGATAAATTTTTTACTCCCATATTTTATAATGGCACAGACAGAGAGCATTCATCCCTCTGACTTACTATTGGCCGATAGAGCGAACCCTTTCCTCCACTGATCTCCTCCTCTAACCTATCCTCCCCACTTTCCCGTCCATTCCCCACAGATTTCAACATTGTAGGTGTGATTTACAGGGCCGCTTAACCTCCCAATGAGCCGTCGTTGGGATGTGGGAGAGAGCACGGGAGATGATGCAGACAACAGACCACAGCGGAGGTCAGGACTGATTGTAGATCACTGGGACAGTGAAGCAGTAGCACTGCAAGCCACTCATGCTCGCATTGAGAAAAATCCAAAACCTGAGCTTATCTAAAGAATCATCTCTTTCTGCCTCCAGTCCTGCCGAAGGGTCTCGGCCTGAAACGTTGACTGTACTTTTCTCCATAGGTGTTGCCTGGCCTGCTGGGTTCCTCCAGCACTTTGTGTGTGTTGGTCAGAATCAGAATCAGGTTTATTATCACCGGCATATGTCGTGATATTTGTTCAATTAGCGGCAGCAGTTCAATGCAATACATGATAATATAGAAAGAAAAAAAATAAGTAAATCAATTACACTAAGCATGTATTGTGTATTAAATATTTAGATTAAAAATAGTGCAAATCAGAAATAATATATATTTTTTAAAAGTGAGCTGGTGTTCATGGGTTCAATGTCCATTTAGGAGTCCAATGACAGAGGGGAAGAATCTGCTCCTGAATCGCTCAGTGTGTGCCTTCAGGCTTCTGTACCTCCTCCCTGACGGTAGCAATGAGAAGAGGGCATGTCCTGGGTGGTGGAAGTCCCTAATGACAGTCACCACTTTTCTGAGGCAACGCTCCTTGAAGATATTCTGGATACTATGGAGGCTACTCCCAACATGGAACTGACTAGATTTACAACTTTCTGTAGCTTCTTTCAGTCCTGTGTAATAGCCCACCCCGATACCAGGCGGTGTTGCAGCCTGTCACAATGCTCTTGTAGAAGTTTTCGAGTGTTCTAGGTGACAGCCTTTACTACAAGTTTTACATTAACACTCATCAGTTGCAGTTTTTTTTCTTTTGGTTGATGATCACAGAAATCTTACATTACATTTGGCAGCAATTTTTACTGGTAGCATCTCACCATCACTGCTTATTCCTTGGCAACCGGCTGTAGACCTTACATTCAATTTCCAAACTAGGAGTACACATCCATTTTGAAGTACAACATAAACTATGTACCATGATAAGCCTGATTAGGCAGGGACCAACCCTGTGTTCAAAGTTCAAAACAGATTTATTATCAAAGTATATATGCAGTATACAACCCTGATATTTGTCTTCCCACAAGCAACCACAAAACAAAGAAACAGCATGGAACCCGTTCAAAGAAAAACATCAAACACCCAACGTGCAAAAGAACAAATCGTGCTGTGGAGGAAGATATGAGTTAAAGATTTTGATGGACAAAGGGTTAATATTGGTTTTTTGAGTCTGGAAACCCATTTGCAGTTTACTTTCTTACAGATATGGCCGAGCTTTCAGCAGAGATGATTCTTTTAGAATAAATACTTGCAGTTGCCCATCTTGTAAGAATTAGACTCTGGGATATGAGAGAAATTGTTTGTTGATATATAGTTGCACACAGGACTGTTGTTATGGGTATAGTTTATCACAAGAGAACTGCGTGTGGTTAGTCCTGACGAAGGGTCTCGGCCTGAAACGTCGACTGCGCCTCTTCCTATAGATGCTGCCTGGCCTGCTGCGTTCACCAGCAACTTTGATGTGTGTTGCGTGTGAACCCAGCTTTTCTAATTCACAAGGTTAATCAAACAGCCTTTGCTTTGGCAATCGATTTGTACGTGCAGAACAGGAGCTGTGCTCTCTGTATTATTTGGAGTTCAAACCCACTGTTAGTGGTTCCACTCCCCATGATATAGTGAATAAATCTCTCTTTACTTCATAGTCCATGTCTAATTTACTTGTGATCAACTTCAGTCAAATTTCCGTAGTAAATTAATTTCCCTAACATGTGCAAACGGCAAAAATCGAGCGAGAAACACAGAATAAAAACCATTAAGCCTCAGAGTCATTTAAACAGTCTAGGGATGTTCAGTTTAATTTCATGCTGTGTTGTTTGTTGACTGCAGGTTACACAACCACCCCACCCACATTAAAATAGGACAAATAGCCATAAAAAAGGGGTAATCAGAAACACATAGAACATGAACTGCAGAGTCCAAACCACAAACCATCTCAATTAAATCTTGCCCCAGACCTAGGACTCCGGGAGCTGAGAGTGAGAGGGAGAGAGAGAGTCCTGTCAAACGCAGGCAGCTGCCACTGAACACCCACTTGCCTTCCATTTTTGTCCTTGTCGATTTCAATCTTGCTCAACGCTTTAATTGGCAAGAAACGGAGTTGATCATGGGCTGACACCTCATCTCTAGGCTTTTTGGCCTCCAGCCCATTCACTTTGCTCGAAATCTCACCAAACTGCCTCGGAGATAGCAAACCGCCAGATTGCTCAATCGACCGGAAAACACACCATCAAAAAATGTAAATCACAGGTTCCAACTGCACGCAGCTTAATAGCAGAATCATATTTGAAAGAAGATGTGTCAAAGTAGTTTTGCAAACAGTCTGAAGGGAGTCGCCTTTGGTCATGATGTTTGCAGGTACCATCTTCTTCCATATCCAGAGAGAAGACCTACTCATGCCTTCATTGACCAAGTGTGTTCTTCACAATGCATTTTCACTTGTGTTGAGAATAGTTGATTAAACAAATGGAGACAAATATGTGAATCATAAACACGAGGTAGTCTGCAGATGCTGGAAATCTAATGTCCATGGCCTCCTCTTGTGCCAAGATGAGGCCACCCTCACGGTGGAGGAGCAACACATCATACTCCATCTAGGTAGCCTCCAGCCTGATGGCATGAACATCGATTTCTCCTTCTGATAAATAAATGTGCCCTCCCATTCCCCTCTCTGACCTTTTACCTCTTCTAACTTGCCTATTCCTTCACCCTGGATCCCCTCTTCTTTCCCTTTCTCCAATGGTCCTTTCTCCTCTCCAATCAGATTCCTTCTTCTCCAGCCCTTGACCTCTCCCACCCAGCTGGCTTCACCTATCACCTTTCAGCCAGCCACCTTCCCCCACCTTTTTATTCTGGTATCTTCCCCCTTTCTTCTCAGTCCTGAAGAATGGTCCAGGCTTGAAATGTCGACTATTGATTCATTTCCACAGATGCTGCCTGACCTGTTGAGTTCCTCCAGCACTTTGTGTCTGTAGCTGGACATAACTACATGGTCTATTTTGAGTGGGAGCTCACACCTGGCATTAATCAATTTCACTCTGCCAAGGAGTTCCTGGAATTAATATGGTAATACCTTGTTTATTATGTTGCTTCCAGCTATGAATTTTGATATAGATACCATTTGTGAAATTGTAGCCCAATGTAAATTATGAATTATATCATATAAAGGAAAAAAGGAATATATGCAATAAAGGAACAGCAGTTATAATGGGTGACTTCAATCTACATATAGACTGGATGAACCAAATTGGTAAGGGTGCTGAGGAAGAGGATTTCTTGGAATGTATGCGGGATGGTTTTTTGAACCAACATGTCAAGGAACCAACTAGAGAGCAGGCTATTCTAGACTGGGTATTGAGCAATGAGGAAGGGTTAATTAGCAATCTTGTTGTGAGAGGCCCCTTGAGTGAGATTGACCATAATATGGTGGAATTCTTCATTAAGGTGGAGAGTGACATAGTTAATTCAGAAACAAAGGTTCTGAACTTAAAGAAGGGTAATTTTGAAGGTATGAGACGTGAATTAGCTAAGAGAGACTGGCAAATGACACTTAAAGGGTTGACAGTGGATATGCAATGGCAAGCATTTAAAGATCGCATGGATGAACTACAATAATTGTTCATCCCAGTTTGGCAAAAGAATAAATCAGGGAAGGTAGTGCATCCGTGGCTGACAAGGGAAATTAGGGATAGTATCAATTCCAAAGAAGAACCATACAAATTAGCCAGAAAAAGTGGCTCACCTGAGGACTGGGAGAAATTCAGAGTCCAGCAGAGGAGGACAAAGGGCTTAGTTAGGAAAGGGAAAAAAGATTATGAGAGAAAGCTGCCAGGGAACATAAAAACTGACTGTAAAAGCTTTTATAGATATGTGAAAAGAAAAAGATTGGTTAAGACAAATGTAGGTCCCCTACAGACAGAAACAGGTGAATACATTATGGGGAGCAAGGACATGGCAGACCAATTGAATAACTACTTTGGTTCTGTCTTCACTAAGGAGGACATAAATAATCTTCTGGAAATAGTAGGGGACAGAGGGTCCAGTGAGATGGAGGAACCGAGGGAAATACATGTTAGTAGGGAAGTGGTGTTAGGTAAATTGAAGGGATTAAATGCAGATAAATCCCCAGGGCCAGATGGTCTGCATCCCAGAGTGCTTAAGGAAGTAAAGACCTTTTCAGAACGGCAGGCAGTGACTAGTGGGGTACCGCAAGGCTCAGTGCTGGGACCCCAGTTGTTTACAATATATATTAATGACTTAGATGAGGGAATTAAATACAGCATCTCCAAGTTTGCGGATGACACAAAGTTGGGCGGCAGTGTTAGCTGTGAGGAGGATGCTAAAAGAATGCAGGGTGAGTTGGATAGGTTAGGTGAGTGGGCAAATTCATGGCAGATGCAATTTAATGTGGATAAATGTGAGGTTATCCACTTTGGTGGCAAAAACAGGAAATCAGATTATTATTTGAATGGTGGTTGATTAGGAAATGGGGAGGTGCAACAAGACCTGGGTGTCATTATACACCAGTCATTGAAAGTGGGCATGCAGGTACAGCAGGCGATGAAAAAGGCAAATGGTATGCTGGCATTCATAGCAAGAGGACTTGAGTACAGGAGCAGGGAGGCACTACTGCAATTGTACAAGGCCTTGGTGAGACCACACCTGGAGTATTGTGTGCAGTTTTGGTCCCCTAATCTGAGGAAAGACATCCTTGCCATAGAGGGAGTACAAAGAAGGTTCACCAGATTGATTCCTGAGATGGCAGGACTTTCATGTGATGAATGACTGGATCGACTAGGCTTATACTCGTTGGAATTTAGAAGATTGAGGGGGGATCTTATTGAAACGTATAAAATCCTAAAGGGATTGGACAGGCTAGATGCAGGAAGATTGCTCCCAATGTTGGGGAAGTCCAGAATGAGGGGTCGCAGTCTGAGGATAAAGGGGAACCCTTTTAGGAGCGAGATTAGGAAAAACTTCTTCACACAGAGAGTGGTGAATCTGTGGAATTCTCTGCCACAGGAAACAATTGAGGCCAGTTCATTGGCTATATTTAAGAGGGAGTTAGATATGGTCCTTGTGGCTAAAGGGATCAGGGGGTATGGAGGGAAGGTTGGTACAGGGTTCTGAGTTGGTTGATCAGCCATGATCATACTGAATGGCGGTGCAGGCTCGAAGGGCCAAATGGCCTACTCCTGCACCTATTTTCTATGTTTCTATGTTTCTATGTTGCAACATGTGTTAGATTCTTCATATCATCAGTGAGGCCATGTGGAGTTGATTCAACACAACTCTGTTCCACTGTAAGGGAGAGGTGGGATATGCTGTGCAATTGGACAAAAATAAGCAGCATGGATGAGCTGGTGAGAGAGTCTTTTGTTGTACAGCGTACAAAGTATATTATCAAGCTGTTCAATTTACAATGATTAGAAATGGTCCTCCAGTCCTGGCAACATCCTTGTAAATTTTCTCTGCTCTCTTTCCATCTTATTGATATCCTTCCTGCCAGTAGGTGACCAAAAATGCACACAGTACTCCAAATTAGGCTTCACCAATGCCTTATACAATTTCGACATAACATCCCAACTCCTGTACTCAGCACATTGACTTACGAAGGCTTCCTGCCTGTCCCTGTTCTACAGCTCCTTCATTTTCTTAATCAGGGCCTTTGTATCTGTTGTAAGCCAAGGTTTGCTAAAGCTGTCATCCTTGCCTTTAATTCTGTCAGGAACGTACAAACTCTGTACTCTCAAAATGTCACTTTTCAAGGCCTCCCACTTAACTGTCCCAATCTACACTTACCAGATTGTTTTTGATACTATCAAAATTGCCCTTTCTCCAATTCTGAATCTCCACCCAAGGACCGGACCTCTCCTTTTCCATCGTCACCTTGAAACTGATGGCATTATGATCACTAGATACAAAGTGTTCCTCTACACAAACTTCTGTCACCTGCCCTGCCTCATTCCCTAATAGGCAATCTAGTATCTCACTCTCACTAGTTGGAAACGGAAACAAGAGAGTCTTGGATGAACAGGAAGGGATTTTATGTGTGTTGGAGCAATGGAAGTCTGGTGACCAAAGCATAGTGATAATCATTTTTTCAGAGATGCACAGGTGATTTGGGAGGGGGTGGTAGAGGTGTAGGTGGCAGGAGGTAAGCAGATGGAGGTTAGGGTGCATAGAGATTGTCTTGGGTGGGGTGCAGTGTGGCAACGCATGGTACTGGAGCGTGATCTTCAGAATGATCTCAGGTACAAACAGCGTGATCCCAGGCTTGGACTGAAGTCATACTTAACCGATTATCTTCTCCTGGTCAGTTAAACCCAATAAATGTAGAAATGCTATTCTTGTTCACCGTTTTAACTAATCTTGGCCCAGCAGTTTCATTATCCAGCCATAAATCCGGCACAGTTCCTCTGGATCAGATACAAAGTTCAAAGTGAAGTTTATTACCAAAGTACATACACATTCCACATACAAACCTCAGATTCCCTTTCTTGTGGGCATACTCAACAAATCTATAGAATAGTAACCATAACAGGATCAATGAAAAACCACCCAACTAGGGTGTTCAACTAGATTGCAGAAAACAACCAACTGTGCAAATGCAATTATAAATAAATAGCAATAAATAACGAGAATATTAGATGAAGAGTCCTTGAAAGTGAGTCCATTCGTTGTGGGAACATTACAATGATTGGACAAGTGAAGTTGAGTGAAGTTATCCCCTTTGGTTCAAGAGCCTGATGGTTGAGGGGTAGTAACTGTCCTGAACCTAGTGGTGCGAGTCCTTAAGCTCTTGTACCTTCTACCTGATGGTAGCAGTGAGAAGAGGGCATGGTGGTGGGGATCTCTGATGAGGGATGCTGCTTTCCTATGACAGTGTTTCATGTAGAATCGCTGTCTTGCCTCCCTTATAACTGCATCGATATGTTGGGTCCAGGTTAGGTCCTCAGAGATCTTAACACCAAGGAACTTGAGACAGCTCACTTTCTCCAATTCTGATCCCTCTGTGAGGATTGAGATATTTTCCTTCATCTTACCCTTCCTGAAGTCCACAATCAGCTCTTTTGTCTTACTGACATTGAGTACAAGGTTGTTGCTGTGACCCCACTCCACTAGTTGGCATATCTCGCTCCTGTACACCCTCTCATCTCCACTTGAGATTCTACCAACAATGGTTGTATCATCAGTAAATTTATAGATAGTATTTGAGCTATGCCTAGCCACACAGTCATGTGATATAGAGAGTAGAGCAGTGGGCTAAGCACACACTCCTGAGGTGCACCAGTGTTGATCGTCAGTGAGGAGGAGATGTTATCACCAATCCGTACAGATTGTCTTCCAGTTAGGAAGTCAAGGATCCAATTGCAGAGGGAGGTGCAGAGGCCCAAGTTTTGTAACTTCTCAATCAGGATCGTGGGAATGATGGTATTAAATGCTGGGCTATAGTCGATAAACAGCATCCTGACATAGGTGTTTGTATTGTCCAGGTGGTCTAAAGCCGTGTGAAGAGCCATTGAGGTTGTATCTGCCATTGACCTATTGTGGGGATAGGCAAATTGCAATGGGTCCAGGTCCTTGCTGAGGCAGGAGTTCGGTCTAGTTATAACCAACCTCTCAAAGCATTTCATCACTGTGGTCTGAATTCCACAGGGCGACAGACATTAAGGCAGCTCACATTATTCTTCCTAGACACTGGTATAATTGTTGGCTTTTTGAAGCAAGTAGGAACTTCTGCCTGTGGCAATGAGAGGTTTAAAATGTCCTTGAATACTCCCGCCATTTGGTTGGCACAGGTTGTCAGAGCCTTACCAGGTACTCCATCGGGACCTTCCGCCTTATGAGGGTTCACCCTCTTTAAAGACAGTCTAACATCGGCCTCTGAGACAGGGATCACAGGGTCACTGGGTGCAGCAGGGATCTTCACAGCTGTAGTTATATTCTCCCATTGTAATAGCATGTTGTAATGGCCAGGAAGAGGCTATTGAATACCTCTTAAACACAGACAAGGTATTTCTGATCCGTTAAAACATAGAAACATAGAAAACCTACAGCACAATACAAAGTAGGTGATTGGAAATTTCAATTCCAAATTTCACAGATGTTGCTGGGTAATTTCAGGGATACTTTGGCTAGAATTATTGCCTTACCACAGAATATATACTGTATAGAGGAAGAAGAAGCCTTCACCATTCCTTTTGTAAATGGTCTGTTGAATGTGTATTCAGAGCGTAATGCAAAGACATAATGCTAAGACTTTATAAGGCACTGGGCAGAGAGCATTTGGAGTATCATGACCAGTTCTGGGCCCTTATTTAAGAAAGGGTCTGCTGGCATTGGAAAGGGTCCAGAGGAGATTCACGAGAATGATCGTAGGAATGAGAACCGTTTGATAGCTCTTGGCCTGTACTCACTGGAGTTTAGAAGAATGAGGGGCGATTTCATCGAAACCTATCAACAATCGAAAGGCCTAGATAGAGTGAATGTGGAGAGGAGGTTTCCTACAGTAAGGGAGTCTAGGACCAGAGGGCACAGAGTCAGAATTGAAGGACATCCCTTTTGTAGAGATGAGGAAGAATTTCTGTAGCTGGTGGGTGATGAATCTGTGGAATTCATTGCCACAAATGGTAGTGGAGGCCAGGTTATTGGATATATTTAAATTGGAGTTTGATGGGTTCTTGATTAGTGGGGGTGTCAAAGTTTATGGGGAGAAGGCAGGAGAATGAGGCTGAGAGGGAAGGTAAATCAGCTGTGATGGAAAGGCAGAACAAACTTGATGGGCTGAATCACTTAATTCTTCTCTTTCGCTTTATGAATTACTGAACACTTATAGATAGTTGCACCATTGTTATTGTTCTGAAGAGAGGAAGGTACTTTCCTGAAGGAACTACTGAGTCTATTAACCATCTACAGGTGGTGGGCAACCTTAAGCACAAATGATTTTCTAGCATGCGTTATTCATTAATTTGAGACCAAAAATAACTAGATGTATTTAAATGGATAATTCCCATATTTCAAGTTCTTTATGGCATTTATCTAGCCCACGGTCTGCTCATTAATATGTGATCCGGCCCACAGAGGCAAAAAGGTTGCCGACCCCTGACAGTCATTCATGAACTGGAAGCCAGTTAATTCCTTTGTATACAATCAAGATAGCTTGTGTAAAGGGGTTCAGCAACATTTAGAAGTGAACACGCTCCAATGTTATTCATGGTAGTTTTTTGTTTTCCACTTAGCCATTTATCTGAAATATTGTGAACTCTGTTGTTGTTCGTCCTTCGTAGTCGAAGATGACCATGGCTTCAAAGTCAAATGGGAGATTGGTGGCTGTGGGTCTGGAGGTGACTGATGAGGCCACGTCGCTAGCCAAGAAAGATGCCTTTACCAACGCAAGAAGAAAGGTGCAGAAAAAACTTCGCGAGATGCAGGACAGCTGGTTCAGCAAGAAGGCCGATGAAATCCAGGGCTATGCAGACAGCCACGACATAAAGCGCTTCTACGATGCGCTTAAGGCTGTATACGGACCCCAGTCCTCCGGCTCCTCACCTCTCCTCAACGCAGATGAGACGCAGCTGCTGACAGAGAAGAAGCAGATTCTGGATCGGTGGGCTGAGCACTTGAACAACGTCCTTAACCGCCCTGCCGACATCAACGACGAGGCCATTGCCCGCCTGCCCCAGGTAGAGATCAACAAGAACCTCGACACCCTCCCCGCAGTAGATGAAGTCAGGAAGGCAGTGAAGCAACTCTCCTGTGGCAAAGCGCCAGGACCCGATGCAATCCCTGCTGAGGTATACAAAGCAGGAGGCCCTGTCATGATGCAAAAGCTGACTGTACTCTTCCAGTCCATGTGGAAAACGGGACAGGTCCCGCAACAGCTGAAAGATGCCAGCATAGTCCACATCTGCAAGAGGAAAGGCAACCGCCAGTCTTGCGACAACCACCGAGGCATCTCCCTCTTGTCCATTGTAAGCTGGCCAGGGTGAAGTGAAGCAGACTATGTTTGAGGCACCTTTTCCAGCCCCTTCCTCCATGGAGGTGAGCAGAGCGATCCTAAAGAGGGCTGCTCAGACACCCAGGGGGCTGCCGAACTCAACTGCTGCTTCAGTCCAGTAGAGAGCGACCCTATGCCCTGGGCCGCCTGTGTGCAGGTTTGTGACTACAGCTTCCAGTGTCTCCGTACCTGCTGCTTCGCCACTCCCCCATCGCCACAGGACCTTAGGTTGCGCGTTGAGTTTGAAGTCATGACTTGCGCTTGACTTGGAATAAAGGGAGGGAGAGTTGCTCAGGTCGTCAGCCTCACTCTCTCGTCCCGGCCTATCTGGACCCAGTGGCAAGACATAGTCGAGACGGCTGGAGATAGGTCAGGATGCAGTGGATCCCAACGGCGGAGCAGGCGGAAGAGGAGACATCTCCCAACGGCTGCAAAGGCGGATGAGGATGCCCAACAATGGGTAGGGAGGCTTGCGAGCACGCCGCAAGAACTGCCGTAGACCCACAACACTCAGGGCTTGTCTACCTAGCGTGTGAAGCCTGGATTCGGCGGACTGCGCGGAAGAAACGGGCAGAAAGGCGATTCTCAGCAATGCGTCGTGGAGCGCTGAGGGCACAGTGAGACACACAGAACACTGCTGGCCATCCACTGCATCCTGACCTTGTGAACTCTAGCGTGAGAATAACAGGCATGATTCCAGACTGGTCAGGCATCTTATCAGATCCTTGAGGAGTTTTAATGTGGTGAAATAATTGTTTACTTTTCTTGTCCCCACTAACAAAATTAGAAGGTTAAAAATTGTACAGTTTGATGGTTTCATTAGCTGTTTACAATGGATGGATAGGAAAAGATATTGCTTGACTTGTGTATTGAGTAAGTCCTTCCTTAAGTCAGTCTCTGTACTGTTCGAAACAAAGATAACTTTATTCATCATGCTGGTGTAATTGTATAGTCCTAGGAAGCCTTAGCCAGTTAAAGTTAATGTTGACGATTATTATTGTACATTATAGCACGGCAACGGCAGGCTGCAAACAACGGGTACTTTGAAACCATGCTCGGCTGTAGACGAAACTTTATTAAAAGCAGCTGTTTTATTGTTTAGATGAACGTGCAGTTTCCATGGAGAAACATGTGTTTACCAGCGTCACGCCCTGGATGTAGCTGAACTTTCATTTCCTTTGGGTGCTTCACCCATAAGTATCAAAGATGCCAAGGAATCTCATACACTTTACTGATTCTTCAAGTACCTTATCTTTGAAAAATTCTCCTAGAACAAGATATACTTAGCTTTGAACTGACACTATAGTCGCTGGGTTAAATGTTCCCATTCTGGATGCCATGGTGAAATCACAGATGCACTGCCAAGTGTTTCCTGTAAGCTGCCTGCTGCCTGCAAGGAGGTGTTCATGATGGATAACGACACCACAATGTAAATTCATCCTGCTGTCATATGAACATTTCCAATCATTTATAAACAATAATTATCAATCTAGGTTGTTAAAAAAACAGGGAAAGAACTCTTGGTGAATAGTACTGTGGTTTATTAGCATCATAGTAATGTTTGTGTGTGTCATTTTTAAATTCAAACTTATTTAGATGAATAACATCAGGGAAGCAGCAATACAGTTGATTATACTGCACGCTATTTTAGCTTTCTGTCCGTGTGATGTTATGGAATAGGATACATGGTGACAGCAGAAGCAGATACACTCGAGACTTTTCAGAGATGTTTAGATGGGCACACGAGTGTGGGGGAAATGGAAGGAGACAGACATTGTGTGGACAGAGAGGATTCATTTAGTTAGCCATTTAGATTACTAATTTAACTGGTTCAGCATAACATCGTGGCCTGATCCTGTGCTGTACTGTTCTCTGTTTTATGTATTTTGTAGTTTTACTCTAGACACAAAGCATTTAGGATGTGCAACAGAGCAGTCTATTTCCAAACTTAAAGTGTGCCAAAGAGGGCGGAAAGTACTTGTACAAAGTTTCAATACTAAAAGTATTAATTGATCCTACTATGCTCCCATATGGTTATCAGTCAGTCAGCGGGTGCCGTCCCGAATCCGGGATCGGCGGCTGTGCACCTCCATCTTCTTCCATCTTGCGCTCTTTCTCTGGCCTCAGCATCACTCAACCCAGTCCATTGCCTCACATTCTCGTACCAAGTGGCTGGCTGCCTTCCTCATTCCCTCTTTCCTTCTATCATTCCTTCCAATAACAATTTCTGCAGTCCACCACCTCTTAACAAATGCCCGGCATATTCCAGCTTCCTTTTCTTCACATTCTTCAGCAACTCCTTTTCTCTCCTCACTCCCTTCAACACTTCCATATTACTGACCTTCATCACCCATCTAATTTTCTGCATTCTCCTTAAACACCACATCTCAAATGCCTCCAGTCGTCGTTGCGCTTCCTTGCATAAGGCCCACGGTTGGACTCCATACAACAGACTGCTCCAGACGTAGCATTTCCAAGTTCTACAACGCAGCCCAAAGTCCAACCTCTTGCCACACAGCACATCACTCAGCCTCCCGATCGTTGATCTTGCAATCTCAATTCTTCGTCTAATTTCTGTATCACATTTCCCATCCTCTGTGACCATCTGTCCCAAGTACACAAACTTCTTGACTTGCTCTATGCCTAAGCCATTAATTTTGATACTGATTTTGGGGATTTCTTTTTTCCGTGATACTACCATCATCTTCGTCTTTGCAGCATTTACTTTCATTCCAAATTGTTCTCCTTCAGCATTTATCTTATCTACTATTCTGAGTAACTCGTCCTCAGTCTCAGCTAACAACACTGAGTTATCTGCATATCTCAAGTTGTTCACCGTCACTCCACCAATTTGGACACCAGCTTCATTGTTCAACACCCTGAAGATTACCTCTGAGTAAATGTTAAGTAATAAGGGGAGATAATGCAGCCCTGGTGAACCCCTTTTTGGATCTCAACTTCCGGTGAGGTATCAGGATATCGTCATCAGGAAAGATTTAATTTTCCGTAAAAACTATCACTATCGAAAATCTAGTTAAAGTAGTATAACTCATTAATCTACTACTAATCTTATTAACTGGGTGATGCCAGGTTATGGTATCTCACTGAGTCCCATTCCATTTACAGAGGCATACTTATGAGGTTCCCTCCCAGTGATTTCTGGTGATTATTCATTACACAATGGCTAGAGCATGAAATTTATTCTCACATGTCTGTTTTGGTATCCAGTGCGATACCATTATTTGATGTTAATCTAAAAAGGGTGCAAGAAATGAGGTGAGGACATTAAAGATAGTGTACGAGGGGGATTCAGATTTTTGGAATTGGACTCTATTCCAGGGGAGCTGGGACCTGTGCAGACGGAGTAGTTTGCACCTGAACTGGAGGGGGACCAATATCCCTGAGAGAACGTTTGCTAGTGCTGCGCAGGGAGATTTAAACTAGAGTTGCAAAGGACTGGAAAGCAGAGTGCCAGGGCAGGTAGTAGAGTGGCTGTGGGGAAAGTAGATGTTCAGCCCACATACAAAGACAGGTACTGAAAGATTGAACGTGGCAGGACTAATATTCTGAGTTGCACCTATTTCAATACAAGGAGCATTGTAAATAAGACAGGTGAGCTTAGTGGCCTCACAGATAGACAGGGGTGTAAAGAGATCTTTTGTTACATCAGCCTTCATAAATCAGAGTACTGTGTCCAGGAGTTGGGATGTTATGTTGAAGTTGTATAAGACATTGGTGAGGCCATATTTGGAGTATTGTGCACAGTTCTGGTCACCTATCTACAGGAAAGCTATCAATAAATCGAAAGAGCACAGAGAAAATTTACAAGGATGTTACCAGGACTTGAGGACCTGAGTTGTAGGGAAAGGTTGAATAGGTTAGGGTTTTATTCCTTGGAGCATGGGCAAATGAAGAGAGATGAGACAGAGGAATACAAAATTGTGAGGGGTATAGATAGGGTAAATGCAAGCAGGCCTTTTCCACTGAGGTCAGGTGAGACTAGAACTAGAGGTCATAGGTTAAAGGTGAGAGGTGAAATATTTAAGACGATCTTGAGGGGGAGCTTTTCTACTCAGAGGGTAGTGCAAGTGTGTAACGAGTTGCCAGCAGAGTGGTGGATGTGGGTTCAACGGCAGACTAACAGTTCAGCACAGACCGGATGGGCTGAAGGGCCTGTTTCTGAGCTGTAGTGCTCTATGACTCTAGCACTCTATTCTGCTGATGCTGGAAATACTGAGCAATGCACAAAACGTGCTGGAGGAAACCAGCAAGTTGGGCAGCATCCATGGAGAGGAATACACAACTGACGTTTCAGTCTGAGAGTCTTCATCAAGACAGATCATCAGTCCTGATGAAGGATCTCAGCCTTAAGCATCGATTGTTTATGCTCCTCCAAAAATGCTGGCTGACTTGCGAAGTTCCTCCAATAGCTTGTGTGTGTTGCACAAAAAAATTCCATTTATGTTTAACATAGGCATTAAATGTTTATTTTTAAAGGACTAATTTCTACATAAAATACAGAAAGATTTAGCGTAAATCTGTGTTTCCATACTGAAAATCATGTTATATATTATAATTATTTTCAACTAAAAGCTT
Organism: Mobula hypostoma; assembly: GCF_963921235.1. Taxonomy (NCBI): domain Eukaryota; kingdom Metazoa; phylum Chordata; class Chondrichthyes; order Myliobatiformes; family Myliobatidae; genus Mobula; species Mobula hypostoma. The sequence goes on along the minus strand of NC_086110.1, from coordinate 17,272,137 downwards.
GTTAAAGCTGAATGATTATACATTTTACTAAGTCTTTAGCAGGTTAACCAAGCCAAATAAACCAGAAATCACGTTTAACATTTTGCCTTTCCATCATATGTTCCAGCTCCTTTGTAGGCTCCCACATAACCTGTATTCTCGAATACGTCCTCTCGACCAATCTTCCCTTTGCCTTTTCCACCTTCATCAAATCGTTCCTTGTGGGATCCTGTATACTTGGACGTGTCAGTCAGCCTGTTAACAGCACCAGTCTTCGTTACTTTCTAAAAACAAAATAAAACTTGGTTAAAAGAAGAAAATTAAGTTAGAAGTTCATTTCATCCACTTTGTTATTTTCTGATCCAGTCAGGCCCATACCTGGGTTCATGACCAGCTCATAAGATAGTGACAATTATAGAACCATCATAATCAGAATCAGGTGTATTAACTCCGACATAAGTTGTGAAATTTCTTCTTTCTGCGGCAGCATTTGGCTCTTTGAACCTGTTCCACCATTGAATACGATTGATTATTTAGTCAACTGATAAGGGATTTTGATCCAAAATGTCAACTGTTCATTCCCCAGTTCAGATGCCACCTGACCTGTTGAGTTCCTCCTGCAATTTGCTTTTTGTTCTAGGTTCCATCATCTGCAATCTTTGTGTTGCTATCCAAATTCAGTAATGTATGTATTCCGTTTTCTCCCTATATACCTTGACCCCTCAAGCCCCAAGGAGAATATCTAACTCCTTCTTAACTCTGTTTAATGATAAGACTTTGGCTATGCTGCAGAATTCCTTCGTCTCAGAACAGCCTGTCCTCATTCAAATAATAGGTGCAATGTACATGTATTTTAATCCATCATCATAGGGATTTTATTACGAAATACAACGTCTGTTTGATGAAATCACATAAAGAATTGGCAACAAATGTCACGGATACATGATTTCTAAAACTGACCAGCCTTTATGAACTTGCAATTTTAATTTAAATAATATCTAATCTTATTTTAACATGTGAATGAATTGAACACACACAAAATGTTTGAGTAAACAGTCGACGTTTTGGGCTGTGACTCTTACTCAGGATTTCCATCATCTGCAGATTTTCGTCTGTTTGTTGAGTCACAATTTGATATTTTCACACTGTAACCAACAGAAGTGATCCATTTTTGATCAATGCAATTTTAATTATATTTCACATACGTGAATATGTCGGGTTCAGAGTAACCAATCATTTAAACATACATAAACACAAGAGATTCTGCAGATGCTGGAAATCCAGAGCAACACACACATAATGCTGGAGGAGCTCAGCAGATTAGGCAGCACCTATAGACAGAGTAAACAGTTGATGTTTTGTGCCGAGACCCCCCTCATCATTATTTAAATATATATTCACGTTTGCCCAGACAATGATGTGCAGGTTATATTTTTTCTAGCCGTAAGAAAACAGCAGAGAACAACAAGAGAATCGAAGCTCAGCAGGCCGAAGGTGAAACAAGATGCATGTTTCAGCTCCAAAGACCTTCATCAGAACTCAAAGAGCAACAAGATAAGTTAGTTCTCAGTAGTAGAAAAGATGATGGGAGGATGGGTAGAGCAAGGGGAGTCTTTCCGATTGGGAGAGAGAAGATTGATGAATGGGGCAGTATTTGTGCTGCTTTGTCTGTGTGTAGTGTTGTTAATAGTGAGGTCATAGAGTATGCCCAAAAGGAGATATTTCTTCTGCTTTCATATAATTCATGCTTAAAAAGTCCCGGAAAATAAAGGAACTAAAAGCAAACTCCCTGTTAAAGATGAAGCACACACCATAAAATTGCCGTTTGCTGATGAAAAGGAGGATTAGATGGCCAGAAGGCTAGATATTGTTCTGACCTGAAAAAGGCAATACTGCTCAGGCAACAACTCTTCTGTGGGTCAAAACATCACCGCAAGATGAAGGAGATGCCCCGTGCTGTGGCAACCCCCTGCCAGTCACCTTATGCGGGCACCCGGAGACGAGATGGGTGAAGGATGGTTCACTATAGACAGTGAATTGAGGAAGATCAGCGGCTCAATCAGAGGGGATTTGGGATCAGGACTTGAATATCGGATTACGGAAATGGGGTGAGTTAACATTCACCTACTGTTGGGAACGTCATAATCTTACAAGATCTGGTCACAATGTTCGTGGTGTGGGCAGGAGGCAAAGGTGATGAAAGTGTCAAGGTAGACTGGTGACACCCACCTTCCCACTCACCTGGTTTCATCTGTCATCTGCCAGCTTGTACTCGTCCCCCTACCCCCAGCTTCTTATTCTGACTTCTTCCTCCTTCTTTTCCAGTCCTGATGAAGAGTCCCGGCCCAAAACTCTGAATCTTCATTCCAGATGGTAGCAGACCTGCTGAATTCCTCCAGTATTTTGTGTGTTATTGGTGGGAGCCTCCATAGATACCCACAGAACAGACAGAATAAGTCAGTTAAAGGGGACCTACCCATCAGTCCCAAGCGCCAAACTCTGCTGCCTCCACAGCCTCAGGAACCGCATGAGACCTGTTATTCAGACTCAAACTCATTGTGTTGATCCCCTCTGTACGAATAGTCTCTGCTGTTAGCAAACCATACACGTACAAAGCAATGTGGAGCTAGTGTCCCTATGAGATCTCATCTCAAATCTTCTTGGGACACAGAGGGAGAGAGAGCAAATGGAAAGGTGGGGAGGCCTATGTAGCCAGAGAGATAGTTTCTCTGTATTTTATTTGATTTCATGGTGCTAGCAAATGTATCTTTAGAAGTGTCCAAAACTAAGCATTTGGACGTACCCTCTCAGGGGATAGATAAACCAGTGCAACACCTCCTAAGACTTTCGTGGGTACTTTTATAGAAGCTACCTAAGCTAACAGTTTCATATGATGTAGGAAGCACAGTGCTTTCAGTTATTTCAGGATAGCAGGCCAGCCAGCCTTGGGGAGTTATAGATGCAAGGGGGACAGAATGGTGTGTTTAAAGTAATGAACCTGATTGCAGTTATATGTTTGTATGGATGTAAACTTACAAAAAGACAAGGCAAGATTGTTTGTCAGCCTGTTCTTTTCCAGCTAAATGCCATTAGACACAGTTATCATACATGTGGATTCACTGTTCATCTTTAACATAGAAAGGGACAAGTTAATGTCTGTAAAAAATATACCGTGCATAAAATTAAGATAAAACTAGATAAATCGATCACGATTAATGTGGTATACTTTGATCATCTTATGAATTTTTCTGCACAGAACCATTCAGGGTATTTTCGTTTGCAACTGCAGTGAGAGTGGATCATCAGAAATTCAGATGCACAAGGCACTAAGGCAAATGATGACTGTAGTCAGAAATTCAAATTCACAAAGCATTCAAGACTTTGCGCGGCAGTTTTGGTGAACCGCCTTACGTTTTCCTGCCCTATTATTTGATGTTGCCTCATCCCCTGTCCTCAGCAACAATGGCCTGTGTCTGCTGATCCCATGATGCATGAAAACAGTTCAAACTTGCTAGGTGGCATTCTTTCCCTCACTGGAGAGTCTCTGCAGATTCACTCACCGTCACACCAACATTTGCTGGCTCTTTCCCTGCAATCAGCCTGTAAGCAGCCTCAGTAGCTTCCTCCTTACTTCGGGCTTTGAATCTCTTTGGGGCCAGCTCTGCCAGAGCATCTTTAAACTCTTCAAAGGTGATTATGCGAGCTGTTTTGGCCCTGTGTGCATATGTAATTAAAATACTTCATTTCTGGTTTTTTAAATGGCGATAAGAATTAAATCATTATATCATTATATCATGTTTAAAATGTGCATCAGTTAAACTTCCTCATGTATAGAATTTGGAATTTGCAAATCACTTGAACAGTTAATACTTTTCTTTATTATATACACTTTTCAAATGAGACATCCATCATACTATTATAATAGACCAATTTCAGAAATAGTATTTGAAGTTTTAAGGAATATGATCTGATGTATAGATATTGACCCTAATGTATAGATGAAGAGATCGAATCTGAGGGGAGATAATGGGAAATTAGAGAGAAAAGGTAAAGATTAAAAACCTTTAAAGATTAGCTTTATTTGTGTAAGGGAAATTAATTGCTAAGAAATTTCAATTAAAGTTGGTCACTAATAAGTTGGACATGAATGTTGAAGTGACTAGAGAATATCTTTATTCGTGAATAAAGGAAGAATGGTTCGCTAACAGTGCGATTGACAAGTCTTCAAAAGAAAGATAGTCACAGCCTTTTCTATACTGTGATGCACACAGAAAGTCAATTACAAAGGTCAAACAAAATTGATCTTGTGTGTTTTATCAATTCCCTTGAAAATGCTAGAGACAGTCTCTTTTCTGCCCACAACACACACAGATAGGTTATCAGAACAGCCTTGAAACTAAGATGGGTTATTGCAAGCATCCTGAGAACCCAGGCCAAATGGTGAGTCGTTATTTATGATATAAAGAAGGTTTATTAAATCCTTAGTTTGACTAAGTCATTAAAGTCATCATCATCAGGTGCCATGCCCAGTTTGAGCTTTGACTGCCATGGCCCACACACTCCTGTTTCGGGTCAAGTGGATCAATTCATTGGTATTCATTTCCAGTTCTCTGGCTGCTGTCTCCATCATCATTTGCCTTTGCCTTCCCTTTGCTTTCTTCCCTTCAATCTTTCCCATAATTACCGTGCATTTTAACTCCTCTTTCCTAATCACATGTCCAATGAAGTTACGTTGCCTTTTCATGATCTCATACATTATTTCTCTTTTCGTGCTTGCTCTGTTCATGACATCCTCCTTAGATATTCATTTTGTCCATGATATTCTTTGCATCCTCCTCAAAAACCACATCTCTGCTGCTTCAATTCGTTTCCTCATTACTGGATATTGTCCAACATTCTGATCCATATAACTGGGTAAACGTAACATTTCAGTACTCTGAAGCAGATTGTCATGCCTAGTTTAGTATTGGTCAGTATACTCTTCATTCTCGTAAAGGTGTCTTTTGCCATCCCTATTCTTCTTTTGATATCCATGTTGCACCTGCCATCTGATGTCACCCAGCTTCCTAAGTAGCAAAAGTTCTGTACTTGTTTGATGTCTTCCCTGTTTATTTTCAGCCTGCAGATAGGATTCTCCTTCTTTGTGGCTATCACTATACATTCTGTCTTTTTGCAATTAATAGATAGACCCATTTTTGCACTTTCTTCAACAAGTATATCAATTAAGTTTTGTAGTTCTTCCTCTGTACTTGCAATTAACACAGTGTCATCTGCATATCTGACATTATTGATGTTTTCCTCGCCAACTTTGATTCCCAAGATGTCTCTTATTTTTTGTAATATTGTTTCACTGTACACATTAAACAAATCAGGGGAGAAAACACACCCTTGTCTAACACCTCTCTTGATTTTCGTAAACAGACTAACTTCTCCATCTATTCTTACAGTGGCAGTTTGTTCCCAGTACAGATTTCTGATTAGGTGGAGGTCTTTCGAATCTAGATCTAGAGTTTCCTGTAATATTTCAAATAATTTATTGTGCTTCACTTTATCAAATGTTTTTGTGTAGTCGATAAAACAAACAAATAAATCTTCTTGCACTTGAATAGCTCGTTCTGATAGTATCCTTCACATCAATATCGCATTTCTTGTACCTCTGTCTTACACAAAACCACATTGTTCTTTACCTATTTCAGCTTGTGTCTTACTTTTAGCTCTTGTCATCAAAATTCTTATAAGTATATGAGTGATATGAGACATAAGTATAATTTGTTTTATATGTTTGTACTGCACACATGAAGGAAAACCAAACTGTTTAATTGTCAGAAACTTGACTGCCCACAGGGTCCTCCTGCAATGTACGACCCTCACTGTCTCCATCTTGTTTATGCTGATGTGTTATGCGCTAAGATCAGCACTAGGCGTATTGCTAATAAAACGAAGGTGCAGGGTGGTAACAACCCTTGATTCAGAATTTTCTTCTACTATTAAGTCACGGAGCCTCGTGGTGTACAGCAGTAGACTAGAGGGCAGTACCACGTAGTCTTCTGTTTACAGCAGTAGACTGGAGGGCAGTACCAAGTAGTCTTGTGTTTACAGCAGTAGACTGGAGGGCAGTACCATGTAGTCTTGTGTTTACAGCAGTAGACGAGAGGGCAGTACCACGTAGTCTTGTGTTTACAGCAGTAGACTAGAGGGCAGTACCACGTAGTCTTGTGTTTACAGCAGTAGACTGGAGGGCAGTACCATGTAGTCTTGTGTTTACAGCAGTAGACGAGAGGGCAGTACCACGTAGTCTTGTGTTTACAGCAGTAGGGTAGAGGGCAGGACCACGTAGTCTTGTGTTTACAGCAGTAGGCTAGAGGGCAGTACCATGTAGTCTTGTGTTTACAGCAGGAGGCTGGAGGGCAGTACCACGTAGACTTGTGTTTACAGCAGTAGACTAGAGGGCAGTACCACGTAGTCTTGTGTTTACAGCAGTAGACTGGAGGGCAGTACCACGTAGTCTTGTGTTTACAGCAGTAGACTAGAGGGCAGTACCACGTAGTCTTGTGTTTACAGCAGTAGGGTAGAGGGCAGTACCACGTAGTCTTGTGTTTACAGCAGTAGACTGGAGGGCAGTACCACGTAGTCTTGTGTTTACAGCAGTAGACGAGAGGGCAGTACAACGTAGTCTTGTGTTTACAGCAGTAGACTAGAGGGCAGTACCACGTAGTCTTGTGTTTACAGCGGTAGACTAGAGGGCAGTACCACGTAGTCTTGTGTTTACAGCGGTAGACTAGAGGGCAGAACCACGTAGTCTTGTGTTTACAGCAGTAGTGTAGAGGGCAGTGCCACGTAGTCTTGTGTTTACAGCAGTAGGGTAGTGGGCAGTACCACGTAGTCTAGTGTTTACAGCAGTAGACCAGAGGACAGTACCACATAGTCTTGTGTTTACAGCAGTAGGCTAGAGTGCAGTACTACGTAGTCTTGTGTTTACAGCAGAAGGGTAGAGGGCAGGACCACGTAGTCTTGTGTTTACAGCAGTAGACTAGAGGGCAGTACCATGTAGTCTTGTGTTTACAGCAATAGACTAGAGGGCAGTACCACGTAGTCTTGTGTTTACAGCAGTAGACTAGAGGGCAGTACCACGTAGTCTTGTGTTTACAGCGGTAGACTAGAGGGCAGTACCACGTAGTCTTGTGTTTACAGCAGTAGGCTAGAGGGCAGTACCACGTAGTCTTGTGTTTACAGCAGTAGCCTACAGGGCAGTACCACGCAGTCTTGCATTTACAGCAGTAGGGTAGAGGACAGTACGACGTAGTCTTGTGTTTACAGCAGTAGACTAGAGGGCAGTACCACGTAGTCTTGTGTTTACAGCAGTAGACTAGAGGGCAGTACCACGTAGTCTTGTGTTTACAGCAGTAGCCTAGAGGGCAGTACCACGTAGTCTTGTATTTACAGCGGTAGACTAGAGGGCAGAACCACGTAGTCTTGTGTTTACAGCAGTAGTGTAGAGGGCAGTGCCACGTAGTCTTGTGTTTACAGCAGTAGTGTAGAGGGCAGTACCACGTAGTCTAGTGTTTACAGCAGTAGACCAGAGGACAGTACCACATAGTCTTGTGTTTACAGCAGTAGGCTAGAGTGCAGTACTACGTAGTCTTGTGTTTACAGCAGAAGGGTAGAGGGCAGGACCACGTAGTCTTGTGTTTACAGCAGTAGACTAGAGGGCAGTACCATGTAGTCTTGTGTTTACAGCAATAGACTAGAGGGCAGTACCACGTAGTCTTGTGTTTACAGCAGTAGACTAGAGGGCAGTACCACGTAGTCTTGTGTTTACAGCGGTAGACTAGAGGGCAGTACCACGTAGTCTTGTGTTTACAGCAGTAGGCTAGAGGGCAGTACCATGTAGTCTTGTGTTTACAGCAGGAGGCTGGAGGGCAGTACCACGTAGACTTGTGTTTACAGCAGTAGACTAGATGGCAGTACCACATAGTCTTGTGTTTACAGCAGTAGACTGGAGGGCAGTACCAGGTAGTCTTGTGTTTACAGCAGCAGTGTAGAGGGCAGTGCCATGTAGTCTTGTGTTTACAGCAGTAGATCAGAGGGCAGTACCACATAGTCTTGTGTTTACAGCAGTAGGGTAGAGGGCAGGACCACGTAGTCTTGAGTTTACAGCAGTAGACTAGAGGGCAGTACCACGTAGTCTTGTGTTTGCAGCGGTAGACTAGAGGGCAGTACCACGTAGTCTTGTGTTTACAGCAGTAGACTGGAGGGCAGTACCAAGTAGTCTTGTGTTTACAGCAGTAGACTAGAGGGCAGTACCACGTAGTCTTGTGTTTACAGCAGTAGGGTAGAGGGCAGTACCGTGTTTTCTTGTGTTTACAGCAGTAGCCCAGAGGGCAGTACCACGTAGTCTTGTGTTTACAGCAGTAGACTAGAGGGCAGTACCACGTAGTCTTGTGTTTACAGCAGTAGACTAGAGGGCAGTACCACGTAGTCTTGTGTTTACAGCAGTAGGGTAGTGGGCAGTACCATGTAGTCTTGTGTTTACAGCAGTAGACCAGAGGGCAGTACCACATAGTCTTGTGTTTACAGCAGTAGGGTAGAGGGCAGGACCACGTAGTCTTGAGTTTACAGCAGTAGGGTAGTGGGCAGTACCATGTAGTCTTGTGTTTACAGCAGTAGACCAGAGGGCAGTACCACATAGTCTTGTGTTTACAGCAGTAGGGTAGAGGGCAGGACCACGTAGTCTTGAGTTTACAGCAGTAGACTAGAGGGCAGTACCACGTAGTCTTGTGTTTGCAGCGGTAGACTAGAGGGCAGTACCACGTAGTCTTGCGTTTACAGCAGTAGACTAGAGGGCAGTACCAGGTAGTCTTGTGTTTACAGCAGTAGACTAGAGGGCAGTACCACGTAGTCTTGTGTTTACAGCAGTAGACTAGAGGGCAGTACCACGTAGTCTTGTGTTTACAGCAGTAGACTAGAGGGCAGTACCACGTAGTCTTGTGTTTACAGCAGTAGGGTAGAGGGCAGTATCATGATTCACTGCTGATCTAGGCATTAAGCAATCCAGACACTCAATTCTTTCGTCTCGCAAATGTTTTTACCCAACCCAGTTAGCCGAGATCCTCCATCATTTGTCTCATGTACATCAAAGCATACAAGTAAGCGTGTCATTTACATGAAATCAGATCAGTGAGGATTGTGCTGTGCTGCCTTCAGGTCTCGTAATGCCTCTGGCAACAGGATTGCATGCCCACAGCTCAGTAACTCTAACCACACGTCGTTGGTATGTGGGCGAAAGCCAGAGCACATCGTACAGTTGGCACTGACTGCCCTGTTACCAGGGAAACGTGGTGTGGGAATAGCACACCTCTGGAAGTTAACATTGTCAATGGGCTGAATGGCCTTCTGTGGTGTTGGAAGGAGATACAGATAAGTAAATTAGGCTATTGTATCAGTCATGATGAACTTTTATGCTAACCTCAGTAAATGTAACCTCAGTCTGTTTGGCAATAGGGAGAGAATGTGCATACTCTTAAAACACGTCGTGCTGAAAATGTACAGAGGATCAGGCATCAGCTCACAGAGCAAGGAGGATTATTTTCATCAGATAACGCTCTATGCTCTGCTTTGTCAGACACACTGGAGCATGAACTGCTTTTGGTCAACTGCTGATATTTCTCCTTGACCCTTTAAGTTACTTGTAAGAACATGAAATACTGGCATACAGAACAGACAGTGCAAGTTTTATATTTTGGGTGGTGTGTTGCAGAGTTATCACTACCATAAGACACAGGAGCACAATTAGGCCATTTAGCCCACCAAGTCTGCCCTGCCATTTAATCATAGCTAATTATTTCCCCCCCTCAGCCCCACTCCCCAGCTTTTCCCCCATAACCTTTAATGCCACATCCAATCAAGAACTGATCAAGCTCTGCCTGACATACACCCAACGACCTGGCCTCCACAGCTGCCTGTGGTAACATATTCTACGAATTTATCACCCTCCAGCTAAAGAGATTTCTCTACACCTCTCTTTTAAATGGGTGCCCCATTTTCTTCAGCTGTGCCCTCTTGTCCTAGACTCCCCCTCCATGGGAAACATGCTTTCCACATCTACTCTGTCGAGGTCTTTCAGCGTTTGAAAGGTTTCAATGAGATCCCGCCCCCCCCACCAATCGCTCTAAATTTCAGCGAGATATAAGGAGGTACAAAGTGGTCCTCCCTCTGTTAGCCTGCAGGTCTCCCTTGGGCAAGGAGTAGCAGTTGCTTAGCCCCCACCCCACAAAATATCAGGGTCACATGAAGCCATGAGACCAGGTAGTGGATGGTCGTATGAGCAGCTGGTGTATATCACAAGTCCTGGTTATGCGACCACTGACACCAGGCAGACAGTCTCTGAAGAGTATTGATAATGGCTGGGGTCACCTGTCTTGCAAAGGCACTGTCCAGAAGGAGACAATGGCAAGCCACTTCGATCGAAAAATTTATCAAGAACAATCATGACAGGACAAAGGGTTTCGGCTGAAATGTCAACTGTACTTTTTTCCAAGGTGCTGCCTGGCCTGCTGAGTTCCTCTAGCATTTTGTGTGTGTTGATAGGAGACGAGATTAGCTCATGGGAGAAAGGAAGGAAGAGGGACATCAGAGGCAGGTTAGAAACATAGAAACATAAAAAACCTACAGCACAATACAGGCCCTTCAGCCCACAAATGTCATGGTCCGGTCCGGTCCGTGAAGTCCGCATTCCAGTTCACAGTCTGGTCCATCGACCCTTGCTCCAGGTTTTCCTGTCTACCCTGTTTCTGTCCCTGTTAAGCACTAATTGAGGCAGCTGATCCTGGTTGAGGTTGGCTGCATAAATACCTCCAGAGACCAGGGTGCGGCAGCTGGATTGTTCTTGCTCCTTGTATCCCTTCCCCTGCCTTCTGTTTCCTCACCTGAAGCCTGGCCTCGCCTGGTCTGTAACTCTCGCCTCACCTGAAGTCTTGTCTTGGAGCCACCCTGTATCTATGTCCCTTCCTGTACCTTGCCTCCGTTGGGTAAGTCAGGCCAGTTTGCCGTTACCCTGCGGTGGGTTCTGTCCCTCGCCTGTGTCGGGAGGAGTACTGCGCCCTGCCCAGGAGGAGCTGCAAGACCTCAAGACTCTAGCCGAGCCTCACCCCAAGTGAAGCTTCAAGACCCCAAGCCTCGAGCCTTGCCCTAAGCCAAACTTCAAGACCCCAAGCCCTGAGTCTCTAGCCCTGCCTAGTTCTGGGGTCTGAGCCAGAGGCAAGACCCAGGTACTGGGTCCTTGTCCAGTCTCTGGCTCAGAGTCCAAGCCCGGGCTCCTAGCTCTCTTGTCCAGTCCTGTTCCGGGTTCCCAGTTTTCGTGTCCATGTCCTTGCCCTCACCCTGCATCCTAGTCCTGTCCCTGGTACTTCAGTGTCTGTGTCTTGCACTTGGGTCTGTTCCCTGCTGCCTCCTTATGACAACAAAGCTGTGCTGAACATGCCCCTATCTTAGAACTACCTAGGCTTTACCCATAGCCCTCTATTTTTCTAAGCTCCACGTACCTATCCAAAAGTCTCTTAAAAGACTCCATCGTTTCTGCCTCTAACACAGTCACCGGCAGTCCATTCCACGTACTCACCACTCTCTGCGTTAAAAAAAACTTACCCCTGACATCTCCTCTGTACCTGCTTCCAAGCACCTGAAAACTATGCCCTCTCGTGATGGCCGTTTCAGCCCTGGGAAAAAGCCTCTGACTATCCACACAATCAATGCCTACCAGAATCTTGTTCACCTCTATCAAGTCACCTCTCATCCTCCGTCACTCCAAGGAGAAAAGACCGAGTTCACTCAACCTATTCTCATAAGGCATGCTCCCCAATCTAGGTAACATCCTTGTAAATCTCCTCTGCACCCTTTCTATAGTTTCTATGTTGTTCTTGTAGTGAGGCGACCAGAACTGAGCACAGTACTCCAAGTGGGGTCTGACCAGGGTCCTATATAGCTGCAACATTACCTCTCGGCTCTTAAACTCAATCCCACAATTGATGAAGGCCAATGCACGGTATGCCTTCTTAACCACAGAGTCAACCTGCGCAGCAGCTTTGAGTGTCCTATGGACTCAAATCCCAAGATCCCTCTGATCCTCCACACTGCCAAGAGTCTTACCATTAATACTATATTCTGCCATCATATTTGACCTACCAAAATGAACAACTTCACACTTATCTGGGTTGAACTCCATCTGCCACTTCTCAGCCCAGTTTTGCATCCTATCAATGTCCCACTGTAGCCCTTCACACAATCCACAACACCCCCAACCTTTGTGTCATCAGCAAATTTACTAACCCATCCCTCCACTTCCTCATCCAGATCATTTATAAAAATCACAAAGAGTAGGGTTTCCCAGAACAGATCCCTGAGGCACACCACTGGTCACCGGCCTCTATGCAGAATATGACCCGTCTACAACCACTCTTTGTCTTCTGTGGGGAAGCCAGTTCTGGATCCACAAAGCAATGTCCCCTTGGATCCCATGCCTCCTTACTTTCTCAATAAGCCTCACATGGGGTACCTTATCAAATGCCTTGCTAAAATCTATATACACTACATCTACGACTCTACCTTCATCCATGTGTTTAGTTACATCCTCAAAAAATTCAATCAGTCTCGTAAGGCATGACCTGCCTTTGATAAAGCCATGCTGACAATTCCTAATAATATTATGCCTCTCCAAATGTTCATAAATCCTGCCTCTCAGGATCTTCTCCATCATCTTACCAACCACTGAAGTAAGACTCACTGGTCTGCAATTTCCTGGGCTATCCCTACTCCCTTTCTTGAATAAGGGAACAACATCCACAACCCTCCAATCCTCCGGAACCTCTCCCGTCCCCATTGATGATGCAAAGATCATTGTCAGAGGCTCAGCAATCTCCTCCCTCGCTTCCCACAGTAGCCTGAGGTACATCCAGTCTGTTTCCGGTGATTTATCCAACTTGAAGCTTTCCAAAAGCTCCAGCACATCCTCTTCCTTAATATCTACATGCTCAAGCCTTTCAGTCTGCTGCAAGTCATCCCTATCATTGCCAGGATCCTTTTCTGTAGTGAATACTGAAGCAAGGTATTCATTAAGTACCTCTGCCATCTCCTCCGGTTCCATACACCCTTATCCACTGTCACACCTGATTTGTCCTGTTCTCTCACGTCCTATCTTCTTGCTCTTGATAGGCAGGGGAGGAGAAGAGGAGGGGTAGGATGGAACCAGAATGGAGAATGGGAAAAGAGAGAAGGGGAAGGAGGCAGAAATTAAAGGGAATCAGAGGAATGGATGTTTATGCATCTGGCTACCTGGAGAGATTATGGGACATTGCACCTCCAACCTGAGAGTGACCTCACTGTGCCAGTAGAGGAGGCCACGGACTGACATGTTGGGTTGGCAATGGGGATTGGAATTAAAGTGGTTGGCCAGTGGAAAACCCTGCTTGTTGTGGATGGAGCCACAGTGTTCCTCTTATAGCAGCTGGTTGATACTTTCACAAATGTTTAGCACTGGTAAAAGAGTAAACAATGGGTCTTCCTTTCAGCTGTTTCAACTGAACAAGCATAGCCTTATCAAATTTAAAAGTAGTATTTCGTATCGCGGAAGTTTGTCAAAAGATTCAGCTCGGCCATGTGGGCAATACATAATTAGTCAATGCAGGGAGTGGTGTATTTCTGATTTGTACATTATCAGCTACTTACTTCACTTTCGAAAAGACTATGTCAACGTCTGTTGAGGTGATGTTTTTGCCATCAATGATTTTGCAGTCTTTGCACAGCTTGGCCCAGTTTTTTCCAGTCATTTCATTGCCGGTGGCTTTGGTGTCTCCATAGGCCGCAAACTTCTTGAATGACTCATGTAGCATATGCATGTTCACTGTGCTTCCCTCAGCCATCTTCCTGATGAATACAGAAAGAAATGAAGTCGTCTACTGCAGAGCCTACTGCCGGAAATGCACAAGGCCACTGTCAGACCCCTCCCGTACCTAATGAAGAGGCCACTCAGTGTGTGCTGATGGTCTTCTGCTGCTGCAGCCCATCCACTTCCAGGTCCAATGTGTTGTGCGTTCAGAGATGCTCCTCTGCACACCACTGTTGGAACGTGTGGTTATTTGGGTTATAGACACCTTCCTGTCAGCTTGAACCAGCCTGACCTCTGATTCGCATGATGTTTTCACCCACAGAACTGACACAGTTTGGAAGTTTTTAAACCGTAGAGGCTGTTTTACACGAAAATCCCAAAATTTCATAGTTTCTGAGATACTCAAGCTACCCCATCTGGCACCAACGGTCAAAGTCACTTAAATCACATTTCTTTCCCATTCTGACATATGGTCTGTAGAACAACTGAACCTCTTGACCATGCTTGTATACTTCTATGCAATAAGTTGCTGCCACATGATTGTCTGATTAGATATTTGCATTAATGAGCAGCTGTAGAGGAGTATCGGATGAAGTGGCTACTGAGTGTAAAAACCTTATTTCACCGCCTTTCCAGTGAAAAGCCAAATTTATTCAAGATCCACAGAGAGTGTGAACAGCTTGCTGTTCATTTGTCAGCAGAGAAGCATAGGTCCAGCACTTGGCCACGTGGTGTGCCGACAACAACCTGGCCCTTAACACCCAGAAGACCAAGGAGATCATTGTGGACTTCAGGCATGCTAGGAGCCACACTCACATCCCCATCTACATCAACGGAGCTGTAGTGGAGCGTGTATCAAGCTTCAAATTCCTTGGTGTCCACATTTCTGAGGATCTCACCTGGTCCCTGAACTCCTCCATCCTGATCAAAAAGGCACAACAGCGCCTTTATTTCCTGTGGAACATCAAGAAAGCTCACCTCTGTCCCAGGATACTGACGGACTTTTACCGTCGTACCATTCAGAGCATACTCACAAACTGCATCTCAGTGTGGTATGGCAATTGTCCCGTATCGGACCGCAAAGCACTCCAGCGTGAGGTGAAAACTGCCCAGCGGATTATCGCCACCCAATTGCCCACCATTGAGAATATCTACCATAAACGCTACCTGAGCAAGGTGAAAAGCATTATCAAGGATGCATCTCACCCTAACCATGGACTTTTTACTCTCCTTCCATCCGGTAGGTGCTACAGGAGCCTCCGCTCCCGCACCAGCAGGCACAGGAAGAGCTTCTTCCCTGAGGCTGTGACACTGCTGAACCTCACATCACAGCGCTAAGCAGTATTGCATCTGTATTGTACTGTCTCAGTACTTTTATATTTGTGTGCTGTAGCACTTACTTTTTATTCGCAGTTATTTTGTAAATAACACTATTCTTTGCATTTCTGGTTAGATGCTAACTGCATTTCATTGGCTTTGTATCTGTACTCAGCACAATGACAATGAAGTTGAATCTAATCTAATCTAATCAGCTCAGCAGAAATGGAGAGAGGGTCAGACCCGGAGGACAGCATTGAAGAGAAGATTTCACCAGAACCCCAGCGGGGCAGTGGAGATCAGTCCTTGAGACTAGCAGGATAATAAGGATCGGATCAGGAGATCACCAAGTCATTGATTGTTGCACTGGAAATAAACTGTACCTTCATTATTTCAACCTTTCACCAACTGAAAGCTACTGAGAATAACCAAATAAATGTGTTCTGGGAGGAAAAGAGCTAAAACTTTTCTAAACAGAATGGATTCTAAACTGATGCAAGTTCAAACGTGATGGGGAGAGTAGATCTGAGCCTACTCCTCATTTTACTGAGACTTTGATTTAATTTACTGGATGAAACTAGATGTGATTCATGTTTGAACATATTTATTGCTCTGCTGAACGACAAACAGTTCTCTAAGTGCAATCACTTCCTGGAAATTACTTATCCCTCTGAACTGGTAACTTCTTTTCCATTGACACAAGAGTGTAATGCCGTACAGTGTCAGTGACCTGGGTTCATCGCTGCCGCTGTCTGCAAGGAGTTTGTACCTTCTCCCCATGACCGTGTGGCTTTCCTTGGCGTGCTCCAGTTAACTCCCACATACTAAAGATGTACCGGTTAGCAGCGTAGTCAGTCACGTGGTTGTAATCGGGCAGTGCAGGCTCACTGCGAAGGAAAGGGACCTGCTGCCGTGCCCTTCTCTAAGTAAACAAAAATATTTCAAAATCAATAAGACTCCAGATCCTCAGTCTGGGCTGTAACTGTGTCTACTCTTACGTCTGTTTCTAACACGTGCACTGCTTCTCCCTACAAACGGTTGCTGGATCTCCAGAGTACAGCTGGCATTCTTCACTACGACTTCCACATCAACATGGCTGAAGTAGCAGAATGGCTGGCATAGATTTAACAACAGTACTCCCTAAGCTAACACGTGTAACATAAGGACAGGACGTTCAGAAAGCACTGGCCATTTTATCTGCATTTAGCCTGCAAGCATTTTTGTCCCTCCAAGTATCATTTGCTTTCTGATGTACCAAGTATGTACATCTCATAAGTGTGTACAGTACCCAGCATCAACTGCATGCCCACTGCTGCCAACGATATCACCTGGCATCAGCTGCATGCCCACTGCTGCCAATGTCTGTCCTGGTTTAAGAAGCAATGAATACACAGCACAGGAAACAGCCCCTTGGCCCACCAAGGCTACACCAACCACCAAGCACCTGCTCTCACCCCTTTATATTTCGTCACATTCCCATCAACTTGCTGCAGCTTCTACCACTCACTCACACCCCAGGGGCAATTTGCAGCTGCCCACTAACCTGCTAACCTGCCTTCTCCGTGGATTGGCACCTTGTCGTGGGGGAGAAGATTGTGTGGTCCTGTGATCCCGAGAGCAATGCCGTCTGGAGCTGTGCTCCTGGTAGGGTTACCCATGGCGGTAAGGTCGAGGGTGAGGTCCCTGACAAAGAACAATCCAAGACCTCAACGGTGGAACAGGTGGACAAAGTTACTTCAAACTCAACGGCTGTGAAGGCGGATGAAGGCTGCAACAAATCCACCAGCTCCAATCGTCGTGGTTTCCATGCCATTGGAATCAGTTGGCTGATTTGTGAAGTATCGTGTGCTTCTTGGAGTGCAACATCAAGTACACATTAAACAAATACACACACAGGCATCTTCACTCTGTGGGCCACTTCTACAGAACATACACCATCATCCTCAACCTCGAGGGATAGCCACGACGACGGCTGTGTTTGGGGAGCAGGAGGACATCCTTGTGGTCACAGAGTGACTGTGTGAACTTCACAATTGAAACCACTTCTTATAATGCTGTTGATACTGTCAGTACACAGTGGTATTGGTGTATTTATGCGCACTTTACATCATATCTCTACTTTAACTTCAGTTTCTTATATAATTCTTCATTCTAATCATTGTTGAATGTTGGATTTTGTTGCTTGTCATGCCAACACGCCACAGCGAATCCCTAACACATGTCAATGTGAAAGAGGAACAAGACTTGGTCCTTGATCCTGGAGGTCAGGTCGGAAGCAGACCAGTGTCAATCCTCCCACCCGAGCTGCTGATCCTCTCCCCTTATCCACTCACAACATGAGCCATCAGCAGGGAGAAGCCTGCACCACCACAGGGTGGAAAGGAATGTTTGACACCAGTTGGTGGGAGAAGATTTGGGCAGAATGGGTCACTGGTGTGGGAGGCATCCATCCGGATTTTGCTTCCTGCACTCTATCCTGGCAGTCCCTAACAGCCGTGCACTAGAGGTGAAACTCTATCTCCGTGTAGTTGTTGCAGGATCATAAATAGCAGTTGACCGACGTGCTCTGCTAGATCAGACAGTCTGCCGTAAATCCTCTCGGCACAGAGTAATCACGGGTTCTCAGAAACGATGGGCTTTCTGGAGCCAGCAGCATTAGCCTAGGTACATTCAGAGGGAAATCAGAGAAGATTGAGGAGGAGTTGAATAGGGGAGGCAGATATGGTAACTGGAAAAAAGTTTCAAAGTGGATTGTGGGATTGAGTGTCTTGTTCCCAGCTAATTCTCTCTGACAGGTTCAGCTCCATTTCATTTACCTGCATCGAAAAACTCCAGCAAGTCTAACAGTTCTTCCTTTACTACTGGTGATGTGGTTCAAAAATAATTAATGAGGAAAAGTTACCCAAAAAAAAACAGATCAATTTCCCAGGCTGCAGATATCCCTCCCCGACTCTCTCTCGTGCTCCCTCACTCCCCCATCTCTCTCGCTCGCCATCCCTCCCCCTCTCTCTCGCCCTCCCTCCCCCCTCTCTCGCCCGCCATCCCTCCCCCTCTCTCTCGCCCTCCCTCCCCTCTCTCTCGCCCTCCCTCCCTTCCCCTCTCTCTCACCCTCCATCCCTCCCCCTCTCTCTCGTCCTCCCTCCCTCCCTCTCTCTCACCCTCCCTCCCTCTCCCTCCCTCTCGCCCTCCCTCCATCTCCCCCTCTCTCTCGCCCTCCCTCCCTCCCTTCTCTCTCTCACCCTCCCTCACCCCTCTCTCACCCTCCGTCCCTCCTCCCTCTCTCTCACGCTCCCTCCCCCTCTCTTGCCCTCCCTCCCCCTCTCTCTCGCCCTCCCTCCCTCCCCTCTCTCTCACCCTCCCTCCCTCCCACCCCCTCTCTCCCCCTCCCTCCCTCGCCCACTCTCTCTCGCCCTCCCTCCCCCTCTCTTGTCCTCACTCCCTCCCCCTCTCTCTCTCGCCCTCTCCCTCTCTCCCCTCTCTCTCTCGCCCTCCCTCTCCCCTCTCTTGCCTTCACTCCCTCCCCCTCTCACTCGCCCTCCATCCCTCCCTCCCCTCTCACCCTCCCTCCCCCCTCTCTTGCCCTCACTCCCTCCCCATCTCTTGCCCTCCATCCCTCTCGCCCTCCCTACGTCTCCCCCTCTCTCTCGCCCTCCCTCCCTCCTCATCTCTTGCCCTCACTCCCTCCCCTCTCTCTCTCGCCCTCCATCCCTCCCCTCTCTCTTGCCCTCACTACATCTCTCCCTCTCTCTCACCCTCCGTCCCTCCCCCCTCTCTCACCCTCCCTCCCCTCTCTCTCCCCCTCCCTCCCTCGCCCGCTCTCTCTCGCCCTCCCTCCCTCCCCCTCTCACTCGCCCTCCATCCCTCCCTCCCCTCTCACCCTCCCTCTCCCCTCTCTTGCCCTCCAACCCTCTCGCCCTCCCTCCATCTCCCCCTCTCTCTCGCCCTCCCTCCCTCCCCTCTCTCTCTCACCCTCCCTCCCCCCTCTCTCACCCTCCGTCCCTCCCCCCTCTCTCTCACCCTCCCTCCCCCTCTCTTGCCCTCACTCCCTCCCCCTCTCTCTCTCGCCCTCTCCCTCCCTCCTCCTCTCTCTCTCGCCCTCCCTCCCTCTCCCCCCTCTCTCGCCCTCCATCCCTCCCCTCTCTCTCTCGCCCTCCCTCTCCCCTCTCTTGCCCTCACTCCCTCCCCCTCTCACTCGCCCTCCATCCCTCCCTCCCCTCTCACCCTCCCTCTCCCCTCTCTTGCCCTCACTCCCTCCCCGTCTCTTGCCCTCCATCCCTCTCGCCCTCCCTACGTCTCCCCCTCTCTCTCGCCCTCCCTCCCTCCTCATCTCTTGCCCTCACTCCCTCCTCCTCTCTCTCTCGCCCTCTATCCCTCCCCTCTCTCTTGCCCTCACTACGTCTCCCCCTCTCTCTCGCCCTCCATCGTTCCCCCCTCTCTCTCGCCCTCCCTACGTATCCCCCTCTCTCTCGCCCTCCCTCCCACTCCCCCTCTCTCTCGCCCTCCCTCCCTCCCCCCATCTCTTGCCCTCCCTCCCTACCCTTCTATGTGACCCTCCATCCCTCCCTCCCCCTCTGTCAAACCCTCCGTTTCCCCCTCTCTCGCCCTTCATCCCTCCCCCTCTCTCGCCCTCCCTACATCTCCCCCTCTCTCGCCCTCCCTCCCTCTCCCCCCTCTCTCGCCCTCCCTCCCTCCCTCTCTATATGACCCTCCATCCCTCCCTCCCCTCTATCTCACCCTCCATCCCTCCCTCCCCTCTCTCTCTCGCCCTCCCTCCCTCTCCCCCCTGTCATCATCCCTCCGTTTCCCCCTCTCTCGCCCTCCCTCCTTCTCCCCCTCTCTCTCACCCTCCCTCCCTCCCCCCTCTCTGTCTCACCCTCCCTCCCTCCCCTCTCTCTCTCTCACCCTCTCCCTCGCCCTCCCTCCCTCCCCCATCTCTTGCCCTCACTCCCTCCCCCCTCTCTCTCGCCCTCCATCCCTCCCCTCTCTGTCTCACCCTCCCTCCCTCTCCCCCTCTCTCTCGCCCTCCATCCCTCCCCCTCTCTCGCCCTCCCTACGCCTCCCCCTCTCTCTCGCCCTCCTTCCCACTCCCCCTCTCTCTCGCCCTCCCTCCCTCCCCCATCTCTTGCCCTCCCTCCCTCCCCTTCTATGTGACCCTCCATCCCTCCCTCCCCTCTATCTCACCCTCCATCCCTTCCTCCCCTCTCTCTCTCACCCTCCCTTCCTTCCCCTCTCTCTCTCACCCTCCCTCTCTCCCCCTCTCTCGCCCTCCCTCCCTCTCCCCCTCTCTTGCCCTCACTCTCACCCTCCATCCCTCCCTCCCCCTCTCTCTCTCGCCCTCCATCCCTCCCCCTCTCTCACCCTCCCTACATCTCCCCCTCTCTCTCGCTCTCCCTCCCTCCCCCATCTCTCGCCCTCCCTCTCTATATGACCCTCCATCCCTCCCACCCCCTCTATCTCACCCTCCATCCCTCCCTCCCCCCTCTCTCTCGCCCTCCCTCCCCCCTCTCTCGCCCTCCATCCCTCCCCCTCTCTCTCGCCCTCCCTCCCCCGCCCTCTCTCGCCCTCCCTCTCTCCCTCCCCCCACTCTCTCACGCCCTCCATCCCACCCCCATCTCTCTCTCGCCCTCCCTCCCTCTCCCCCTCTGTCACCATCCCTCCGTTTCCCCCTCTCTCACCCTCCCTCCTTCTCCCCTCTCTCTCACCCTTCCTCCCTCCCCCCTCTCTGTCTCACCCTCCCTCCCTCCCCTCTCTCTCTCACCCTCTCCCTTCCTCCTCCTCTCTCTCTCGCCCTCCCTCCCAACCCTTTCTCGCCCTCCCTCCCTCTCTCTCTCACCTTCCATCCCTCTCCCTCTCTCTCACCCTCCGTACCTCTACCTCTCTGTCTCGCCCTCCCTCCCTCTCCCCCTCTCTCTCGCCCTCCCTCCCTCCCCCATCTCTCGCCCTCCCTCTCTATATGACCCTCCATCCCTCCCTCCCCCTCTATCTCACCCTCCATCCCTCCCTCCCCTCTCTCTCTCGCCTTCCCTCCCTCCCCCCCTCACCCTCCCTCTCTCCCTCCCCCCACTCTCTCACTCCGTCCATCCCTCCCCCACTCTCTCTCACCCTCCCTCCCTCTCCCCTCTGTCACCATCCCTCCGTTTCTCCCTCTCTTGCCCTCCCTCCTTCTCCCTCTCTCTCTCACCCTCCCTCCCTCCCCTCTCTCTCTCACCCTCCCTCCCTCCTCCTCTCTCTGTCACCCTCCCTCCCAACCCTCTGTCGCCCTCCCTCCCTCTCCCCCTCTCTCGCCCTCCCTCCCTCCCTCTCTCTCTCTCTCTCGCCTTCCCTCCCTCTCTCTCTCTCTCTCGCCTTCCCTCCCTCTCTCTCTCACCTTCCATCCCTCTCCCTCTCTCTCACCCTCCGTATCTCTACCCCTCTGTCTTGCCCTCCCTCCTTCTCCCCCTCTCTCTCGCCCTCCGTCCCTCCCTCTCTCATTGCTCAGTATCTGAGCAACGCCAGGAAGGTGCAGAACAGCAGAGGGCTGAGTCTGGTTATGGGGACAGAGAAACAGTATTAATGCTTCTGTTTCAAACCTTTGTGTCAGAAATCTCCTGATGAACGATCAATGATCTAAAACATTAACTCTGAAAATCCAAGCACGCAACATCAGCCAATTCTCCTTTGTCTGTCCTGCTTGTTATTTCTTTGAAGAATTTCAACCGATTTGTCAGGCAAGATTTTCCCCTGAGGGAACCATGCCGACTACAGCCTGTTTTATCATGTGCCTCCAAGTACCCTGGGACCTCATCCTTAACGATCAACTCCAACATCTTCCCAGCCACTAAGGTCAGACTAAGTAGGCTTTCTTCTGCCTTTCCACCTTCTTGAAGAGTGAAGTGACATTTATAATTTTCCAGTATTCTGTAACCATTCCAGAACCTAATGATTCTTGAAAGATCATTACTAATGCCTCCACAATCTCTGCAGCCACCTCCATCAGAACCCTGGCATGCACACCATCTTGTCCACCTTCAGACCTTTCAGTTTCCCAAGAACCTTCTCTCTAGTTATGGTAACTTCACACACTTCACGACCCCTGACACTTAGAACTTCCACCATACTGCTAGAGTCTTCCATAGTGAAGACTGATGCAAAATACTTATTCAAATCATCTGCCATTTTGTTGTCCCCCATTACTACTTCTCCAGCATCATTTTCCAGTGGTCCGATATCCACTCTCACCTCTCTTTTACACTTTATGTATCTGAAGAAACTTTTGGTATCCTCTTCAATATTATTGGCTAGCTTACTTTCATATTCTACCTTTACCTTCTTAATGACTTTTTAGCTGCCTTCTTTTGGTTTTTAAAAGTTTCCCAATCCTCTCGCTTCTCACTAATTTTTGCTTTATTATTTGCCCTCTCTTTGGCTTCTATGTTGGCTTTGACTTCTCTTGTTAGCCACAATTGTGTCATCTTCTTCATCTTTGACAGCTATTTATCCTCTGCCTTCCGAATTGCTTCCAGAAATTCCAACCATTGCTGCTCAGTCATTATCCCTGCCAGTGTTCTTTTCCAATCAATTTTGGCCAACTCCTCTCTCATGCCTCTGAAATTCCCTTTACTCCACTGTAATACTGATTCATCTGACTTCAGCTTTTCCTCAAATTTCAGGGTGAATTCGATCATATTATGATCACTTTCCCTCAGGGTTCTTCTATCTTAAGCTCTCTAATCAATTCTGGTTCATCGCACAACACCCTATCCAGAATAACTGTTTCCCTAATGGGCTCATTCGTGAGCTGCTCTGAAAAAGCCCTCTCATAGACTTCCTATAAACTCCCCCTCTTTGAATCCAGCGCCAGCCTGATTTTCCCAATCTACCTGCACATTCAGATCCCTCGTGTCTATCGTAACATTGCCCTTTTGACATGCATTTTCTCTCTCTCATTGTAACTTGCAGACCGCACCCTTGCCACTGTTTGGGGGTCTGTGTACAACTCCCATCAGGGTCTTTTGACTCTTGCAGTTCCTTAGCTCTATCCACAATGATTCAACACCTTCTGACCCTATGTCACCTCTTTCTAATGATTTGATTTCATTTTTTACAAACAGGGCAATGCCTCCCCCCCACCACCCTGTCTTCCTGCTTATCCTTTCGATACAATGTGTATCCTTGGACATTAAGCTCCCGGCTATAATCTTCTTTCAGCCACAATTCAGTGATGCCTACAACGTCATACATGCCAATCTGTTACTGTGCTGCAACTTCATCTACCTTATTCCGTGTACTGCATGCATTCAGATACAACACCTTCAGTCCTGTATTCACCCTTTTCAATTTTGTCTGCCTTTTACATTGCAACTTATCCTGTTGACTGCAATTTTACCCGATCCACAGCCTCTCCTCATTATACATTGCCACTGTTTCTAAGCCCAGCCACCTCATCTTCAGCACCACCATCCACATTTCCTACAATACTTCTTGCATTGAAATATATGCAGCTCTGGATACTAGCCGCACCATGCTCAACCTTTTGATTCCTAACTTTGTCTGAGGTATTACCAACATCTGCCTCCACAACCTCTCCACTAACTTCTGGCACTCTGGTTCCCATCCCCCTGCAACTCTAGTTTAAACCCCATTGTGCAGCATTAACAAACAAATAATTCCCGCTAGGATATTATTCCCCCTCCAGTTCAGGTGCAAGTCGTCCCTTCTGTACAGGTCCCACCTCCCCTGGAAGAGAGTCTAATGCTCCAAAAGTTTGATGCCCTCCCTCCTACACCAACTCACGTATTAAACTATATAATCTTCCTAGTTCAGGCCTCACTAGCATATGGCATGGGAAGCAATCCTGAGATCACAACACCTCCATTAGAGGAGCATTCAACTATTCTGCCTGGCATCTCTACTGTCCTATGTTGAAAGATTAGAGCGACTGGGCTTGTAGACACTGGAATTTAGAAGGACGAGAAGGGATCTGATTGAAACATATAAGATTATTAAGGGATTGGACACGCTAGAGGCAGGAAACATGTTCCCAATGTTGAGGGAGTCCAGAACCAGAGGCCACAATTTGAGAATAAGGGGTAGGCCATTTAGAAGAGAGTTGAGGAAAAACTTTTTCACCCAGAGAGTCGTGGATCTGTGGAATGCTCTACCTCAGAAGGCAGTGGAGGCCAATTCTCTGGATGCTTTCAAGGAAGAGTTTGATAGAGCTCTTCATGATAGTGGAGTTAAGGGATATGGGGAGAAGGTAGGAAAGGGGTACTGATAGTGGATGATCAGCCATGATCACAGTGAATGGTGGTGCTGGCTCGGAGGGCCGAATGGCCTACTCCTGCACCTATCGTCTATTGTCTATTGTCCTAAATGAGCAGATATAAGAAGGGAAGGAGAAAAAAAACTTAATCTGGGGTTTTTCTTTTCTTTGCTTTCTCTGACTGAGGCCTCTCTCCTCTGAAGCCTCGAAGAGTTATTACCTTAGTTATCATCAAAAGCAAAATCTGTCATGATTTGGTTGCTGTTTGCGGCTCCTTTTAATATGGTCTAGTTTGTTGTATAACCTGGGGTCCATAGATCCCTTGCTTAATGGTATTGGACCATGGCATGAAAAAAGTTGGGAACCCCTGTTGTATAACAACAGTGATGGGACGTCAAAAACATTCATGCTTAGCGATGTCCTGATTCTGATGCAAACCAGAGGGAAGCAATTTCTTTTCATTGTGTTACACCATCACTTCACTAACTACACACAACACTGGGGTCAAAGGACCGTGACCTGGGGGAACTGGGACACATTTCAGCAAATGTTGGTGGAAGTGTTACAACGCATGAAAAACTGAGACAATGGCACAAATCTTGGAAGGAAGAGATATAAAAAGATCAAACTCAGCATAAAATAATCTGAAATAGCAAAAACTCTGAAAACAAATCAATGCTCCTTAATCTTTCATTCTGTACAAGCCCTACTCTATCTGGCTATAGTTAATGTATTAAATAAGGAGAAATCACTGTTCTCACCTTTGAGCTCTTTCGCCGTTGTCTTGAGAATCTCTCCACTAAGTTCTGCTGTTCCCGTTCAGTTACAAAATGTTCCTTTAAAGTGAAGGGATGTTATTTTCTGTTTTTCCTGTAGCCATAGCAACAAGCTGTGTAACATCAAGAGGGCGTGATAAAATAGCACAACACAAAGTGACCAGGTCATTAGTTACAGTTATAGTAGCAACAGCCTTGTTTCGGTAGAATAGTAATTCAAAGGATTACCCTTTCTTAAATGTAGATTTAAGGGACACATATATACAGTATCACTGGGATCTTAACATAAAGGTCAGGTTAATGGGCTGGTAATTTAGAGGCCCAAATCACCGATCTATAGACATTCAAATCCCATCACAGGAACTTTAATAATTTGATATTTTAACAAAAGATTGTACTAGTCATGAAACCACCAAATAGCTCCTTTATTCACAATGTCATTCCTAATGTCTTGTCTTTCAGGGAGAGAAATCTGCTACCTTCGTGCGGTCTGACCCACAACAGTGTGTACTGCCCACTTAGAGAAGCCAGATGCCAATCAATGGAAAGTCAATGAGGCGTGAGCATTAAATGCTGGCCTTGCCCACCACGTCCAAATCCCAGGAATGAACTAACTGAAAGGGAACTATCGCTTGGTTTGGTTTATTGACGCTTTATCCATCCCCTCCCCATGGTAACCAGAGCAATGGGATTTTGTAAAAGACTGTCCAACTGAGTTATCGATTCATGAGCCACAGCCTCTAATGCAGGATGATGTCATAAAGTATTAGAATCAAAGCAAAAAGAGAAAAAAGATAATTTTATGATGACTTTCCCTTATTCATTTTATTGCATGTAACAGTACAGAAGACTGCCCTCATAGACAGAACTGTGATGCCTGTAATGCAGACCTTGACAGTGAAAGCTGGGCAGTGGATTTCTTGCAAGTAGTCTGTGTGACCTACAGTTCCCTCCTGTTTATCGGAGCTGGTTATGGGAAATGCTCCGGGGAGAGAGACAGCAGCTTTACCACCTCAGAACCGGGTGGGTTTCCCCTTCCGAAGGGTGACTGAAGAGGAGGCTCTGTGATTACTCACAGTCTGTGTGTCCAGTGCCTCTGCGTCAGAGGTCCCCAGGCAAGCAGCTGCTTTAGAAGGTGCAATCCTGCTCATGGGCTTGTGGTTGTGTCACCATGGCTGAGTTCCACTTAGTCTAGGAAGATGAGCGTGTGGACACATCTCCACACAACGGCACATGTAACAGGGCCTTTTCCTCATTGCTCCACTGACCTGGGTCTGATCCTGACTTCTGTCGGAGTTTGCACACTACACCCCCACCCCCGCCCCCCTGTGGGTTTCCTCCACATCGTCAGTTTCCTCGCACATCCCAAGCATGGGAATGTTGGCAGGCTGAATGCCTCTCGTGCGCAAGTGAACGGTAGGGTCAGGGGGTCTGTCAGGGGAATAAAATAGGATCCGTTTAATGTCAGTGTACTCTAAATGGGTGTGTGATGACTAGCAGTCTCAATGGATTGTATGCTGCAGGCCTCTATAAGCTGTCCAGAAAATGTGAAACATTACCTTGATTTCAGACTTCCCACCCTTTTTCCCCATTCCTGACGAAGCGTCTCGGCCTGGAACATCGACTGCTCGCTCTTTTCCACAGAGGCTGCCTGGCCTGGTGAGCTCCTTCACCATTTTGTGTGTGTTCCTTGACCGTATGTTTTGCTGTCAGTGTCTGGGGGAATCAGATATAAACAGAAGGATAACGTGACTTGACTATTTCTAACTTATATTAATGACTTAGATGAAAGACGAGTATTTTGCAGCCAGATTTGCTGACGACACAAAGATATTTGAGGAAACCGGTAATGAGGAGCACAAAGTCTGAAAAAAACAACACAGATAGATCAGTAAGTGGGTGAACATGTGGGAGATGAAGTATAATGAGTGGAAATGTGAAATTATTAAAGTAAATAACAAGAAAATTCCTCCTCTTTTTTCTCCAGTCGTGCCAAAGGGTCTCTGCTTGAAACGTTGGCTGTACTTTTTTTCCATAGATGCTGCCTGGCCTGCTGAGTTCCTCCAGCATTTTGTGTGTGTTGCTTGGATTTCTAGCATCTGCAGATTTTCTCTTGGTTGGGAGAAAAGATAATATTTGAGTTGAATGTCATATGGGAGGGGTTAGGATCTTGTGAAAAGAATTCTCCTTGGAGTGACAGAGGATGAGAGGTGACCTGATTTAGGTGTTAGAACATAGAACATAGAATAGTACAGCACATTACAGGCCCTTCGGCCCACAAAGTTGTGCCAACCATCAAACCCTGCCTCCCATATAACCCCCAAACTTAAATTCCTCCATATACCTGTCTAGTAGTCTCTTAAACTTCACTAGTGTATCTGCCTCCACCACTGACTCAGGCAGTGCATTCCATGCACCAACCACTCTCTGAGTAAAAAACCCTCCTCTGATATCCCCCTTGAACTTCCCACCCCTTACCTTAAAGCCATGTCCTCTTGTATTGAGCAGTGGTGCCCTGGGGAAGAGGCACTGGCTATCCACTCTATCTATTCCTCTTATTATCTTGTACACCTCTATCATGTCTCCTCTCATCCTCCTTCTCTCCAAAGAGTAAAGCCCTAGCTCCCTTAATCTCTGATCATAATCCATACTCTCTAAACCAGGCAGCATCCTGGTAAATCTCCTCTGTACCTTTCCAGTGCTTCCACATCCTCCCTATAATGAGGCAACCAGAACTGGACACAGTACTCCAAGTGTGGCCTAACCAGAGTTTTATAGAGCTGCATCATTGCATCGCGACTCTTAATCTCTATCCCTCGACTTATGAAAGCTAACAGTAACACTCCATAAGCTTTCTTAACTACCCTATGTACCTGTGAGGCAACTTTCAGGGATCTGTGGACATGTACCCCGAGATCCCCCTGCTCCTCCATACTACCAAGTATCCTGCCATTTACTTTGTACTCTGCCTTGGAGTTTGCCTTTCCAAAGTGTACCACCTCACATTTCTCCGGATTGAACTCCAACTGCCACTTCTCAGCCCACTTCTGCATCCTATCAATGTCTCTCTGCCATCTTCAACAATCCTCTACACTATCTACAACACCACCAACTTTTGTGTCGTCTGCAAACTTGCCAACCCACCCTTCTACCCCCACATCCAGGTCATTAATAAAAATCACAAAAAGTAGAAGTCCCAGAACAGACCCTTGTGAGACACCACTAGTCACAATCCCCCAGTCTGAATGTACTCCCTCCACCACAACCCTCTGCCTTCTGCAGGCAAGCCAATTCTGAATCCACCTGGCCAAACTTCCCTGGATCCCATGCCTTCTAACTTTCTGAATAAGCCTGCCATGTGGAACCTTGTCAAATGCCTTACTAAAATCCATATGGATCACATCCACTGCACTACCCTCAACTATATGCCTGGTCACCTCCTCAAAGAACTCTATCAGGCTTGTTAGACACGATCTGCCCTTCACAAAGTCATGCTGACTGTCCCTGATCAGACCATGATTCTCTAAATGCCCATAGGTCCTATCTCTAAGAATCTTTTCCAACAGCTGTCCCACCATGGACATAAGGCTCGCTGGTCTATAAATACCCGGACTATCCCTACTACCTTTTTTGAACAAGGGGACAACATTTGCCTCCCTCCAATCCTTCGGTACCATTCCCGTGGACAACGAGGACATAAAGGTCCTAGCCAGAGGCTCAGCAATCTCTTCCCTCACCTTGTGGAGCAGCCTGGGGAATATTCCGTCAGGCCCCGAGGACTTATCCGATCTAATGTATTTTAACAACTCCAGCTCCTCCTCTTCCTTAATATCAACATGCTCCAGAACAGCAACCTCACTCATATTGTCCTCACCATCATTAAGTTCCCTCTCATTGGTGAATACCGAAGAGAAGTATTCATTGAGGACCTCGCTCACTTCCACAGCCTCCAGGCACATCTTCCCACCGTTATCTCTAATCAGTCCAACCTTCACTCCTGTCATCCTTTTGTTCTTCAGCATAGTCAGCGTTTGTGCATGGGAAGCTGTGTCTGACAAATACGGAGTTCTTCAAGGAGGAAGGTAAGAGGTCAATGAGGCTAGGGCAGAGATGTTACCTATATGGAGTTTAGCAAGGCCTTAGACAAGGTTCCTGTGGCGCATTAGTCTGGAATATTAAATTGCATGAGATCCAGGAGAAGAAAGTGGACTGGATTGATAATTTGCTCGGTGGTAGAAAGCAGAAAGTAATAGTTGAAGCTCTTTCTTGGACTGGGAGCCTGTGCCTCGTGTGGGACACAAGGGGGCAGTGTTGGGACCTTGTAATTTATACAAATGCTATGATGTGAAATTAGAAAGCATGGTTACTAACACTGTGGATGATATAAAAAATAGGTGGGGGTGTAGATGGTGTAGAAAGTTATAGGAAAACTCAGCACAGGATCTTGATCCTTGATCACAGGACCTTGTATGTGGGCTGAGGATTGGCAAAGGTCGCGGGGTCCATGGGAGGCTGGGTTGGGTGTTATGAAGTTGAGTTCAAAGAAAGCAGTATCACAGAAAAAGTGGTGAAATAGGCTCTTGTCACTCTTCAGCAACACACACAAAATGCTCGAGAAACTCAGCAAGTCAGGCAGCATCCATGGAGGGGAATACACAGTTAACATTTTGGACTAAACCTTTCTTCAGGAGTGGAAAGGTGGGTAGCAGAAAAAAAGAAAAAGGTGGGGAAGTGGAAGGAGTACAAGCTGTCAAGTGACAGGTGAGACCAGGTGAAGGGGACGGTGGATGAGTGAGTAAGGAGAAATGAAGTAAAATGAGAGGGGAATTGGTGGAAGAGATAAAGGAATGAAGGAAGAATCTAATAGTAGAGGACAGTGGGGCATGGAAGAAAGGGAAGGAAGAGGGGAATCAGAGAGAGAAAAAATGTTAATAAGATGTTGACTGGACTTCGGGTCCAAGTTACAAGGATAAGTTTCATAGACTAGTAATTTATTCTGTAGAGTGTAGGAAATTGAGGTATGACCTGATGGAGGCATACAAGATCATCCCCCACAGACAGGGTGGAAGCACAATCTTTATTCCCTGCACAGCAAAGGGACAGAAGTTTGAGATCAGAGGTGAGACGTTCAAAAGGGACATCGGGGGCAACTTCTTCACACAAAAGGTGCTGTATATTTGCTTCAGGCTCTCTCTCTCCTAATAAGGGAGAAAATGACGAGAAGCATTGATCATGTGGACAGCTTTTTCCCAGGGCTGAAATGGCTAACATGAGGGGACATAGTTTTAAGGTGCTTGGAGGTGGGTTTAGAGGGGATGTCAGGGGTAGGTTTTTCCACGCAGGGAGTGGTGGGTGCATGGAATGCACTGCAGGCAACGGAGGAGGCGGATACAATAGGGTCTTTTAAGAGACTCGTAGGTACGTGGAGGTTAGAAAAATAGAGGGCTATGCGGTAGGAAAATTCTAGGCAGTTTCTAGAGTAGGTTACATGGTCAGCACAACATTGTGGACCGAAGGGCCTGCAATGTGCTGTAGGGTTCTAATTGAGAAAAGTAACTTGCAAGTAAAACGAGTAACAAGGTGGGTAAATGCAATGTTGCATTTTATTCTAAACAAGGATTAGAGTATAAAAGCAGGGAAGTTTAGCTACAACTGAATACGAGATCAGACCAGAGTAATGTGTTCAGTTCTGTTCCCCTTATTGAGGGAGGCATAGACTTACATCACAGACAGTTGAGGGAAGTTTGACCAAGTCGATTCCTTAGCTGAAGGGTCTGTGAGCACTTTGTTAAGCACTTTGGACATCATTATTGCAGGCTGAGATGTTTTCTCTGTGAAACGAAGAGAAATATCTTTGCACAGAGACCAGTGAATCTCTGGAATTCTCTACAAAAGAGAATTAGACACTCAGCATATTCAGCACAGAATTCAACAGATCTTTGGGTACGAAGTGAATCAGGGAACAGGGGGTTGATGAGGGAATTGGTGCAGAAGAAAATAATCATTCGTGATCTCATTAAACAGCAGAGCCCACACAAAGAGGCCAAACGGCCAGTTGCTGCTTCTACCCTAATGTCCTGAGGTGTCAGAGGGCTGAGAGAGTGCCTGCCCTCTTTACGAGATCTAGAGTAAGGGGGCATAGTCTCAGAGTTGAGATGGTGGTAGCGATCGACTAGTTTTACACCTTCAGGACAGACGGAACAGGTATTATTAAGGGGTCAAAGACTTTGGGAAACAGGCAGGATAGAGTAAATGAGGCAAGGATCATTGTCTTTCTGAATGTATGAGCTTGTTGTGAATATATTCCAAAGCTTCCAACTGGGACAGGACAGCTTTCAAGGACATGACGATGACTTTTACTTCATCAGGCTGAGAACGCACAGAGTGTATAAAATAGAAGTGCATTTTGCAGTCACTGGGAATTGGGGTTGATCTGCACGTGAATGAGCAGACACCATGTGAGTGATGCACACACACACAAAATGCTGGAGGAACTCAGCAGGCCAGGCAGCGTAATGAGAGCAATACTCCCTTCCATTGCAACAACCTGTGAGTGCAAGGTTACACCTTTATCCAGAGCATAACACTGATAGAACTGCAAAGTCAGAGTGACTAGCATCAGCAAAAGAAAATTAAGAGAAACCTCCTTTATCTATGGGTTTAAATCAATGAGATATAAATGTAATTAAATCATAGAAAATTTATTTTTAAAATGTAAATGGCATCTTGCAAGAAAATGGCAGATAGAAGTCAGAGAACACTATAGCAGAGAAACACAGACGTGTAGTCCATGCCGAATTGTTATTCTGCCGAGTCCCATTGACCGGCACCAGGATCTCCATACCCCTCCAATCCACAACTTTTCCAAACTCCTCTTAAGTGGACCCATTGAGCCCACATATACTACTTCTGCTGGTAGCTCGTTCCACACTCACACCAGCCGCTGAGTGAAGAGGTTTTTTTCCATCGGCATTCAGAGAGGCTGGACTGCGCAGGTGTATGATGTCGGGCAGCGAAGCGCGGAAGATTTAAAAGGACAGAAATCCTGTTTCGGGTTTAATTCGGAGAAGGAAGTCTGAGAATCGCAGCGGGAATGCGGAGGAAGCCAGTTTTGACTCCCAGTCTCCCGGACGTCCACATCTGCGCCAGGTGCGCCGAGATGCAGCTCCTAAGGGACCGCGTTAGGGAACTGGAGCTGCAGCTCGATGACCTTCGTCTGGTCGGGGAGAGTGAGGAGCTGCGAGAGAGGAGTTACAGGCAGGTGGTCACACCAGGGCCACGGGAGGCAGACCAGTGGGTCACGGTTAGGAGGGGAAAGAGGAAGAGTCAGGTAATAGAGAGTACCCCGGTGGCTGTGCCCCTTGACAATAGGTACTCCTGTTTGAGTACTGTTGGGGGGGACAGCTTACCTGGGGGAAGCGACAGTGGCCGTGCCTCTGGCACAGAGTCCGGCCCTGTAGCTCAGAAGGGTAGGGAAAGGAAGAGGAGGGCAGTTGTAATAGGGGACCCGATAGTAAGGGGGTCAGATAGGCGATTCTGTGGACGCAGTCCAGAGAACCGGATGGTAGTTTGCCTCCTTGGTGCCAGGGTCCAGGATATTTCTGATCGTGTCCAAGATATCCTGAAGTGGGAGGGTGAGGAGCCAGAGGTCGTGGTACATATAGGTACCAATGACATAGGTAGGAAATGGGAAGAGGTCCTGAAAGGAGAATATAAGGAGTTGGGAAGGGAGTTGAGAAAAAGGACTGCAAAGGTAGTAATCTCGGGATTACTGCCAGTGCCACACGACAGTGAGAGTAGGAATGAAATGAGGTGGAGGATAAATGTGTGGCTGAGGGATTGGAGCAGGGGGCAGGGATTCAAGTTTTTGGATCATTGGGACCTCTTTTGGCGTGGGTGTGACCTGTACAAAAAGGATGGGTTACACTTGAATCCTAGGGGAACCAATATCCTGGTGGGGAGATTTGCAAGGGCTACTGAGGTGACTTTAAACTAGAATGGTTGGGGGGTGGGAATCAAATTAAAGAGACTAGGAGAGAGGAGGTTAGCTCACAACAGGGGGATGGGAACAAGTGCAGAGAGACAGAGGATGCTGAGGATGTTCTACGAGTCTGTGGTGGCCAGTGCTATTATGTTTGCTGTTGTGTGCTGGGGCAGCAGGCTGAGAGTAGCAGACACCAACAGAATCAACAAACTCATTCGTAAGGCCAGTGATGTTGTGGGGATGGAACTGGACTCTCTCATGGTGGTGTCTGAAAAGAGGATGCTGTCTAAGTTGCATGCCATCTTGGTCAATGTCTCCCATCCACTACATAATGTACTGGGTGGGCACAGGAGTACATTCAGCCAGAGACTCATTCCACCGAGATGCAACACAGAGCATCATAGGAAGTCATTCTTGCCCGTGGCCATCAAACTTTCCAACTCCTCCCTTGGAGGGTCAGACACCCTGAGCCGATAGGCTGGTCCTGGACTTATTTCATAATTTACTGGCATAATTTACATATTACTATTTAACTATTTATTACTGTTTTCTATTACTATTCTATTACTATTTATTTTTTCTATGACTATTACTACTTATTAATTACTAACAGTAATATTACTATTACTATTTCAATTACTATTTATTATTTATGGTGCAACTGTAATGAAAGCCAATTTCCCCCGGGACCAATAAAATATGACTATGACTATGACTATGACTAAAATGAGGGTAGAAGCAAAAAGTAGTAAGGTGAAAAGTAAAAGTGGCAGGCTGGCAAATCCAGGGCAAAAATCAAAAAGGGCCACTTTTCAACATAATTGTATAAGGGCTAAGAGTGTTGTAAAAGCAAGGCTGAAGGCTTTGTGTGTCAATGCAAGAAGCATTCGTAACAACGGATGGATTAAAAGTGCAGATTGTTATTAATGAATATGATATAGTTGGATCACAGAGACATGGCTCTAGGGTGACCAAGGATGGGAGCTCAATATTCAGGAGGGATAGACATGAAAGAAAAGGAAGTGGGGTAGCATTGCTGGTTAGAGAGGAGATTAACGCAATAGAAAGGAAGGACATTAGCCGGGAGGATGTGGGATCGATATGGGTAGAGCTGCATAACACTATGGGGCAGAAAACGCTGGTGGGAGTTGTGTACAGGCCACCTAACAGTAGGAGTGAGGTTGGGGATGGCATTAAACAGGAGATTAGAAATGCGTGCAATAAAGGAACAGCAGTTATAGTGGGTGACTTCAATCTACATATAGATTGGGTGAACCAAATTGGTAAGGGTGCTAAGGAAGAGGATTTCTTGGAATGTATGCGGGATGGTTTTTTGAACCAACATGTCGAGGAACCAACTAGAGAGCAGGCCATTCTAGACTGGGTATTGAGCAATGAGGAAGGGTTAATTAGCAATCTTGTCGTGAGAGGCCCCTTGGGTAAGAGTGACCATAATATGGTGGAATTCTTCATTAAAATGGAGAGTGACATAGTTAATTCAGAAACAAAGGTTCTGAACTTAAAGAAGGGTAACTTTGAAGGTATGAGACGTGAATTAGCTAAGATAGACTGGCAAATGACACTTAAAGGATTGACGGTGGATATGCAATGGCAAGCATTTAACGATCGCATGGATGAACTACAACAATTGTTCATCCCAGTTTGGCAAAAGAATAAATCAGGGAAGGTAGTGCACCCGTGGCTGACAAGGGAAATTAGGGATAGTATCAATTCCAAAGAAGAAACATACAAATTATCCAGAAAAAGTGGCTCACCTGAGGACTGGAAGAAATTCAGAGTCCAGCAGAGGAGGACAAAGGGCTTAATTAGGAAAGCGAAAAAAGATTATGAGAGAAAACTAGCAGGGAACATAAAGACTGACTGTAAAAGCTTTTACAGATTGTGAAAAGAAAAAGATTGGTTAAGACAAATGTAGGTCCCTTACAGACAGAAACAGGTGAATTGATTATGGGGAGCAAGGACATGGAAGACCAATTGAATAACTACTTTGGTTCTGTCTTCACTAAGGAGGACATAAATAATCTTTCAGAAATAGTAGGGGACAGAGGGTCTAGTGAGATGGAGGAACTGAGGGAAATACATGTTAGTAGGGAAGTGGTGTTAGGTAAATTGAAGGGATTAAAGGTAGATAAATCCCCAGGGCCAGATGGTCTGCATCCCAGAGTGCTTAAGGAAGTAGCCCAAGAAATAGTGGATGCATTAGTGATAATTTTTCAAAACTCTTTAGAATCAGGACTAGTTCCTGAGGATTGGAGGATGGCTAATGTAACCCCGCTTTTTAAAAAAGGAGGGAGAGAGAAACCGGGGACCCCAGTTGTTTGGAAAAGCTGATTGGGGTAAGTTCCAGAAGTTGAGTGAAGAAGCATTGACAAAGATTGATATTTCTGGAAATATAGATGAATTAAACAGTCAGGTGACTTCAGCAATTATCATGGCAGCAGAAGGATCTATACCCAGGAGTAAAAATAGGATGAATAGAAAACTGGTACCATGGTGGACAGAGGAATGTTGTCAGGCTGTAAAAAACAGAAAAAGAGCATTCAGGCTAGTTAAAAGAACCCATAATATGCAGCATTTGGTTCAATATAAGAGAGCACAGGCAGTGGTGAGAAGAACTATACGTCAAGCTAAAAGGGCAAGTTGGAGGAGTTTTTACAACAAAATAGGAAGAACAACACCTGTGGGAGAGATATGGGGAATGATTAAGAGGATGGGAGGAGATAGAAGGGAATGGGAATATCCAGTAATGATATCTGAGGAGGAAACTGCAGTCTCCAGTAGGGATAAGGCTGAGGTCATGGCCAAGTCATTTGTACTGATACACAGTTCAGAAAATTTGTCTGAAGAAGGGAGAAGGAGAAGGGAAAGAATAATGAGCCAACACCCAAGTGTGTTAAGCAGGAGGGAAGGAATAGATGATATAATTGATGATCCATTTACATTAGCAGAAATGGTGAGAGCAATAAAGAGATCGAGACCAACCTCCCCAGGGAAAGATCTGATATGCTCTGTGATGCTAAAAAATCTAGGAGAAGGAGCGCTCTTGAAGTTGCTGCATTTTTATAACAGAGTGTGGGAGGAGGGAAGATTACCAAGTGCATGGAAAGAAGCAGTAGTAATTCCAATAAGGAAGCCTGGCAAGGATCCGTCAAAACCCACTAGTTACAGACCAATAGCATTAACATCAAGTATATGTAAGATAATAGAAAGGATGATAACAGAAAGGTTATCGTATGAGCTTGAGAAAAGGGGAATGCTGGCAAGTTATCAGAGTGGTTTTAGAAAGGGAAGGAATTCCATGGACTCAGTGATAAGGTTAAAGACTGAAATAAGGAAGGCCCAGGCAAATAAAGAGTCAGTAGTTGCAGTGTTCTTTGACATTGAAAAAGCCTATGATATGATGTGGAAGGAAGGATTATTAATTAAACTGCACAAGATGGGGGTTGGTGGGAGAGTTTTTGATTGGATTAAAGATTTTTTGTTTGGTAGAAAAATTCAAGTTCGGATTGGATCAGAATTATCAAAACAGTATATAGCGGAAAATGGCACACCTCAAGGTAGTGTGATTAGCCCGTTACTTTTCATCATTATGATCAATGATGTCTTCACAAAGGTACCAGTGGATATAGGTAGGTCACTGTTTGCGGATGATGGGGCCTTGTGGAAAAGAGGCAGGAACATGGACCATATAATCAGGAAACTACAAGAAGCAATTGATGAAGTGGTGGAGTGGGGTTATGATTGGGGATGTAGATTTTCAGTAGAAAAAACTCAAACTGTATTTTTTACCAGGAAAAGAGTTGAGGTAGGGAAGAAGTTAAGGATGTATGGAATTGAATTAGAAAGGGTTGCATCATTTAAATTTCTGGGAGTTATATTTGATTCACGATTAACATGGGCAGACCATATCAGGAAAGTTGAGGAGAAATGTAAAAAAGTAATAAATGTGATGAGATGTTTGACTGGTAGGGGATGGGGAGCAAGTTGTTCAGCGTTGAAGAGAATGTATGTGGCTTTAGTGAGATCTGTGTTGGACTATGGAAATATAGCATATGGATCAGCAGCTCAGTCTCTTATAAGGAAACTGGATGTGATTCAGGCTCAGGCCTTGAGAGTGTGCAGTGGGGCTTTTAAAAAGTCATCAGTGTCAGCCCTACAGGTAGAAATGGGAATAATGCCTTTGGAACTAAGAAGGATGCAACTGATGGCAAACTACTGGGCTAACTTGTAGGGGCACAATGATTCTCACCCTGCTAAAGCAGTGTTGCAGGAGTGCTGGGAAAATGGGAGGTTTCAGAGGGATACCTTTAGTCGGGTAGGGAATGATATCGCGAAAGAATGTGGAGTATTTGATCTGAGGATAAGTCCTTCAGTAGTTTATCTGGTTGTAGCTCCATGGAAGCTTGTATGGTCTGACATAGACTGGCATTTGTTAGAGGTTAAAAAGGAAAGGAAGATATAAAACTGATTTGGTAAATGCATTTAACTGTCATGTGATGGAAAAGTATAGTGATTATACTCACATTTATATGGATAGTGCGAAGGAACCTGAAACAGGAGCGACAGGGTTTGGGGTGGCAATTGGAATCAGCAGAAGAACATCTAATAAGTTAGGGGTGTTTACAGTGGAGATGCTGGCAGTGTTGGTCGCGTTGCAATGGGTGCAGAAAGCCAGACAAGTCAAAGCATTGATATGTTCAGATTCATCCTCAGTTCTACCAAGTTTAAGGTCTTTTCACACAAACGGTCGGCAAGATGTACTTTATGAAGTCCTTCAGTTAGTTACAAGAATTGCAAATCAGGGAGGTCAGGTAAAATTTCTATGGGTTCCAGCACATGTAGGGGTGAAGGGGAATGAGAGGGTGGATGAGTTGGCAAAGAGGGCATTAAAGAAAGAAAATGTGGAAATGCACATTAGTATCAGTAAAGCAGAAGTTAAGTGTGTAATCTGGGGAAAAGTCAACCGAATGTGGCAAGAAAGATGGGACAGGGAGGGGAAAGAGAGGCATTTATATCAAATACAAAGAAGTGTTGCAGGTACTAGGGTAGGTAGTGGATACAAAAGAGAGGAAACTGTGTGGACTAGGTTAGGGCTGGGACACTGCATTAAATAAAACATTGAAAATGATAGGGAAACACCAGACAGGATTGTGTGAGGAATGTCAGGAGGAGGAGTCAGTAGAACATGTAGTTCTGTGTTGCAGGACGTATGGGATACAGAGAGAGATGATGAGAATTAAACTAAGGGAGTTGGGGGTGCAGGAATTCACATTAAAAGGGTTGCTGGGCATGGGTGAGAGAGCACAGGTCCGTGTATTTTTAGCTTTCTTAAGGGGTACAGGGTTTTTTTTTTATAGGATATGACGGATAACAGGAATAGGGTACTGGGATGGTCAAAGATGGGAGGGTAAAGTGTGGGTTAGTGTGTGCGTGTGTGTGTGTGTGTGTGTGTGCGCGCGCGCGAGCGAGATTGGGTGAAGGGATTCAGAATGTATGTCTAGGGCACATTTCGGAGCAGAAGGTGGCGGTAATGCACCATTAGGCTGAAAGCCAACCGCCGTGAAACACAGACAGACAGACAGAAATGATGGCGGGCTGAAAAGTATATTTGACAGAACATCTCTGCTGGTATTCCGGATTAAAGTCAAGGCTAAATATCCTGAGATAGCCACGAAAGCACTGAAAACGTTGCTATCTCTGCAATGAATGCAACGAAAACTAAATTGCGGAATAGACTGCACATAAGGAACCCCGTTTGAGTATCGCTGTCTCCCATCACCGCTCGACAGGACCGTCTTGTTGCAGGGAAACAAGCCCAGGGCTCCCACTGATTCAGCGCTAAAATCGATTTGTGGGGGTGGGGATCGGCACGTATACGCATGCGCACACAGGTGCCCGCGCAAGGCTTCATGGTCATTGTAGTCTTTATGGGTAAAGTCACCCGTATGGGTCCAAAGCTATGCCTGCCTTTTTCTTGGGTTTGTGGAACAATCTATGTTCCGTGCCTATTCTGGTATCTGTCCCCCACTTTACCTTCGCTACATCGACGACTGCATTGGCGCTGCTTCCTGCACGCATGCTGAGCTCGTTGACTTTATTAACTTTGCCTCCAACTTTCACCCTGCCCTCGAGTTTACCTGGTCCATTTCCGACACCTCCCTCCCCTTTCTAGATCTTTCTGTCTCTGTCTCTGGAGACAGCTTATCCACTGATGTCTACTATAAGCCTACTGACTCTCACAGCTATCTGGACTATTCCTCTTCTCACTCTGTCTCTTGCAAAAATGCCATCCCCTTCTCGCAATTCCTCCGTCTCCGCCGCATCTGCTCTCAGGATGAGGCTTTTCATTCCAGGACGAGGGAAATGTCCTCCTTTTTTAAAGAAAGGGGCTTCCCTTCCTCCACTATCAACTCTGCTCTCAAACGCATCTTCCCCATTTCACGTACATCTGCGCTCACTCCATCCTCCCGCCACCCCACTAGGAATAGGGTTCCCCTGGTCCTCACCTACCACCCCACCAGCCTCCGGGTCCAACATATTATTCTCCGTAACTTCCGCCACCTCCAACGGGATCCCACCACTAAACACATCTTTCCCTCCCCCCCCCCACCCCCGCCTGCTTTCTGCAGGGATCTCTCCCTACGTGACTCCCTTGTCCATTCGTTCCCCCCATCCCTCCCCACTGATCTCCCTCCTGGCACTTATCCTTGTAAGCGGAACAAGTGCTACGCATGCCCTTACACTTCCTCCCTTACCACCATTCAGGGCCCCAAACAGTCCTTCCAGGTGAGGCGACACTTCACCTGTGAGTCGGCTGGGGTGATACACTGCGTCCGGTGCTCCCATGTGGCCTTCTATACATTGGCGAGACCCGACGCAGACTGGGAGATTGTTTTGCTGAACACCTACGCTCTGTCCGCCAGAGAAAGCAGGATCTCCCAGTGGCCACACATTTTAATTCCACATCCCATTCCCATTCTGACATGTCTATCCATGGCCTCCTCTACTGTAAAGATGAAGCCACACTCAGGTTGGAGGAACAACACCTTATATTCCATCTGGGTATCCTCCAACCTGATGGCATGAACATCGACTTCTCTAACTTCCGCTAATGCCCCACCTCCCCCTCGTACCCCATCCGTTATTTATTTTTCTACACACATTCTTTCTCTCACTCTCCTTTTTCTCCCTCTGTCCCTCTGACTATACCCCTTGCCCATCCTCTGGGTTCCCCCCCCACTTTGTCTTTCTTCCCGGACCTCCTGTCCCATGATCCTCTCATATCCCCTTTGCCAATCACCTGTCCAGCTCTTGGCTTGGCTCCATCCTTCCCCCTCCTGTCTTCTTCTATCATTTTGGATCTCCCCTTCCCCCTCCCACTTTCAAATCTCTTACTAACTCTTCCTTCATTTAGTCCTGACAAAGGGTCTCGCCCGTAACGTTGACTGCACCACTTCCTGGAGATGCTGCCTGGCCTGCTGCGTTCACCAGCAACTTTGATGTGTGTTGCTTGAAATTCCAGCATCTGCAGAATTCCTGTTGTTTGTGTATTTGACTGCTAATCTCGTCCATTGGCAACCCTACCCCTTCCCCCACCCCCTGGTCGGCCGGTCCGCAAGAATATTGTCAATATTAAACCGGTTGGCAATGCACAAAAGGTTGGGGACCCCTGGATTACAGTATTGGTGCCACATCATGCATCTATACTGACCTTGTCAATTTCATCAACATTGCTGTGGTAAACCATGTATATATGTTGTAACTGGCTTAACTGTCTGGAAACGCCCCTCTGCTGACTGCCCCTGTGGCTCCTCCCACAGAGTCTTGTATAAAGGTGTCTTGCCTTGCCCCTCCCCCTCAGTCCAGGGGAAGACACTCACCGTGGAGGTCATATTGTACAGCGAATAAAAGCCTCTCAGTATTTTACCAAACCTCAGTCTTTTGGAGTTATTGAAGGTGCTTCAATTGCCTCCGACTTCCTCCCTGCCCTTAAATTCACTTGGTCCATTTCTGACATCTCCATCCCCTTTCTTGAACTCTCTGTCTCCATCTCTGGAGACAAACTGTCGAACGACACCTTTTAAACACCTACATTCCCATGGCCATCTTGACTATACCTCTTCCTACCCTGTCTCCTGTAAAAATGCTATTCCCTTTCCTCAGTTCCTTCATCTGCACATCTGTTCCCAGGATGAGGCTTTCCGTTCCAGGACATCAGAGATGTCCTCCTTCTTTGTCCACCTTTGATGCTGCCGTCACTTGCATCTCCTCCATTTCCAGAACATCTACCCTCATTCAATCTTCCCACCACCGTCACAGTGATAGAGTTCCTCTTACCACCCCATTAGCCTCTGCACCCAGCACTTCATTCTGTGCAACTTCCGCCGTCTCCAAAGGGATCCTACCACCAACACATCTGTACCTCTCCACCTCTCTCTGCTTTCCACAGGGATAGCTCCCTCCATGATTCCCTTGTCCATTCATCCCTCCCCACGAATCTCCCTCCAGTCACTTATTCCTGCAAGCAGACAAAATGCTACACTTAGCGATTCACCTCCTCCCTCACCTCCATTCAAGGCTCCAAACAGTCCTTCCAGGTGAGGCAACACTTCACCTGCAAATCTGCTGGCATCGTCTAATGGGTCTGGTCCTCCCGATGCAGCCTGCTCTGCATTGGTGAGACCCATCGGAAATTGGAGAGGACAGATTCGTCGAGCACCTCTGCTCCATCTGCTGTAAGTGGAAATTCCCAGTGGCCAAGCATTTCAATTCTGATTCCCATTCTCGTTCCGACATGTCGTCCATGACCTCCTCTTGTGCCATGATGAGGCCACCCTCAGGGTGGAAGAGCAACATTTTATATTCTGTCTGGGTAGCCTCCAACCTGATGATATGAATATCGGTTTCTCCCTCCTGCAAAAAAAAACTCCCTCCTCCCCTCCCTCTATTCCCCACTCTGGCCTCTTACCTCTTCTCACTTATCACCTCCTTCCCTTTATCCTGTGGTCCACTCTCCTCTCCTGTCAGATTCCTTTATCTTCAGCCCTTTACCTGGCTTCACCTGCCACCTTCTAGCTCGCCTCCTTCCCCTCCCTTCACCTTTTAATTCTGGAATCTCCCTCTTCCTTTCCAGTCCCAAAGAAGGGTCTCATCTGAACCATCTACCATTATTCATTTCCATATATGTTGTCTTAGTTACTGAGTTCCTCCAGTGTGTCGCCCTGTATTTGGTTACTTGCTTATATTTTTTGCATGATCTGTTCTTTTTTTGCACACTCGATGTTTGCCAATCTTAGTTTTACATGGTTTTCCATGGATTCTATTGTGTTTCTTTGTTCTTTGTGGGTGTTTGCAACAAGAATAATCTCAAGGTTGTACTATTTATTTTGAACTTTGAAGTATTCCTTTAGGACTAGGTGAATGCTTGATTGACTTTATTCAATTCATTGAAGATAAGCACAAATGAGCAGAAGGCAGAGTAGCAGCTCATGGTTAAAGCTCTTTAAGGTTGTTAGAACATGGACATCATAATGACAGTTTGTGGTATTTCATGCCTTTTGTAATGATCATAGCAGACCCTAAGTCGACGCCTTTTTTTGGAATGTGAGGTGAAACCAGAGCAGCTGTTAGAAACCCACATGGTCACAGGGAGAAGGCACAAATGTCTTACAGGGAGTGGTAGATCCTGTTGGGTCATGTAAAGAGCTGCACTAACCACTGCGCTCTGCACCAAGTACAAGACAAAGGTTCACAGTGAGAAAAAACAGAGAAAGACGGAGAAGTGAGCTGGTGGAGGGGAACTGGTTGGCTGTGGTGCCCAAAAAGAAGCGGAGGGCTTTGATGCCTTCCTGGTGGGGGATGGAGGTGTAAAGGGACTGGACATCCATAGCGAAAATGAGATGACCAGGGCCAGGGGTCTGTTCCTGCCCCTCCGAACTTATATCAGCAGACCTTGATTCGGTTTTATTCCCCTGGTTCAGTCCCTTCCTACCTACATCCGTGACACTTCACACGCTCTTTATCTTGTCAACAGAAATTCTGCTGTTTGTAATAAACAGATGAGTATATGGATTAGAAATAACACTGACAATACAAGATCTGCTTCCATTCCATTGTTTCTGTGTATTCGTTCTGTGGTACAATATGGTCTTTTTGAATTCATCCAAGGTTTGTGATAAAGATTACAGTGTGAATTCAGTACTCACCACTACAAAGTGAAAATCCAGCATCAGCTGAATGACTTGGCATTTGCATAACTGAATCTGAGAAGACAGAAGCTGCTGTGGGCAACTTCTTGTTTTTCCACTGAATGTCTTGTTGGGGATTTCTTTGGTGTCGTGAGAAATCAGTTGATTGACAAGAATATCAATGATTCAAACATTAAGTTTCATAAAACAACAAATCTGACATCATACAGGACAGTAATAATAAACCTGATTCTGACTGCAATACTGTGATTTCTGTGTAAGATGTAACTGAATTTTCAATAGTTTGCTAAGGCATAATTACTGCTTGGAAACCTCTCTGGTCAAAATACTAATTTTACATGTGTGGAATCCTTCATAATTGCTTTGACATCTTTAAAGAATTTTGAGAATTCATTGTGGCTTTCAACCATGAACACAGTTTAACCTTTACTTTAGTCATTGCGAAAAAGTTAAGGTGTATCTTTTTACTTGCCAGTTAGTTGCCTGTGAGAATTATTCATTGGCTGCTCAGCCAGATTGTCAGCAGGACAACTGTGAACATCACATTTTTCTTACAACACGGAGAATGCCCCATGTTTCCCCTTAAACTATTCTTTCTTTATATGCTGATCAACTCTATCCCGATTCCACCTAGCTGCGGAAGCCAATCAACGTACCACGCACCATACCCTTAGAAAACCCCGGTGGCCGGGGAAACTCACACGATAGCAGAGAGACTGTGCGAAC
Organism: Mobula hypostoma; assembly: GCF_963921235.1. NCBI lineage: Eukaryota > Metazoa > Chordata > Chondrichthyes > Myliobatiformes > Myliobatidae > Mobula > Mobula hypostoma. The sequence continues at coordinate 17,228,006 of NC_086110.1, read as the reverse complement.
TCCATGTAGAGCACTCCTTTCAGCAACTGACGTCAGGGATGAAACCAAATGAAAAAGCAAAATCCCTATCACAGACTCGGCTGATCCTTGAGGGCAACCTTCTTCCAAGAGCAATAATATAACACAGAACGGTGCAGCCCACGTTGTGTCGACCTTTTAATCTACTCTAATATCAATCTAACCTTTCCCTCCCACATAGCTCTCAATTTTCCTTCATCCATGGTCCTATCTAAGAGTCTATTAAATTTCTCTCTATCATCACACCTAGCAGTGGGTTCCATACACCCACCACTCTCAGTGTAGTAATACCTCCCCTCTCCACCTCTGATATCTTCCCCCTCTGTTTGCAAAGGGATTTAAATAGATTTCATGCTGTCTTGCCAAAGCAGAGTCAGTAGTTGCTGGGAGGGTTGCTGATTTCCCACACTGAAGGGTGACTCAGTTACTCAATTCACAAAACATTTAGTGCACCAGCATGCAGTTCAGGGGAAGATCTTTTGTCTGATAACACTTGCCGCCCTGCTGCAGCAAAACAATTTATTTCACGTCACTTGTCAGTGATAATAGACCTGATTCTGATCTCACGACGCTTCAGTGCAAACTACCACCTGCATTTTGAGAAATCAAGGAGTAGATAATAATTGTTACGTGCAGAACACATGGTCTATTACTCTGGAAACAAGCCAAGCATCTCTGGGTATATGATAGTACATATGCAACGAAAGGCCACGCAGCCCCTTGGTGTGACAGAACTCTGGATTGCTAAAATAATGGTTCGTAGAAATGTCTGGCCATTTATCCACTGTTAAAGAGATACCCATCCAAAATTCACTTTTCAGTTCAGCAGCTCTAGCCTGTGGGTTACTTATTCCAAGTCCCAGTCTCCTACCCTCAAACTTTTCTTCTAATAACCTTTAATTCTTTTCCCAATTAATTTAGTTTTCTTCATACATCGTTTGACCTCCTTGCCAAAGGAAATGTATTGTTACAAACAACTCCAACAATTATTATTTAAGCTGCATTTCCAGCAGGAGTTTGAGCGCACATCAGAAACCCTGTCTGATTTCTCCTACCGTTCCACCCATTTGATCCTACAGAGGCAAATTTCAGAATATCCACCACCACTTGGGAGCAGCACAGATTTCAGCAAGGAAGCTGGATCTCTTCTGATCTGCCCGGCTTAATCCCCTGTGGCTGAGCAAGCTAAATCTTCCCTAATTCCTCATCAGGCTAGGTACTATCCATAGTTGGTAAGAGACATAACTAGAACTCTCCCCATCTTATCGGACAGTGATAAGAGCATAGATCTGGTTTGCCGAATGCTGGTCATGAGATCTGGGAAAGATTTAGGAAGCCACCTTTGATGATATAGTCAAAAGTTTGACTTTCTTTGTTACAATCACAACAGGACCATTTGCAAAAAATCCCCTGTTGTTGCAAAATTGAAATGAAAACAGAGAACACTGGAAATACAGAAGGTCAGGCAGCATTATTCCAGGAATGAAGGGGTTAAGCTACCGAATATTGATAGGACTAGATGGCATGGATGTAGAGCAGATGTTTCCTATGGTCGGGGTATCCAGAATTAGAGGGCACAGCCTCAAAATTGAAGGGTGACCTTTTAGAACAAGGGGAAGATTTTCTTTGAGCCAAAGAGTGGTGAATCTGTGCAATGTTCTGCCACGGGATGTGGTAGAGGCCAAGTCCATGGGTATATTCAAAGCAGGAATTGGTAGATTCCTGATCAGTCAGGGCATCAAGGGATATGGCGAGAGGGCAGGTGTATGGGGTTGAATAGGATACAGGATCAGCCATGATGGAATGGCGGAGCAGACTCGATGGGCTGAACGGCCTAATTCTGCTCCTATGTCTTATGGTCTTATCTGTGGAGAAACAGATTCAATGCTTTAGGTACTAAGAAACATTTGAGATCAAGCATTGCTTATGTCGTTAGATTTAGATTTTTTTTTTAAGATTTAGAGACAGGGCATGGTAACAGCCCCTTCCAGTCGATGAGCCTGCACTGCCTAATTACACCAGTGACCAATTCACCTCATAAACTGTGTGTCTTTGGAATGTGGGAGGGAACCAGAGTCCCCGGAGGAAATCTACATGGTCCTTACATACAGCACCGTAAACTGAACTTGGGTCTGTGGCAGTGCAAAACAACAGGCTAACCACTACGCTACCTTGCCACTCGGTTGTGCAAAGAAAACCAGAATGCTCGTAATAGGAAGGAAACAAAGCCACTGCATATCACAATGGCTTAGTAGGGCTTCTGCTGGGATAAATGAGTTACATCCCCTTTGTATGGTTTGTAACAGTTTATATTTTATTCATGATGTTGTTCCAGACAGACCTCCAATAAATTGGACATCAGGCTGGAATTTCTCGCACCATCATTGTTTTGATTTGGTCTTTTCTCCATCCTACGATGGGAAAAGAGTGCTGGGTTTGCAGGGATATAATGAATGCAGCAGAAAACAGATACGTGACTTCTGGATTCTCTGTGTGTTACTGTTGGGAGACAGTCCGTGGCTGTTGAATGCAGGGCTCTGATCTCAGTAATGTGCCCTTGTTTAGCTCCACAAGTGCTATCTTGGAGTGATGCCTGCCTTTCTGTTGAGCTACACAACCATTTGTGATGGAGCAATACTAATCTCTGCAAACGTGAGTTCAGAGGAAAAGGTTTCAGTGTGTGGTAAGGAGATGAAGGTGTTAAATTGGTCTTCCAGTGTGGAGGCTTAATAAAAAAAACAAGAGGAGGAAATAACCATAATGATGTGCATACGACATGACATTTTAATGATGTAGGTATTCTGCAGTAATATTTAAATAAACTTCATGAGGTACGTATATTTTAAAACAATTTATTTTAGTACAGAAACAATGTTGTAGTCTTAATAAATAAAATGAAAATTATACCGATATCTAATACTTCTGGCACTTAAGAGATTAGCTATTAAATAACATACCAATAAAATCGCAATAAAACAAGAGAAATGTCACATTGCCATTAAAAGATTGCCAAGGCCACACAAAATAAATGCTATGGTTTTAGGAAAAGTGTTGTAAAGAAGCTATTAGATGGTGTTTTCTTTTCTCCCTCAGATTGTCACAATGAACAATTTGCTAATTTAAATTCCAAAGTCATGAGCAACTTTAGTCCACAATGGATCTGTAGTATCACAAACCACTTCCTGCAGTTGCACCATCGTTAACCAACACTGGGACCCAGCTTTAACATGTGTACCTTGAAACCAATTGAACATGACATTCACTCAGATGCTGTGTTTGCTTTTTCAGCCAAGTTATCCTTGACATGGGGAAAGAATCTGGACGGTCTCCGGTTCACAGATCCAGGTTTAGGCCCTATCCTTATTCAGGAAGAGGCATTTCATCACTCTTGTGCCTGTCATTCACAGGCAGATCTCTTGGATCCAAGCCGTTCGATGTTTTGCCTGTAGTTGGCTGATCTGGTGTTTTCTTCTGGCGCTCTTCGGAAATTGCAGTCTGAAGGGAATTTCCAAAGGAGTCCTCTGTGTTGTGGAAGGTTGTGCTGGTCTGCATGGCCATGGCTGCACTGCCTAGTCTTGTCTGGACCACCGGGATTTCATTCATGGACTCTGCAGAATCTGAATGGTACTCACCTGGAGGTCCTGCAGCCCGCACGGAGCGGACAGTGCTCATTGATAACGCAGACAGATAATCCATCGATGGGAAGGTTTGGAGAGAGAGCACTGAAGTCTGAAAAGCAGGCACAAGAGCTGTGGAATGGAAGAAGCAAGTGGAATTAAAGATTCAAAGTACATTTATCATCAAAGAATGTATAAATAATACAATCTTGAGAATTGTCTGCTTGCAGGGAGCCACAAAGAGACAAACCCGAAAGAACCCAATTGAAAAAAAATAAAGACCAACCACCAGAGAAAAAAATAACACAAATCATGGAAACAATGGCAGCAACAACAACAGCATTCTGAACCAAACTGAGTCCCTGATCCAAATCTCCAGAGCAGCCCCGAGTCGGCCCAAAGCCTCGGTGTTCAGTTCATCATATTAATGGGACAAATCATCGCAAAGTTCTCAAACACCAACAGAAATCCTGCACGAAAACTGTGCTTGTTCTGATATAGAATATGGCTGAAAAGCTGAAGGATGTCACATGACAGCTTTAACCTTCAGGAATTGGCATGATTATGGTCAGGCCCGGGGATAATGATAGTCAGGGATGGGTATGTGGGTCATATCCTCATGCCTCTGCCCACCTGGGCCCTCCACCCCACCTAATCCTCCATATCTTATTTCTCAAAACTCTGAACCTGGCGGTGTGGGACCCCAGTGCACCCCCCACTGTGAACCTGGTGGTGTGGGACCCCAGCGCACCCCCCACTGTGAACCTGGTGGTGTGGGGCCCCAGCGCACCCCGCCACTGTGGACCTGGTGGTGTGGGACCCCAGCACACCCCCCACTGTGAACCTGGTGGTGTGGGGCCCCAGCGCACCCCCCACTGTGCACCTGGTGGTGTGGGGCCCCAGCGCACCCCCCACTGTGAACCTGGTGGTGTGGGACCCCAGCACACCCCCCACTATGAACCTGGTGGTGTGGGGCCCCAGCACACCCTCCCCCCACTCTGAACCTGGTGGTGTGGGGCCCCAGCACACCCCCCCCACTCTGAACCTGGTGGTGTGGGACCCCAGCGCACCCCCCACTGTGAAACTGGTGGTGTGGGACCCCAGCGCACCCCCACTGTGAATCTGGTGGTGTGGGACCCCAGCGCACCCCCCACTGTGAACCTGGTAGTGTGGGACCCCAGCGCACCCCCCACTGTGAACCTGGTGGTGTGGGACCCCAGCGCACTCCCCCCACTCTGAACCTGGTGGTGTGGGACCCCAGCGCCCCCCCCCACTCTGAACCTGGTGGTGTGGGACCCCAGCGCACCCACCTCCCCACTGTGAACCTGGTGGTGTGGGACCTCGGCGCACCCCCCACTGTGAACCTGGTGGTGTGGGACCCCAGCGCCCCCCCCCACTCTGAACCTGGTGGTGTGGGACCCCAGCGCACCCACCTCTCCACTGTGAACCTGGTGGTGTGGGACCCCAGCGCACCCCCCCCACTCTAAACCTGGTGGTGTGGGACCCCAGCGCACCCACCCCCCCACTCTGAACCTGGTGGTGTGGGACCACAGCGCACCTCCCACTGTGAACCTAGTGGTGTGGGACCCCAGCGCACCCCCCCACTGTGAACCTGGTGGTGTGGGTCCCAGCGCACCCCCCACTCTGAACCTGGTGGTGTGGGACCCCAGCGCACCCCCCACTGTGAACCTGGTGGTGTGGGACCCCAGCGCACCCCCCCACTGTGAACCTGGTGGTGTGGGTCCCAGCGCACCCCCCCACTCTGAACCTGGTGGTGTGGGACCCCAGCGCACCCACCCCCCCACTCTGAACCTGGTGGTGTGGGACCCCAGTGCACCCCCCACTCTGATTTTATTTGCAGTAAACTAATAAATACGGAATCACCCCTCCTGCTTCTGGTGCTGGTCTTTTGTGGATAGTTCTGGTCACTCAGGTAGCACGCTCTTTCATTAAAATATGATAGTCATAATTACAAGTCCCTCACTCTTTCTTTGTAGAACACCTCAGCTCCAATTGCCCTTTACAAAGTTTATGAGGATATTTGGGCTTCCTACATCTCTGTCGATCTCACTCAGATCTCATTATCCACCAAATCAAATTCCCACCTGTGCCACACTATTGCTAAAGTTCTGATCACTACTATCATTCGATTTGATTGAAACAAGCACTTCTGTCCTTCCTTCCCAACTTGTCTGCAACCTTCAATGTCGATCTCACTTTCCTTTTCCTCTATCTATTCAGTGTTTTCTGGATGAATGGAATCACATTCACCTGCTCTCACCAGACTGCCATCAGCAGAATTTTGTACAGCACTTGCATCATTTGCACCGTTACCTCTGGTGATCGCATCTCCCCCTTCTCTCTCTATGTGCATCTTCTTGACAACATTATTTGAAATGACAGCCTCAGCTTATACACAGATGATACTCACTTTTACCACTTGACAACTTCTCTTGATCCTAAACTTTCTCAAAATTAATAGACTGGTCTTGTGCAAGCCATTAGTAAGATCTCCTGTATTCCCCTCTATTTATGGACATCCCCTCGTCCCTGCCAAGGCTCTACCACTCAAACCTCTTTTTTTGTTATCTGTACACTTGATGAAGCCCAAAAAATTCCTGGCCTGACTTTGTCCTTTTCTTCTCCATAAATATAATCATTCAGAATTCTGTTGTCTGTATTTCATACACCCTCTGCTCTTGCTTGTTGATTTATGGTAAAGCAATATCTCAATTTCATAAACGTTCGTTTTTCATATTTATATCTCTCGCAAGCTCATGAATAATTTACCATATCTGCACTCTTCTAAGTCTAGCCCTTTGAGGATCTCTGTATTAAATTCTCCACGCTTCATATCAATGCTTTGAGCTGTCAAAGTCCTAAGCGTGTCTGTCTGTCTGTCTCTCTCTCTACCTCTCTCTCTCTCTCTCCCCCCCACCTCCCCCCTTCTTGGCTTGTTGCAGAATCACAGATCAGTTGCTTCACAGGAGTGTGCCTCACATTGTCCACTGTGGGTACCCAAAGAGCAACTTATTTGGTCCCAAACTATCTTCTTTCACCGGAGCTCTGAAGATTATTTTCTCCAAAGCACCTATCCATTTTTCTCACCCCTGACTGATTCTGCTTCTAGGACTCTTCCAGGCACAGAGTTCCAGATCCACCACCGTCTGTGTGATCGTGTTTCTCCTTATACCTCTCCTTCACTGTATTTCCCTTTCATTTCCACTATATCTCTGTGCTCCAACACCACCCCCCCAAATAAGATCCTTGAATCATATTTTAGTGAGAGAGCTTTTCTTGGTTTTACCCTAAAATTGGTCATAGTCTTGTACAGGTCAATCAAATGTCCAACAGGTCATAGTCTTGTACAGCTCGATCAAATGTCCAACGGGTCGTAGTCTTGTACAGGTCAATCAAATGTCCAGCGGGTCATTATCCTGTACAGCTCCATTAAATGTCCAACGGGTCATCATTGTGTACAACTCCATCAAATGTCCAGTCAATCTTCTTTAGTGCAAGGAAAATGACTCCAGCTTCTCCTATCTAATCTTGAAGCAAAAATCACTCATTCCTGGAAATTTTCCAGTAAATCTTTTCTTTCCCTTCGAAGGCCTTCACATATTTTCCCCAGTACAGTAACCAAAACTGGATGCTACACTTCAGATGTGATCTTTTGTACAGAGGAGTTATGTTGAATTTTTAAGCTCTGATGCCCCTATTTATGAAGGTATTCTCCCACATGTTGATGAAAAGCATTAGTGACAGCCTCTTGACTAAGGAAGTCACTCTGTTAAATGAGATAGGGTTTCCTAAACGAAAGGAGAATAAGAGTATAGCCTAATGAACCTTGCTGAGTGCCTGGGGAAAAGGAACATGGCTGGTCACTTGACACGACTGAATGGGCTTGCAACCCGTGGGCATAACGAAGGAAGCTGTCGCTGCATGCTTCATTTGCCAGCAGGTTAAAGGGACAGCTCTCCCTAAAAGACCACTACCCCCACCCCACTAAAAGGGAAACTAGTTCAGCCCTAATATGGCAGATGGATACCACAGCAGCGACGACGTAAATACTTGCTCTCCATGGCCGAGACGTACTCCAGTCTGATCAGGACCATACACTGAAGGGATGGCAGAAGTCGATCCGTTGTTATGGGGACCCACAAGAAATACAATGGGATAACGGGTCTCATTTTGCAGGACAGGGGGGGCTCTGGTTTCCTCCCACAATCTAAAGAGGTACCAGTCAGCAGGTTAATTGGTCATTGTAAATCGTCCTGTGATTAAGCTGGTGTTAAATAGGTGGGTTGCTGGCTGGTGTAGCTTGCTGGGCCAGAGGGCCTGTTCTACACTGTATCTCTAAATAACAAGAGCCTGAAAGACTGGGCCACTAGCAAAGGTGTATCACATGCTCCATTACTGCCCAAGCATCAGGGCTGATTAAGAGGATGAATAGACCTTTGAAGAAACAAAACTGCCTCTTAAAACCAACCTACACCCTACAGGGGAAGCTGGCTGTAGCAACTCAAGGCTGAGAGAGCCTGAGAAACAGACCCTCGCCTCAAAGATCACCTACAATTAGAACGATCAGGAATGCCCCAGAACCCCGAGGAGGAAGTGGCCACGATAGAAACATAGAAACATAGAAAATAGGTGCAGGAGTAGGTCATTCGGTCCTTCGAGCCTGCACCGCCATTTATTATGATCATGGCTGATCATCCAACTCAGAACCCCGCCCCAGCCTTCCCTCCATACCCCCTGACCCCCATAGCCACAAGGGCCATATCTAACTCCCTCTTAAATATAGCCAATGAACTGGCCTCAACTGTTTCCTGTGGCACAGAATTCCACAGATTCACCACTCTCTGTGTGAAGAAGTTTTTCCTAATCTCGGTCCTAAAAGGCTTCCCCTCTATCCTCAAACTGTGACCCCTCGTTCTGGACTTCCCCAACATCGGGAACAATCTTCCTGCATCTAGCCTGTCCAATCCCTTAAGGATCTTATACGTTTCAATCAGATTCCCCCCTCAATCTTCTAAATTCCAACGAGTACAAGCCCAGTTCATCCAGTCTTTCTTCATATGAAAGTCCTGCCATCCCAGGAATCAATCTGGTGAACCTTCTTTGTACTCCCTCTATGGCAAAGATGTCTTTCCTCAGATTAGGGGACCAAAACTGCGCACAATACTCCAGGTGTGGTCTCACCAAGGCCTTGTACAACTGCAGTAGTACCTCCCTGCTCCTGTACTCGAATCCTCTCGCTATAAATGCCAGCATACCATTCGCCTTTTTCACCGCCTGCTGTACCTGCATGCCCACTTTCAATGACTGGTGTATAATGACACCCAGGTCTCGTTGCACCTCCCCTTTTCCTAATCGGCCACCATTCAGATAATAATCTGTTTTCCTATTTTTGCCACCAAAGTGGATAACTTCACATTTATCCACATTAAATTGCATCTGCCATGAATTTGCCCACTCACCCAACCTATCCAAGTCACCCTGCATCCTCCTCACTGCTAACATAGAAAAACTTCCAGCAGTGGGTGGGAGAGTATGGCACAAGTACAAGGGAAGGGACTATCTGGAACGTGGGGAGCCAGAGTGATTTCTCACACCCCGCCCCTGACCTACAGTGGATGAAGGTCAGTAAAAGTACAGAGAAAGAAACTAGTTGAGTAATTCAGCACGAGATGATTATCAACATGACTCAAACAGCTGAATATATTTCAGAAGACTGAAATAAAGTGCAGTAAATATGATGCTTCAGGTATCTATTAACTAAAATCAATAGAATTTTACATTAGCTTTGTTGCAATACGTTGATACCATTTAAACAATTGTTTTTCTTTTGATAAATAGATTAGTTCATTTCAAATTTTGAAAATTTAGAAAATCACAATTCCTTCAATTTATTCTAAGTACAAACGTTTTTAAAAACTTTACTTTAGGTAATAACTATTTAATCCTTACCTGGTGGTAGTTGAGAACGTGGAAACGGTCCTTTAGTGGTGCGGATTGCAGCCTTGTGTCTAATTCTACCTGCAGCCATTTGACGTCTTCGTTTTTTCTTCAACGACAGAAAGATTAATATCAGTTATTCATCGAATGTAAAACTCTGCCAGAAGGATATATACATTGCATTCAGAAACCGACAGAGCTGTTCACATGCAAAGTACTACTTTAATTACATCCAGTAGGCGCTTTATTAGATACATCTGTACACCAGCTTGTAAATACAAATATCTAATCAGCCAATCGTGTGGCAACAACTCAATGCATAAAAGCATGCAGACATGGTGAAGAGATTCAGTTGTTGTCAAGGCCAAACATCAGAATGGGCAAGAAATGTGATTTAAGTCACCTTGACCATGGAACGATTGTTGGTGCCAGATGAGGTGGTTTGAGCATTTCAGAAACTGCTAATCCCCTGAGATTTTCGCACACAACAGTCCCTAGAATTTACAGAGAATGGTGCAAAACACAATAAGCATACAGTGAGCAGCAGGTCTGCAGGCAAAAACATCTTGTTAACGAGAGAGGTCAGAGGAGAATACTCAAACTGGTTCAAGCTACAAAAGGGTGATAATCACAGCAATGTTCAAGAAGAGCAGAGTGAGCTGCCTCAATGACTATCAACCACTGACACTCACATTTACTGTGATGAAACGCTTTGAGAGCTTGGTCATGGCTAGAACCAACTCCTGCCTCAGCAAAGATCTGGATCCAGTACAATTGGCCTATCACCACAATAGGTCTACAGCAGATGCAATTTCACTGGCTCTTGGTACAACAGCAATACCTACCTCAGGCTACTGTTTATTGATTATGGCTCAGCGCTCAATGTTATCGCACTTTCTGTTCTAATAAACAAACTCCAAAACTTGGGCCTCTGTACCTCCCCCTGCAACTTCCTCACCAAGAGACCACAGTCTGTGCAGATCAGAAATAACATTTCTACCTCAATGAAAATCAAAACTGGAGCACTTCAGGGACAGGTGCTCACTCTCTCTACACACACAACTGTGTGTGACCAAGCACAACTCAAATCCCAGCTATAAATCTGCTGCAGACACAACTACCGTTGGCAGAATTTCAGATGCTGATGAGGAGGGTGTGACAACAACCTTGCACTCAACATCAGTAAGACCAAGGATTAAATGTGGACTTTAGAAAGGGGAAGTCAGCACAACATAGCATCAATCCTCATGGAGGAGGGATCAGAAGTGGGGACAGTGAGCAGTTTCAGGTTCCTGGGTGTCAAGATCTCTGAGGATCTAACCTGGTCCCAACATATCGATGTAGTTATAAAGACAGCAAGACTGCGACTATGCTTCATCAGGAGTCTGAAGAGATTTGGTGTGTCAACACATACCCTCAAAAACTTCTATAGATGTACCATGGAGAGGATTCTGACAGGCTGCATCACTGTCTGATACGGTGGGTGGGGGGGATGCTACACCACAGGACTGACAGAAGCTGCAGAGGGTTGTAAATCTAGTCAGCTCCATCTTGGGTACTAGCCTACAAAGTAACCAGGACATCTTCAAGGAGCGGTGTTTCAGAAAGGTAGTGTCCATTATTAAGGACCTCCAGCACCCAGGGCATGCCCTTTTCTCACCGTTACCATAAGGTAGGAGGTACAGAAGCCTGAAGGCGCACAGGAACAGCGATTCAGGAACAGCTTCTGCTATCCGAGTCCTAAATGGACATTGAACCCGCGAACACTACCTCACTTTTTTAAAATACACATTATTTGTTTTTTGTACAATTTTTAATCTATTCAACATATGTATACTGTAATTTATTTATTATTATTATTTTACTATTTTTTCTTGTTCTGTGTTATATATTGCATTGAACTGCTGCTAAGTGAATAAATTTGACAACACATGCTGGTGATAATAAACCTGATCCTAATCAATATCTCTGAAGATCGATCTTGAATTCATCAATTACAATTACTTTCAATGCCCTGTGCATCAGCCTCCTTTACCTGCGAAATCTTCTTTATCTGCAAAATCTTCTTTATCTTGACTTGTTTATGATTAGAAGGAACTGCTGGCAAAGTTTCATCCTCTGTCCTGAAGCCATCCCCGTGATTCTCTGATCCTGACCTGTGAAACAGACGACAGGATACAAAGTAAAACAAAATGGGGTACAGACAGTCAGTGGTGAGGTGCAAGATTCTTCATACTAGTAAAGAGAGAAACGACAGATAAATTCACCTTGTTGTCTGATAGTTATCTATATACACCTGTAATCCTGTGTCTGGTCTAACTTTACTGATATGCAGACATCAGTCAAGCATTCTTTTGCTGTTGACTTTGTTCAATGTTATTATTATTTCTGAGTCTTGGTATCACAAGCTTTATTATAGAGTCCAGCATTTTCCCAACTACTGATGTTAGGCTAACAGGTTTCTGAGTTTTCTCTCTTCCCATCGACAAAAGTCTATCTTGCTATTTCTATCACGCCCCATTTAGGTATCTCACTGTATTGTTCTTCTGATGTACACAAAATCTCAAGCACTTAGGAAACAGAACAAAATCAGTTCTTCTACACTCTACCATGGTTCCCCGTATATTTTTCATAACTGATTTTGATTGCAGAAAACCCCTAACACCTCCAAATTAAAAAAAAAATTATCTGCTTCCTGGTCCAGTACCAATATTTATCTAAGGACTATCATGTACTGTATACCAAATCGGGCATTCACTATAAACATGTCCTCAGATTTAAATATATTTGAATTCCAACAAACCTATTTAAAATAATACTTCGTTGTAAAATTATACACCCAATTTCAATAATACAACTACTGCAGGGTTATAGTTAGATAATGTGAGCAAATTAAGATGCTACATTGTGGTATAAATGAATATTGTATGTTAAGACTCAACTTGGTGGTATATGGTTGAATGGAGGGGCCACCACACAGGATGGAAAAGAGCTGTCGAATACTGCAAACTCAGCCAGCTCCATCATGTGGCACTCACCTCCCCAGCATCGAGGATATCTTCAAAACGTGATGCCTCAGAAAGGAGACATCCATCATTAAGGGTTCCCATCACCCAGGACATGCCCTCTTCTCATTGCTACTATCCAGGGGGAGGCACAGGAGCCTAAAGACATACACTCAATGTTTCAGGAATAGTTTCCTCTCCTCCGCCATTAAATTAATTTGAATTGATTTGATTTAATGTTGTAAATTAACATAATGCTATTTTATACACTTATTCTAACACTTCTTTTAAAATGATTATCAATTTAGCTTTGGATGCTGAGAAAAGTTAAAATGAGGAATTATTCATTTGTTACTGACCCATTTGTTGAGGTGCTTTCAAAGTGAACGTGAACACTACCCTTTCGACGAGATGCCATGTTTTTTATCCTCTGGAAAACAGACAGGTTACCATACCATTTGAGCTTCTGTTTTTTTAAAAATACAATCTTCACTAAAGACATGCTTCTTTCACAGTGGCCCAAGTAGAAACACACATTTTTGCCAATAAGCTGGTCTCTTGGGATGGAAGCAAAACTTTTCATCAGTACAACTGAAGGTTAATGATTATACAATTAAAGGTAAAAATGGCAGAATTTCAGTTTTGTTTATGGTTTAATGATAAATATAACGCTAGGATTGGTACACATTTGTAAAGTCATAAACCAAGCCTGCGAAGCTCAAAGCGAACTTGTCAATCTGAAGAAGCTCTGCTGGAAGATGCACATGTTTGGACGGCTGACATTGGGTGCAACTTGTCCAGATGAAAGAATATTTACCCTTGAAACTGAATTCTCACCGAGTCATTCTCTTTAGAAATGGATTAAATGGAGTAATTTGTCCAACTCAAATTGTTATACTGGAACATAACTGTCAATATTTGAAAATTAAATATCAAGTTCAGAACCAGTAACTGCTTTATCAATGGCCAAAAACTGAAAATAAAAGTACAACATATAATTTCAGCTAATGATACGCTAAAAGCTTTTCTTAACATGGTCCTTATATGGCCATTAACAAGCTTTTATCATCTTCACTTACACCAACGCTCATATAAAAAAAAGTTTCAGCATTGATACTGTGGGACACTAATACCCGTACACATACTAAGCAAATCTAAAAAGCAACAAATTTACCTGGCTATTTTCCCAAGATCAACACATCTCTTACATGCAACACACATAAAAGTTGCTGGTGAACGCAGCAGGCCAGGCAGCATCTCTAGGAAGAGGTGCAGTCGACGTTTCAGGCCGAGACCCTTCGTCAGGACTAACTGAAGGAAGAGTGAGTAAGGGATTTTCTTACATCTCTTACATAGCAACTTATCAACACCCTTTGAAACCTGTTAGAAATTCACGTTCTTTTCTCACAAAATAGAATTAGTTAAAACACCACTGACCACCTTTCATCAGCTGGTGCCTTTTCCATCAACTCTTGAAGTTCATCCATAATGAGCAGAAACAAACTGATCTATTATTTTATCGAATTCACGTCTCCATCAGTGGTTAGTGATTTTCACTCTCCCGTCTTTGGAAACATTTTCATATTTAAAGTAATTTCAGGAATATAATGGTGAGTGATCTTATTATCAATTTTGTCAAAGTAAACTTGGACAGTAATCGGTGCAATACTGGAGGAAGGGGTGCTATGTGAGGGAGATTTGATCTACCCGCTCAAAAGTACCAACAAAAGATACTTTGAAAATATCTTTAAGACAATAGAGATACCCTGACATAAAAGGAGAATTCCTCTAATCATTCCTCAGTCAACATCTCTTCAATTTATTATTCAACCACAAGCCCAGTGCTGATCTCACCACTGTACAAGAAACTTGCCATGTAAACTCTTTTGAACTCTCCTCCCCCACCCCTACCATCACCTTAAAGCTATCCCTCTTAGCATTTAACATTTCCACCCCGAAACAAAGACTGTTGAAGGGTCTTGGCCTGAAATGTTGACTGTTTAATTCCTTCTACAGCTGCCACCTGACCTATTGAGTTCCTCCAGAACTTTGTGTGTTGTTCAGGATTTCCAGCAACCGTACACTCCCTTATGCTTCTGACTGTCTAGATTATCTGTGCTTGACAAGTTTACATTGGAAATCGGTTTATGATTGTCCCATGTACTGAGATACAATGCAACATTCTTGCTTCAGTGCCGTCCCAACACGTCATTCCATTCAGACCATATACTTCAGTCAGGTCTTCCCTAGTCCAAGCTTGTTCATCCTCTCCTTATAGCTGATCTCTTTAATCCAGACAACATCCTGGTGAACTTATCTGTACCCTGTTCAAAGCCTCTACATCTTTCTTGTAATGAGGCAAGCAGACCTGCACACAATTCTGCAAATTGTAGCAGACCAGCTGCAAAGTGACTTCCCCTCTTGTACACTGAGCACCACTGCCGACGACGGGAAATCTGTCCTGCCTGCTCTATCACCTTCGCACCATAGGTGCTACTTTTAGGGAGCTATGGACCTCCTCCAAAATCCCTCAGTACATCAATCCTCCCAGAAACTCTATCCCTTCATCTTACGTGCAAACTCCCAAAGTGTAGCACCTCACACTGGTCCAGATGAAGCTCCAGCCATCATTTCTCTGAGAACATTCCTGATTGGTTAAGATCCTGCTGAATCATTGGACAACCTTCCTCATTGTCCATAACTGGAGCACAGATGTACTGTACGTCTTCATGTTTCCTAGCACCATGTCTCAATGTTTAGTAGACCGCCACGTTACTGTTTTTTCACTGTTACTCAAACCTTCCCAGACTATTTATATCCTAACTTCCAACCCTTGTCAGTTTATTAGTTAGAATCTATTAACTTCTATTCATTTCTCTACATACAAAATTCTTCCTGTTTCTGCCACTCTTTCATGATTCACAATCCAGTGTCAATATCTTAATCAGCTTAACCCGAGAACATAAGCAAGGTTTTCTGAACAGGCACAGGACAGTATCAGAAGTTATAAAATGCACATATCATTTATAGAAAACTGGCACCTTGCTACCTGAATAGGTCTCAATCGTGGAGCTTCTACTTCATCATTTTCTGACCTTCGACGTCGAGAGTACAGAAGTAGGTATTCGTAAGTGCTTAGTCGGTTCCACACTGTCAGAGAAAGAACATGTCCAAGTTATGTGCCGCCTGCAAATTCTACACTGAATCTCTAACGATGTCTTGCAAAACGAGTAATACTATTAAGTTCATTTTGGATGTTAGTGCTGGGCTTTAGACATAAATGAAAAACAAATTTAGAAGTAAAATTTATTAAGATAGCAAACTGAAAAATACATGTAAAATGTTTTAAAAGCTTTTGACACTTTAGAAAGAAAATCAAAATGTATTTTTTAATGCTGAACACCATTGGAACCTACTTTTATCAAGAAAACATGGAGAAGTTTATCTGATAAATGCTAAAATATTCATTTTTGCTACTATGTGATATATCAGTGGTTTTAGATGCAATGCACTGTTTTTGCAATTATTCTTAAAGCCTGCTTTCTGAATTGCCAAGCACATTGCTTTCATATAAAAAACACAATTAGGCGGAATATTAGCAAGATATTTTCTGGTTATATGCTTATGGCTGGAGAATTGGCACACGTGCATGCGGTATATCTTGAAAAACAAAAAGGTAACTCTGGCCTTAATTTAATGGACAGAAGAAACACAGGCAAAACATATGAGCCATCAGTAAATCAGAAACACAGAAGAGATTCTGCAGGTACTGAAAATCTAGAACAACGCACATAAATGCTGGAGGAAGTCAGCAGGCCAGGCAGTATCAATGGAGTAGAATAGACAGTTGCTGTTTCAGGCTGAGACTCTTCATCAGGATTAGAAGTGGGGGGGGGAGACGCCAGAATAAGGTGGTGGGGGATGATAGGTGAAACAAGGGGAGGGAGAGAGTAAATGGGTTGGGGAAGGGTAATGATAGACAAAGAGGTGGGAGGTGATACATGGAAGAGGTAAAGGCAAACGGAGTCTGATTGGAGAGGGCAGTGGACCATGGGAGAAAGGAAAGGAGGAAAGACACCAGAGGGAAGTAATGGGCAGGTGAGGAGAAAAGAAGGGGCAGCGGGGAGCCAGATTGGGGAATGCAAGAGGGATGGGAGAGCAGAAGAAATTACCATAGGTTAGAGAAATTAATGCCCATGTCATCAGGTTGGATCCAACAACCTTTCTAAAATAAAACTTGTATTTCTTTAATTACCACAGCTACTGCAATCTAGAATTATTCAATTGTCTGCAAGTTATAACCCAAGGCTGTAAAAGATGGTACAAAAAACATCTGATCTTCCATATCCATCACATCATTCTCCCTAACTTCTGCCCTCTTCAACACGATCCAAGCACTAGGCACATCTTTACCTCTCCCAACTCTCCATGATCGCTCTCTACATGACACCCTGGGGCACTTACTCGTCCCCATTCATCTTCTTCCTGGCACTTATCCCTGCAAGCATGACCAGTTCTATACTTGCACCTCCCTCACCTCCATTTAGGGTCCCAAACAGTCCTTCCAAGTGAGGCGACATTTCACCTGCAAATCTGTCAGGGTCATCTACTGTATCTGGTGACGCCCCCCCCTACATTGGTGAGAGCCGATGTAGGTTGGGTGGCCACTTGATGAGCACTGTTGCTCCGTCTGCCACAAAAGTTGGGATTTCCCCGTGGGCACACATTTCAATTTGACTTCCCATTCCCATTCTGAAATGTCAGACCATGGCCTCACAGACTGTCATGAGGCCACCCTCAGACTGGAGAAGCAACAACTCATATTCCTTCTGGGTAGCCTCACCAGATGGATATATTTAAAGTGTAGTTTGATGGTTCTTGATTAGTCGGGGCATCAAAGATTATGGGAAGAAAGCAAGAAAATGGGGTTGAGATGGAAAATAAATCAGTGATGATGCAAAGGCAAACAGACTCATTGGCTGAATGGCCTAATTCTGCTTCTGTGTCTTATTGTCTTCAATTACTATATTTTGATTTCTGTAATACATTAATTTCTTTATTTGAAAAAACTCAATCTCAGAATGTCCACTTTGCTAATAATGAATTGGCTTTGCAATCTGAATACAACCAAGAGCCACAGAACTATGAGACACAAGTGATCTGTTGGTCAATTGAATGTGTATGAGAAGTGCAAAGGCCATTTCTATTTACCTTCATTTCTACATTCTTTGAATCGGTTCCAAATTTTGAACCTGTCCTGTCAGAATCAGGAATGATTAACTGTGTTTGTTCAGGCATCAGGCTTCTAGATTAGTTTGCTAGTTCATTTATTCTGTACTGTGTCGTATGACCTGTGGCATCATGGTTTGTCTATGACCACAATTGTTCTTGGTAGATTTTTCTACAGACATGGTTTGCCATTGCCTTCTGGGCAGTGTCTTTACAAGACAGATGACCCCAACCATTATCAATATTCTTCAGAGATTGCCTGGTGTCAGCGGTCGCACAACCAGGATATGATACGCACCAGCTGCTCATATAACCTTCCATCACTGCTCCCATGCCTTCATGTCACGCTGGTCTTGGGTTGGGGGGGTGCTAAGCAGGTGCTATACCTTGTCCAAGGATGACCTGTAGATCAGCAGAGGCAAGGAGCGTCCTACACCTGCTTTGGTAGAGACATTTCTCCACCCTGCCATTTATCTAGATTAGTAATCCAATTAAATATTACATTTATGCTGCCCTCTGGGTGAGGTTAACAAAGTGCCTGTCTTCCTTTCAATTATTTCATGAAAATAAATGTAAAGAAATGTAAGGTTTGAGGTCTGCACCCTTGAAGCAGAACAGAAGTGGTAAAACTAAAACTATGGAGCACTACCTTGGTGCTGATAATTACAAGGAACAGTCCAGGACAACCAACGTTTTAGTAAAAAAAAATGGAGTTCTCTATTGGAAAAGTAGGATTAGTTTGCTCGACTGTGTAAATACTGTATGCCAAGCCTATTTTATCATCTGTCATAATTTCTATGATCTGTCAAAGTAGATACTTCCCATAGTAGAGAATTGATCAAGTTCAACTTTTAAATAATCATTTGCTTGTAACAGAATCTTTAAGACATAATTTAAAGAGGCCTTAATTTCTTTTAGAAAAAAACAATACTAGCGGTGAATCTTACTGATGTTACAACTGGAGCAGACATTTCGTACATTACTTACTGAGGTAGAAGTGGAAGAACAGAAGGTAGCACAAAAGTATCAGTGCAATCAGACTTAGTCCAATAGTGACCACAGCGAGAACAAGAAGAGTAGGTGCGTTTATCCGAACGGAAAAATATGGCAGAAATGCAAGCCAGGTATTTGCATCATTTACCGCTGTTGGAATAAAGAGTACAAGTTTAAACTGGATTTAAGTTCCACCAGATCTCTCCCAATTCTACCCTTCATTTAAAGGTTCGAGGTATAATGTTGAAGATTCAGAGCAGTAATTGCTCTGAACAATCTATTGACATTCAGCCTGCCTGATTCCATAAAAGGACTTAAACTGGATAAAAGCCCTCATTGTTTCTTTCGTGAAATGTGCTTGGGGTATAAAACTATACAAACTTGATCTGCAATGCATGTCCTTTTATCCATATTTCCACAAACATAACGTTAAAGTTTTCAAACATTTTAAAAGCTCAATGACTTTCTGATTTTTATAAAGTACCTAAAGCGATAAAATAATTCCATCAGACCAATATAATCAGTGAGACTTACAAATGTTCAAAGAAAATAAATACACTAACATAATATAAGCTTTTTAGTCACTGTGTGTACACTGTATGCACTAATATACAACAATATTTCAGTCACTGTCAGGGGGGGTGTGTACACTGTATACACTAATATACAATATTTTAATGTTCTGTTTAGAGTCAAGGAATTATTATAACAATGAGAAATAACTGAGTATAAATAAATATTGATAATGTAGTGTTCTCGTGCATACAGTAATTGCATGAAAGCCAGAAACTCCTAATGCCTTAGTTAATATGGATCTCCAAAATACACTTAAATCAAGATGCAGGAGAATTGTTTACCATTAATATTTCAAAATACTTTCCTGCAAAACGTTAACAGAATTAAGAATTTCAATTCAGGATTTTAAATACCTCTGTCTTTACAGTTTATATTCAAATTATCAAGTCATTTGAATTAAGTGTTTAAAAAAACTTGAACTGATATTGATTTTTGAAATCTATTCCTTACTTCAATTGTAAATTTTTGTCTTTAAGTTTTCTTCTTTAATTAATTGCGAGTAGTCAAGGGATTGTCCAGGTTTTTGCTTCTTTAGTTTTTCAAGTTTTACTTTTACATGACATACTACTGGGTTACGGTCACTATTATAGTCTGCACCTGGATATGTTTTGCATTGAGTCACTGAGTTTCTAACTCTTTGGTTTACAGTAATAAAGTCAATTTAATTTCTAGTGTTATCACCTGGACTTTTCCAGGTCCACAAGCATCTTGGATGGTTTTTAAAGTAGGTATTCATAATGACCTGATTATTCATCTTGCACCATTCTACCCATTTCTCACCTCTTTCATTTCTTTCCCCAAGTCCAAATTTTCCTGTGGTATTTCCATCAGCACCTTGTCCTACTTGAGCATTTAGATCTCCCATGACAATAACAATATCTTGAGATTTGCATCCATTCTTTGCTTGTTCAAGCTCTTCACAGAATTTATCTATATCCTCATTTGTTACATCTGTTGTTGGTGCATATACCTGTATAATTGCTAAACCAAATAGTTGTCCTGTGAATCTAACAAGGAGCACTCTTTCTGATATTGCTCAATGTCCTAAAACACTTTTTGCCATGTTTTCATCCATAAGAATATCTACTCCATTAGTATGGGATGTTCCACAATAATAAATTAGTGTTTTATTTCTATTCTGACATGTTCTAGCACCTATCCAACGAACTTGCTAATTCCCATGATGTTAGTCTTTCCATTTCATTTATCACATTGTTCAATCTTCCTGCTTGATATAGGGTTCTTACATTCCAATTGGCAATAATTTTCTTTTGTGTTACTTGAATTTTGTGAGCACTAGCTTGATGACGGTCGGGGATCCCCTGCTAACCAGAATCAACCCTATCGAGCAAAGCGTCTTCAGAATTGTCTTGAAGATCCTCTTGACGCTGGGGTTGTGTGCTACATTTTGTGAATTTGACCATGGTTTTCTTAGCAAATAGATTCTTGGAAACCAAGTATCTAGCAAAGCTCTGAAAATCCCCAATCAGAGCCTCATCACCGGTTGCAGTTTAGAGTCATACCCAGGACACTATTGTGGGATAAAGTTGGAAAATTATAAATATGCATTAGAATCGACAATCAAACTATTATTTTTCCAAATCTGTAACTGGTGAATACAGGCAAACCTGTGTTATTTGGTGGGGATGTGGTGGAGCTAGGGTTCTGCTCCTAGAAAGCAATCCACATGACTATCCTACATAATACAAAGCCACAGTATCTAAACAGGCATAAAGAACTGAGAGATGAATATAATTGCTTATATGTTTGCCATCTCCGCCATACATGAATTTCTTAAGAACAAATTTTTACTCCGCATCAGATTTTAGGGTGATACTTATGAATTCTGCAAGGGAGAGTTTCCATTACCCAAACTGACCTAACAAGTGCAGCCTATATGGGGCTGCAATGCACTCATTCCCTTTGTAAACATAATAGTCTGAATTTAAAGTCACCAACCATAGACCTCACTGCTCTTCTCCCAGAAATATTTCCATAAGAATCAGAATCAGGTTTAATATCACTGGAGTACACTGCAATACATCGTTATAAAATTATAATTTACATGAGGTATATATACAGTACTGTGCAAAAGGCTTTGTATTTATAAATATATAAATAGGGTGCCCAACGCTCTTGGACAGTGCTGTAATTTGTCAACGTGGAGTGGTGAGCAAACTTGTAAATCTACAGAAGCAAAGGATGCTGGAAATGGTGAGCGGGGAGTACGGCAGGAGGGGTCTGGGACAGGTGGCAGTGCAGGAGTGCTGGGGCAGGGGGTGATGTGGGTGCAGACACACCCGGCCCTGAGACACCAGGCAAGGTCACTTGATTCCAAACAATTGGTTTATTGATCATTACAGAATGTCTCCCTCATGCTTCCTGCTCTCTTCCCTCCCCTTTTCCCCAACCATGATTCCACTCTTCCTGTCCCCTTCCCACTCTCAGTCCACAATAGGGACTCACATCAGAATCAGGTTTATCAGCACTTACATATGTCATGAAATTTTTTATTTTTGTGGCAGCAGTACAGTGCAATATATAAGCTTACTACAGTACTGTGCAAAAGTCTCAGACACCCCAGCTATACATGTGTGCCTAAGACTTTTGCACTGTACTGTAGTAAGTATATCTCTCTGTCTCGCTGCCTATACAATTAAATTACGTCAGTAGCGTAAAAAGTGAGGGAGGGTTCTTGGATTCATTGTTCATTCAGAAATATTGTAACAAAGGGAAAAAAGCTTAAACGTTGAGTGTGTATCTTCAGGCTCCTGTACCTCCTTCTTGATGATAGCAATGAGAAGAGGGCATGTCCTGGGTGATGTCAGTCCGTATGATGGATGCTGCCTTCTTAAGGGATCTATAAAGATCCCACAGTTAGAACCTCTTCTCTTTTGACATGTACAGGTGACCTTGTATTTGGGTTACAAGCCACTTAGGTTACAGAAATTCACTTACAGATTTCACAAATCAGTATCCAAAAATCTTGAGGTACAGAATAAATTTCGCTCATACAGAAGTTATATCAGGAAAAAAAACAAAATGTTTAAAAGAAACAAAAGAATATTGTCAGTTTTTATTCACACAAAGGGGTGAGGGAATAAGATTTGGTATAATGTCAATTGTATTTAAAATTATTGCTGAGTTCCTCCAGTCAGCTGACACAGGAACACACAGGTCAGAGTGCAGCGCTGCCAAGCTCAGCACCTGCAAAGCATTGTGGGAAGATGCAGTACCATGGCCAGCTCCTTAAAGTACAGGTGTCCCCCGCTTTTCGAACGCTTGCTTTACGAAACCTCACTGTTACGACATTAGTACCGTTTTCGCTTTCAGGTGTTTTCACTGTTACGAAAAGAATTAGCACACGAAAAAATCAGCGCCCGCCCCGAGCAGCCGCTTTCCCCCGGATTCAGAACGGCATTCTCACCGGCATTGCTGAAACACGTGCCTGTGGGCAGCCGTTTGCAATATGAGTTCGAAGGTGTCGGAAAAGCCTAAAAGTGCTCGTAAGGGTGTTACACTTAGCATAAAACTAGACATAATTAAGCGTTTCGATCATGGTGAACAAAGTAAGGACAACGTGAGTTTCACAATGTTTGAACCCATTATCCCCCCCAATCTGCTTCTATTTCTTCCATGATCCCCAATCCTTGAATTTCATCCATTTCCGATAGCCCCATTTGTTGAACCTTTTCCTAATGCCCCAGACTTATGCGCCAGGGAAAATGTGCCTCACAGGGGAACACAGTACTATGAACCACCTCTTCACATCTTCGCATCCTTGGACTGGAGAGAGTGTGGCAAAGGAGAGACTGGCCTGTGGCTGTTAACCCACTCAAAGCAGTGACTCATGTTCAAATCTTATGGATCCACAGCACAGTCACTAGAAGTGAAATCTGACAATTTGTGTTGTTTCTTCCGCAGTAGTCTTGTCCAATCCCAGAGTCTACTAATAAATAGGTTATTTTAGCCTCAACTAATAAATAACGGCAGTGGGTTATTTTGTCCTCTCTGATAAAATGGCTTAATGCAAGAGAAAATATTGTGTAAGTATACATCCCCACTTGTAACATGTGTGAGGGGATCCAGGAGTGCCCCTATTAACTGTTTGGAGAGAGACATTTATCATTGATGGTTTGTTTGGAAAGGAGAGAGAGACAGAGTTATTTACCACCGATATGTTGCTTTTCGAAAAGAGAGAGAGAGAAGATGAAGATTAACAGTTGGACTGTCACTTTAAGGCATTGGAAGTAACTTTGGATTTTTACTGAGTTGGAGTTGGAGACAGCACCGAGCAGCTCGAAGGTTGCTATGGTGACCAAAGGCTGGTTGTTGATGTTACTTCTAAGGACTTGTTGCCGCTTGTGCACTCCTTTACAGACAAAGGAAGGAGGGACTCTTTGAATGGCAGGTGATGCTGAGCCTGGTGAAATAAATGGGAGGTCAGATGATACAGGCCTCGGGACACATGATCTGGACACTGAATGGGCATCGTTGTGCCCACAGAGAAAGTGGGTTTTGGAGGATCGATCAGGCCGATTGATCCAAGTTGCTATTCCAGTTTGAGGAGAAGGGGTTGACTGGTGGGGAGTTGTCTATGTGTCCACCCTCGCCTGGGTGATAGCTCCACCACAGAAGACCGGTCCCCCTGGATCAACTCACAGTCGGTGACTTGGAAATGATTTCGGAGGACGACGAGAAGATCGACGGCATCAGCTCACCTGAAGACTCAACTCACTCTCTCTCTCTCTCTCCATCACTACTCAACTAAATACCACAAACTGAATTGAACTGAACTTTACTGAACATCGTAAGACTGTATCTTTTTACCCCTAGACTTAAAGAAGCTTGGTTTTTTCATACATATATATTCCACACTTATTTTTATATATAATCATTGTTAACTTGTTTGATTTATCTACATTTATATTACTGTATTGCGTAGTTACTAATAAATATTATTAGTTTATAGCGATACGAGACTCCAAAGTGTTTTCCATCTCTGCTGGTTCTTTATTCCCGTCACGGGGTCCGTGACACATGGGATTCATAGAAATTACAGCACAGTAAAGGCTCTTCAGAGTCAACCATTGAACCACAATCTAACCCTTCCCTCCTTCAATCATCCATGTGCCTTTCTAAGTGTTGTTTAAATGCCCCTATTGTACCTGCATCTACCACTACCCCTGGATAGGGAAATTGAAATCATCTCTGGAAAATTAGCTAAAATAAGCCAATGGAACTGCAGTGTCTTTATACATGGTCTTGGGCTCCTGCCTAAAGGAGGCAAAAACATCAGACATCTCTATTCATGAACACACAAGAAAAAGATTCGAAACAGAAGTGACTCCTGAAAGAATCCTCACATCATTCAGACACAGTCAATTTAAACAGGGAGCAAAACAACTTGCCTTGTACAAAGCATCCGAAACATAACGTCATTGAAATTAAAATTTAGCAAATAAACTTACATTCAAATTTTGGGTTGCTTCGAAGCAGGTTTGGATTGATGAAGAATGCAACAAGCACAAAGCCTGAAATGATGACGATTACCACACTACCAAGGAGAGCAATGATAACACAGTTCAGGAAGTACCTGCATGAGAAAGCAGATTCAAAACATCAAGTGAATGAGTATTAAAGCATGCGCACTGTAAAGACATCAGTGACCAGAACTGTTAAAATTCTACGATTTCCTGCCCTCAGAGCCTATTGAACAGGTGTGGTGCAGAAGGGATGGCTGAGCAATTCTAGCAAAGATTAAGAAAATATGAACTTTTTCTTCAATAAACAGTCAAGCGAGTCCTGAGGGGCCAGGCTGAAAAGTTGACTGTTTATTTCTCACCATGATGCTGCCTGACCTGACCAGTTCCTCCAGCATTTTGCCCGTTACAGCCGCTCTCCATCGACACCAATCTTGCAGTACTCTCACTGTTGATCCTCCTCATATTCTCACCAGCTCCCCGGATCAATCTCTCACCTGCACATTCGGGGCAATTTACAGCAGCTCATTAACCCACCTTTGCCATTTGGGAGGAAATGGGAACACCTTCCTTAGCTTTTGGTCTTTGGCAAGAGTCTACAGTGGTGAGGTCCACCTGACACAATCAACATGGCAGCCAATCTGTTAACCTTTAAGCAGCTCGTTATTGCCTGTGAATATTCTCCAAAACCTTCTGTCGCTGTACAGCAGAGCCATCAGATCATCTGAATGCATCATGTCTTGGCTTTGATTGCAGAAACTGCAGAGAGTTGTGTTCAGGGCTCAGCACATCACGGGAGTCAGTCTCATCTCTATGAACTCTGTCTATACCTCTTGCTGCCTCTGTAAAGCAGCCAGCATTATCAAAGACTCCAACACCCCAGCCATTCTTTCTTCTCCCCCTCCCACTGGGCAGAAGATACACAAGTCTGAAAGCAACTACAACAGGCTCAAGGTGGCTTCTATCCTGCTGTTATAAGACAGCTCCTTTGTGAAATAAAGTAGACTCTTGGCTTTGCAATCTTCATTATGATGCTGCACTATACAGCTTACCTGTACTGCACGGTCTCTGTAACTTTTTATTTTCTATCATCATCTTGTATAACCTTGTTCTACTTCAAAGCATTTGACTATATGAACAGTATGCAAGACAAACTTTCCTCTGTATCTCGGTACATAACAATAGAAAACCAATAACCAAAATCTGGACACTGAAGCAAATGCTGAGATGGGATGAGCTTAATCAGGGAAAGCAAAATAATATTGAACTGAAAAATGAAATGTTATGCTTGTCCCACAATCAAACAGGAGGTTAAATATCCTCATCCAGTGGTACCTGCAAAACTGATCTCAAAAGCAAAGAGGAATTCATTTTCCAGCTCTGATTTCCAATATTCAAAGCGTTCAGTGCATAGTGAATAGTACATTCCGTAAATTTCCTTCTACATTATATTTCTGTACATCCTCACAACAAACACAGCTTTTAAATGTCAAGGTGCAAAGTACAGTTACACGATTTTTGAACATACTTTGGAGATCTATTTGGTACCCAGCACTCCCAAATGTGAGTAAGACTGACAGCAGTGAGTCCAGTAACACTAGTTTAAATCATCTGCACCTTATTGAATGAAAACCTTAACAGATGAACTGAAATAAAATTTCTACAGAAGTCAGCACTCGGAATTAGGCAAAACCCTCGATACACCACTTACTACTGCACATCAGGACCATTACATCATACCTCCAATCAATAGCATATACGAGACTTACACTCACAGTGATGGTCAGGGTCTGGCTGAAAATTTAAGTACTTTAGCTTGGTTTGTGTTTGAGCGGGTTCTGATTGGACCAAGTTTCAATTTACTGATGTTAAAACAGGACCATGTGACTATACATTGTCATAACAGTTTAATTTCAATTTTTGTTCCACTCAAAAATATTAGGAAATAGCTATGTATATTTTTTCTTATTGACAAGCATGAGAAACCTACTGGCTGCCGATGGAGTAGCAGCATTTTTATAGTTGCTCCTACTCTACTTAATTTACTGTTTCCAACTTGTTTTGAAAACTTACTTTTAAACACAATATTGTTTTACTATGAGGGGTGCCAAAGCTACTAAAAAAGAAGAGGACCCTTCTATAACTTTGGAATCTTTTATGGAGACACTTCGGAACCATAAAAATGAACTTTCAGATGAGTTCCAGCAGAAATTCCAGCAACTCAGCGCTGAATTTAAACAAATCGATGTAAAATTGGATTCTATTCAAAAAACTTTAAGTGAACACAATAAACAGATAAAAGAGAATGAAGACACTTTGAAGATGTTGGATAGGAAGACTGATGACCTGGAAAAGATCTGTGATGAACAGTCAAAGGTTAATGAAAAATTAAGACAGAAAATTATTGACTTACAAAATAGAAGCAGAAGAAATAATTTACAAATTCTGGGGTTTAAAGAGTTAATGGAAGGCAATCAGCCTTTGGAATTTTTTGCAAACCTTTTGGCTAACTTATTTCCGAATATTTTAAAATCTCCACCTAAAATAGACCGAGCTCATAGTACCAAGACCTCCTCCAGGAGAACGACCTCATTCAGTGTTAATTTGCCTTCACCACTTTCAAACAAAGGAACTTTTTATTTGTGAACTTCATTGGAAAGGTATGATTGATTCTGAAGGCCAGAGATCAGAATCCAAGGGAGGAGTTGTAAAGTTTGATGGCCACAGGCAGGAATGACTTCCTATGACGCTCAGTGCTGCATCTCGGTGGAATGAGTCTCTGGTTGAATGTACTCTTGTGCCCACCCAGTACATTATGTAGTGGATGGGAGACATTGACCAAGATGGCATGCAACTTAGACAGCATCCTCGTTTCAGACACCACCGTGAGAGAGTCTAGTTCCAACCCCACAACATCACTGGCCTTACTTGATACAATTTTTAATTTGAAACCCTTTCATAATGGATCTATATCTAATATTTATGGTATATGGTTGGGAATGAGAAATATTCCTTTAGACAAAATTAAAAATCTCTGGGAACAAGATTTACAGATTCCAATTTCTGAGGATACTTGGAATGAAATCTTTAAATTGGTTAATACCTCATCGTTATGTGCCTGTTATTCCCTTCTACAATTTAAAGTGGTTCATAGGGCCCACAGGACTAAAGATAAGCTGTCTCGTTTTTATTCAGATATATCTCTCTATTCTGATAGATGTAACAATGGAGACGCTTCACTAATTCATATGTTTTCGACTTGTCCGAGTCTTGAAAAATATTGGAAGGAAGTATTCCAAACTTTTTTGGTGCTTTTTAAAGTAAATTTTAAACCTAATCCTTTGACTGCCTTATTTGGTATTGTTGGAGGAAATGATATTACTTTGGAGACACATGATTGGCATATTTTGGCCTTTATTTCTCTTACAGCCAGGAGGACATTGTTGCCTCACTGGAAGGATGCCACTCCGCCTACTCATGCTCAATGGTTAAATGACGTTACCTCAGGCTCACATTTAGAGAAGATCCGCTGTTCAATCTCTGAACCTAGACAAGATTTTTTTTTTAACATTGTGGGGACCGTTTTTGAATTACTTTCAAAATCTATGATTTGCTATTAAGCACAGATGTTGGCTAATAATATGTTTTACTATATGAGAAGGATTTTTTCCTTTTTTTTAAACCAAACAGCTTTTTTTTTTCTAGTAGTGGGTTTAGATTTTTTTGTATAATAAAATTATCTCTTCTTAATATTATGCTTAAATTTAATTAATATGGATATGGGGTAATTAGCCTATATTTGTGATTCCAATATATTGTAATCGATATAGATTATATCTCCTACTGTACTCTATTCTTTTATGTAAGAAATCAATAAAAACATTGAAAAAGAAAAGACAAACATACAAAAATCTGACTTACCGGTAATTTCTGCTTCCTACACAATTGTTGAGCCACTTACAATGATGATCAAAATTACAGACACACTTGTTGCATTGTCTGCAGTGCTTGGCCCTGTAACCCCTGTGAATCAGATATACAAACAAAATCTATAATGATCTATCATCCTAAAATTACAATAAATATGAAAAAATAGGAACTTCTATACTTTTCCCACAGAGGAATAACTGTAGGGTCCTAGTGTACTTCTGATTTGGTCAAAATATGAATAAATTACACTAACACTGCAGTTCAAATAGCCTACAAATTGTAGAGCATTCTAAAACAGCATCTGTAACGAAACTACATGGCGGGAAGTTGTAACAGATGAACAGTCAAAGTCTCAAGGAGAGCACAGATCAGAATATTCATTGGGGAGCGTCAGAAGAGGTTCACAAGAATGATCCTGGGAGTGGAGGGGTTAATGAAGAGGAGCTTGATGGCTCTGGGCCTGTACTCATTCGAGTCCAGAAGAATGAGGAGGAATCTCATTCAAATATCGGAAGACCTAGATAGATTGGACATGGAGAGGATGTTTCCAGTAGCGGGGGAGTCTAGCCTCAGAATAGAAGGACTCCATTTTGAACAAAGATGAGAAGGAACTTTTTGTTTAGCTAGAGAGTGGTGAGTCTGTGTAATTCATTGCCACGGATAGCTATGGAGGCCAAGTAATATTTAAATCAGAGGTTGACAAGTTCTGGATTAGTAAGGGTGTCAAAGTTTATGGGGAGTTGGCAGGAAAATGGGGTTGAGCGGGATAATAAATCAGCCATGATGGATGGAAGAGCAAGCTTGATGGGCCAAATGGCCTAATTGTGCTCCAATGTATTATGTTTAATAGATAATACAGTACCATGTTGTTTTACCCTGGATGTTCTGAATATCATACTTTCTAAAACCAGCAGGAAGGTGCAGGAGCCTCAGGGTCCACATCACCAGATTCAGGTACAGTTATTGCCCCTCAACCATCAGGCTCTGGAACCAGGGGCAACTTCACTTGTACCATCACTGAACTGTTCCCACACAACCTATGGGCTCACTTTCAAACACTCTTTCATCTCATGTTCTCGACATTTATTGCTCAGTTATATATTTCTTTGCAATAATTTGCAGTTACTAGAAAGGTATCAAATAACTACTGGTTGGAGGCCAAAACTGTTAATATTAATGGTGTAGACATAAAGAAATCAGTTTAGACAATTTTATATCTGCATTGAATAATATACTTAATTTTGTATTATTCTAATGGCTTACGACATCATAGGTCTACAAAGACATAAGGTTGGAGGTTAGGTATAAAGTTCTTCAAACCTGATCTGATCAGCTTTAATTGTCACATGTACATTGAAACATCAAACCATACAGTAAAACGCACTGTTTTGTCTCAGCGGCCAACACAGTCAGAACAACTCCATCACATGTGCTGGGGGCAGCCCCCAAGTACCAGCATGCTTCGGACACAAACGTAGCATACTCACAATTTAGTAACCCTAGCCCATACATTTTGGAATATAGGAGGTACCAGAGTACCTGGAGGGAAGCCACGCAGTCACGGAGAGAGCATACAAACACCTTACAGTGTTGGGAATTGAACCCCATCTTACAGCTAGTGCTATAAAGTGTTACTCCAACTGTCACACTGCCATTGATCAAATGAGCCTCACCGATCCTCTACTTTGTATATTTTTCAGTTCTAAGCAACAGAACCATTACTCGGTTCGGTACTTACACGTCAACTTCACAAAGCAGGCAGTAACTTTTCCGGAGTATAGGTTTGTGTGTTCGGCAGCGAAACACTGGGGGTAATTTTTTACGTCTCTTGAGCCGAACGTTATCATCAGCTGGGTCAACGGTGGCCGCAATCACATAAAAACCTAAGTGCCAAGTAAAAGCAGCACCAAAATACTAAAACGGGTTAAGGTTAAAATGTTCTGAATGCTATGGATGAAATTTTGTAACTCTTTGCACATCAGTTTTAAAACACTGAAGTAAAATTAGACATGACCAAGCCAAGTAACAACCAGCTATAATTTTAAAGCTGGAACTACGAAATACAGTAGTTTTATACACGTATTAAGACACGCAAGTCAGCTATTTCAGCTTTGATCCAAGTTTAATGCCTTGCATTATTGGTGTTAAGCTGGTCAAACCAACACCCAAGTAAAATAATTTAATTAATTTGATCCATGCTAATATTTCTTAGGACTGTAAAAGTGAATAGTTCCAAAATATATGCATGAGTATTGAAAAAACATTTGTAAGTTCTTCTAAGGTGGTAAAATCATTAGGCGGCTTGTATTAAACCCTGCTCTACTAAAGAATCGACGTCTCAATCCTAACTAAGGGCCTCAGCCTAAAGCACCAACTCTTTATTCTTTTCTATAGATGCTTTATGGCTTGTTGAGTTCCTCCTGGGGGGGGGGGTGACTCATTTTTTGTTTACTATTATATTCTTTAATGTAGTTTCCCCCAACTTATGTTGCATGTTTTGTAGTGTATTCAGATTTAAAGCTTAGATTTAATATTGAAGCAAATGTCTGATAATACTGACCATTCTTCCTTAATATTCTGTCATTAATTCATGCTTTTCCCATTAAACAAAAATACTTCCTTGTGGGTTTTTCAGCCTAAAGGTTCTCATAATTCATAAATTTGTCCTGCATGTCTTTGCAGCTCAGTCACTTTGCCCACCCACATGCAAATGAAGGTGCACCATGATTATATTATAACTGTTGCTGCATATAAGGAGGAGGGGTAGGATTTAGATCAGCCTTAAGGGGTTAAACACAAGTATACTTGTGGTTCAGAAATTGCTGATGCTGCTGATAAGTTTGCACGACACACACACCAGTGGGAAAAATAATGAGAAAACCCCTTCTTCCAGACAGAAGGTGTCTGATCCAGTAGACTGGTAAGCCATACTTCAACAGAGCATCATCAAATTTCATGGTGTTGTACCTGAAGAAACTTAAACAAGTTAAAGTAGTACGGTTTAAGAGCGCCACAATGGGGGAGAGGGGGAGAGGGGGAGAGGGAGTTTTAGAATTGGAACACCACGTTTTAGGTGGACTAAAGGTGTACAACAAACAGTGAGCAACAAAGTTCAAAGTTTCACCAGTATGAACTTGGGGAGTAAACCCATGGAGAGATATGAAAGTTACACTGGACTCAGAAGTCATGCAGACGCTTTATAAACATATGCATCACATTCAGTACTGGTCATCCCATGACAGCAAAGATGTGAAGGTTTTACAGAGTGCAATAAAAAAAAATTTGAGAGTGATTCCTGGAATGTGAAACAACAATTAGAGATATTACAAAAGTTTGCACCACTTTTCTTAGAGGACTCCTGAGTGTAGATTTGATAGTGATGAGGTGTCTGGACAGAGGGGATAGTAGGAGGCTGTCCCCTTTGGTGAAGGGGTAAAGAACTAAAAGTCACAGGTATAGTTGAAGTCAGAAGTTTACATACACCTCCAAACATAACGACGGTCATTACGGCCAAACAGTTCAGTTTTTTGTTTCATCAGACCAGAGGACATCTCTACAAAAAGTAAGATCTTTGTCCCCATGTGCACTTGCAAACTGTAGTCTGGCTTTTTGATGGCGGTTTTTGAGCAGTGGCTTCTTCCTTGCTGAGCAGCCTTTCAGGTTATGTTGATACAGCACTCATTTTACTGTGGATATAGATACTTGTCTACCTGTTTCCTCCAGCATCTTCAAAGGTCCTTTGCTGTTGTTCTGGGTTGATTTGCACTTTTCACGCCAAAGTACGTTCATCTCTAGGAGACAGAATGCGTCTCCTTCCTGAGCGGTATGACGGCTGCGTGGTCCCATGGTGTTTATACTTGCGTACTATTGTTTGCACAGATGAATGTGGTACCTTCAGGCATTTGGAAATTGCTCCCAAGGATGAATCAGACTTGACATCATTTTCTGACCTCAATCTGATAGAAAATTTGTGGACAGAACTGAAAAAGCGTGTGTGAGAAAGGAGGCCTACAAACCTGACTCGGTTACACCGGTTCTGTCCGGAGGAATGGAACAAAATTCCAGCAACTTACTGTGAGAAGCCTGTGGAAGGCCACCCAAAACATTTGACCCAAGTTAAACAATTTAAAGGCAATGCTACCAAATACTAACAAAGTGCATGTAAACTTCTGACCCACTGGGAAAGCAATGAAAGAAATAAAAGCTGAAATATATCATTCTCTCTACTATTATTCTGACATTTCACATTCTTAAAATAAAGTAGTGATCCTAACCGACCCAAGACAGGGAACGTTTTCTAGGATTAAATGTCAAGAATTGTGAAAAACTGAGTTTAAATGTACTTGGCTAAAGTGTATGTAAACTTCTGACTTCAACTGTATATAACTAAGGGAAAATCAATTAAGAGTTAATTAATTAAGTGAATTAATCAATGAAGTTGACACTCAGCCCAAACATCAGAAAAGGGAAGAAATGTGAATGGCCAGACTGGTTCAAGCTGACAGGAATGTGACAGTAACTCAAGTAACCATGCATTACAACAGTGGTGTGCAGAAGAGCATCTCTGAATGCACAACATGTCTGAACCTTGAAGTGGATGGGCTCCAGCATCAGAAATCCACACTAAGTTCCACTCCTGTCATCAATAAAGTGACCAGTGAGAATCTGGAATGAGAGTAATCTGCATATGTGATACAAGCAGCTTCCATTCTGTCCTTGCATAAATAAATAGAACATAGAATAGTACAGCATAGTACAGGCCCTTTGGCCCACAATGTTATGCCGACCCTCAAACCCTGCCTCCCATATAACACCACCACCTTAAATTCCTCCATATACCTGTTCAGTAGTCTCTTAAATTTCACTAGTGTATCTGCCTCCACCACTGACTTAGGCAAAGCATTCCATGCACCAACCACTGTCTGACTAATAAAACCTTTCTCTAATATCCCTCTTGAACTTCCCACCCCTTACCTTAAAGCCACGTCCTCTTGTATTGAGCAGTGGTGCCCTGGGGAAGAGGCGCTGGCTATGCACTCTATCTATTCCTCTTAATATCTTCTATACCGCTAGCATGTCTCCTCTCATCCTCCTTCTCTCCAAAGAGTAAAGCCCTAGCTCCCTTAATCTCTGATCAAAATCCATAGTCTCTAAACCAAGCAACATCCTGGTAAATCTCCTCTGTAATCTCCTTTCCAATGCTTCCACATCCTTCCTATGGTGAAGCGACCAGAACGGGACACAGCACTCCAAGTGTGGCCTAACCAGAGTTTTATAGAGCTGCATAATTACCTCGCGACTCTTAAAACTCTATCCCTCAACTTATGAAAGCTAACACCCCATAAGCTTTCTTAACTACTCTATCTAACTGTGAAGCAACTTTCAGGGATCTGTGGACATGTACCCCGAGCTCCCTCTTCTCCTCCACACTACCAAGTATCCTGCCATTTACTTTGTACTCTGCCTTGGAGTTTGTTCTTCCAAAGTGTACCACCTCACACTTCTCTAGGTTGAACTCCATCTGCCACTTCTCAGCCCACTTCTGCATCCTATCAATGTCTCTCTGCAGTCTTCGACAATCCTCTACACTATCTACAACACCACCAACCTTTGTGTCGTCTACAAACTTGCCAACCCACCCTTCTACCCCGACATCCAGGTCGTTAATAAAAATCATGAAAAGTAGAGGTCCCAGAACAGATCCTTGTGAGACACTACTAGTCACAACCCTCCAATCCGAATGTACTCCCTCCGCCATGACCCTGTGCCTTCTGCAGGCAAGTCAATTCTGAATCCACCTGGCCAAACTTCCCTGGATTCCATGCCTTCTGACTTTCTGAATACGCCTATCATGTGGAACCTTGTCAAATGCCTTACCATAATCCATATAGATCACATCCACTGCACTACCCTCATCTATATGCCTGGTCACCTCATCAAAGAACTCTATCAGGCTTATTAGACACGATCTGCCCTTTACAAAGCCATGCTAACTGTCCCTGATCAGACCATGATTCTCTAAATGCCCATAGATCCTATCTCTAAGAATCTTTTCCAACAGCTTTCCCACCACAGACGTAAGGCTCACTGGTCTATAAATACCCGGACTATCCCTACTACCTTTTTTGAACAAGGGAGCAACATTCGCCTCCCTCCAATCCTCCGGTACCATTCCTGTGGACAACGAGAACATAAAGATCCTAGCCAGAGGCTCAGCAATCTCTTCCCTCGCCTCATGGAGCAGCCTGGGGAATATTCCGTCGGGCCCCGGGGACTTATCCGTCCTAATGTATTTTAGGAACTCCAACACCTCCTCTCCCTTAATATCAATAAATGTTGAGGAAAATCTTGTAAGGCTGCAGAGAAATGGCCAATGTGTAGAACTAACAAGCTACTTGAATGGAAAACGAGCATGAACACAATTCTCCAAATGATCTCCTCCTATGCTGTAACCATTCTATGATAGGGTACCCTTGTCTGTTTGCCTGCAGGGACAGGCAGTCCTTGCTCACCATTTGCAATAACATTTCCTGGTCTTGTAGTTACTTTAACACTTCAGACTCTACTTTATTACAGGAAAATGTGCTAAATCAGAAGAATAAACTTAATCATAAAATGCATGCAGTATATTTTTACACAATGATTAATACCCACTTCTACTACAGTTCTTTATCAGTTCAAATGCACCTACATTTCCATGCTCACCAAAACTGAAACCAGCATCTTTGCATGATTCAACTTGCAAATAAAATCACTGCAAGGAAACAGGTTAGACTGCGCAATTACTTCCTTAAACGTATACTAGTAAGGTCTTACAGTCCTGTTAAAAAGGATACAATGTAGCCAGCAGGTATCCAATGCCGTGGAAGAAGAGGGATAAGTACACCAACTACAACGATAAGAAAATACAAGTAGGCTGACCAAGCCAATATCTGATAGGGATGTGGTGGCCAGCTCCAACCATTGAGCTTTGGGCGCCTGGGGGTGCAGCGTCTTCCAGTACGACGATTTTCCTCTGGTGCAGTTTCACTACCCTCCATCTGCAATGTAACATCAAAAAGTCATATCTAAGCTAACTTTGAAATAGCAATGAAGGTTATGTAGTTCCACTGTCGAGGCAATTCAGTTTACACTGTGTTAACTTTATACCCAGTCATGAGTGTAAAATGAATTCTCATAGTAGTTCCTATGTAGTTTCAATTCACTTTCCCTCTGCATACACTTTGATTTTATTTATTATGTGAGATGGCTTTCTTTACACAAACATTTTCACATCTGCCACACCCTCACCTTTTAGTTTTTTTTCTTCTCCTCTGGCTATATGGCAACTTGCAAACAGCTTTGAAATGCATTACCACCACCTTCTGAACTGGAGTGTGGGTCAGGATATCGAAATCCTACATACTTATATACAGTATATCTCAAATACTATAAAAAGGCCTGTATTCTTTCTTTATTAATCTTTTTATAGATTTTAGAGAAAACAATTATACAGACAACAGGAGAATTATCTCAAATATAGATATCAGCAACAATATAAACAAAAGATGAAATAAATATCATAATTATACATAGTAATAAGTGAATATGCTTATATGCGATATATAATTAAAGGGACAACTAATTTTCCTCTTATCAATTCATAAAGAGAGGAAAAAAACCTTTAAATTTTAAAATGAATGGAAAAAACCCCACTGCACTAAAAAAAAGAAAAAAAATGGCAGTCCATTTGGAGGATACAACAAAGAAAAAAGGAAAGACTTTCTGATCAAATCTAACACTTAGAGAAAAAAAATTGGAAGAGTAATAAATCAATTCAAATGAAAATATAGAATAAAAGGTTACCATATCTGCTCAAATTTAAAAGGTGTACCAAATGTCTGACTTCTCATTTTCTCTAAACTTAAACAGGACATAATGGAGGAAATCCAAAAAACAGGACCGTAGGTGGATTAGAATCCTTCCACTTCAATAAAATAGCTCTCTTAGCCAATAAAGTCGAAAAGGCTATCATACGTTGAGCAGAGACAGGAATATTTCTTGCTTTCGATGGGATAATCCAAATATTGCCGTAAGTAAATGAGGTTGTAAATCCAAATCCAAGACTTTAGATAGCATTTTAAAAATATCTCTCCAAAAGTCATCTAGCTTGAAACAAGACCAAAACATATGAGTTAAAGTGGCCACCTCAATATTACATCCATCACAAATAGGATTAATATTGGAAAAAGTACGCACTAGTTTATCCTTTGACATATGGGCCCGATGGACTACCTTGAACTATGTCAAGGACTGATGAGCACACATAGATGAATTATTAACCAAATGAAAAATTTTACTCCATTGATTATCTGAAAATGACTCTTGAAATTCCAATTCCCAAGCACGTTTAATTTTATCATTAGATATCATTGGTGAATTCAATAACTGTTTATAGGTTATAGCTATCAACCCTTTTTGAAATGGTTTAAACTGAAAGAGGGTATCTGTCATATTAGGTGGATAAGCAGAAGGGTCATTTGGCAACAAACCACGTAAAAAATTCCTAATTTGTAAATATCTAAAATAGTGTACGTTAGATAAATCATATTTATCCAGTAACTGAGAAAAAGACATTAAACAATCCCCTAAAAACAAATATGGAAAAGTTATTATTCCCTTGGTTTTCCAAATTAAAAAGGCCTTATCCAAAATTGATGGTTTAAAAAAAAATTAAGATGGATATTACTAGAAAGAATAAAATTACTTAACTCAAAAAATCTACGAAACTGAAACCAAATTCTTAATGTATGTTTAATAATGGGATTAAAATCTTGTCTATTAATCTTAGAAAACAAAAAAGGAAGAGGAGCTCCCAGTAAAGAGGCCAAAGAAAACCCTTTCACCGAGTTTTCCTCCAAATCCAACCTTGAAGGACATTCATGTATATCTGAATAGTGAATCCAAAAAGTAATATATCGAATATTAATTGCCCAGTAATACATTCTAAAATTTGGTAAAGCCATACCACCATACTTTTTAAATTTCTGCAATAAGGGTTTACTCAATCTAGGATTTTTATTGTTCCAAATATAAGATAAGATTATGGATTCTATTCTGTCAAAAAATGTTTTAGGAACAAAGGAAGGAACTGCCTGAAATATATATAAGAATTTCGGTAAAACTATCATTTTAATAGCATTAATTCGACCTATTACTGATAATGTCATAGGCGACCTTTAAAGAGCATTTGTTTGGTGTATTCAATTAAAGGAAAAAATTATATTTATAGAGGTCCTTAAAATTTTTAGTAATTTTAATACCAAGATAGGTAAAGTAATTTATAGCAATACTTGATGATTTGGATCTGAGTAATTATTAATAGGAAATAACTCATTTTTATGTAAATTTAATTTATACCCAGAAAATCTACTGAATTCAGAAAATATAAATAACATAGAAGGAATAGATTTCCCAGGATCTGAAATATAAACTAACAGGTCATCTGCATATAACAAAACCTTGTGTATTTTGTCCCCTCTCTTAAAACCCTGAACAGTATTAGAATCTCTAAGAGCAATAGCAAGGGGTTCTAAAGCCAAGTTAAATAATAAAGGGCTAAGAGGACATCCCTGCCGAGTACTCCTATATAATTTAAAATAGGGAGATCTTTGATTATTAGTTATAACTGCAGCCATAGGGGCATGATAGATCAAATTGATCCAGGAAATAAATCTCGGGCCAAAATTAAATCTTTCCAAAACGTCAAATAAGTAAGACCACTCCACCCTATCAAAGGTTTTTTCTGCATCAAGGGAAACAACACATTCAGATTCTTTGGATGGAGAAGAGTGAATAATGTTTAATAATCTTCCAATGTTAAAATGTGAATACCTATTTTTAACAAATCCATTTTGGTCACTGGAAATAACAGTAGGTAAAATACTCTCAAGTCTATTAGCCAAGATCTTAGAGAGAATTTTAAAATCCACATTCAATAGAGAGACTGGTCTATTGGAAGCACATTCAGATAATCTTTATCTTTTTTAGAAATTAAAGAGATTGAAGCTTCATAAAAAGTTTTCGGTAGAGTCCCAGAGGATATAGAATCAGTGAAAATTTGACATAAATGAAGTGTAAGTATGTCAGTGAAAGTCTTATAAAATTCCACTGTATATCCATCCGGTCCCAGAGTCTTAGCTGATTGGAAAGAGGATATAACCCTTGCTATTTCCTCTTGTTTAATAGGTGCATCTAATGTATTCATATCTGGAACAGAAATTTTAGGTACATTCAATTTTTGCAAAAATCTATTCATAAAAGTAATACTGCTTGAAAATTCAGATTTATAAAGATTAGAGTAGAAATCCATAAATATTAATTTCATAAGGATCTGCCATTTCAGTTCTATCAGCTCTTCATATTTTCAGGATCTGTCTTCTAGCCATATTTGCTTTTAACTGACCAGCTAATAATTTGCCTGACTTGTCTCCATGTATATAGGATTGGCTTTTGGATTTAAGAAGTTGCTGTTCAATGGGAAAAGTCAAAAGCAAGTCATACTGTGTTTGCAGTTCCACCCTTTCCTTAAAGAGATCTTCACTAGGCATTACTGAATAAACCTTATCTATTTTTTAAATCATATTAGTAATCAGTAAAAGTTCCGCCTTAGTTTTCCTTCTTAAACCTACTGAGTATGAAATTATCTAAGAAAAGACTTCATCGAATCCCAAATAACCAAATTTGACATTCCCTCAGTTGTATTTAATTCAAAAAATAGAGTAATTTGCTCTTTAATAAAATTTACAAAGGTTGAATCTTGTAACAATGAAACATTAAGTCTCCACTGAGGTATCTGAATATTATCAGAAAACTTCAAATTTAGTTTCATAGGTGCATGTTCCGACAACGCAATCACATCATATGCACACTCAACAACAGAGGGCACCAATCGCATGTCCAGCAAAATATAATCAATTCTTGAATATTTGTGGTATACACGTGAAAAAAAGAAGTTTTTTTTCTTTAGGATGTTTAAATCTCCAAATATCCACCAAACCGTACTCTAATAAAAGAGAATTAATACAAGTCGCAGCTTTATTAGGAAGCGACAGATTGGTGGACAATCTGTCAATCGACAGACTGAGACAGCAGTTAAAGTCACCGCCCATAATCAACTTATATTCATTTAAATTCGGCAATACAGAAAATAGCTTCTTTAAAAATTCAGGGCTATCTATATTAGGTGCATATACACACGCCAAAGCCACCATCTAACCACATAACAGACCAGTGACAATTAAATATCTTCCAATTAAATTAGTAACAGTATTAAAATGAACAAAAGGGATTTCAGAATTAATAAAAATAGATACCCCTCTTATTTTATTTACTGATAAAGAATGAAATAAGGGGCCCTTCCAAAATTAAAAAAAAACGATTTTTATCCTGCCTGCAGACATGAGTCTCCTGCGCAAAAATAATATCCGCACAAAGTGTTTTTAATTTCTTAAAAATCTTTCTGTGCTTAATAGGTTGGTTCATACCATTTAAATTCCAAGATATTATATTCATTTTATTAAGATCCATATTTAAAGTTTAATTTAAAAATTTTATAAACTAAACTAATGTGCAGGCGCCAACTAAATCCGAAAAAAGGGAGAAGCATGACTCAATCAGAAAGAAAAGCAAAATGATTCACAAAAAAACCCTCAGGACTGCCCAGTCAAAAAAAAATAATTTAATAGACTGACCCTCCTCCCCCAGAAACCCAAAAACCATCCAACAGGCGAATGGCATGCTGTTCTAATATCCTTTAACCCTGTTTCCAGATAGCAGCCCCTGCTTACAAAGTAACACATTACCACCATGAAAAAGACATAACAAAGAATACATAAAGTAAACAGATTCCAATTATTTTCATATTATGTCTAACAATAGTTAAAACCAAATTAACGACGGCCATCTTAAATCCATTTAAAATACGCAACCATGTATTCAAAAAAAAGGATAAATCCAACCAACTAATATACAACTAATTTTAAAGACTTACCAATTAAAGAAAAAAATAAGTGAATACATATATGTTAAATCAAAACTACATTAACTATTAAAGTCAACCAAATCCATATCTAAGCTCTCGTAAAACATATAGTGGACTTTCATCGAAACCGTAACAAACAACTCCCAACTAAAAATTAACTCAAATCAAAGAAAAAAAAAGTAAATCTATATACATTAAATCCAAAACTATATTAACTGTTAAAGCAAACAACAACAGATCTAAGTGAGTCAACCGAGTCCGTGTTTGGGCACTCATAAAACGTGGAGCGGATTTTCATCAAAGCCATTAGAAACAACTCCCAGCTAAGGATCAACTTTTCAAATTGCTTATGAAATGGACTTAAACTCCTTTATAAACTTCCAACCGTCTTCTGGAGAGTCAATACACCTTAGACAAGCATTGGGTGGAGTAATCATCAGACAAGCTGTATAATGCAGAGAAGGGCAACAGTTAATCTTAAAAAGTTCAGCCATAACTTCCCGATATTTAATTCTTTCAGCATAAATCTCTGGGGTAAAATCTTCAACTACACGAATCTTAACTTTGTTATAAATTAGCTTTCCCTTTTCCTTGCATCCCGAAGAACAGCTTTTTTGGTTGTGAAATAATGCAAGCACAGAATTACAGGACGTGGTTTCATTTCAGCTGAAGGTTTAAGACGTGGAATTTGGTGGTTCTGTCCAATATCAGACAGGCTTTGAGAATGTCACTAAAGAGTGAGTATAAAATGTTTGAAAAAAACTTTAATGGCTCACCGAATTCCGTATTTTCAGGCAAACCCAGTATGCGTAAATTCATCCTGCGACTTCTGCTTTCCAGATCAATCGCTTTCTTCTTAATTCTTGATAATTCCGAAGTAGTCTCATTAATTTTCTTTTCCATAAAAGCCATCTTCAAATCCTGCTCTTTAATAGTTTAAGACATTAACTCCTGTTCTCTTTCAATTCTGTGAGCACTCTGCTTAAGCATCAGATATCGATCTTCCAGATTCCTGAACAGCAAGAATAGTTTTTTCAATTTATTGATTTTGTCAATTTATTGATTTTGGTATCCACCGTACCGATCTTCGCGTTAATAGCTTCTATTAAAGACAGCATTCTTTCTGAAGTAGAAACTTCCTCTGATTTCTTTGTTGAGCTTTGGGAAGAGTTTTGCCACTTATTTCGGTTTCAGATCGAATATCAGCCATCGTAATTAAATCATAAATCCTTCAGCAAAATTAATAAATCTTCAAACTTGAAACGAATCTAGCAGTGGAAAGTAAGTTGTAAAAGATGGAGCTATGACAAAAACGTCTTACTCCATGAGCTGCCAAGTGGAGACTTGGTCTGTATTCTAAGGAACTGCACTATATATTTAAATCAATAATCCTGAGACCCTTTCTGCAAAATACTGCTAATGTTGTTGTATTTTATTCCATGATAACTTTAAAATCAACCATGCTCACTTAATTATATATTGGGCACCATATATGTAGAGGCCCCAAGTCTAGATCTGGCACTCAGCAGCCCCCCATAAGAGCATTCATGGACAATCTGACAGTGATGGCAACATCCGTCCCTGGGTGCAGATGGCTCTTTCAAGGGCTGGAATGGCTCATCTCATGGGCAAGGATGAGCTTTAAACCAGCCAAGTCCAGGTCTCTGGTCCTGAAGAAGGAAAGAGTGGCCAACCGGTTCCGCTTTACCCTGGGAGGGAGCCAGATTCCAACGGTGACAGAAAAACCAGTCAAGAGCCTAGGCAGGATCTTTGACAGTTCCCTGAAGGACACAGCTGCACTTCAGTAAACTAGAAGCAACTTGATAACCTGGCTCCCTGCGATTGACAAATCGGGGCTTCCAGGAAAATTCTAAGCCTGGATGTACCAACACGGAGTCTTGCCAAGGCCACCCTGGCCCCTTCTAGTCTACGAGGTGTCAATGTCAACAGTGGAAGCTCTAGAGAAGACCATCAGTCAGTTTCTCCGGAGGTGGTTGGCGCTGCCCCGGACCTTGAGCAGCATTGCCCTGTATGGGCAATCCACCACGCTGCAGCTCCCCATCAGCGGCCTATCAGAGCAATTCAAAGTCACTTGAGCCAGGGAGGTTATGATGTACCGAGACTCCTCTGACGTTAAAGTTGCTTCGGCAGAAATCCGTGTAAAGACCGGAAGGAAGTGGCAGGCACAGGAAGCTGTTGACAGAGCGGAAGCACGGCCGCAGCACAACATTTTGGTGGGCACTGTGGCGGTGGGGCGAGCAGGACTGAGCTGTTTTCCCAAACCACGCTACAACAAAACCCACGGAAAGGAGAAGCATCAACTTGTTCAGGACGAGATATCCTGCAGAGGTGGGGCATGGCAAACACTCCAGCATGCCAACTGTGCCAGAAGAGGGGCACTTTGGAGCATATCCTCAGTTGTTGCCCGAAGGCGTTGGGGGAAGGGTGATACTGCTGGCGCCATGACCAAGTCCTAAGGTCCATGGCAGATACGATCAGCACAGCTATTCAAGACAGCAAAAATCAGTACGCTCCCAAACAGCCCATCACCTTAATTAGAGCGGGGGAGGAGGCTCAACATCGGCCTAGCTCCTCGGGAGGGCTTCTTACCACTGCACGAGACTGGCAGCTCCAAGTCGATCTAGAGAGGCAGCTCAAGTTCCCAGAGAATATTGCAGCTATTATGCTCTGCCCAGACATGACGATAATATCGGTATGCAAAGCAAGTGTCCTGCTGGAACTTACTCTCCCCTGGGAAGACTGGATTGAAGAGGCCAACGAGTGCAAGAGGGCTAAATACACAGATCTTGTTGCAGAATGCTGGAGCAATGGCTGGAGAGCTTGCTGTGAGCCAGTCGAAGTTGGGTGCCGCGGCTTTGCTGATCATTCATTACAGCGGACTCTTAAACCCCCTGGAGTCAAAGGACTGCAGTGCAGAAGAGCCACCAAGAACATTCTGGAGGCTGCTGAAAAGGCCTCTTGGACACAAGTCAGGGGCTGATCACCCCCGGCTGGGTTGACTGGGCGAGGGTGTCTGATGATTAAAGATCCGAAACACCCTATGACCCTGGG
Source organism: Mobula hypostoma (assembly GCF_963921235.1). NCBI lineage: Eukaryota > Metazoa > Chordata > Chondrichthyes > Myliobatiformes > Myliobatidae > Mobula > Mobula hypostoma. The sequence continues at coordinate 17,184,103 of NC_086110.1, read as the reverse complement.
TTCATCACTGAAGACGTGTCCAAGTAGCACCAGAAGGTACATTCTACAACTGGACACCTCACCAGTACATGCTCAACTATTTCTTACTGATTACAATATTCACACCTCCCATTATTGTGGTTTCTTCATTAAAAACAATGTATTACTTTACCTTGTGTGCTCAAACCTCAACCTTATCTTGATATAATCACCTCCTCCCCACTGCATTCCTCAGCCATCCCACTTCTTTCTGGATATTATAAGGATGTCTTCCTCTTCTCTTTTCGTCAAATTGTTTTCTCCACATTTTTTAAACTTCATTTTTAATAATGTTTTCATTTCTCCTTTACTTTAATTTATTTGAATGTCCGCTTCAGCTCCTCTAGTTGCCTCCTTTGCTAATTTATGCACCTGCTTGTTCCCTCTAATACCAACATGTGCTGGAATTGACATAAAACATACACAGAGTCCCATCATTTGAAGTCTAAACAAGGTTTGTACTATCTCACACATAATGTCTGGTCCTGCCTCTAACTGTAAATCTCTTAGACTGCTGATTGTTGTTCTAGAATCAGACAATATTCCAACTTTCCCTAGTCGCACTTCCTCTACCCACTGCAAAGCCGTCATTTCACCTGTATACACTGAGAAAACATCATCTATCCTTACCTGCTTTTTCATGTTAAAATCAGGCACCACGGGTCCTACCCCTCAACAATTATTACTATTTCTGAAGTATCCGTGTACATATCCATTAACAACTCCTGCTTACAGAAGATTCAAGTATATTTTGACTTAAAATCACTTTGCTATTTTTCTGTTTGCTTTTGAATAATTTATGATCTACCTCTGGTGCTTACCACACACCCCAGGGAAAGGCACTGTACCATTCACAATCTTATTACTAATCCCTGTCCTTTCTGCTTTTCCTTCAATAATCCATGCAAAACTTTTGATTTTCTTTCTTTCCTTTTCCCAGCATGAATCTAAAAGCTTTGTAGCTGGATGATTTTCTCCAGGTTCTTGTAGGTGTACCCAATATGTTAACACAAGCTCTGTTCTTCTCAGTTTCAGAGGTGTCTCTCCCAACTCCACCTACATTCCCACCACTGGTGTTGTCCTTATTGCCCCACTGGTTAACCTTAATGCTTGACTTTGAATTATATCCAGCTTATTGCGCACACAGTGTGATGCGGATCCATATACCATACTTCCATAGTCCAGTATTGATCTTATTAATCCCATATAGCTTGCTGTCAAGGATTTCCAATCAGCTCCCCATTCCTTTCCTATTAAACACCTCATAACATTTAGCCCTTTCTTACTTTTGGTTGTTATTCTTTAATATGCGTTGACCATGCGAGTCTTTTATCAAACCAAATTCCTACAAATTTAAAGGTATTCACACTTTCAAATTCTGTATCATAAAGTTTTAGTTTTAAGTGTTGTTTTATCCTCTATGACAAACACTATTTTGGATTTCTCTGCTGGAAATCTGAACCCCCATTTTCATGCCCAATCTTCCACCTTAACTTTTGCCTCCTGAAGTCTCCATGTTATAAATTCAACGTTCCCACCCCTTTTCCACATCACTCCATCATCCACAAATAATAATACTCCAATGCTGCTATTTATATTAGAAAAGATATCATTTATCATCATAGCAAATAATGGTGGTTGTCCATCGTATCCAATGATGACAGGAAACCCGTGCAGGAGAGTTTTTAAAATGGAAGAACTGTTGCACTGGGACAGTTCCATTCTCTTGACCTCAGAAGTCTGGGTCCAGTGCTACAAATAAGTGTCATAAGCTGGGGTCTTCCTTGGTTGTAGTGGACGACCATCACATCTTCTGTGCTGTGTCATGCATTTTGCACTCCACGGAGTGTTGCAGTACCACATTCTTAGCTGATGGATCTCACTGTAGATCTCATCTGCTCCGGCTGCTGCAGCTGACTTTGCATGCTAGGACGGGAATGTCCCTAGCAAATAATAGTGGACTAACAACACTTCCCTGAGGGGCTCTATTTTCTAATTTGTTTACCTGACATAGATTTCCCTACGGCACCACAATGGATCTACTAATTAAAAAACCTTCTATCCTATTTAGCATTCAACTTCTAATTCCCAATTTATATAATTTAAGATCAAACCTTCCTTCCACATCACTTCATATGCTTGCTCTACATCAGAAAAGACTGCTCCTATGCTTTCTCTGTTCAACTGAGCCCTCCTCACCTCATGTTTTAGGCATCAAACTGAATCCATGGCTCCTCTTCCACTCCTAAATACACTCTGATATTTACAACTACCCCATCTTGTTTCAAAGTTATATGTCAATCTCTTATTAATGATTTTTCCATGGTTTTACATAAACATGAGGTTAATCCTATTGGTCATTTTCACTATGGATATCTAGACCCTATACACCTCTATCCCCCACAAGGAAGGCCTCAAACTGTTTGTTCTTTTCTGGGCACTTCCACCCTGCCCTCAAATTCACCTGGTCCATTTCTGACAACTCCCTTCCCTTTCTCGATCTCTGGAGACAGCTTATCCACTGGTGTCCATTACAAACACACGGACTCTCACAGCTACCTAGACTACACCTTGTCCCACCCTACTACTTGTAAAAACGCCATCCCCTTTTCTTAATACCTCCGTCTCCACCACATCTGCTCTCAGGATGAGGTTTTTCATTCTAGAATGAAGGAGATGTTGTCCTTTTTCCAAGAAAGGGGCATCCCCTCCTCCACCGTCAACACGGCCCTCAACTGCATCTCTTCCATCTTACACACATCTGCTCTTACCCCTCTCTCCTGCCACCCTACCAGGGATAGGTTCCTCTTGTCCTCACCTACCACCCCACCAGCCTCCACATCCAGGACATAATTCTCCGAAATTTCCGCCAGCTCCAACAGGATCCCACCACCAAACACTTCTCCCCCCCCCCGCCCCACTTTCTGCTTTCTGCAGGGATCTCTCCCTACGTGACTCCCTTGTCCATTCGTCCACCTCAACTGATCATCCTCCTGGCACTTATCCTTGCAACCGGAACAAGTGCCACACCTGCCCCCGCATCTCCTCCCTCACTACCACCCAGGGTCCTAAACAGTCCTTCCACGTGAGGCGACACTTCACCTGTGAGTTTGTGGGGGTCATTTACTGTGCCCGGTGCTCCCGGTGTGGCCTCCTGTATATCAGGGAGACCGCTTCGTTGAGCACCTACACTCTGTCCGCCAGAACAAGTGGGATCTCCCAATGGCCATCCATTTTAATTCCACTTCCCATTCCAATATGTTAATCCATGGCCTCCTCCACTGCTGGGATGAGGCCACACTTAGGTTGGAGGAACAGCACCTTATATTCCATTTGGGTAGTCTTCAACCTGATTTCTCTAACTTCCAGTAATGCCCCCCAACCCCCCTCCACTTTTCCCTCTCTCACCAATCCACTTCTCAGTTCTCCCCCTCCAGGTTTCACCTATCACCTGGCGGTTCTCTCTCCCCTCCCCACACCTTTTAAATCTACTCCTCAGCTTCTTTTCTCCAGTCTTGCTGAAGGGTTTCAGCTGAAATGTTGACTGTACTTTTTTTCCTAGCCTGCTGAGTTCCTCCAGCATTTTATGTGTGTTGCTCAGATTTCCAGCAAATGCAGATTTTCTCTTGCTTGTGCTCTATAACTTTCTGTATAGTTAGGATTTTTGCTTAGTTTATGTATTGGAACTATGATTGCTTCTTTCCATGCTTTAGGAAGTTTCTCTTCTCCTCCATACATGACTAAATAACTTCCTTCCCTTTCTCACTGTAATTAGATAACTTAGTTGATGCTTCCCGGGGATATTTCCTTTGTCTTTCTAAAAACACTACTAAATTCTGTCATGGAGAACATCATATTTAATGTACCCTCAAAATTTCCACCCATCTCTAATGTTTTTGTGCTTAATGCTCCCAAGTTCTCTAATAATCTTTCCTCTCTTCTCCGTTTCCTTCATTACTCGTATTGTCAGAACTGTGCATTTTAACAAAAGTATGTACTAGCATTTCAGTTTTCTCTACCCTTGATACTACAGCTCTCTCTCCATCATAAAACACTGGGAATCCAATTTCCCTGGTCAGATTATTCATTCTTTTATCACCTCCCAAACACTCTCAATATGTGTCTGTATTCCTCAAGTTGCAAAACCTACTCCAATTTCCATTTTTTTTTTTACTACTGTTTGCATCTTTCTGTACTCAAGTTAATTTCTGCAAATTGTGCCTCCTCTTTAAACACTCTAACTGGTCTATTGCAATGTCTTTCGTTTGAGCTGTACTCTACTTCCTTGGTATACTTATTGCTGCCGCTGTCATTATCCCTTCTACAATCTTGTCACATAAAAGATCTACATGCAGATTGATTTCAATATTCTGTAATTCTTTATCACTTAAATCTTTAAATTTTCTCCAGTCAGACTTTCAAAAGCCAGCGTTCCAGCATACTTCCTGATCTATCATGATCTCCATTTCGATTTGACATAATGATAACTGCCTATTGTTGTTTCTTTCAAATTCTCCCATCAACATTTTCCTGATAACGGTGCTGTAACTAATGTTAAATAGATTGTTGATTCAGAACCTGCATTAAAATTTACTTTTGCACCACTTCCTACATCTAATCATGCCAGATTTTCCTCTTCCATAAGCTCTATCACTGCTCCTTTAACGTTATCATGCTTCCCACATATACTGTACTTCCCTGGGTACCAATTTGCTTCTCCAAACCTTTTCCTAATTTTTTACAAGGACTATTGACATTAATGATTTTAATTGTAATTTCCTTTGGCCATTCTTTGGTTATTAGGTACTCCAGCTCTTCTCCTTTCTTCAGCTGTCAATATTGTAAAAGCTTTTTTAACAGAAGTTGAACACACACACCCGCCCCCCCCCCTTGCATTAACTCTCTCATTTCTTACACTATCATAACCATTAATTACAAAATCTAGTGTTGGGCTAAGCCAACTTTCTTACACACATATCACATCTGGTGTCTTAGCAAAATCTCTCACATGACTCTTAAATTCCTGTCCAACAGTTATTCAACTTCCAGCGTTCCTCGGAAGAGTTTACAGGATGAGCATTAGTTACCTTGCAAATAAACCTCAAAACTTGGATTATTCCAACCCAGTTCTACCTGCACTTGCTCCCATGATAGCTCTCTTATATTCAAAAACCTCACTGCCGCCTTCACCGTTGTTTTTATCTTCTCCAATTTAGTTTTTGCTGTTCATAACAATAACATTTACCACGAAAACTAATTTATCTGCACTAATCACTAATGCTGAATTATTTGACTGACCTTGTCCTACATTTGCATTATTTCCCTTTTTATGCAACACTCAGTTATATTGGCTGGTATATGTCTAGGGGAAATCCCACCGAGCACCTGCCTGAACGCTTCCCACTGAGTCGGTTGCTGTACCCCTACCACCCGAATCAATCCCAAACATCAATCATCAGCCAGCACACAGTACATTTTACCCAGTACACTTTATACATATCACCAAGTCTATGAAATTAATATAAATTTCATACAGAAAAGGAAGTAATGGAAAAAAAAAGGCACCACACTTATCAAAGTCCAAGTTCTTCGTGCACAACCATTGGAGCTCAGTAAATTCCTGACGACCACCAGGATCCCGTCGACTCGCGGCTCGGGACCACCCGGAGTGATCGACCGGAGCCTTTCGCATGTCCGCCGTCCTCTCCGTCTCTCCTCCAACTACCCGCCAAAAACCTCCGTTCCCAGTCATATGAGACAGCATTATCACCCGAAAAAAACGATAACATGAATACCCATTGGCTAATAGCACCCTGCTATCTGTCGTAACCCAAGCAAATATCTAGCTAGAGACTTTTTCAGCATTCAACATAACAAAGAAGCATTCCCAAGTATAACATAACAAAGAAGCCATTTTAAATATAACATACAAAAAAAAGACCCCGTACTTTAAATTCTTCTCTTGTTCTTCACTATCCAAACCATTTCCACATACGACATATTACGCTGTCCCTTCAATTGTTGGACTTCCATTGCTTTTTTTCTAATTTCACATCCCCCATTGGACACTGTCTGGGCCCCGCCACAATGACATTTTACCAGTTCACCTTGTCTGCACAATTCATACATGCGTTCCCCTCCACATCTACCACATCTCTGCCTTCCTTTACATACCGCTGCTACATGCCCATTTATAACACCTAAGTGGCAGTGGAACATAGGCTCTGACACTAAAGCATATGAATCCAATGGTTTGTTTTTCTGCTAAGATTGAACCCTGAAATATTAATATAACAGACGTGCTAGCGACCTTTTCTCCATTCCTCACTGCTTTTAATCTCTTAATTTCAGTCACCAATCCTGCTTTAATATTTTTCTTTAGTACCTCTAAGTTTTCTCTAATTGGTATTCACGTTGTCACCTCTTCAATACCATTTTTCCACTACACTCTCTTTTCCATAACCTCTCTTTTTGACAATATTTAGTACCTTCATTACTTTGTCCCTCTGTTCCATCACACAGAACCTTTGCAATACTTACATCTCCTGTTACCTTCTTTAGATTGTTAGTCACTGCTAGTGGACTCAATGCATTTACTTCACTGCCTTGCTTAGACTTACACATTACTTTACACTCCTCTCCTGTCACCTTCTTTCAAGTTGATCGTTGTTCTTATCATCCTTATCATTTTCTCGTCTACTTCCACTTTTCCTATCTGTCTGCACTTTCTTCCACTCCACATGTCCCTGACATCCTTCTCTTCCATTCCAGAAAGACTATCTGCCAGCCCGACCCGCTCACAGTTCAGATTATGCCAAACCGTCACACCCTCCCTTCTAGTTTGGTTGTCTTTCACCCAGTTGGATTTCTTCTACACCCATTTCTGTTTAACGCGTTATGTCATTGATCATTAGCCCCTGTTGTTATCTTTGTTTAATCGTGTGCTGAGCTATATGCCTACAAATTAAGTTTTTACATGGTACTTTTGCTAATAAAACACCGAAAAAAATCTGTGTAACCTCTAATTTTTTTGGGAAATGAATCTAAAATTCTCTCTTTTCTACTGGCACACTAACACAGAAGACAAAATAAACATCTAAATCAAAATTTATATTAAAAACCTCTAGGGTACCCAAGACCTTTGGACAGCACTACAGGAATGAGGAGAGAAGTTATGAAGGGATATTAAGTTAAACTGAGAACTGGCTGAATGCTTAACCAAACAGCCCTTTGTGCAGAAGAATCTAGTATAATCTCCCCATGTTCTTTTAGTAATCTGAAAATGAAAGGCAGGAGGGAGTGAGGTACACCAGCTGTTTGAGAAGTGACGTCCAGCAACCTCGTGCTCAACGTCAGCAACACCAGGGAATTAACTGTGCACATCAGGAAGGGGAAGCTGGGAGAACCCACACCAGTCCTCAACGAGGGGTCTGCAGTGGAAAAGGGTACGCAGCTTCAAGCTTCTGTGTGTCAGAGAATCTATCCTGGGCCCAAAATATTGAAATAAAGCACCTTCGTGGCTATACTGCATTAGGAGTTTGAAGAGATTTGGCATGTCACAAACTTCTATATGGTGGAGAGCATTCTGACTGATAGCACAGGATCGATAGAGGACACGGAGAGATGTAGACTAAGCCAGCTCCATCATGGGCACAGGCCACCTCGCCATTAAGGATATCTTCAAGAGATGGTGTCCCAAGAAGGCAGCAGCATCCATCATTAAGGACTCTCACCACTCAAGCATGCCCGCTTCTATTAATTACCACCAGAGAGGAGGTACAGGAGCCTCCTGCCTCTGCCATCAGATTTTTGAATAGTCCACAAAGACAACTTCATTAGTTCTATTTTTGCACTTTTTATTTTGTAACTTATAGTAGTTTGTATCTTTGTGTTGCACTGTTGCTACAAAAGAACAAACTTCATGACTTAGCAGTCAGTGACAATAAACCTGATTCTAATTTTTATCTTTCAGTCAGCCACACTCCTGTTTTACTAAAACCTCCCAAATTCAAACAACATATTTAGATTTCATTTAACATTCTCTTTGTGAAAACAAGTTATTTTTAAGTCTATCATAATATATAAAGCCTTTCATTCTGACAAATCATTCTTTTCTGTGCCTTCTCCTTAGCTTTAACCTCTTTCCAAAAGCATCCAGCACTTTCCTGTTTCTGGAGATAAGGAAATTATTCCATATATCCAAACAGGCCCATCCCATTCAGTTTAAAGAAGCGAGTGGTGACCACACTGAAACATTTTTGCAATAGGCTTTAAGAATCTATGAGCCTTGATGTATATTCTGAAAATAAAGACCTAAATCTAAGGAGATGACGATCACTTAGGACTGAGTGAGAAAGACCTTTTCACTGAGAAGGTAAGAAATGTTTGAAATTTCCCAGCCCATCAGCTTGTAGGCACTCAGTGTGACTGATAGCTTTTTGAAATGGAAGGTAACTGCAAGGTATTATCATGTAGGTAGCAACTGGAAACTGTTTTAAATATATAAAGTAATTTAAAATTCTTTCTGAAGACTGCTGAGATTGAACAGTTGATATAAAGACTGAAGAGCTATAACATGTAATCATTCTGCCAAAAGCTGTCAGTCTCAGCTATGAAGATAGTCAATCAGCTCCAATACATTGGGACAATGGAGAATCTCATCGATTTAGAAGCACTGCAATGAAAAGGCTAACTCCTGACCCAGTCCAAAATGTGCGTGAAGAACTACAAGAGTTCCACTACGGGGCACATATTCCTCCCCTCTCCACTTCCTGCAGCGATCACTCACCACAACTCCCTTGCCTGCTTATCCCTCGCTAATTCCCCTCCTGGCTCTTATCCCAGCAACCTGCCCCTACTCATCATCCCTCGCCAGCATTCAGGGCCCTAAACGATCTTTCCAGGAGAGGCAGCTTTTCACATGTGACTCCATCAGCGCCATTTATTGCATCTAGTGCTCCCAGTGTGACCTCCTCTACATTGCAGAGACCCGAAGCAGACTGGGGGACCACTGCATTGAACACCTTCTCTCCAGCTACCCCAACGGTCAGGATATCCTCGTGAGCAGCCATTCAATTCCACTTCCAATTCTCACACTGATGTATCTGTCCAGAGCCTCCTCGACTACCACGTTAGAGTGTTAGGCTTGCTAGAAGCAATACCATCCTGATAGTCTCCAACCTGCATCAACATCACAGCCCACCACCTTCATATTCCTCCCTCTGATTCTTCACTTCCTTCCCTTTATTCCACAGTCAACTGCCCTCTCCTATCAGATTCCATCTTGATCAACCCTTTGCCTCTTCCACCCATCACCTGACAGTAACCCCACTTACCTACCTTCCACCTGGATTTGCCCATCACCCATCAACACCTCCTCCCCTCTCGCCCTTTCCTTCTGGCTCATGTCCTCCTCCTTTCCAGCCCTGATGAAGGGATTGTCCATTTCCCTCCAAGCTGCTGCCTGACCTCTGAACCCCTCCAGCATCCAGCACACGTGTTGCTGCAGATTTCCAGCACTCCTAATCCCTACTGTCTCTCTATTGTCCCTTTGATCAAAGGTCAAAGTATATTTATATAAAGATTGCATGCAGTAGTCAACCCTGAGATTTAAATTCTCCACAGACAGCCACAAAACCCATTAAAAAAAACCAAACATTCCCCCTGCAAAAAAAAATCCCCTGAACAGCAACAAGAACATCAACTCCCCCCCCCCCCACAACAACCAAATCCTGCAAACAGCAACAAGAACATCAACCTGAGCAACATACACAAAATGCTGGAGGAACTCAGCAGGTCAGGCAGTATCTATGGAAAAGAGTACAGCGGGCCAGAAACATCAACTGTACTCACTGCCTGGCCTGCTGAGTTCCTCCAGCATTTTGTGTGTGTCGCTTGGACTTCCAGCATCTGCAGATTTTCTGCAGTCTGTGACTGGACATCAACCTGAGGTGGCATTGTTCACTGGCACTATCTGGGCCAGAACAGTGATGCCAGCAGGCTTCAAATGTACCAGGACTCCTTGATACCACAAGCCATCGCAGACCCTGAACTGCCTCAATGTTGGTCACTCTCACCTCACTACTGGAAAATTGCTGTCTCATCTACATTTGCACCTAGGCTGTGTGATCCAGGCAAAACCAGGCATGGGCACCCAAGCCCAGGTTACGGGAGACTGTCCCATATGACAACACTAATACTTTGGCTGACACGGCATATAACGATGATGAAGATGAATACTTGTGCTGACAATTGAAAGAAAACTGGCTAGGGTAGTTTTACACTGTTTCTGTGAACGTCATACCTGGTCACTTCTTCACGCGTTCGGGAAAGTATTATACTAGACGAGGTTGGCGACAAGGCAATTGCAATGCAAGTTTACAAAGTGCGACACTCCTACCTTGGGCCGTGACATTGGCTCTGGGTCTGATATCCTTACAAAGCGCGAAGCGGATCATTATGGTTAAATCCGTTACCGTGAAAAATAACTCGGTTCAGCAATACACAACCATCCCCTTCCCACGGACAGGCAGCCCGACCCCGGGCTCAGCACTGATTGCAATCGAACCGGCCGGACGGCCACCCGCACCATCCCGGAGGGCGGGTTAAATGACCAGCAATGATTTCACCTGGCATGAACCCTGGCACAGCGGACAGTGACTGCCCGCCCTCTCTACTCCCCAAGTGGAAAACACATCCAACCTCCATACCTCTCACCGGTGTTCTGAGCCATTCGGACCGTAAACACCCACGGTCACCGTCTCAAACTTCCTTCCATTGTGACGCGACAATGCAGTGGACTGCGCCTTCCGACGCTCGCGGGGCGTGGGAGAATTTGGGTCGTTGGGAGAGGGATTGTGTCGAGAAAGAATGTTTTCTTTTCTTCTTCCAACTCCTTACCCTCTCTGATCATCTGCCCGCTCCTCCCCTTCCCAAATAGTCCCAGTGTTTTCCGGCCCTTTCTTAACCCTAGAGCACTTTCATACTTGCCAACGCCCCTCTTAGGCACAATATACTTTCCGGCGCCCCCACAGTGTAAAAACAAGTCTACCCTATGCTAAAGTGATTCTGCTTTAAATTTTTATCGGTCTTTAAACCTATCTTACACACTACGTTGTACAGCATCTTCGATATCATTGTGACCTTTGAACTTGAAGGTTTTTAGCAAGAGTTGAAATATCTGGTTCAAGTTGCGGTAGCAAAAGGCTTAAGTCCCACGCGTTACAATGTCCAAGCGGTTTCTCTTTTTTTTGTATGTGGTTCACTGCACTGAAACCTTTCAACAAGGTAGGAGGATGGAAATGCCATGAAGAGCAGTTTGGCTCTTCTCCAAAGACCAGAAAACTTTGTATGACAGTGTAACCACACACCACAAGAGCCAACATTTCTGAAAAATATTACTTATCATTCTGAATTTTGATCATTTCTTCTTGCAAGCGCTGTCCCTGTTCTTCCACCTTGCAAAGAAATGGGTTAATTACCCAGTCCAGAATTTCCAGATCGTTCAAACCCTTGAATTAATTCTGAAAATCTTTCTTCAGTGGTGGCAGATGTAAGCAGTACTCTTGCAAATCACCATATGTGAAAGAGGATGCCAGACTTTCAATGCAGGGAAACTGTGAGAACATTCTTCTCCCATTGTTTTGCTTATTTATTTCCAAATTTCCAACTCCTTACCCACAGTGGACACTGCTTTTTGCCTGGATAAAATTAAAATTCTCACCCTACCGTTTCATATTTAGAAAGTTCATTTCATCACACAGATTGGCTTGGTATGCCACAGCTCCATATAGAAGTTTAATCTTGCTTCCCAAGCTGTTGTTGAATTGGAGCAAAGATTGAACCTCTGTGTCAAAATGATCATAGAAATGTGTTAAGCAGCCGCCTTTTGACAGCCAATGTGAAGAAGCAAGCGTTCAAACACATTATCTTAGGGTAACTGGCAAAATATTCTGCTGTTTAATGGATGAGCTTTAATTTTATGATAATAGATAATAGTTTAAAACAAAGTTGGCTGAGGTTTTTGGCTACGATGTGATGATGATGAATTACACAATGGATTGCAAATTACTTGGAATATCCTTCTTCATAAATGCCACTAAACCAGCATTGCTTCCCTGTTATATATGGTGCTCCATCCGATGCATAAGAAATCATGTTCCTAATTGGAATATTTTTATCCTCAATTTACATTTTGAACTCGTCCTAAATTGATTCTCCATTGATATTTGTTTTTAACTTTTTACAAAACACAATCTCTTCATAAACTTCTCCAATTTTGACAAACAGTGCATATGCCATTAGCAATGCCTCATTGCCTCGCACTGTTTATTCATCCAACTGTATCACAAATACTGTTTTTGTTCCTCTGTGCATAAATGATTCTCAATGTCGTCACTCATTTTGTCAATACAACGAGCTACAGAGTTATTACTCAGAGTAATTGATTTTAAAATACTGGTATCCATTTTGAGAACAGTGGTGAGCATTTCTGATGCAGTGGCATTATTAACCTTTCACCTATTGCATGAGATTTTCCACACTTTGCTATAATTTTGGAAATGTTATAAGAAGCAATGAGACCAATATCAAGGTCATTTTTAGTTTTCTTGGGAAATTAACTGAGTGTGCAATGCTTTCCAAATGCTTCTTTCATCCTCTGGAACTGAGTAATACCATAAGTGGTCTTTTCAGGGTGTCTTTTACAGAAGTGTTCCTGCAATCTTGATGGTTTCATTCCTTCATTAGACAATACAGATAAGACGCATGGAGCATTGCTGATCTGATGAGAACCGAATAAAACCGTACTCCAACATTGTATTGATGCACTTTCTATTTCTCAGCCAGATATTTATCCATCGTTATCAGGAATAAGCTAAAATTAAAAAATGAACACAATCTAGAAATGCCTATTGGATGTTGATGACAGCAGCGGGTTGACATGGACGAAACAATGGTAGCGGCATGCAAAGGAACGGCGAGGCGAAGTTGAAGATGATCACAACAGTGAAAATTACATTGACGAGGATTCAGATTGGAATCTGAATGTTAGTCGGGACAGAGCTGGTGTTCGGCAAGCTACCTTTCTACCACTCCAATTAGCGCGATTGATCAATCACATAAGGTCCCATAAAACCATAAGATGGTCGTTGACCGCCCATATGCAGCCGAGGTCGCTTTGAACACCTCAAGAGGAATCCTCAGGGTAGGCAGGTTCTATTTCACCTGTTTCCGGTAGATCTGTACTTCACTTACCAAATGTTAAATTGCATGAACTAGTTCAGTGCTGCGAGTCAAGCAGAACTGTTGGGCACCGCAGTTGCTAATTTATGCATCACCAATAACGTCTGTTTGGTCGGTAAGGTCGGATGAGATTACCAAGTTTCAGACGCGTTGTGACGACGAGTGCTCACCGCCTGCAGAGCTGTGGTTCTTCCCGTGCTCCAGTGGCTCATCCCTTTGTTTGGAAGTGCCTCAAGTTAGGGCGCCGCTTACCACCCCCCCACCCACCCAAGAATCCTTAGGACAGGTAGCCACTCTCATGTGGGGTGGTACCGCCCCCACTGGGAATCACTGGTCTAAGCGTTCCACCACAGCTAAATCTGATTTTCATCCAGCAACTTCTGGAGACCACTTCTTAGCACATACCAGGCCATGACCTCCTACTGCTGGTTTCTCTCTCGCTCACTGATTTAGCCAGAGCAGGCTGAGTAATAGATAAAGTACTAACCAGCTGCTTGTTTAAACCTTTCCACCACCGTCTCTTTAATGTTTTATTTAGTGAAGAAAGCTAATGGCATGTTGGCCTTCATAACAAGGGGAGTTGAATATAGGAGCAAAGAGGTCCTTCTGCAGTTGTACAAGGCCCTGGTGAGATCCCACTTGGAGTATTGTGTGCAGTTTTGGTCTCCAAATTTGAGGAAGGACATTCTTACTATGGAGGGAGTGCAGCGTAGGTTCACTGGATTAATTCTCGGGATGGTGGGAATGTCATATGTTGAAAGGTTGGAGCGACTGGGCTTGTATACTCTGGAATTTAGAAGGATGAGAGGGGATCTGATTGAAACATGTAAGATTATTAATGGATTGGACACGTTAGAGGCAGGAAACATGTTCCCGATGTTGGGGGAGTCCAGAACCAGAGGCCACAGTTTAAGAATAAGGGGTAGACCATTTAGAACGAAGTTGAGGAAAAACTTTTTCACACAGAGGGTTCTGGATCTGTGGATTGCTCTGCCTCAGAAGGCAGTGGAGGCAAATTCTCTGGATTCTTTCAAGAAAGAGTTAGAGCTCTTAAAGATAGCGATAGGGATATGGGAGGAAGGCAGGAACAGGGTACTGATTGTGGATGATCAGCCATGATCACAGTGAATGACAGTGCTGGCTCAAAGGGTTGAATGGCCTACTCCTGCACCTATTGTCTAGTGTCTATTTTATTCTATTATCCCGGAGCGGCTCCACACCAAGCTAACCCTACAGCATCTGTCAGTAGATTGCAAACATACTGACAGAAAGTAAGCAGTTAGAAAAGCTGAGGTCCAACTTGTCCTATCCAATGTCTGTAAGCACAGGCTGTCCCCAGGGCTGTGTTCTTTACCCCTCCTGTTCTCACTTTATACAAGTGACTGTACCTCCACACACAAATCCATTAAAATTCTGAAGTCCGCTGATGACAGGACTGTAGTTGGCTATCAAAGAGAGGTAGACCACTTTGCTGCATGGTGTGCTCGTAACAACTCAGAGCCTCATGTATAATGACAGAGGACGTCGACAACACCCTACCCTCACCTTGGAAATTAATGTCCAGGCGGTGTCTGAACAAGTCATTCCAATTCCTGAGGAGTACTCATCCTCTGTCACTCCAAGGAGTAAAGGCCAAGTTCACTCAACCTATTCTCGTAAGGCATGCTCCCTAATCCAGGCAACATCCTTGTAAATCTCCTCTGCACCCTTTCTATAGTTTCCACATCCATCCTGTAGTGAGGTGACAAGAACTGAGCACAGTACTCCAAGTGGGGTCTGACTAGGGTCCTATATAGCTGTAACATTACCTCTTGGCTCTTATACTCAATTCCACAGTTGATGAAGGCCAATGCCACGGAGTCAACCTGCTCAGCAGCTTTGAGTGTCCTATGGACTCGGACCTCAAGATCCTTCTGATCCTCCACACTCCCAAGATTCTTACCATTAATACTATATTCTGCCATCATATTTGACCACCAAAGTGAACCACCTCACACTTATCTGGGTTGAACTTTATCTGCCACTTCTCTGCCCAGTTTTGTATCCTATCGATGCCCTGCTGTAACCTCTGACAGCCCTCCACACTATCCACAACACCCTGACCTTTGTGTCAGAAAATTTACTAACCCATCCCTCCACTTCCTCATCTAGGTAATTTATAAAAATCTCGAAGAGAGACAGTCCCAGAACAGATCCCTGAGGCACAGCACTGGTCACCGACCTCCATGCAGAATATGACCCGTCTACAACCACTCTTTGCTTTCTGTGAGCAAGTCAATTGTGGATCCACATTGTCATGTCCCCTTGGATCCCATGCCTCCTTACTTTCTCAATAAGCCTTGCATGGGGTACCTTATCAAATGCCTTGCTGAAATCCATATACATCTACTGCTCTACCTTTATCAATGTGTTTTGTCACATCCTTAAAAAATTCAATCGAGCTCGTAAGGCACGACCTGCCTTTGACAAAGCCATGCTGACTATTCCTAATCATACGAGTCTGATAATAAATTTTACATTGAACTTTATCGACATTTAAAAACCTGTTCCTCGACCAAGCAAAGAGAGGAGCTAAAAAAATACTGCTGATTCCATCCACCGGGCATACATTCACCAATCTGCCATCACGAAGATGCTACAAGTCCATCACCACCAGCACTACACATCATCTCCGAGGCTTCTTTCCTGTAGCTATCCAGCTTCTCAACAAATCTCACTCAGGTATAAAATCCCAAATGTCCCAACCCAACATCTGTTAAATAAATGGTCTTTCCTGCTCTCCTTGTTCTGTTGATAATTATTGAATTTGTTCATATGTTCATGTTTACTGAAGTTTGATTATTGACGTTTGCAAATACATTAGAGGATTTTAAGAGGCGTTTGGATATGCATATGGATGTAAGGGAGATGGAGGAATATGGACATTGTGTTTTTGAAGGGATTAGTATTTGGGTATTTTTGATTTGCTTTTTAGCTGGGTCGGCACAACATTGTGGGCTGAATAGCCTGTTCCTGTACTGTACAGTTCTATGTTGTATGTTTGCACATGTGAACATTCTGCCAGTTGTTGATTGTGCGTGGCTGTTCACACTATTGTCTTGTAAATTGTTGGTTGCCATTGTGTTGTCTGCTATGGTATCGTCCTGTTTTTATGCTTGGCACCAAACCACGATCAATTCTGCTAGGTTTTATATGATTCTGATTCTGATTTATTTAGAGGTACGTCCTTTTGGCTCACCGAGCTGCCTCGGCCAGCAACCCACTGATTTACCCCCGAGTCTAATCAGGACAATTTACAATGACCGATTAACTTACGAACCGGCACATCTTTGGACTGTAGGAGAAACCTGGAGCTCCTGGATAAAACCCACACAAGGAGAACGTACAAGCTTTCTTACAGAGGATGCCGGAATTGAACCCCAAACCACGACTCCCTTAGCTGTAATAGCGTTGCACTAAAGGCTACGTTACCCTGGCCACAATTAGGTTTAATAAACTCTTCAAACACACGTCTTCCAGACATGGGGCCAAATATGTTCCTTTTCTTCACTCGACTTGGCAGTTCCTCCAGCAGATTGTTTGCTACTTCAACTTACAGAATCTTCTGTCCATTGACTTTGTACTACCAGATAAAGCACTCCATATAGCATCAGTTGTCAATTTTTCAGTTTGACTACTTTCCTCTAAGTGATATCAGTAATTTCAAGATCAGTGCAGCTTTATATTTTGGAAGTCAGAATTTAAACTTGTAGTCTACAAATGGACAAAATGTTCATCTTATTAAATTGGTTGGATTTAAATATTTTGACTTGTATCTAACTCTTTAAATATTAGAAAATCTATATGAATTGTTTGACATTCAAATGGCTAAAATATGAAGTATTGCACTCACTTGAATCCTGATGGAATACACAGTTTGTCGAATCTCAGGAAGTTGATAATATGCCTAAACATCTGACCATCTCCAATGATGAAAAGTGTCTTGCCATATGTGGTCCATTGTGCTTTGTTGCAATTAAACAGCAGTTCAGGACACTAACAGACATGAATCTTGTCAAAAAGGCTACATTGTTTATTTAATTATAGTCATTCAAGAAATTATAATCATTGCCTTAAAGATTCGTAAGAACTTATATTATCACATTAGAATTAGTTTGTTAATTTTTTTCATATCATATGCAAATTTGGTGAAATAGTTCACCAGAAGAAAGTCACATCAGTTTACCACAGCAAATCACTGGTCCTTTGAACTAAACAGATATCATTTTGCATCATTTTAGCATATTTCTTTCTTCCCATGTACTAATCTAGTTTTCCTTAAATATATCAATGATATCTGTCTTAACCACTCCATGAGGTATAGAGTTTGTCACTTCTTGAGAAAGAAAGTGGTATATTCAGAACTTCCAATCACAACACAATTCATTAGAACACAAGCATTTATAAAGTTGTCCTTTTAAGTTTTACAAAGCATACTGACATAATTCTAGATATATTCCAGATTAATTTACCAGCAGTATAACAGTAATAAAACAAGAAACTATTTAATTGGGCAATGTGTTACTAGGCTATTCAATTTCTAGTCAAAGCTGAATCAGAAAATTCATGAGCTGTAGCTCTAATGAAATCTGGCATAAGACCATAAGACATAATGGTTTCAGTCCGGAACCATTTTAGAATTTCTTCAGCTACCTCTTTCAGAACCCGGGGTGTAAATCATCTGATTCAGGTGACTTCACTCAACTTTGCCCCCTGACGCTCTCAAACTTCTGGCATACTGCTAGCAACTTCTACAGTGAAGACTGACACATAATACCATTTCTTTGTCCACCATACTACCTCTCCAGCATCATTTTCCAGTGGCCCAATATCCACCTTCTCCCTTCTTTTACTCTTCACAGATCTGCAAAAAATCTTTGGTACTGGCTAGCTTATCTTCATATTTCATATTTTCTTTCCTAATTTCCAACTAATTTTTGCTACATTATATGCCGTCTCTTGCTTTAATGCTGTCTTTGACTTCCCTTGTCAGCTACAGTTCCCCCATCCTCCCCTTAGAGTACTTCTTCATCTTTGGGAGGTATCTACCTTGCGCCTTCCAAATTGTCCCCAGAATCTCCAGCCAATGCTATTCTGCCATCAGCTATACTAGTTTTCCCTTCCAATCAACTTTGGTCAGCTCCTCTCATATGCCTCTGTAATTCTTTTTACTCCCCTGTAATACTGATACATCAAACATTATCTTCTCCCTCTCAAACTGCAGAGTGAATTGTATCACATTATGATTACTGCCTCTGAAGAGTTCTTTTACCTCAAGCTCTGTTACAGAAATGGCTGGAGTCGCTTAACACTTTAGTGCAAGTGTGTTTATTAGGTGCGTCAAAAATCAAATTTACAAAATTAGAGAAAAAAGTGGGAAAAAAACTGCCAATATTTTCCTAAGGATATCTACTAGAAAACACAATAATAGTTCCATATTATTTTTGTCCACTGTTAAGACCTTGCAGCCATGATCTCTCTCCAACTGATGATAAAAGCTCAGTTTATTAGGCACCAGGGCATACCATCTTTATTTACCCACAAAGTTAACTTAAGACTTGATACATCCCACAATGTAGTTACAATCATATCACAAAATAAATGGAAGAATTTCCCTTACATACAGCATACAAACAATATATACATATTTACACATCTCCATTACTACAGAAAATGAATATTTCACTGTGTATGGTGGGAGGGCACCATCCAGCCAATATAAGTTCATCAGCTTGGCTTCAGACCCATTATGAGAATATACCGGGGAGGACATTTAAGTGTGTCCACTCAGCACAATGACATCAGAATGACAAGGCAATGACTGTGTGTCTGTAAATGCACATGTATAAGGAGTGTGTTTACTCAGTGCTCTCCATCACATTTCCACCCTCCTCTCCTGCTGCACCAACACACAGCAGCCAAGACAGGTAGTCTGCCGTGACTTTCCCTTTCCCTGCTTTATGATGGATGCATGATTTGAAAGGTTGAAGCTCCAGATACCACTGTGTCACTCTAGTACTACGGTCCTCCACTGTTTGAATCCATGACATCACTCTGTGGTCTGTGCAGAGGTCAAACTCCCCACCAAGTAGATAGTACTGAAGGCTGCCAAGGGCCAGACACTCCTTTTCAATGAAGAAGTACCTGGTTTCCCTTGGGAGGAGTTTTTGGCTCAGGCAAAAGGTAAGTCGCTCTTCTCCAGGTTCTTCAGACCCGCATTGCTCCAGTGACTACTCCTGAGGCAACCATCCACCTGGACAAGAGACCATTAGTCAAGGTCTGAGCTCTGAAGTACAGATGAAGAACACATGTGAGCTTTAAGGACTGGAAAAGTGTTTTCACACTCACTTGTCCACGACACTGGGTTTCCCAGGAAGATGAGTCAAAGGTGCAGCCAGAGTGGCGAATTGGGGAATGAAGCCGTGATGCCACCCTACCAGAGCCAGGAAGGACTTCACTTTGTCCACTTGGGCTCAGATTTTTCCATGTCCCAGCTGATAGCCAAGGTATCTGGTTTTCCTTTTTGCCCACTCACATTTTTGTAGATTGAGGGTGGAACCATCAGCATATTTTCCAGGATCCTGTGCAGATGGTCCCAGTGCTCTGACCACATCTGGCTGTAGACAAGCACGTCATCTAGGTAGGCCGCACTACAGTCCTCAGCCTTGTAACACCTGGTTCACCAGTTGCTGGAAGATTGCCAGTGCACTATGAAGACCGGAGGACATCATGGTGAATTGAAACAGAACCAGGGTTGGAAGGCTATGAGGGGTTTTGATTGGTCATCCAGGTGAACCTACCAGTAGCCTTTACAAAGGTCCAGTCTAGTAGTGTCATTTTCCCGTCCAATTCTTTCTAATAGGTCATCAATGTGGGACATAGGATAAGCATTGAAAAATGAAATGGCATTCAACTTCTGGAAGTCAATGAATATCTTCAGGGTACCATCCTCCTTGGGGCCAATAACGATAGGACTACTCCACTCACCATTTGAAGGCTTGATGACTCCCAGTGCCAACATGGTCAGCATCTCATCCTTCAGGGCCCCCACAAGCCGCTCTGACACTCCACAGCGGTGTGTTGTACTTAACTCTGGTCATGTTTGATCCTGATGGGATGTCTTAAGACCTTTGTCAGCCCTGGTCTCTTCTGGAACAGCTGTGGAAAATAAGCAAACACCCTCTGCAGCTCCACTGGTTGACAGCCATCAAGATGGGAGAGGTCAATCCTCCAGGCCTCCATAGCCCGTTCAGAATCATCATCATCAAATAGGTACACCATCTATACAATTATCAACAGAGGCAGGAGAACCAGCATATTTCTCACGGTGCTGTTGCCAACCTAATTTTCTAGGCCTTTTGATTCCTTCCTCTCATTGACTAGCATTCAGGTCAGGCAGAGATTGTAACCCGGCCATTGGTTTGGTTTGCACAGGTCATGCCAAAATACAAACCAGCACTATCTACTCATGGAGTAACAGATGAGTGTGATTGGCTATTTTCCTTCCTCAGTAACTCATGAAACACAGGCAAATTTCTTCCCGATTCATGTTAACTGGCAGTTTCTCAGCACACTTACATTCATTAAATACTTTGTGGTCATCCAAATCAACAGTGAGTTCTGCCAGCGACTCAGACTTCCAGTCACCATGGACATACCGGACAGGTGTTTGGTGACTGTAGGCAACACCAAAGGCAGGGGCATGACTTTTCTTAATAAATGATAGTGAACCACAAGAACCTAAAAGAGCTTTAATAGGTTTTGACTATTACAAACATGGGCTCTTTTTCCTCACATTCTGCTTGATTTCCTTACCATATTATCATCGTCAATATCATAATCATCACCACATTCTCCCTCTCTTGGTAGAGAGTACATACCTGATAATTTGGCCTTCTTGACAGGATACACAGAGGACTTACGATCTGGCTGCTGACAATGTTATGAAATTCAAGTCTTAGAAACAACTACCAAAGGTTCTTTGCCCTCTTTTCTCCTGCACTTGCTGACTTTACCCTTCCCTGTTGAGCCTCAGAGCCGGCTATGGTGGCCTGGCCTAGCTGCTGCTGCACCCTGATAGATCATCCCCACTACAGTCTGCAAAGGAGTATACTTGTTGCTGAGAGAAATGGCCACAGGGGAACCTGCACTGAGTGCTTAGTCCCCTTAATTCACATATGAGATGGTTGACCACCAGGAGAAGCCTACGCTCCAGGTATGCCCACTTTAGTAAAAGTCTCAGCCTCCTGGTTGGTCCCAAGTGCATCCAGCTTCAGCTCCAGCTCCTTAAACCTATCAAGTCAGGAGCTGAAATTGGCTGCACTTCCTGTAAATATAGTTATCAGAAAGACCATTCGATATCCAGAAATCCTACATCTCACAGGAGGAGCTTTTCATCATGCCCACACTTATTATACCTTGAGCTCTCACTTCTTCAGCTTAAATCCTACAATCAACTAAATGACTCCAAAAGCTCAGCGTCTTTAGCCTACACCCGATCTTGCTGAAGCCTGTTGAGCCAAAGCCTGCCTGCATCAACAATGGGCCGCTCAAATAATACTCACTCCTGACAAGACTTGATGTTTTCAAATGGCTCCTATCTTGCAGCATGTCAATCTCTCACTTGCTACCTAAAGCAATGACTTACTCCTGAATAGACTTGCCTTTATCAAATGGCTCCTGCCCTACAAGATGTCACTCTCTCACATGCTTCTTCAAACAATAACTCACTCCTGTTGAGAGTTGTTGATTTCAAATGGCTCTCACCCTGAAAAAAGACACTCTCATTCACATCTTTTTATCAGGAACCAGCCCCAGTATTCTTTAATGCTGATCAATATTTAATAGTTCCTGCCACATGGACGTTGATGAAAATAAAACGGGACTAATCTGTAATGCTCCTTTATTGTCAAATATATTATCATCATGCACGTTTTGGGTTTGCATGTTTATAAAAGTTGTATTTCAATACAACTTTTCCAGGTCTGGTTGGACATATTCTGGCAGTTCCATCACAATATGAATGGATGAAATTGTTTTAAAGCAGTAACAGAAAATATGAAATAACAAATTAGCAACTTCTTCTGTGTCCATCATAATTCTCTTTTACTTTGAAGTCAATGGGAGAGAAAATTAATTGGGGTAAAGCCTCTACCATATTGCTATTTCTCATTTTACAAGAAGTTATGTAGAGCCTGCACAGAAAAAGACCAAATCAGTCCACTAATGACAGTGATGTTCAATTCAAGCTCTTTCCTATTCTCCTTCAAGGACATAACTTCATTGACTATTCTCCCAGTAAATGGTGCTATTGAAATGAGATACCAAAGGGCTTTATTGCCATGAAATCATCATTGACTATAAATAATAGGACCGGATAATACAATAAGGGTTCAAGAGGAAATAGGTCTAGAAAAGCAGGGATTTGTATTTGATAATATTGAAAATTTTGCTGGATTCCAACATAGCCATTGCTTAATGGAAAAGCTCTTACAATTTGCCTTAAAAGGAGGAAACAAAAAAAACAGTAGTAAATGCTTGTGTTTTTTTTCAGATGTTGTTCCTAAAATGTCAATGTTGGGATCATTTCAAAATGTATATAATAAAACTAATTTGGCTGAGGCTTTAAAACTCCAGGGTGAACCCAAGGTTCTACAACATAACCCAAGGTTCTACCGCTGCCCTAACTTTGTATGTGGTAAATTACTGCATTCTTAGTCTAATAGAATGAGGAATTTATAATATACTAAACCAGGACAGAGGTGGAATCTTAGGCTGTGTTATCACCTTCCTTAAGTAGCTGGTAAATTAGCAGGACCATCTAATACATACCAGTTAGCTAACATCGGTGGTGGGGAAAATGCTAGAGCCAGTTATCAAAGATGTGATAACAGCATATTTGGAAAGCGGTAAAATCATCGGACAAAGTCAGCATGGATTTGTGAAAGGAAAGTCATGTATGACGAATCTCATAGAAATTTTTGAGGATGTAACTAGTAGAGTGCATAGGGGAGAACCAGTGGATGTGGTATATTTGGATTTTCAAAAGGCTTTTGACAAGGCCCCAGACAGGAGATTGGTGTGCAAACTTAAAGCACATGGTATTGGGGGTATTGATGTGGATAGAGAATTGGTTGGCAGACAAGAAGCAAAGAGTGGGAATAAACGGGACCTTTTCAGAATGGCAGGCAGTGACTAGTAGGGTACCGCAAGGCTCAGTGCTGGGACCCCAGTTGTTTACAATATATATTAATGACTTAGATGAGGGAATTAAATGCAGCATCTCCAAGTTTGCGGATGACACGAAGCTAGGCGGCAGTGTTAGCTGTGAGGAGGATGCTAAGAGGATGCAGGGTGACTTGGATAGGTTAGGTGAGTGGGCAAATTCATGGCAGATGCAATTTAATGTGGATAAATGTGAGGTTATCCACTTTGGTGGCAATAACAGGAAAACAGATTATTATCTGAATGGTGGCCGATTAGGAAAAGGGGAGGTGCAATGAGACCTGGGTGTCATTATACACCAGTCATTGAAAGTGGTCATGCAGGTACAGCAGGCAGTGAAAAAGGCGAATGGTATGCTGGCATTCATAGCAAGAGGATTCGAGTACAGGAGCAGGGAGGCACTACTGCAGTTGTACAAGGCCTTGGTGAAACCACACCTAGAGTATTGTGTGCAGTATTGGTCCCCTAATCTGAGGAAAGACATTATTGCCATAGAGGGAGTACAAAGAAGGTTTACCAGATTGATTCCTGGAATGGCAGGACTTTCATATGATGAAGGACTGGATCGACTAGGCTTATACTCGCTGGAATTTAGAAGATTAAGCGGGGGACAGGCTAGATGCAGGAAGATTGATCCCGATATTGGAGAAGTCCAGAATGAGGGATCACAGTTGAAGGATAAAGGGGAAACCTTTTAGGACCGAGATGAGGAAAAACTTCTTCACACAGAGAGTGGTGAATCTGTGGAATTCTCTGCCACAGGAAACAATTGAGGCCAGTTCACTGGCTATATTTAAGAGGGAGTTAGATATTGCCCTTGTGGCTAAAGGGATCAGGGGTATGGAGAGAAGGCAGATACAGGGTTCTGAGTTGGATGATCAGCCATGATCATACTGAATGGCGGTGCAGGCTTGAAGGGCCGAATGACCTACTCCTGCACCTATTTACTATGTTTCTATGTTTCTATACTTGCAGTATATGGGACAGAAACATCTTGAACACACTCCACCCTAAATTGTATCACAGATTCCTGACCTATTTAGGGATTATTATATCATAATGAATCAGTTTGTTTTAGAACTACAGGTCATGAGAATAACTAGCTTTGATATTTTTGTCACATTACACTTTTTTTTTCCTGTTTCATCAATTACAATATCAATAATGCCAGTAATATATTTATTACATCTCAAAAAAACATCAAAATAACTATTTTGGACAACATTCATAGAACTGGTATATATGCTGATGAATAAATTATCTACAGGGGGGGACTTCCGGGTCATCAAGGGAATGGCGGCGTAAGGAAAAGGTCTCTCGACAAAAAAGAAGGTAAACTGCCCCAAAATTGAATTTAGACAAATACTTAATATTGCATAACTATATTAATAAAAGGGGCAAGGATGATGTCTAAGAACAAGAATAAAAAGTCCGCTTCGAAGGCTGATAAACATAAAGAGGCACAGCAAGGCGAAGGGCCTAGCTCTCCCACGGCAAGCCAGGACGGAGATAATGAGGGGGAATCGGTGACTCTGTCTTTGATTCTCGGAGAGATTCGCGAGTTCCGACAAGATAACAGCAAACAGCTGGAAGATATTAAAGGAGAAATAGTAAAAACTAACTCGCGGATAGATGAAGCCGAAGCGAGGATTGTTGGAATTGAAGAGAAGCTACAAAATGCCGAGGAAGTGATAGCAGAAATGCTGAAGCTACAAGACCAACTCCAGTGGAAACTAATAGATCAAGAAGGCCGCTCGAGAAGGGAAAATGTGAGGATCTACGGAGCTCCCGAAGGAACCGAAGGTAAACCCGGATTGATGATTCCCTTCGTGGAGAAGCTGCTTAGAGAGAACCTTGATATACCGGCCGCAAAAGACCTACAGATAGAAAGGGCTCACTGTGCGTTGGCACCACAGCCTCCGGCAGGCGCCCAGCCCAGATCGATTCTGATCAGATTTCTCAGTTACAGAACGAAGGAAGAGGTGCTTAAAAGAGCATGGCAAAAGAAAGGTTTCATGTGGAACAACTGTAAAATCAGTTTAGACCACGACTACGCACCGGGGATTCTTGCCAGACGGAAGGAATATACGGAAACACGGAGAGTCCTGAAGGAAAACAACATCAGATTCCAGACCCTGTATCCAGCTCGGCTGAGAGTCTTTTACGACGAAGGGACAAAAACTTACGCTACGGTGGAGGAGGCAACATCGGACCTGGCGGACCGGGGACTACCTATTAAAGTTATCACCCAACCGGAGTCGCTACTGGAGAGGATTCGGCAGAAGTCGTGGCAGTTAGTGGGGCGAGGACGCTCCACTCGAACCAGAGTGTCAAACTACAAGGAAAAGCTGCAAATATTCAGACGCGAATGTACAGAGAATACAGAATAATTAAGAGAAATGACTGAAAAGAGTAAATCGGACTTAAAAGTAAAATGAAAACTGGTAATTGAAAATAATCTAGGCGGAATAACTTGAATGATAGCAATATGGTCGAGACATAAATAGCAGAAAATTCTCTATGATTATTCAAACTGCTGAGGGCCCTCTAACACAGGGTGAAGATAGAGGTTATCCCTCTGACCTGAGGCGGGTCGGTGCTCAGGCCTCACTGTGGGAAGTCGGGGAAAATTTTCAAATGTTATACGTTCAGAAATGTCTAGGGTGTGGTTATATGTCTTGGTTTACTGTTGAGAAGGGATTGCTTACTGTTTGGTTAGAAAAGGAGAGTGCTTTTTTTCTACTAGAGAAAAATGCAAACTGAATTGGTAAAAATAATTTCCTATAATGTTAATGGGGTTTTGAATCCAATTAAAAGAAATAAGATTATGTCTAAATTGAAAAAAGAGAGGGCACAAATAGCTTTCCTCCAGGAAACACATATGAGCCAATCTGAACATGGAAAATTAAAAAGAATGGGCTTTAAGCATGTATTTTATTCATCATATAAATTGAGTCACAAAAGAGGGGTAGCTACTTTAATATCAAGTACTCTTAATTATGAACATATTTCAGAGACTAGAGACAAAGAAGGACGGTTTGTAAAAATCACAGGAAGAATAGAAGGTACAGAAATAACATAGCTGAATGTTTATGCTCCTCCAGGTAGTGAATGGTCATTTTATAGACACATTTTTGACCTAATGGTCAGTTCTCGAGGGGTAGTAATTTGTGGAGGGGATTTTAATATTAGATTAAATCCTATATTAGATTCTTCAAGAATAGTTACTCAGAATAAACCTCTGACTCGGAAAGTGAATTCATTGATGGAGGAGTTGGGAATTATAGATGTCTGGAGGGAATTACACCCTACTAGTAAAGATTATACATATTACTCTTTCCCTCATTCAGCCTATTCAAGGATAGACTATTTCTTTATCTTTAATACAGATAGACTCAGGATAAAAAACTGTAATATTGCAACAATTGATCTGTCGGATCATAGCCCAGTCTCTATGTCTCTAATCCTGGAAAGGAAAATGAGGAAAACACTATGGAGGCTAAACTCACATATACTTAATAACCCAAAAGTAATGGAGAGATTAAGGGGAGAAATCAAAGAATATCTAGACCTTAATGACACGGGAGAAACATCACCAGTGATTTTATGGGATACATTGAAAGCTGTACTGAGAGGGAAAATTATTTCCATTACTACTCACATGAAAAAAATCAATGCACAAAAATTAGCAGACCTTCAAGGAAAATTAAAACAACTTCAAGTTGGAGATAGCAACAAAAGTAATTCAAATCGAAAACAGGAAATTAGGAAATTGCAAAGTGAAATTGATGATATTTATACGTTGGAAACTCAAAGAAATTTTCTTTACCTGAGACAAAAGAATTATGAAGTAGGAGGTAAATCAGCTAGATTATTAGCATATAAATTACGAAAACAACAAGCAGACAATACAATTCATAAAATAAAGAATCCAAAGACAAAGCTTGTGGAGAGTACAATAGGGAAAATTCAAGAGAGTTTTGAAACGTATTATCGAGAGCTGTACTCCCAACCCCGGGCCCCCAATGAGCCCTATATAGACAGTGTATTGAATTTTTTAGATCTACCTAAACTTACAGATTTACAAAATGAAAGTTTATTAGAACCAGTAACTGTCAAAGAACTGAACATGGCCATCTCTAGGTTAAAGGCTGGAAAGTCCCCGGGTTCTGATGGGTTTACCTCAGAGTGGTACAAGTCCCTGAAGACACAGTTAGCCCCATTACTACTTAACACCTTTAATTGGATCTTGCAGAGAGGAGAAACTCCACCTTCCTGGAGAGAAGCGATTATTTCAGTTATTCCTAAAGAGGGTAAAGATAAACTAGAATGTGGCAATTATCGGCCAATTAGTGTTCTTAATTTAGATTACAAACTATTTACATCTATATTAGCGCGCAGATTGGAAAAGCTTTTACCTGGCCTAATCCATTTAGACCAGACTGGATTTATTCAACAAAGACAAACACAGGACAACATAAGGAGAACTCTGCACATATTAGAACAGGTTAATAAGAACGAGACAGAGACAATGGTAGTAGGATTGGACGCTGAGAAAGCTTTTGATTCGGTTAGTTGGGCATTCCTATACAGAGCGTTAGGAAGATTCGGCTTTCAAGAAAGGTTTATTAAAGTAATTCAGACTCTGTATGACAGCCCAACAGCCCGAATTAAGATAAATGGGGACCTCTCTGACTCCTTCATTTTAGAGAGAGGCACTAGACAGGGATGCCCAATTTCTCCTCTCCTTTTTGCGCTCTATATTGAACCACTTGCCCAACTAATAAGACAGAGCGAAATCGTAAAAGGTATCAAGGTGGCAGGGATTGAACAGAAAGTGGCGTTATTCGCAGATGATGTTTTGGTCTATCTGAGTGAACCAGAAAAATCATTTATAGGTTTGTTTACACTGTTGGATGACTTTGGGAAAATATCAGGTTATAAAATAAATGTAAAGAAAACGCAGGTTATGTCCCTAAATTATACACCATCCAAAAAATTGCAGGATACATACGATCTTAAGTGGGAAGCTAAATCATTAAAATATTTAGGAATAACCCTGCCGAAGGATCTTTCAACACTGTCACAGGTAAATTATGGGCCATTAATCTCAGAGATAAAAGCAGATATGCATAGATGGAATCTTATCCCCTTTTTAAGTTTAAATTCAAGGATAAATACTATAAAAATGAATATTCTTCCTCGGTTATTATATCTTTTCCGTACTTTACCAGTGGAGGTGGATGATAATCAATTCAGGGAATGGGACAAATGGATTTCCCGCTTCATTTGGCAAGGAAGGAAACCTAGAATTCGATATAACACTTTACAGTTAGGGAAGGAAAGAGGAGGTATGGTTCTTCCTTGCCTGAGAAATTATTTTTATGCTTCACAGATAACCCCTCTGTTATATTGGTGTAATAGGGAATATAAGGCTAGATGGAAGGAAATAGAATTTGGATTAGTTGACAGTTTTCCTCTTCAGGCCTCAATAGCTGACAAAGGATTGATGGCCCAGTTGGGAAAATTTAATAATGCTTGGATAAATCTTACATTAAAAGTATGGCAGAAGGTGGTTAATTCATGTGGAATTAATAACATGCTAAAACTCTTTAGATGGTGTGCATATGATACCGAATTCCTTCCCAACAGAGGAGATAAAAGATTTGAGCTATGGATAAAGAAAGGTCTTACAACCTACCTCTCATTTATAGATAAAAGAGTATTACAAAGTTTCCAAATCCTGCAGGACAAACATGGCCTAGAACATAATGACTTTTTTAGGTACCTTCAAATACGAAACTATGTTAACCAGAGTTGTAGATATACAGACCTATCAACAGTAGAATTAGAATTTTTCAAGATTCTGAATTTGGCTTGCAGTTCAATACCTAGTAAATCAGTTTCTCGCCTATATAATGCACTCTCCCATGCTAAAAATGTAAATACACTGTATATTAAAGAGAAGTGGGAGAAAGAAGCGGGGTTGGTACTTTCAGAGGAGGCTTGGGGGAAAATCTGCAGCTTTCAATGGTCCTCGACTAATTCTTTGACTTGGAGAGAACATTGTTGGAAAAACATTATAAGATACTTCAAGACCCCATATCAGGAAAAATATAAAGATACAAATGTGATGTGTTGGAGAAGGTGCGGCTCCAAGGAGGCAAATCATTTTCATATTTTCTGGGATTGCCCTAAATTAAGTCTATTTTGGGAAGGTATTCATAGAACATTAGTTAAGATACTTAGGTCCCAGATACCTCTGAACTTTGAGACGCTCTATTTGGGGCATGTATTGTTCCTTGAACAGAAGGAAGATATAAAGTTGCTGCAGGCCCTCTTAGCGGCAAGTAAGAAATCAATCACTAGAAAATGGCTAAATCCAATACCACCTACATTAGAAGATTGGTACGAAATTATCTTGGAAATATTTAAAATGGAAAAGTTGACCTACTCCCTGAGAACTCAAAAAGAAACATTTTATCAAATCTGGAATAAATGGATTGAATATATAACCCCAATGCGAGCAGACTTTAGATGACTCTCCTAATGATTTATATTGCTCTTCTCATCAACACAGTAATATTGCTAATGTAAGCACCCCTAGTCTAAATGTTTGTTGTTGTTTTTTTTTGGAAAATAGAGAATTATCACAAGTAAAGGGAAAGATTTGGGAAAGGGATAAAAAAAAATGAAAAAATTAAGTAAATAAGTACATAGGGATTGGATAATTATGTCTGCGGGCAGGAACAAGCACGAACAAATTGGGATATAAACACCTACAATGGTTGGTATATAGGCTTGTATGCAACATTTTGGACCAGTGGAAATGGTCCAGAAGGGTTGTATGGAAACTATTATTACCATTTTTCTTAACAACTAATTTCATTACTTAGCCTAATAGGTTAGATTTACCACAGTACATAATTATCTATTTAAATGTTTATTTTGCTTTTATATCATCTCAATGTGTACTTAAGAATGTATAAATAATTGTAGTTTTATACATATAAAAAAATGGAAAAGGTTATATGTGTGAAAAAAGTACATGATAATTGTGAACTCCTTATCCAAATAAAAATAAAATTAAAAAAATAGAATAAATTATCTACAAAGCAGATGATAGAAAAATAAATTAGCTTACCTTCAGTAAGGTATTCAGGTAAGTGGCATACCAATAATTTCCTACATAAACTTTCACAATCTGAAGAAGTGTATGGCTGTTGACAGCAGCAGTCCAACTGTCATTTGAGGTACCTCAAACCAATTAAATAATTTAAAGTTGCAAATTACTGCAGATAGAAAATGATACATGAAAATAAAATTTTAAACTCTTGGTTTCATTAAAAGTACAGAAAATTAAAACATCACAGAAGGGAACCATTTAGTCCATATATTTTATCTTTCCCTCACAACAATCTAATCAGTTCCATTCCCCACCTTTTTCCCAGAAGTCTGCAAATTAATTTCCTTCAGCTAGTTCCAATTAGCCCCAATTAGCTCTCTTTTCACCACCCTTACTAAAAGTTCTACTTCAGAACCCACAGTGTAAAAAGGGTTTCCTTGCATCATTTGACAATCACTTTGAATTTGTGTGTTCAAGACATTCAACCATCTACTTATAGGAACAGATTTTTCCCCCGTAGTCTATGTAAAGTCTTCCTGTTCATGTCAAATCTCTTCTTACCCTCATTTAATCTAGGAATTCTTCTTTCATTTGAACCTTATAGCTGAATTCCTCACTATTTGAGCTATTCATGTATATGCTTTCTGCGCTCTTTCTAAATTGACATTCTTCCTAAAACACAGCAATATGAATTGACCACAAAACTCCAGTTGTGGCATAATGAATGCCTTGTAAAAGTACCTTCTGCATTAAGATCTCTGCTTCTACTTAGGAAACCCACAAACTCATTTGCTTTACTAACAACTCTTTCAACATTGCCTGCCACTTTAAAATTTGCTGCATTTTAGATGAACATACTTATCTGCAACATTGATTCAAGCGACTCCTTTCTTCTTTTCTGGAGATAAAGTTGCATGGCATCCTTAACTGGCTGATACAGGCTGTCGTGTCGGTCCAGATAAACACAAACTGCACACTTTTGAGACATATCTTCAGTGAAAGGTAAATGACATGTCCCTAACCAGCTTCTGGAGACACAAATAATGTCAATCTTTTGCAGTTAGGATACAAAGTAAAAGCAGGAATGAAAGAAAACAGTGACAATTTATGGACACAACACAGTAAATTAGAACAAACTATGAATTAATTATCATTAACTTTAACTTGCCATCAGCTTCATTATAGAATCAGAGAACACTGCCAAACAGTCTAAAGTCATGCTCTCTATTTTCTGAAAACAAACCAACTATCAAAAAATTACAGCGACATGAGATTATGAACTTTCCACTTGATAAATTGATTTCATTATTGCCAAGTGTTCCACGGTACAGTGAAAATTTTGCTTGCATACTGTTCAAACAGATCAATTCATTATAGCATTGTACCAAGGTAGTCCAAGGGAGAAAAAAACAATCACAGAATAAAGTGCTACCGTTACAGTAAAAGTACAGTTCAGGTTAACAAGGTGCAAGGTCATAACAAGGTGAATTGTGAGGTCAAGAGTCCCTCTTATTGGACAAGGGAACCGTCCAACAGTCTTATAGCAGGAGAATAGAAGCCTTCCTTGAGCCTGGTGGCACATGCTTTCAAGCTTTTGTTTTTTCCGCCCATTGTTGAAGGGGTTGGGGTGGGGGGTGGAGAGAGGTAGATGGCATCTTTGATCACGTTAGGATCTTCACTAAGGCAATGACAAATATAGACAGACTACATGGAGGAAGACTGCTTTCAGTTATGCGCTGTGTCCACAACTCTTTGCAGTTCTTTGGCAGTTAAAAGCAGAGCAATTGCCATACTAAGCTGCGTTGCATCCAGACGGAATCAAAAAGGACATGCCGAATTTCTTTAGCTTCCTGAGAAAGCAAGCTTTCTTGGCCATAGTGTCAATGAGCTTGAACCTGGTGATGTTTACTGCTATAAACTTGAAGCTTCAGCACTGTTGATGTAGACAGGAGCAGGTGCATTGACTGCCATCGCCCCCTTTGGAAGTCAATGACCAAGCTCTTTCATTTCACTGATGATGAGGAAACGGTTGTGGTCATAACACCATTCCAGTAGGCTCTCTACCAACCTCCTATACTCCAATTCTTCACTATTTGAGATTCAGCCCACCACAGTAGTATCAGCTGCAAAGTTTTGGACGAAATTAAAGCAAAATCTGGGCAAGTATTCATGAGAGTTTGGGGAGCAGAGCAGGGGTTGAGGATGCAGTCTTTTGGGGCAGCAGGGTTGGCAATAGTCACAGATGACGTGTTGTTGCCTGTTGGTCAGGAAGTCAAGGATCCAGCTGCAAAGACAGGTGTTGAGTTCCAGGTCTGAGTTTAGAAATGAGTTTGCTTGGAATTAAGAGTACTAAAGGTGGAGCTATAGTCTAATACAGGTATCTTTACTATCAATGATAAATCAAAAATGATTAACAAAACAAACTCCAAAAATGCTACTATCCTCAGTGATGGAGGACCCAGCATGAGAGTGTAAAAACAGCATGATGAAGCAAACACAACACCAATCAGTGAGAAATGTTCAGTGGACATCTTAGTGTGGATTTACAAGTTTCTTTCCCTCACCTGTTTCCGTGGATTTCTGGAATCATCTGGATTGCCATTTCTGGGACTGTGTTTGAGTAAGATTTAAGAAGAACTGTTCTCAAACCTGACACCGTTTGTGAGCTACAAATGCAGAGCACTGTTAATTTTTGTTTAGGGGAGTAATTTGTTTAGTTGTCTGTACTTTGGGTAGATACTGAAAATGTAGTTGTTTAACATTAAAAACTGAGTCTGTGGCCTATTGCTGCTGGCACATAACACAAGCATGTATTTAATTACTTTGAGAAATGAAATGTTCAATATTATGTGAAAGTTATGAAAACAAATTTATATAAATTATATTTGATATCAATCAACAATTAGAATCAATCATATTTAATATCAAATCTAATACAAAGTACCTGACATGTTTGAAAAGAACTCCATTGCCAAAAATATATAGTTTCATCCTATCAAGGCTGCTTTCAATACAAGGCTGTCCTAGTGCTGAATCTGGGTACTTGACTAATAATTCCAGGACAAGGACATATAATGGTTGGCTTGCCATAGCGCCTACAGCCTCACAACCCACTTCAGAAAGGTGCACAGAACTGCCAGGGATAGAGACATTTTTGGAATTACCTGCTATAATAAAGTGAGAAGTATGTTACTCAAAATTGCAATTGATAATGAAGTGTAATAGCATTGATTTTCAACTTGCTGTTAGGGTGGAAAATTATAATTATGGACCAGTGATTAAGTTTCAAATCCATTTTAATCTTTAAAGAATATTTTTATAGCTGACTAGTCACTTCAAAATGTACCCATCTTACTTTGTAAAGAGACTTGCACTGAATGATTCCCATAAAGCTGCTGCAAACATTATACAATAACCTTTCTTATATTATAATAGTGGATTACTGTTCTACAAGTAAAAAACTGATAATTCAGCATCCAAGGTTCAGAAATCTTGATAATTTAAGCATTTGAATCACTCATTGATACACCAAGTTCTCTCTATCTGTGGACTGTCAGCCATGTATAACAAGCTGTAACTAACTTATTTCTGTTTTCCATGCTCCCTATGTGTGTTCCATGTAAAGAAAATGGAAGTTTTGGGAATACTGCAAGTACCATCCGATGGTCAAGAAGATCTGACACATTGGCAAAAGTAAAATCCCAAGGGTGCCAAATTATCAGACTTTTATTGTATTTAGTTGTCTGCAGAAAATCTTTGGGACATTCAAATATTATGAAAGATACTTTATCAACAACATCTTTGTTTTTGCTATCCAATCTGACAGTAGTTTATATACTCTATGGGTGTTACTTGCAAAAAAAATGTAGCATTATCCTTTCAAAAAAATTTGAGTCTTGGAGGTATAAACAATTATGGACACAATCACCCAAAATAAGTTGAGTTCAGAAGTGAGAAGCAAAGCAAGAATTCTAAAAGAAAATTAACGTTCTTACAAATCTTTAAAATCATTTTTTAAGCTTTTATCATTTCCATTCTAAATATTAAGGTAGACATGTTGATCAGTTCTGTCTCAACTATGTACGCTGAAAAGTTTCCATGACATTTGTAAACTAATTCAAAAAAAACTGTGCACAAATAATCTTCCCGATAGGCAGTTACTGTTAAATATTCATCAATTGTCTAAAACAAAAAGACCACCGAGATCAACATTTCTTTTTTCCATCTATAAAAAGATATTGCCAAATAACTCACACAAAATGCCGGAGGAACTCAGCAGGCCAGACAGTATCTATGGAAATGAGTACAGTCGTTTTCTCGGGCTGAGACACGTGTGTTGTGTGTGCTGCTTGGATTTCCAGCATCTGCAGATTTTCTCTTGTTTGTGATGGCCAAATAACTCAATAGTTTTTAATTTGTTATCTTATACAGCTTTGTCATGTTTTCATTGTAAAAGTAGGACATTTTACTTCAAAAGGTGCTTTGGGAACACAAGGACTTACCCTTGTCTCTCCTGTACGATTTCACAGCTTTGATGAGCTCTGGAATTTGAAGCAACTTCATTTCATTCAGAAGAACTTCAGTTTCTTCTTTTTTTTTAATTTTATTTTTATTTGGATAAGGAGTTCACAATTATCATGTACTTTTTTCACACATATAACCTTTTCCATTTTTTTATATGTATAAAACTACAATTATTTATACATTCTTAAGTATACATTGAGATGACATAAAAGCAAAATAAACATTTAAATAGATAATTATGTACTGCGGTAAATCTAACCTATTAGGCTAAGTAATGAAATTAGTTGTTAAGAAAAATGGTAATAATAGTTTCCATACAACCCTTCTGGACCATTTCCACTGGTCCAAAATGTTGCATACAAGCCTATATACCAACCATTGTAGGTGTTTATATCCCAATTTGTTCGTGCTTGTTCCTGCCCGCAGACATAATTATCCAATCCCTATGTACTTATTTACTTAATTTTTTCATTTTTTTTTATCCCTTTCCCAAATCTTTCCCTTTACTTGTGTTAATTCTCTATTTTCCAAAAAAAAACAACAAACATTTAGACTAGGGGTGCTTACGTTAGCAATATTACTGTGTTGATGAGAAGAGCAATATCAATCATTAGGAGAGTTATCTAAAGTCTGCTCGCATTGGGGTTATATACTCAATCCATTTATTCCAGATTTGATAAAATGTTTCTTTTTGAGTTCTCAGGGAGTACATCAACTTTTCCATTTTAAATATTTCCAAGATAATTTCGTACCAATCTTCTAATGTAGGTGGTATTGGATTTAGCCATTTTCTAGTGATTGATTTCTTACTTGCCGCTAAGAGGGCCTGCAGCAACTTTATATCTTCCTTCTGTTCAAGGAACAATACATGCCCCAAATAGAGCGTCTCAAAGTTCAGAGGTATCTGGGACCTAAGTACCTTAACTAATGTTCTATGAATACCTTCCCAAAATAGACTTAATTTAGGGCAATCCCAGAAAATATGAAAATGATTTGCCTCCTTGGAGCCGCACCTTCTCCAACACATCACATTTGTATCTTTATATCTTTCCTGATATGGGGTCTTGAAGTATCTTATAATGTTTTTCCAACAATGTTCTCTCCAAGTCAAAGAATTAGTCGAGGACCATTGAAAGCTGCAGATTTTCCCCCAAGCCTCCTCTGAAAGTACCAACCCCGCTTCTTTCTCCCACTTCTCTTTAATATACAGTGTATTTACATTTTTAGCATGGGAGAGTGCATTATATAGGCAAGAAACTGATTTACTAGGTATTGAACTGCAAGCCGAATTCAGAATCTTGAAAAATTCTAATTCTACTGTTGATAGGTCTGTATATCTACAACTCTGGTTAACATAGTTTCGTATTTGAAGGTACCTAAAAAAGTCATTATGTTCTAGGCCATGTTTGTCCTGCAGGATTTGGAAACTTTGTAATACTCTTTTATCTATAAATGAGAGGTAGGTTGTAAGACCTTTCTTTATCCATAGCTCAAATCTTTTATCTCCTCTGTTGGGAAGGAATTCGGTATCATATGCACACCATCTAAAGAGTTTTAGCATGTTATTAATTCCACATGAATTAACCACCTTCTGCCATACTTTTAATGTAAGATTTATCCAAGCATTATTAAATTTTTCCAACTGGGCCATCAATCCTTTGTCAGCTATTGAGGCCTGAAGAGGAAAACTGTCAATTAATCCAAATTCTATTTCCTTCCATCTAGCCTTATATTCCCTATTACACCAATATAACAGAGGGGTTATCTGTGAGGCATAAAAATAATTTCTCAGGCAAGGAAGAACCATACCTCCTCTTTCCTTCCCTAACTGTAAGGTGTTATATCGAATTCTAGGTTTCCTTCCTTGCCAAATGAAGCGGGAAATCCATTTGTCCCATTCCCTGAATTGATTATCATCCACCTCCACTGGTAAAGTACGGAAAAGATATAATAACCGAGGAAGAATATTCATTTTTATAGTATTTATCCTTGAATTTAAACTTAAAAAGGGGATAAGATTCCATCTATGCATATCTGCTTTTATCTCTGAGATTAATGGCCCATAATTTACCTGTGACAGTGTTGAAAGATCCTTCGGCAGGGTTATTCCTAAATATTTTAATGATTTAGCTTCCCACTTAAGATCGGATGTATCCTGCAATTTTTTGGATGGTGTATAATTTAGGGATGAACTTCAGTTTCTGAAGGTTGGTCAGGAAGAATAAGTTTGCCAGTCAGAAGGAAGTTTACTGCAAAATTGGAATGATCATGTTGACTTCAATGTTCAACAAAGTTGATTTAAGTTCCATCAACATTGCCCAATAAATAACAAATGGTTTTATAATTTGCTTTTGCATTGCATGCTTAAGACAGAAAAAGGAGATGGAAAAGATAATCAAAACAGCTTCAGGGCAGGGACAGAAAATGCTTTCTGTGCTAAACTGAAAGAAGTGATACCTATCAATTTAACAACATAAAAGCTTGTTTATAGGAATTGCAATGACATATAGATTATGATTGACTTGTAGGTCATTTCACTAAGCAAGTGTGAACAGGAGTGAGGAGAAAAATGGAGCCGATAATGGATTTCTGCGAATCACTAGCCATATATGCATTAGATAAAAATAGTTGTCAGATATTGGCTGAAAGCATTCACACAAAATTTGTTGTAGAAAACTGTAGGTAGGATGTTCTCTAACTACATGCTGTAAAATGGTTGAAAAGAACCAGAACTAAGTGTAGTGTATTTCTGGTTCTCCAGAAAAATCAGAGAAATGTGTGTACAGTTTTTACTAAGATGAAGGAAGCACAAAAAAGCAATGAAATACCCATCTGATAAGGGTTTACCAGGGATAAACAGGGGGATGGAACTAATTCAAAAGCTTCATGAAAGTACAATGAATAATTGCAGTCTGTTGCACAATTCTGGTTAGGAAATAGAAAATAGGGTAGATACTTTTGTGTAGTGTCCTTACCTGAAATACCGTTCTTGGACGTTGATGCCAGTAAAGAAAACATTTTCTTTTACCTATCTTAATTCTGGGAACATTTTATAAAATTATTGAAATTGACATACATATTTTGAGAAATAAAATTACTTTACATTTACATTTTAAATTAATTTAAAAATCATA
Organism: Mobula hypostoma; assembly: GCF_963921235.1. Lineage (NCBI taxonomy): Eukaryota > Metazoa > Chordata > Chondrichthyes > Myliobatiformes > Myliobatidae > Mobula > Mobula hypostoma. The sequence goes on along the minus strand of NC_086110.1, from coordinate 17,145,796 downwards.
ATTTGCTTCCTTATTCCAAAGACCAAGAATCCTCATTGAAAAGCGTCTGCAATTTGACACCAGATTAGACCTGCAGATCTGAATCAGAATATCAGCCTGCAAATACCATGCTCATCGAATAAAACCAAAGGTCTGACATGTAATCTTCATCTTGGAAACAGCAGTATAAAACTTTCTATTTTGTTTACTGCAACTTGTTTAAATGATCTGTTCTGTAATAATGTAATATTATACACAAGATTATGGTTTATATTTCGGAATGTCTATTATCTTCACTGAAGTAAATACCACAAGGACACATAACCTGCATCTCCTATAAGGTGTACATAACTAGTAGACAAGATATTCTGCAGATGCTGGAAATCCAGAGCAACACACACAAAATGCTCTAGGAACTCAGCAGGCCAGGCAGCATCTATGAAAGTCAACATTTGGGCCAAGAACCTTCACTAAGACTGGAAAGGAAGGGGGAAGGTACCAAAATAAAACGGGGGTGGGGGAAGAGGAGGACAAGCTTGAAGGTGATAGGTGAAGCCAGATGGGTTGGAAAGGTAAAAGGCTGGAGAAGGAATCTAATTGGTGAGGAGAGCGGACCATGGGAGAAAGCAAAGGAGGGACACCAGTGGGAGGTAACAGACCGTTGAGAAGAGGTAAGAGGCCAGATTAGGGAATGGTAAAAGAAGGAAGGGGATGGAGAAAAGAAAAAGATAAAAAAAGTTATCCGAAGGAAAAATCAATGTTCAATGCCATCAGGCTGAAGATAATCTAGATAGAATATGAGGCTGCTCCTCCACCCTGAGAGTGGCCTCATAGCAGAAGAGTAGGCCATGGACTGAATAGACCATGCTGGAACAGGTATGGGGATAGGAATTAAAATAGTTGGCCACTGGGAAATTCTGCCTTTGACAGATGGAGCGGAGGTGCTCAACAAAACAGTCCCCCAATTTACACTCTCACCAATGTAAAGGTGGCTGCATCAGGAGCACCAGATACAATAAACAACCCCGGATTTGCAGGTGAAATGTTGCCTCTGCTGTAAAGATTGTTTGTGGTCCTGTATGGAGGTGAGGGAGGAGACGAATGGGTAAGCGTAGCACCTCTTGCTTGCAGATATGTGTGTCAGGTGGGAGATTAGTGGGAAGGATGAATGGACAAGTGAATCTCAGAGGGAGAAATCACTGTGGAAAGCAGAGAGTGTGGGAGGGGTGGAAGTAAAGATGTATTTTTGAACAACCACTCCCCTATTTCCTTTCTAAAGGTGGAAACAATCACTTTCATTTGTTTGTATTTTTCCTTAAATAAATGATTCAGTTATTGTACAGAAAACACCAAGGACAACGACCAGTTGATAATTGTGACACAAGGTGACACTGCAGGAAGTGTAGATTATTTCTGGTTCTCCAGTAAAAAGATGCTCATGATATGCTGGGAATCCCAGCACAAATGGAGTACAGATAGCATATTAATACTTGTGTAACCCTCAGGTTCGGCCAGCGTGCATTTGTCTAGGGAAAGACAGCTTGTCCCAGCCAAACTGAGAAATCTCGTTTGTGTGGATGCTGTGTGATGTGTTGCCTGGTTACAAATCCGTACCGCAAAATATTAGACAGTACACCATATGCAAAGAGACAATTGAGCTTTATAATTCTTAATCTGACTATAGGGTTAGGAAAGAACATAAAAAGAAAAAGGGCCCATTTTAATGAAACAGTCTAAAATGCACGTTGGAGCTCACGGTTCCATCCATTCGTTCCCCATCGACCTCCTCTGAGCATCGACTCCTAGACCCCCGCTCCAAGTCTACTCCATCCTGCGGTCTACCAACTCTCTCCACTTGCGTCTTCTCTCTTCACCTCTCACGACAAAAGACCACGAATACCTTCTCTCAGACCCACAAGAGAGAAACAACAGGCCTCTCATTAGATAGCGAACATTCTAAAGCCCCCCGTTACCTCTAGTCATAACCCAAACATTACAGAGAGGCCATCACATTAGCAGTGAACTATTAATTTTAGCAACAAAACTTAAATGACTGTGAGAAAGTTAACAGGGTTTATATTTGTAATGTAGTATCTATATAATTGCAGGTTAATTACCTATATATCTAAAATTACTCCAGCCAATTTTTATTAGGACAACTCCCTCACACAACCACAGCAATTATCTTCATTGATTAAAGTAGGGTATTTCTTCAGAAGATCTAAAAAAAGAAAATACCAGTGCACCTCTTCTTCAGTATCCAACAGGGGCGTATCTATCAATCCTAATGGAGCTTTATCAGTTAAACCTAAAGCAAAACAAAAAGAAAGGTCTCAATCGCCTTCAAAAACATTTCCCCTTAACAGTTACCACATTTCAAAATATAAAAATTAGAAGTCGATTTCTCCAAGGACTTAATAGTTGATTTGAGATTAAACAACAGAGGGCAGCAAAGTCTCATTTTGGAGCTCAAGTTTTGCTGAGTTTGTATCTCACCTTTGATTTGCTTTCCCTTATAAGATCACCAAAATATTTCTAACTGATGAATTAGTGAATGCAGACTATCAGCAAACACACAAGATTAATGAAATACCAATGTGAACTACTACAGCATTTTAAATGCTTAGTCAGAATGACCCTAATGCTTATGTTGTTTCATGTCATGGAACTGACATTGCAAATTACAGCAATTATGTTTGAACTCAAATAGAAACAAATGTTAATATTAGGTAAGTGCCAATTTGCTAAGGAGGACAGAGCTTCGTCCTCTGTCCTCTTTTTCAGATTGAGAGATAGAGTTTGACAATGTTTAATGATTATTTTTGTATTAATAAACAGACCTCAGCTGAAAAATAATTAGCATCAAGTTCTCAAACTCATCCAAGTAATTTCAGAATTTTGCTATTATTTCAGATTTTCAACACTTATTTTATCACTTTCCTCGCACAAAACATTCAACAGTGTTTTGATTTTCAAATACAGCTGGATACATTGTTATCAGAAGATCCGTCTGGCAGGATCCATTGAAAGATAGATACTGTGATTGAAGATCCTTTCCAAAATATTTCTACTGAAAGGAGAAGGGGCAAAGGCAGGTCAACGGTGCCTTAAAACCAGTTGCTTCGGACAGATGGGTTCTTCAGCCACAGTTGGCAGCTCATCTAGAAGGAAAATTCTGATCTCAAGCCTCCTCTGCTTTGCGCCTCTACCCACTCATGGGGATGACTTCAGAGTAAACCCTGTGGAAAAAATCCAGAGCTAGAGACGCTGAAACAGTCCTTCTTTGAGTTCAACATTGACTGGCAACTCCTACAACGCTAATGGTACCAAACTGTATCGGCCTCCGCCATTCCTTTAGGTTCATCAGATGGTGGAGAGGCAATAGCTTACTCCCCATATTGTACTGCCCTGGGGCGCATATTTGGACAGTAGGACTCAATATCCATAGTTAACTCTGACCGATGGAGGCCTCATCATGGGAATGGTAGGATGTTTTAGCTTCTCAACTTGGCCCATATCCCCTTTGAAAACTGATGACTAAATGGCACCTACAGAAGGATAGTCCTGCTGGGCTGCTGCCAATTCTGCAGGATTCAAGGCAGGCAACTGCTTTGTATTCAGAACAGTCAAATTGCAATAAGCTTCAGGAATGGCATGATTAGAAGCCCCCACATGATCCATAGCTCTCTTAGGCCATAGCCTTGCCTCTGATTTCCCCACTGTGGAAAACTGGCACATTGCTTAAACACCAGAGGCAGGAACGCCCTCCCACTCTCCATCCATTTCCAGCACCTCATGCGAATGCTGGAACAACGCAACCACATCAATGTTCCAACTCCCCAGCCGATATTGAAGGTTGAAATCATACACAGACAACGCTGCCAACCAGCGATAACCTGTGGCATCCAATTTCACCAAGATCAGGATGCAAGTCAGTAGATTGTTGTTGATCCTTGCCTGAAACTTGGCACCGTATAGATAGTTACATAACTTATCTACCACTGCCCATTTCATTGCCAGAAACTCCAATTTGTGCATAGGACAGTTTCAATCAGATACTGACATACTCTGGTGAACAAAAGCAAAAGTCTTGATAAAGAACACTGCCTAAACCCTCACGCCTGGTGTCTGTATGCAGTACCAAGTAAAGCTCTAGCATAAATACCCTCTTGATGTGTCCATCCTCTCCACAGTTGTAACAGAAAATACTGGTCGTTTCCCCCATCAAAAGACTCCTTTCAGCACCACTCCTTTGTTTTGCACGTCCTACGGTTGGGTCAGGTTTCCTATCGGACTTGTCACACTTGGTTGCAGCATTAGCTGACGTCAGCCATGATACCTTGACTTGCAGGTTTTTCCACTTCATCTTACAAAATCTCCACTTGTGTGGCATCAGGAATTGCTTCTGCAACAGAGGCTACCACTGAGGACATTGCCTGACTAGTGGAGGCCTTCCACTCCTCCAACATATTTTCCTCCTCTTTTACTTTTCTGAGCAGTTCTTCAAACAAGGGAGGGGGCGCATCTTATGAGATATTTGAATACTTAAAGCAATCACCTCATGTGACTGTGCACCCTTCACAACTTGCTCCATCCTTAATTGATTTATCTCAGCCAGTTGCTTGGCCCCCTTTACAGCACAAGCAATGCAGCTGAATCTCTAACCTGAAAAGATAGGTGAAGGTTTCTCTCCTTTCTCCTGGAACGTGTGTCTAAACCTCACCATAAGATCAGTTGGGCCATCGTGCCAAAAACATTTTCTAATGCATGCATGTAGTCCACAGACGCGGCCAATGAGTTTTCTGTTTTAAGGACCTCACCACCTCAGCAGTTTAACTTTTGAAACTCTCTACAGTCATTGTTTTTTCATATTAACTGAGCACCATCACTCATCCAGTAACTGAGTTGTCTGCTCCGCCAAAGCCTCATATTCTTCTTCCTGTACAGAACACTCTCAGTCTTCAACAAGTTTGGCTCTCCACAGGTACACTTTGGCATTTATCAACTGGTGATATAGTAGCTGAAATCAGCTCAGAATTTAAATCAATCGCTGAAGGACTCTTTAGATCTTTCACATCAGACAATTCTTTTCCCTGACTTCACAGAAACAAGAACACTTCACTTTAAATTCTTCACCCTCAGCTATTCCCCTCCCCTTTTAAAAAATATGGACTTCCCATGGCCCTGCCCATCTATCAGACAGCACAACTTCAGTCATATCATGGGTAGCCTGGACTAACATGACATTCTCACCAGCTGATTGGTCAAAACATTGTTCAACAAGGGTAACTTTCCTCAATACTTTTACAGAATTCAGCACTCTAAGTAGCAGTTCGTCAGGTGTTCAAATATCCACCCCACTCACAACACAAGCATTACTTGCGGACAACCTCTTTGAATCGCACCAAACCTTTATCCCTGCAGCATTCATAATGAAGTACCTTAATTACAACATACCTTACCTTCCATAAACACTAGTTTAAACTTTGACTTAACACACAAATAAAGTACTTAATGAATCCTTATAAAGCATTCACACAGCATCCAAAACCTGAATGACCACCCCACCAATGCAACTCTCTCACCGAACTCATATACAAACTTAGCTCATTTACTAATTCTGCTAACAGCCACGTGACTCAGTGGTGAGAAGGCCACCTTTCATAAACAATATATGTCTAGGGTTGGTATGATTTGGGGTTCAACCAAATAGGAAAGTTAGGATGTTCCAACCAAGGAACATTGATTGTAGCAAATGCTGTGCAAATACTGCTCACACACAATTGTCAGTTGCCAAGAAATGACAGATTGTACAACAGTATAAAATTATAAAGAAAAATATATTCCCCAACTTTTCAACTTTACCAAACGGTTAACAGGAAAAGAAAAGAAAGATAAAAGGGCCCATGACAAATAAACCAGTCTAAATGTGCACATAAACATTGCAGCTCATTTCCATAGAAGATAGGTGTATCGCTTTACTCACGGCGCTGAATTCTCATCACCAACCACAGGTAGAACTTCCTTTCTTGGAATCCTTCGATTCTCAAAGCATTTCTTACATTATGGTGTCCCCTTTGGATAGGATCCTCCAGGCATCTTCCCTGGTGTTCTCTACATCTCCCACCCAAAAAAAAACCCAAACCAGACTACTGTCCTTCAGAAATCTCATCCCACCCAGTTCTCTAGAATCTTCTCTCACATCCCACTGGGCAGAAAGTTACAACATGTACACAGACAGTCCTAATTGGCTGACACAACGTTCTTAAGTTGAGCAACATGGCTCCTTATGCTTACCCGAAGCCAAAACACTCTTTTAAAGCAAGACACACTGCTTTTAAAGAAAACTGCTAAAATAAAAATACTTCACAGCATAGCAGTAGAAATCTTATCCAGGGCACGACAAATAATTTTCTTTACAATTATCAAAAATCAACAATGATCTAACTGTTGACAACAAATATCTTGAAAAATTTACTAGTTTTATCTACCTGTGAATGCTGGACTTTTAATTTGAAAGTCTGAAGGCTTACTGTTACATCTTGTTCTCCAGTAATTTCTATAGGCTCTTTGAGTGACTGGTACATCTTCAAGTCGTACACGCAAATGATGTTTACTTTCTTTCAAATTATCCAAAGCCTATTAATATATTTGCAAATCAGTACATCTTATACAAGTTGCTATTTGTAACAGATATTTCTATACATTCTCAGAACACTTTTCCCTGCAATAAAACCTTGCAAATTATCAGTTAACATTTTTCCTTCTACAAAGAGGAGAAAATCTGCAGATGTTGGGAATCCCAGCAACACACACAAAATGCTGGAGGAACTCAGCAGGCTAGGCAGCATCTCTGGAAAAGATTACAGTTGACGTTTCGGGCCAAAACTGTCCTGGGCTGAAGGGTCTCAGCCCAAAACATCAACTGTACGCTTTTCCAGAGATGCTGCCTGGCCTGCTGAGTTCCTCCAGCATTTTCTATGAACATTTTTCCTGCTTTGGCTTTTTCAACCAATTACATCATTCTTGAGCCAAGAAATCAAGCAAGTGATTGATTCTAGTAACACCATACAGTGCTTGCTTTTTAGTAATCAAACTAAAATTATGCAAGTAGCACAAAACAAATCAGTTAGCTCTTTCTTTCATTACTAAAAATTGTGGATTAGAATTTTTGCTAGCTAGGTGTCCCTCTATGGCCTGATATTTCAATATTATTGAAAGCAGTGGATTGCTTTTATCTGCAAAACAGTCTGCTTGGTGAGGATGATTACCACTGAGGTATTTCTGAGTACTTGCTGGACACTAGGCAGCTTACTCATACATAAATGCAAGATAAATAAACTGTGGGCAGTATGCTCAGTTTTCCAATATATACTACCAGTATATGAAGCCAGTGCACTGCATTGCCAGATCCCTCTGGAAATGCCAAGTCACATTTAAACACTAGTATTAGAAGCATGAGGGTGGTGGGGTGAAGATACATCTCAAAAGAGGTGCAAGGTGCTCCTTCCATCTACTAGCCTGCAGGTCACCCTTGGACAAAATGTAGCAGCTGTTTCGTCTCTCCCCCCCGATCAGGGTCATATGAAGCTATGGGAAGAGATTTTGGCTGGTCGTATGAGCAGCTGGTGTATACCATAAGTTCCAGTTATGCAACAACTGACACGAGGAAAACAATCTCTGAAGACTATTGATAATGGCCTGGTTACTTTGTTTTGTAAACATAGTCCACAGAAGAAGGCAATGGCAAACCACTTCTGTAAAAAGATTTGCCAAGAACAATCATGGTCATGAAAAGACCATGATCATCCTCATCCTACAATGCAGCACATAATAAAACCATAAGACATAGGAGCAGAATTAGGCCATCTGGTCCATCAAGTCTGCTCCACCATTCAATCATGCCTGATCCTCTTTTTTATCTCCTCCTCAACCCCAGTTCCCGGCCTTCTTCCCGTGCCATGTCCAATCAAGAACCCATCAATCTCTGCCTTAAATACATCCAATGACCTTGCCTCCACATCTACACATGGCCATAAATTCCACAAATTCACCACCCTTTGGCTAAAGAAATTTCTTAGCATCTCTGTTTAGAAAGGGCGCCGCTCTGTCCTGAGGCTGTGCCCTCTTGTCCTGGACTCTCCCACCATGGGAAACATCCTTTCCACGTCTACTCTGTCTTGGATTTTCAACATTCGAAAGGTTTCGATGAGATCCCCCCCTATCCTTCTGAATTCCAGTGAGTACAGACCCAGAGCCATCAAAAGTTTCTCGTATGATAATCCTTTCATTCCTGGAATCATCTTTGTGAATCTCCTCTGGACCCTCACCAACGTCAGCACATCTTTTCTAAGATGAGGGGCCCAAGACTGTTCACAGTACTCAAGGTGAGGCCTCACCAGTGCCTTATAAAGCCTCAACATCACATTGTTGCTCTTGTATTCTTGACCTCTTGAAATGAATGCTAACATGGCATTTGCCTTCCTCACCACCAACTCAACCTGCAGGTTGACCTTCCGGGAGGCATAATGAATTGAGGCATGAACACAGGTTCTTCTACAGTTTTCAAAAAACGGTCTGTGTCCATTTATACTACAATGAAAGCCAAATCCTTCATCATAGCAACTGTATGATGAAGCCAGTTATATATTTGGAGCTAGATCATCCATGCTTCTTGTCACAGAGGCTCAATACTACAGCATACATCTTCTGTGCACTTACTGGGCTTGTACCTCTGGCTCCTCCACTGAAGCCCTCATTCAGGTCCTCAGCAACAAAACACATTGCAACTTCAGCTTTCTGGGGAGCTAGTAACTTGGCATACATTTTCTTCCTGATCTGGCAACAAATGACTCATATCAAGTGACACATGTAAAGCTCATCCTTAAAGCAACATCTAAAATATATGGTTGGGCACAGGAGTACATTCAGCCAGAGACCAATCCACCGAGATGCAACACTGAGCATGATAGGAAGTCATTCCTGCCTGTGGCCATCAAACTTTACAGCTCCTCCCTTGGAGGGTCAGACACCCTGAGCCAATGGGCTGGTCCTGGACTTATTTCCTGGCATAATTTACATATTACTATTTAATTATTTATGGTTTTATATTGCTATATTTATACTCTATTCTTGGTTGGTGCAACTGTAACGAAAACCAATTTCCCTCGGGATCAATAAAGTAAGACTATGACTATATGACAAACAAGAGAAAAATCTGCAGATGTTGGAAATCCAAAGCAAAACACATAAAATGCTGAAGGACCTCAGCAGGTCAGGCAGTATCAATAGAAAAGAGTAAACAGTTGACTTTTGGGCCGAGACCCTTCATCAGGACTACAATATGTGAAATCTTAATACTTGAGCACTTTGAGTGCCAATTTAAAGAACACACCTTGACACTCAGCTGCTATGTATTAGCAAACATAGTTCTGCTAATGTACATTTCCATAATGCAAATTAGTTATAAGGTGATTGATGGATTTGGGACCACTGTTACAGCATTATGTGGGACTGAATTGATTACAGCACCATCATGAATGGGAAAACTAGTTTAAAGTTTGTGCTTTGTTCTGCCTATAACCTGACTTTCTGTAATACAAAGTTATTTTGGAATAAAATTCTCGCATTATAACAGAACTACTTGCAATTTGATGTATTACCACATATTTACAGATATTTTCATACAAGGTCATTAATCTTTAACAACAGTAAAGCTAATTTTTATAGCTTTTGCTGCATTGTTGTATAGTTTTCCACTTGTCAAATTATGTCACTAAAAATACACTAATAGTTGAGAAAATAGGAAAAATTGGAAATATACTTTGCAAAACACAATTTTCAAATGCAAATGTTATCTTTTTGTACTTTTTTCTGACATTCACATTATTTCAAAGTTAACTTTATTATCAAAGTACATACATGTCACTATATACAACCCTGAGATTCATTTTTTATGGGCATATTCAACAATCTGTAGAATATTAACTATAACAGGATCAACAAAAGATTGAGCAGAGTGCAGAAGACAACAAACTCTGTAAATATAAATATAAATAAATAGCAAAAATAATGAGAACATGAGATGAACAGTCCTTGAAAGTGAGTTCATTGGCTATGGGAACATTTCAATGCTCTGGCAAGTGAAGTTGAGTGTCATTATCTCCTTTTGTTCAAGAGCCTGATGGTTGAGGGGTAGTAACTATTCTTGAACTTATTGTAAGTCATGAGGCTCTTGTACCTTCTTCCTGATGGCAGCAGTGCAAGGAGAGCATGACCTGGGTGGTGGGGATCTCTGATGATGAATGCTGTTTTCCTGTGACAGCCTTTCAAGTCAATGTGCTCAATGGTTTGGAAGGCTTTACTTGTAATGTACTGGGCCAAATCCACAAGTTTTTGTAGGATCTTCTGTTCAAAGGCACTGTTGTTTCCATACCAGGCTGTGATGCAGCCAATCAATATACTCACCACTACACAGATACAGAAGTTTATCAAAGTTTTAAATGTCAGCCCGCAATCTTCACAAAATCCTAATGAAGTGGAGGCACTGCAGTGCTTTGTTCACAATTGCACTTATGTGCCGGGCACAGGATAGGTCCTCTGAAATAGTAACACCAGGAATTTAAAGTTGTTAACCCTCTCCACTTCTGATTCTCTGATGAGGACTGGTTCATGGACCTCTGGTTTCCCTCTCCTGGAGTCTATAATCAGTTCCTTGGTCTGACATTGAGTCAGAGGTTGTTGTGCTGATACCATTCAGCCAGATTTTCAATCTCCCATCTATATGCTTATTCATCACTACTTTTGATCTAACCAGCAGTGGTTTTCTCAGCAAATTTGGAATATGGCATTGGAGCTGTACTTGGCCACACTGTCATATGTGTAAATCCAGTAGAGTAGGGGGCTAAGCAAACAGCCTTAGGCGTACATGTGCTGATGGAGAATATAGAGGCTATGTTGTTGCCAATTCGAAGAGACTGGGATCTACAGGTGAGGAAATCCAGGATCCAATTGCTCAAGGGGGTATTGAGGTCAAGTCTTGGAGTTTATTGATTCATTTTGAGGATAATGGCATTGAATGCTGAGCTGTAGTCAATAGAGAGCCTCCTGATGTATGCATCTTTGCTGACCAAATGTTCCAGGATTCAGCGAAGAACCAAGGAGATGGTATCTTATGTGGACCTGTTACTCTGGTTGACAATTTGGAGTAGACCTAAGTTGCCTCTCAGGCAAAACACTTCATCACCGTGTATGTAAGTGCAACTGGGCAATAGTCGTTAAGACAGGTCACAACACTCATCTTGGGCACCAGCATAATTGAAGCTTGCTTCAAGCAGGTGGATACCACACACTGGTAAAATGCGAAGTTAAATATCTCAGTGAATACACCAGCCATTTGATCAGAATGTCTGTATTACATGGCCAGGTACTCCATCCAGCCTGGATGCTTTCCGTGGACGGACCTTCCTGAAGGCAGCTCGCACGTCAGCTTCAGACACTGAAATCATGAGATCATCAGGGGATGTGGGAGATTGTGACGGTTCTTCCATGTTCTACAGTCAGACTGTTATTTCTACAAGAATGGCATATTCTATGTTAGGCAACAACATATCCAGAGTTCAGGCACAAGTAAACATTTCTGCTGATTTTCAAGGTGAGGTAAATCAGACCTCACTGTTTACTTAAAATACATTACAACTATGAATCAGGAACTCTTTATGAATTTCAGAGGCTTACATACTTTGAATATACAATTTGCAGTTGTCCATGAGAATACTTGAGAGTTTTGTGGACAAAGGCTTCTTCCTTGCCATCCACCTCCAATCCACGTTAATCAGAGTGCCATTTTATTTATTGCAAAGGGATCACCAAAGATCCAACAACAGAACACTATCAGCATCCTCAGGATGAAATTCTATGAGCTGCGCAAGCCTGTGATACGTTATGAAAACAATGATATTCATAATTCTCTCAATCTCACTACTGACAAAGCCAGAGAAGTTACAATTCTGTGACCCAGATCTACTGTACAACAGATTCTGCAGTTGACAACAAACAACAGGAATTCTGCAGATGCTGGAAAGTCAAGCAACACACATCAAAGTTGCTGGTGAACACAGCAGGCCAGGCAGCATCTCTAGGAAGAGGTACAGTCGACGTTTCAGGCCGAGACCCTTCGTCAGGACTAACTGAAGGAAGAGTGAGTAAGAAATTTGAAAGTTGGAGGGGGAGGGGGAGATCCAAAATGATAGGAGAAGACAGGAGGGGGAGAGATGGAGCCAAGAGCTGGACAGGTGATTGGCAAAAGGGATACGAGAGGATCATGGGACAGGAGGTCCGGGAAGAAAGACAAGGTGGGGGGGAACCCAGAGGATGGGCAAGGGGTATATTCAGAGGGAGAAAAAGGAGAGTGAGAGAAAGAATGTGTGTATAAAAATAAATAACAGATGGGGTACGAGGGGGAGGTGGGGCATTAGCGGAAGTTACAGAAGTCAATGTTCATGCCATCAGATTGGAGGCTACCCAGACGGAATATAAGGTGTTGTTCCTCCAACCTGAGTGTGGCTTCATCTTTACAGTAGAGGAGGCCGTGGATAGACATGTCAGAATGGGAATGGGATGTGGAATTAAAATGTGTGACCACTGGGAGATCCTGCTTTCACTGGCGGACAGAGCGTAGGTGTTCAGCAAAGCGGTCTCCCAGTCTGCGTCGGGTCTCGCCAATATATAAAAGGCCACATCGGGAGCACCGGACACAGTATATCACCCCAGCCGACTCACAGGTGAAGTGTCGCCTCACCTGGAAGGAATGTTTGGGGCCCTGAATGGTGGTAAGGGAGGAAGTATAAGGATTCTGCAGTTGGATAGCCATTATTAGGTAGGCATCAAGTATTAATTCACACAGTGAGACTCATGAGGAATTTAAAAACCAAAATGCAGATATTTATAAAATATAAAAAAATGCAGGAAGCATTGCCTGCCACAGAAGTACAAGAATATACTAATTAGTAAACTTAAAAAATATTTCTACATGCAGTGTTGCTGTAAAAACACCAAGGAGAGCTTAACCCTTGACTTACCAAACGCAGGATATTGACTGCCAGAGAAGAAAGATGGCAACCTATGCAAAATTTGAGTTTGCCACTGGTTATCATAGAGTTGGATGCAGAGAAACAGACACAACTCATCTGCACAAACAAGTTGCCAAACTGAACTAATTCTATTTGCCTGCCTTTGGCCTTTATCCTTCTTAAGCCTTTCCGATCTGCGCACCTGTCTAAATGTCTTTTAAATGCTGTAATGGTACCCACCTCTATCATTTTCTCTGGCAGCTTATTTCACACAACACCATCTGTTTTATGCAAAAGCCTTGGGTACATATTTATAGCTAGGGTGCTTAAGACTGTTGCCCAGTACTGTACTTGCACAGGTAAACCGCAAGAGAGCAAAGTACTTTGGGAATGGTGAGAATGGAGCACTGCAGAAGGGGTGCAGGAAAGCTGATAGAGGAGTGCCATCTCAGGGGGTGGCGCAGGTGCAGTTACACCCGGCCCTGAGATACCAGGCCAAACAATTGGTTTATTAATCATTACAGAATGTCTCTCTGGTGCCTCCCACTTACTCCCCACTCCCTTCTCCTTTTCCCAACTATGATTCCCCTCTCCCTGCTCATTTCCCACTCTCAGTCCACAATAGAGACCCATATCAGAATCAGATTTATTGTTACTCACACGTCGTGACATTTGCCTCTTTTTCCGACAGCAGTATATTGAAATACATTACATTACTGCAGTGTGTGGTGCGTGGCCAAGTGGTTAGGGCGTTGGACTAGCGATCTGAAGGTCGTGGGTTCGAGCCTCGGACGAGGTAGTGTGTGTGTCCTTGAGCAAGGCACTTCCACACAATGCTCCAGTCTACCCAGCTGTGAATGGGTACCGGCAAAAATACTGGGTGTTAACCTTGTAACCTTGTGATAGAGTGGCGTCCTATCCGTGGCGGGGGGGGGGGGGAGAAAGAGTATCGTACTTTCAGTCGCTTCACGCCACGGAAACCGGCATAACCACCGGCCTGATGGGCCACAATGCTCGTGACAGACTTTAATCTTTAAGAATTACTGCAGTATCGTGCAGAGGTTTTAGTTATAGTGCATTCTATATACAAACGTGCCTAAGACTTTTATACAGTATACTATTCAACTTATCAACACCCTTAATGACTTTATGAACCTCTGTTTGGTCACCCCACAGCCTTCCACACTCCAGAGGAAACAGCCTGAGCCTATCCAGACTCTTCTTATAAACCCAAGCCTTCCAGTCCCAGAAACATCCTGTTTATACCCTCTCCAGTTTAATGACGTCCTTCCTATAACAGGTGACCACAAATGCAGATAGACTCCAAATGTGGCCTTACCAATGTCTTGTACAGCTGCAACACCATGTCCCAACTCCTGTACTCAATATCCTGACTCATTCATTTGTTATATACCATCTTGTATGACATAGATGATCATGATTGTTCTTGTCAAATTTTTCCAAAGGTATTTTTTGGGCATCATCTTCTTCTGGGCAGTGCTCTTACAAGACAGGCGGCCCAGCTATTATCAATACACTTCAGAGATCACCTGGCATCAGTGGGTCACATAATCAGGACTTCTGATATGCTCCAGCTAGCCATATAACCATCCACCACCTGCTCCCATGGCTTTACATGAACATGATCAGGTGGTTAAGCAGCTGCTGCACCCCCCCCCAAAGGTGACCTGCAGGCCAGCGGAGGGAATGAGCACCTTACACCTCCTTTGGTAGAGATGAATCTCCACCCTGCCACCCCAATATTTTCACTGGAAAAGCAAACCTTCATCCCTCTGTCCAGCTGTGTTGCAACTTTCAAGTAACTATGTACTGTGCTCAGTTCTGGTCACCTCACTGCAGGAAGGTTGTGGAAACTATAGGAAGGGTGCAGAGGAAATTTACAAGGATGTAGCCTGGATTAGGGAGCATGTCTTATGATAATAGGTTGAGTGAACTTGGCCTTTTCTCCTTGGAGCAACTGAGGATTAGAGGTGACCTGATAGAGGTGTATAAGATGATGACAGGCATTGATTGTGTGAATAGTCGGAGACTTCTCCCAGGGCTGAGATGGCTAACACGAGAGGGCACAGTTTTAAGGTACTTGGAAGTAGGTACAGAGGAGATATCAGAGTTAGGTTTGTTTTTAAATGCAGAGAGTGGTGAGTGCATGGAATGGGCTGCTGGTGACGGTGATGGAGGTGGATACAATAGGGTCTTTTAAGAGGCTTAGAAACATAGAGGGCTATAGGTAATCCCAAGTAATTTCTAAAGTAAGTACATGTTCGGCACAGCATTGTGGGCCAAAGGGGCTATATTGTGCTGTAGGTTTTCTATGTTTCTATGTAACCTCATTGTATTTGAAATCAGTATAAATATGGCACAGGTTCAAAATGTTGTAGCACTTAACTTGGCATATCTTGGAAAATCATGGAATTTCTTGAGCCATTACTCTAAAATTCCAGAGGACACTCCAGCAGAAATTCTCTGCCACCTCCTTTTCAATTCTGTTTTGGGAAAGAGGATGAATAATTTGTGCTCCAACACATCCCTGTTAAGGAGGTTCATGTTAAGGAAAGTGTGTATATTCTCTTCCCTGTTTAAGTATTCTCACCACTGTTGTATTGACTTAGTAGAGCACATCAAAGTTGCTGGTGAACACAGCAGGCCAGGCAGCATCTCTAGGAAGAGGTACAGTCGACGTTTCAGGCCCAGACCCTTCGTCAGGACTAACTGAATGAAGAGTTAGTAAGAGATTTGAAAGTGGGAGGGGGAGGGGGAGATCCAAAATGATAGGAGAAGACAGGAGGGGGAGGGATGGAGCCAAGAGCTGGACAGGTGATTGGCAAAGGGGATATGAGAGGATCATGGGACAGGAGGCCTGGAGAGAAAGACAAGTGGAGGGGGGGATGCTCTGCTCCTTACCCATCCTCTGGGTTTTTCCCCCTCCCCTTTTTCCTTCTCCCTGGGCCTCCTGTCCCATGATCCTCTCATACCCCTTTTGCCAATCACCTGTCCAGCTCTTGGCTCCATCCCTCTCCCTCCCCCTCCCACTTTTAAATCTCCTACGAACTCTTCATTCAGTTAGTTCTGACGAAGGGTTTCGGCCTGAAACGTCGACTGTACCTCCTCCTAGAGATGCTGCCTGGCCTGCTGCGTTCACCAGCAACTTTGATGTGTGTTGCTTGAATTTCTAGCATCTGCAGAATTCCTATTTGTGTAATTGTATTTTCTGCTATTTTTTTTCCAGTTTCCACGCCAGTATTTTCATAGATTAAGATCCACTTTCATAGTGTCTCTGTTTCAGAAACATTAATTTTTTTCTAATTTCTTGTGTAGCCAAACTATTAATTTCATTCCTAATTTTTTAAAATTTCCTCTAGTGTATCCGGTGCCAAACTCAATTTGTGTTTTTTTTCTAGTTGTAAATTACCCATTCAAATCAAAATAATTACACTGTGAGTGGTGTTCACAATGTAGATCAAGTATACTTAGTTTGCCAGATATATTCAAATAATATCAGTTTTGAAACATGGCAAATTTTAATTTATATGACCACTGTGAAGAAAAGTCTATCTTTAGCCACAATATCAAATATTCACTTTGTTCCCATGAGCTCATGCACAGTAACATATTTTAAAAGGGGGAAAATCCAGGACAATATGGATTCTTGGGACTTATGTCAACAGATCAAACATTGTTTAACTCCTGAACCAATCGCACTGAAAAAATAGTTAAATAAACATCTCAGGAAGAGTAAGTCAGAATAGTGAAGTCATTGCAAAATCAAGTACAGAATGAATTTAGAAAAGGAAATGAAATACATTTTCAGTTGATTTTTAAAATTCTCCAAAATGATGAAGAAAAGAATTTCTCCATGAACTGTTAAATTTTAAGCAAGAGGCAGTCTGTTTGACAATATACTGTCACACAGCATGGAAATAAGCCCCTTCACTCATCATGTCTATGCCAGTCATTACTTTCCCATCTTTACTAAACCCATTTCCTAGCATCCAGCCGTACCATTCAGTGCCCTTTGATGGCTCAAGTGCCTATCAAAATACCTCTTATACGCTATGATTGTACTTGCCTCTATCATCCTCTCAGGTGGTGTGTTCCAGATTTCGGGTAAAAGTTCTTCCTCAATCCTGTTATCCTTGTTCTTAAATCAATGCCCTCACACCTCTCCAAAGATTAAAAGTTCTTCATATGAGCTATAGTCTTTTAATTTTGTATACGCTTACCAGCAACCTACTCCTTCAGCCCAGCCCTTGCCCTCTTAAGAAAGCAAACCTAGCCGATTCTGTCCGACAATATCCCAATGGATTTCCTTTGCACCTTCTCCAGTACAATCACATCCTTCCTTAGTTGTGGGAATCAGACCCATGTACAGTAATCCACTAAAGCTTCACACAGAGGTTCGTGAACCAAGTTAATTGGAAGAACAGACATGCTAATTTAAATTTGTGACTGATGTGCATTTGGGTGTGTGTAATACAGTTGTGAGCAGGGAGTATGTTGGTGGGAAGATCCAGCTATTTGAAACTGTTAAATGTAGTTCAAAGGAAGCATTGTAAATAGCGATTTGTTAGAATTGTCCAGAAATTTCTTTGATGTTTGGCTCATAAAATGTTGTGTATTACTGGGTCAAGCAGATCTCTTGCTCCGAAAGGGTCTCTCTCTTTCTCTCTCCTCTCTCTCTTGTGACTCCAAAAGCTGTCAGCCTACTTGTGATAGTTCATCAAATAAAGCAACTGCTTCATACTGACCAGTACTTCCCTCTGGTGACGACATTTACGCAACATTTGGTGTCAGGAGAGGGATTCTTTCTTGCAACCCATCATGTGGACCAGCAATCTCTGCAGTTGAAGTGGGTGAGTAATTTTAAAATTAGCACTCACACTTGGACCTGTTCAGGTCAGTGGTTATAGAATCGCTAGGCATGATGAACATGCCGAAGAGGTGAACTGGTAGATATTAAAGTAATGTTTGAGTGTGTGCTTGTGTGTTAATGTAAGAAACTAAACTTTGTGTGGTAATTTGGTAAGGTGGGACCACCAGTTGCAAAGGGTGGTTACTGAAGGTTTAAGAGGCGACTGGGTTTGTGTATATTGAATCCAAGAACTGTA
Source organism: Mobula hypostoma (assembly GCF_963921235.1). Taxonomy (NCBI): domain Eukaryota; kingdom Metazoa; phylum Chordata; class Chondrichthyes; order Myliobatiformes; family Myliobatidae; genus Mobula; species Mobula hypostoma. Next base: position 17,127,621 of record NC_086110.1, on the reverse strand, counting down.
ATTTAGCATACGCATTTGCGAGTGTGTGTACCTTAGTGTAACAGTTACAGGCAAAGGAATGCAATAGGCATTATGAGCTTAGATGCACATTGCATTGTACTTACTCTGCGGTTTTAAGTGTGTACTGTTTAACTTGTATCCGTCACTTATGTTTCATGTTGTGTGGGAATTAGAGGAGATATTTCAGGGTGAGGTTTTACAGAGATGTATCTGTCCGGAGAGCAGCTGTTGAGGTCAGGCAACATCAGGTCATGAACCCTGGAGACCCAAGCCAATCCTCAACCGTGACTACAACCATTCATGAACCCATCAACCCTGGGGAGAAATAGCGCATTTTGTGAAAAGTTGCACTCACTGGAAGTTGCATGTGGCAATTCAGAGAGAAGAAGCAACAGAAATTACAAGTGCACAGAAAGCTGTGAAAAGCATGTTAAAGTGTAATGGGATCAGTGCTGTGTAATGAAGGCTGTTTGCTGAAGTCATTTAAAGTTCTTTACCACATGTGGTAACCCCAGACATCACTCTAACAAGCCCTCTGCCTTTCATATACAAATAAAGTGCTTGAGGATCTCACCTATGAATGACATTTCATGGCCTCTTCTTACCCTCTGTTTCCTTTATGAAACCCCCAATACTTTTCTTACTCTTTGAAAAGCCTCTGATTTTTAGTTCTCTATACTTGCCACAGACTTTCTTCTTATTGCTATTTACCACCACAGGTTCAACTTCACAAGATCAACATTTAACTCTTTCTTCCTTTTCTGAGTCTTTCTGTCTCAATTTCTGGAGAAAAACCATTTACTAACATCAATCAGAAGCCTCCTGACTCAACAGCTACTTTGATGATTCTTCACCTACCCCGTCTCCTATAAGGACTATAATCCATTCTCCCAATTCCTCAGAATCCATCATATTTGCTCTGGTGATGTCATGTGAATTTTCAACATTTCTTGTTTTCACAAAAGGGAGTTTAAGGAATTTTTTATGACATCAAAAGTGCCAATGAATATCAGCCAATCAAGTTTTTGCCTAAAATCACCTTTGAAGTTTTGTTGAAAACAAAAATCACTAGAATCAGTCCGACCTGTGGCTTTGGTTATGTGATGTACACAGGTTACCTCCTGGTTTCAAAAACTCTCCAAGTTATTGTGAAGACATGATGAGAAATGTAGTGCCTCACATTGTCTGAATTGAGGGGGTGGGGTATGAACATGAATACAATCAAATAATTTCTTAGAGTATTTCTCATTTACACAATACCACATCAGTCTTCTAATGTTGAAGACAACCTTATTGTCTAGTATAGGCTGAAGACAACCGGACTTCCGAAAAATTAACTTTGTTAAATAAACTGTGATTGTTACCTTTCAATTATGACTTGGCTGCAAGGAATTTAAACCACTTGTTTTTGTCACTTCTAATTTATAGTCAATATATTCCTTGTGGCTCTGGTTAATTTTGATTGGCTTTCTGAATTCTTATTCCCCATAATTTCTGTATTGATGTGCTCAGTAAAGCCGGCTGATGCTATGTTATGTTGGTCACAAGATGATGTTTCTTGGTGTGGCATTTGGCTGGTGGAAGGCATTCTCAATCTGTGACAGCTGGCACTGTCGTCTTCAGGGATACTTCTACTGCTTAGGTTATTATTTTTAATAGGAATTTCATCTGAAAATGATACTCCTAATCATCACTTCATCACTTTTTCTGATAAAGGATATCACAAGCATAAGTGTAACTTCTGTTATGTATTTAATATCTCAACAATATTTCAGTAACCTTGTATATACATTGTTTAATTAAGTATTCCTGTTTATTTAAGTAATTAATTTATATGAAAAAATATGCAGACCTCATCACGCTGCATGATATACACACACCTCACTCAAAGTAAACTCAAAGTTACACCCGTATTTTTGGATTCCATGTTTTTCCTTCAATGAGTTTAATGTTTCAAAGTTACAAAAGATAGAAACTTCCCTTTGGATTTGGAGACTTTTCAATGCAACAGAACTGAAGCGAGGTGAGGCAGTGGGCTGATCATCGAGGGCAAGGAAGGACTGAAGTTCGATCGATTTAAGCTCTGTGCCAAATCGGAAAGGTCGGGTACTGGCCTCATCAAGGTGGCCGGATATCGGATCCTGGATTCAGGTTCCGGAGCCCATCGAAGCAACGGAACCTGATGCTTGGATCATGATTTAGTCTCTGGGCCAGATTGAAAAGGTCAGGGTGCAGGACTGGAGACAAGGGACGGGCCGGTTCAGCTCACTGTTCTGCTCTGTGTTGAACGAAGGCTCAATGGAAAGGCTCTCATCATGGACTTCAGTTCAGGTCAGTATTTGCACACATTTACCACTTGCATGATTTTCTTTTATCTCTGTACAGTGTTTGACAGTCTTAAAATTTTTTGGGGGTATTTCTTTCCTTTCATGGCTGCCTGTTAAAATATGAATCTCAAGGTTGAATAGAGTATATATGTTTTGACAGTGCAAATATACCTAATATATAGAGTCAGTGCCACATGGACATTCAATTAAAATAATTGGAAGTGATACTATTCTTGTACTATTTAATCAGACCCTTCATTACTTTCACATTTCATGCTGATGGGGTCAGAGGATGGATACTCAGTTATAACGGATCTTGTGCTTTACAGGCCTGAACTTTGGGACTCCAAGTATTACAGAGGTTCTTTTTCATTAGCGAGGTGCAGCTTCGACATTTATCATTCCACATCCATTTGCTTCTGTCAACACTACTTTGTTTATACATTCACATTCAAGAAGAGATAATCTTGAATTCATATTTCTGGATGATGTATTTGGCACATCATCAGTGGCCGTGGACTGAATTTTTGGAACGCTTATTCAGTGAAGTGGAAAAAATACTTGAGGTGCAGGAATTAAAAACACTTCCCAAGGTATGGGATGTCTCAGATCGAGTCCAGAGTATTCTGAGGAGAGAGGGCGAGCAGCCGGAAGTCTTGGTACATGTTGGTACCAATGACATAGACAGAAAAAGAAAGGAGGTCCTGAAGAAAGATTACTGGGAGCTTGGAAGAAAATTGAAAAGCCGGACCTCCAGAGTAATAATATCAGGATTGCTGCCTGAGCTGCACACTAATGATGGTAAGAATAGCAAAATTAAGTGGATGAATGTGTGGCTAAGTAACTGGTGCAGGGGGCAGGGCTTCAAATTCTTGAATCATTGGGATCTATTTTGGGGAAGGTATGACTTGTACAAAAAAGATGGATTACACCTGAACTCAAAAGGTACTAATATCCTAGCGGGATTGTTTAATATAGCTGTTAGGGAGGGTTTAAACTAAGTTGACAAGGGGAAGGAAACCAAGGTGTTAGGATCGAGGAAGAGGAAAATAGAAATAAGTCAACAATACTGTGCAGCAAAGATGGTAAGAAGGACAGGCCGGTGAATATACAGGATAATTTGCTGCAAAATAGATATAAAGCACAAGTGGCAACAGGTACCAATCTAAATGTACTGTACTTAAATGCACACAGCATTAGAAATAAAGTGGATGACCTTGCTGCACAGCTGCAGGTTAAAAGATATGACATTGTGGCCATCACCGAGTCATGGCTAAATGATGGATGTGATTGGGAGCTGAATATCCCAGGATACACAGTGTACAGGAAGGATAGGAAGGTAAGTAAAGGGGGTGGCGTGGCCCTGATAGTAAGTAACGATATCAAATCAATAGAAAGAAGGGACATAGGATCAGAAGAGGTAGAATCCTTATGGGTAGAATTAAGAAATGGCAAGGGTAAAAAGACACTAATAGCAGTTATATACAGGCCTCCAAACAGCAGTCGGGATGTGGACTACAAGTTGCAGCTGGAAATAGAAAAAGCGTGTCAGAAGGACAATGTCAAGATAATTATGGGGGATTTTAATATGAAAGTGGATTGGGAAAGTCGGGAAGGTAATGGATCTCAGGAGAGGGAGTTTGTAGAATGCCTACAGGATGGCTTTTTGGAGCAACTTGTCCAGAAGCCCACCAGGGGACCGGCTGTTTTGGATTGGGTGCTGTGTAACGAACCTGAGGCGATTAGGGAGCTGGAGGTAAAGGAACCTCTTGGAAGTAGTGATCATAATATGATTGAGTTCAGTTTCAAATTTGAAAAGGAGAAGCTGGTATTAGGTGTATCGATATTTCAGTGGAACAGGGGAAATTACAGTGGCATGAGAGAGGAACTGGCCCAAGTCAATTGGAAAAGTAAACTAAATGGAGGGACGGCAGAGCAGAATTGGATGAAATTCCTACAAGAAATAAGGAAAATGGAGGAAAAATATATTCCAAGAAAAAAGAAAATCATGACTGGAAAAATGGCACAAATGTGGCTAACGAGAGAGGTTAAGGCAAAAATAAAAGCAAAAGAAACAGCGTACAAGGAAGCAAAAATTAGTGGGAAAAATGAGGACTGGAAGACCTTTAAAAACTTACAGAAAGAAACTAAGAAAGTCATAAGGAAAGAAAAGATGAATTATGAAAGGAAGTTGACGATTAACATAAAAAAGGATACTAAGAGTTTTTTTAAATATATGAAGAGTAAAAGAGTGACAAGGGTAGATATGGGACCGATTGAAAATGATGCTGGAGTAATTATAATGGATAACAAAGAGATGGCGGAGGAACTGAATGAGTATTTTGTATCAGTCTTCACAGTGGAAGACATGAGCAATATACCTGATAGCCAGAGGTATCAGGGAATAGAATTAGGTACAGTCAAGATAACTAGAGAGAAAGTGCTTGGGAAGCTAAGTGGACTAAGAATGGATAAGTCTCCCGGCCTGGATGAGGTGCACCCAAGGGTTCTGAAGGAGGTGGCTTTGGAGTTTGTGGAAGCATTGGAAATGATCTTCCAGGAATCAATAGACTCTGGCATGGTTCCGGAGGACAGGAAAGTCGCAAATGTAGTTCCGCTACTTAAGAAAGGAAGGAGGCAGCAAAAAGAAAATTACAGACCTATTAGTCTGACATCGGTGGTTGGAAAGATATTGGAGTCAATCCTCAAGGACGAGGTTATGAAATACCTCGAGGTGCATGACAAGATAGGCCGAAGTCAGCATGGTTTCATGAAGGGAAGATCCTGCCTTACCAACTTATTGGAATTTTTTGAGGTAATCTCGAATAAAATTGACAAGGGAGAGCTGTGGATGTTGTGTATTTGGATTTTCAAAAGGCCTTCGATAAGGTACCGCATATGAGGCTGCTTAATAAGATGAGAGCCCATGGAATTATAGGAAAGATATTGAAATGGGTGGAGCATTGGCTGATAGGCAGAAAGCAAAGGGTGGGAATAAAGGGATCCTATTCTGATTGGTTGCCGATTACTAGTGGTGTTCCGCAGGGATTGGTGTTGGGGCCGCTTCTTTTTACGATGTATATCGATGATTTGGATTATGGATTAAATGGCTTTGTGGCCAAGTTTGTGGATGACACCAAGATAGGTGGAGGAGCAGGAAATGCTGAAGAAACAGAAAGGTTGCAGAGAGACTTAGTCAGTTTAGGAGAGTGGGCAAAGAAATGGCAGATGAGATCCAAAGTTGACAAATGTACGGTTGTACATTTCGGAAGAAGAAATAATCGGGCAGATTATTATTTAGAAGGGGAGAAAATTCAAAAATCGGAAGTGCAAAGGGACTTGGGGATCCTCGTGCAGGATACCCTAAAGGTTAACCACCAAGTTGGATTGGCGGTAAGGAAAGCGAATGCTATGTTGGCATTCATTTCAAGAGGAATAGTGTATAAGAGTAAGGAGGTGCTGATGAGGCTCTATGGGGCATTAGTGAGACCTCATTTGGAATACTGTGTGCAGTTTTGGGCCCCCTATCTTAGAAAGGATATACTGATATTGGAGAGAGTTCAGAGAAGATTTACGAGGATGATTCCTGGGATGCAGGGGCTAATATATGAGGAACGTCTGTCGGCTCTTGTATTGTATTCATTAGAGTATAGAAGAATGAGAGGGATTCTCATAGAAACGTTTCGAATGTTGAAAGGGTTGGACAGAGTAGATGTGGAAAGGTTGGTGGCTGAGTCCAGGACAAGAGGCCATAGTCTTAGAATTAGAGGGTACCCAGTTAAAACAGAGATGAGGAGAAATTTTTTTAGCCAGAGGGTCGTGGATTTGTGGAATTCGTTGCCACATATAGCTGTGGAGGCCTGATCATTGAGGGTGTTTAAGGAGGAGATTGACAGGTATCTAATTAGTCAGGGTATCAAGGGATATGGGGAAAAAGCTAGAAATTGGAACTAGATGGGTGAATAGTTTAGCTCATGGGGGGAGGTGCGGAGCAGACTCGATGGGCCGAATGGCCTACTTCTGCTCCTTTGTCTTGTGATCTTGTGAAGTGAGCAGAAAGATCCTCACTACCACTTGCTTTGTTCTTCATGTTTCTTCCTCTCCTCCTCCTCGTCCTTTCCCAGGAGTTGTTGTGTGGCGATGCTCCATGGAGTTTGCGCTGACTCCAGTGAAGAAAAATCTGACAGCGCTTTGATGGTTGCTTCCATAATTGCCAAGAGGCTTTGGTTTAAATGTGTCCTTTAGACTGTCAGAAACCTTTTCAGTAGAGAGGGGTTATGAATTTGGTGACAGCATTTGTCTGCAAGGAGCCATTTGCTGCTTCAGTATGGTGACTGAAATATGACAGCACAGGACTATTTCTGAATGAATGGGGTTTGAAAACACAGTGCAAGGTTTTGACAGGGAGGATATGTTGGTGGTAGTTATAAGCATATTTTCCAGTTGTTGGTGAAATGACATCAGCACTGGACTTCGAGGCGAATGTTCCCGGGATTCAATATGGCCGGCCGCTTGCACGGTTTCCATCCCTATTGGGTTGAATGTCCAGCTAGCAATTTGGCCTCGCAAAAAGATGACAAGTGCTGAGGAAACAGCAAACAATGTCACCCAATGTGCCACAAGGCGTAAAAAGGAACCACAACAACATATGCATATTTGCAAATGCAGGAGAACTTTTTTGGGAGATGTTAGGTATTATTTGTAGATGCAGAAACGGACAGCAGTTTTAGTAATTTAGCTCCCGGTTTACACATTGTCAGTGGCACACTCCAGGCATAAACATTTGACCTGTAACAGACAGGCAGATCTCAGTGACCATTCCTTTATTGAAAATCTTTGCCTCCGGTGTGCTTCATATCTCAGCTGAATGAAGAAAGGAACATTGCTCCTGGGTGTTGCTGCGGAGTTAACCCTCCAGCTGCCAGTTAGAATTCAAGCTGTACCAGTACTAATGTACATATATTTTTAAATATAAATCCAGAAGGCTTTACCTTCACTGAGATGAATGTGATTTTGTACACTTCTCAAATGTTTAGTTTCCTAAAGGAAATGATAATTTTATTATAAAGATACTGTTCCAATATTGCAAGTTAAGAAAGAACATCTGACAAGTGTATAAAAATTAGTAATGTTCCCAGTTTTAAATACACACAAATAGTCCCAGTTACACTGTATGTTGGCTTGATTCACATAGCCCCAGACAGCCACCATTCAAAATTTAGTCTGCTTGAATGCGTTCATGTAATTTCTAAATGTAGAGGTAGATGCAAGTAAAACAGGCTAATTAACATTTATAAGTTAAGATCTATGTTGTATTAACAAATTAATTAAACTGAATAGAAAACACAATTGATAGAAAACATGAAACAAAATTTGACAGAGGTTGAAGAGCAGCTGATGTGTGGCAGCTGTTGTATTGATATAGCAACCTGATACAGGTAGGAAAGGGAACTCACTGAGATACATCCATGAAACTGGAACATCCTAGGTCGGGATTTGGGCGGAGGGATAGGAATGCAACTTAGAATCATGTGGTACCCTTGGATAATTGCCTATTCCTCTATAATAGTCCCTAGGGGTGCAAACAAAGTCCAGAGAGAGAAAAGGGGCAATCTAATTATAGATGGAACCCAGCTGGTGACAGTGAAATGGAACAGTGAAAGGGACAGTAGTTAGGGGCATAGCTACAATGGCGAGGACTGTTGTGTGCCCACTGTCTGAATTAAGTCTGTTGAGTATTAAGTTGGGAAGCCCTGTGGCAGCTGTATAAAACCTTGGTCAAGCTACATTTGGCATTTTGAGTGTAGTTCTGGTTGAAGAAACTCGGCTCATACGGGAGACTGAGGAAGTGATTGATAGGAGGTACAGGGAGATAGTCCACCCCGAGGTTGCAGGAGGCAGGTAACTGGGTTACTGTAAGGAGGAAGGGAAATGGGCAGCCAGTGTAGAGTACGACTGTGACCGTTCCCTCAAGAGTAACTATACCATATAACAATTACAGCGCGGAAACAGGCCATCTCGGCCCTTCTAGTCTGTGCCGATCTCCTACTCTCACCTAGTCCCACCGACCTGCACTCGGTCCATAACCCTCCATTCCCTTCCTGTCCATATATCTATGCAATTTAACTTTAAACAACAACATCGAAACTGCCTCAACCACTTCTGCTGGAAGGTCGTTCCACACGGCCACCACTCTCTGAGTAAAGAAGTTCCCCCTCATGTTACCCCTAAACTTTTGCTCTTTAACTCTCAACTCATGTCCTCTTGTTTGAATCTCCCCCACTCTCAATGGAAAAAGCCTATCCACGTCAACTCTATCAATCCCCCTCATAATTTTAAACACCTCCATCAAGTCCCCTCTCAACCTTCTACACTCCAAAGAATAAAGACCTAAAGACTTAACTTGTTCAACCACTTTGTATACCACTAATGGTATAATGGTAAAGTATACCATTTGGATAATGTTGGGAGGGACGAGCTACAAGAGTGGAACCGCAGCAACCTGGTCTCTGGCACTGAGTTTGGCACTGTGGATCGGAAGAGATGAAGAGGACTGCAGCAGTGATAGGAGGTTCCATAGTTAGAGGAATAGAAATGAGATTCTGTAGATGGAATAGAGAAATCTAGATGGTATGTTGCCTCCCAGGTGCCAAGGTCCAGGACGTCTCAGATTGGATCAATGGGAAAGATTACACTTGAACCCCAGAGGGAGCAATATCCTTACCGGCAGCTTTGCTGGAGCTGCTCAGGTGGGATCAACTACTTTGGCAGGATAGGAACCAGTCATAGGGATGAGGATGAGGCAGTCAGTTTACAAACAAAGGCAGTGTGCAGGTTTGTTTTTAGCGTGTCACACCAGACAGTCAGCTATTCTTGTCTGGCGCGTAGTGTCAGGATTGGTCTCCTTTCCGATTAACTGGGTCACGATACGAACGTTCCTGACTCGATCCTTTTTTTTTTAACGAGGCCGAGTGGCTAGCTCGACACTCAACCCAGCACGGATGGAAAGCGTGCTTGGGGGTGGCCCAACTTGGATTCGAACTCGGGACCCTTCGCTCTGGAGTCCGGCGCTGATGCCATTCCGCCACTAGCCACCAGTGTGCAGTGAGACTGCTAGCAAGGAGAGCTTGAGGATGGGGCAAAATTACAGGTTATGGAATGATTTTCAATGTCAAAGGAGGCCAAAATCAAAACGAATGATCAATACAGGACTGAAGGTGATGGCACACATTATTCTGAATAAGGTAGATGAACTTGCAGCACAGTTATAGATTGGCGTGTATGCCATTGTGGGCATCACTGATTTGTGGCTGAAAGAAGATTAGAGCTGGGAGCTTAATGTCCAAGGATACACATTGTATTGAAAGGACAGGCCTGCAGGCTGAGGGTGTGGAGGGGGGTGTGCTATGTTGTGAAAAAATTAAATCAATTCGTGAGAAAGAAGTGACAAAGAATCGGAAAGTGTAGAATGATGGGTAGAGCGAAAAATCTGCAAAGGCTTTTAAAAACCTACAGAAAGCAACTAAAAAAATGATAAAGAAAGAAAAGATGGCATACAAAAGTAAGCTAGCCAATTATATTAAAGAGGACCAAACAAAGTTCCTTCAGTTATTTTATGTGTAAGACGGGCAAGAGAATAATTTGGACCGCTGGAAAGTGATGCTGGAGAGTTGGTAATCGGACACAAGGAAATGGCAGATGATCTGATTAAGCACTTCGCATCAGGCTTCACTATGGAAGGTATTAGTAGCCTGCCAGAACTTAGGGTTTGTCAAGTGGCGGAAGTATGAATTTGCCATTATCAATGAGAAAGTGCTTGAGAAACTGCAAGGTCTGAAGGAAGACAAGTCACCTGGAGAAAGGATCTGCATCCCAGGGTTCTGAAAGAGGTGGCTGGAGAGACTGTGAAGGCATTAATGTATTCTGGCATGGTTCCAGAGGAATGGAAAATTGCAAATGTCATTCCACTCTTCAAGATGGGAGAGAAGAAGAAGAAGAAAGTAAATTATACAGCGGCTAGTCTGACTAAGTCGTGGGGAAGATAAAATTAAAAATTGACATAAAATTAAAAAACCTTTGGTACATAGGACTTGAGAGTCCCTTCATAAGATTTCCGAAAGGTTCACTTTCAAGTTGAGCAGCTGGTAAGGAAGGCCAATGTGATGTTAGCGTTCTGTTCAAGAGTACTAGAATATAAAAGCAAGGATGTAATGCTGAGGCTTAATAAGAGACTGGTGATGCCTCACTTGGAGTACGGTGAGCAGCTGTGCTGACATTGGCGAGGGTTCAAAGGAGGTCACAATAATGATCCTAGGATTGAAATGGTTATCAAATGAGGAGTGCTTGATGGCTCTGTGCCTGTACTCATTGGAATTCAAAAGAAATGAGGGTAAATCTCACAGAAAACTGTCAAATATTGAAGGAGCCTGATAGAGTGGATGTGGAGAGGATGTTTCCTATGGTGGGAGAATTTAAGACCAGAGAGAGGACACAGCATCAGAATAGAAGATCGTCCATTTCAAATGGAGATGAGGAGGAATTTCTTTAGCCATAGAGTGGTGAATCAGTGGAATTCTTTGCCAAGTCATTGCATGTATTTAAAACAGATATTGGCAGATTCTTGATTAGTCAGGGCATAAAAGGATATGGAGAGAGGACATGAAATTGGTGCTGAGAGGGAATTGAATCAGGTATTATGAAATGGCGGAGTAGACTCGATGAACCAAATGGCCTAATTCTGCCCCTATATCTGATGGTCTTGTGATTTCATTGAAGTTTTCAAAATATTAAGATAATCTAATCTACAGGGTGTATTAAGAATCTATTTCCACACAGGACAGGGACTGAAAATTAGAATTTGTGGTTTCAGACCAAGATAAAGAAATACTTCTCAGTGAGAAAGATGGTTGAGATCTGGAACCATCTTCCACATAGAAGATTTTTGCGGGTCAATGTATAACACATTTTAGTTAACCAGAGTTAATAAGGGATACTGGTCAAGAGCACGTATATACAGTAGAGTTAGTTCACAGATCAGCTAAAATATCATTAAATGGTGCACAACACTGTCAGACTGAATGGCCATTTCCTCCTCCTGTGTTTCTATATTAAACTCCTTTAATTGTGTCTCCTTACTCAGGTTTTCATCCACCTTTCTCTTTACTCATGTCAGCATTATATTCCTTTAAAACACCTTTGACTCTGTTAAAAATGTCATAAAAATCCAAGTTATTCTTGCATGCAAGTATACACACAGTGGCTACTTTAATTGGTATATCTTGTACTGAAGAAATGGCCACTGAGTGTATGTTTGTGGTCTTGTGCTGTTGTAGCCCGTCCACTTCAAAGGATAGCATCTTGTGCATTCAAAGTGCCCTTCTGCATGCCACTGCTCTAATGCGTGGTTATTTTAGTTACTGTCACCTTCCTGTCAGACTGAAGCAGTCAGGCCCTGCTCCTCTGACCTCTCTCATTTTTGAGCAAAGTATTGCCGCTCAATAGAGGTTGCCAAAAGCTTGATCAGAGGGATGGGATTAAGCAGTTTTATGCTGATCATCCCTTTCACTCTCCACTCCAGAGAATATTGTGCATGAAAATCTCAGGAGATCATCAGTTTCTGAGATATTTGAACCATTCAGTCTGGCAACAACAATCACTCCAAGGTCATCTAAGTCGCATTTCTTGCCCATTCTGATGTTAAACTGAAGAACTGAATGTGTGCATGATTTTATGCACAGAGTTGCAGCCACATGATTGGCTGATTAGATATTTACATTTGCGAGCAGCTGTACAGGTTCACCTGATAAAGTGGCCACCAAGTGAATTTTTAAAATCAAGCTGATTTCTGTGACCTGGAATATACTGTATGAAAGGATGATAAGAGTCCATTAAAAATAAAAGTTTGATTAAATCTCCTTAATTGAACCCCATTGCCTAATTTCACCATGTTACAAACTACATAAATGAGGAGATACTAAGCTCGATGTGAGGAAAAGTTTTCGGAGATTGAAAGTACAGTTTTTATGAAAGATTATAGAAATTATATACCTTCAAATTAATAGCAGCCACAAAGGAAGAAATTTGAATAACCCAACCAGAGAGACCAAAAACCACTATGCAGAGAAAAAGAAAGGGATAAAAATCACATTGAGCAAACAGAAGAAAATCGAAGCAGTAGGAAAAAATAACAGCTTGCAGCATATTTATCCTTAAAGTCAGTTGGCATATAGTGTTGATATGTTTAACTTCAGTAATCAGTTATTTTAATCAGTAATGAAAATTTGCATCCACCTAACATATTCTCATTTCACAATCATAAACTCTTTAAATCACTGGCAGAAGGATATCTTGGTCGTTTCCTGTTAAATCATTGCATCCATGGTGCATTCAAAATAATAATGAATCTGCTGTACACAATAGTCAGAAGAATTCATCACTTCAAGATACTAAAACACCCCTTTCCCTTGTTCTAACATCAAACATAATTTTGACTACTTACATGCTCACAAAATATAAATTTTACTGGAACAGAAAACGTTTTAAGTGAAGTACAATACATTCAATAGAATGATTCAATATCAATATAAAGTAACAAACTGATGCATAAAATTCATGGTTGAAAACTGACCTAGCTCAGCAATGGGTTTTGTAGAACTGAAAACAAAATGATAACATGTACTCTTGCATGGCTGTTCTGTGAACTTCCAATATCCCGTTTTCACAAAAGGGAGTTAAAGGAAATTGTCATGATGTCAAAATGTGCCAATGAATATCAGCCAATCAATTTTTTTGCCTGAGTTCACCTTTGACGCTTTATTGAAAATGTAAATCACTAGAATCATTCTTATCTGGAGATTCGCTTCTTTGATGTACGCAGGTTATCTTCTGGAGGCCAAACCTCCATGTTGTGAAGTCATGGTGAGAAATGTAGTGTCTCATGTAGGTTCGATTGAGGGGGTGAGGTATGTTTAAGAATACAATCAACCAATATTTGTAAAATATTTCCCATATACACAATACCACATCAGTCTCCCAATACTGCAGACAACCTGATTATATAGTATAGGCTGTAGACAACTGCACATTGGCAAAAATTAACTTAGTTATATGAACAGTGTTTGTTACCTTTCTGTCAGTAAAGCTTCTCTTTGAATAAGTTGAATGAAGGGATGTTAAAGAGTTGCTGGGTGTAATAATTGTTGTCGATCAACAAGGCGGTGAGCAGATGATGTTCCATAATGTGGCATTTGGCTGGGAGAAAGCATTCTTAATCTGTGAAAGCTGGTACAGTCATCCTCATAGATCCTTCCACAGCTTCTGTATTTGGTATTTGATTTACATCTGACAGATTAAGAAAATGAAAAATGGGAAATCATCAGTACATTTGCATAACCAGGTAATTTTATCATTCCGCCTTTACAATAGAATATTCAGTTTATGTTAATCAACATCACAGCTCTCAGTTACCCTTTTTAAAATATATTCTGCCATAACAAAACCCGTGAGAATCCAGATTCAGCTCATTGTTTTTCATCTAAATTCTGTCTGAAACTGTTACTCTCAATCTTTCACTGGAATAATTGTAAACGTACTTCCCAACAGAATGTAAAGAGGACCAGACTACTGATTAAAGTGATCGCAACACAGACTCCTGTGGAATACCACGAGTCGCCGGCAGCCAACCAGAAAAGGCTCCCTTTAGTCCCACTTTGCCTATTCCCAATCAGCCACTGCTTTATTCATGGTAGGAATCTTTCCTGTAATATCACGGGCTCTGAATTTGTTAAGCAGCCTCATGTGTGACACCTTGTCAAAGGCCTTCTGAAAATCCATATAGACAACATTAACCGATTCTCCTTTGTCTAGCCTGCTTGTTATTTCTTCGAAGAATTCCAACAGGTTTGTCAGGCAAGATTTACTCTTGAGAGAATCATGCTGAATATGGCCGACTTAATTATGTACCTCCAAGTACCCTGAAAACACATCCTTAACAATCAACTCAAACAACCTCCCAACCACTGAGGCCAGACGAACTGCCCCGTAATTTCCTCTCTTCTTCCTTGCTCCACTATTTTCCAGTCTTCTGGAACTATTCCAGGATCATTACTGATGCCTCCACAGTCTCTTCAGCCGCCTCTTTCAAAATACTGGGGTGTACACCATCAGGTCCAGGTGACACAGGATCTACCTTCCGACCTTTCAGTTTCCTAACACCTTCGCTCCAGTAATGGCAACATCATACACTTCGGACCACTGACACTTTTGAACTTCCACCATACTGCGAGCATCTTCCACAGGGAAGACTGATGCAAAATACTTACAGTATACAGTTCATCTGCCATTTCCTTGCTCCCCGTTACTACCTCTCCAGCAGCTTTCCTGCTCTCCAATATCTACTGTCACCTCTCTGTTACACTTTATGTATCTGAAGGAGCTTCTGGTATCCTCTTTCATATAATTGGCTAGCTTACTTTCATATTTCACCTTTAACTTCTCACTGACTTTTTAGTTGCCTTCTGTTGGTTTTTAAAAGCTTCCCAATCATCTAACTTCCCACTAATTTTTGATATATTATCTGCCCCCTCTTTGACTTTCATGTTGGCTTTGAATTCTCTTGTTAGCCATGGTTGTATCATGTTGCCTTTAGAATACTACTTCTTCTCTGGGATGTATATATCCTGTGCTTTCCTAATTGCTTCCAGAAATTACAGCCACTGATGCTCTACCATCATCCCTGCCAGTGTTCTTTCTCATCAATTTTGACCAGCTCCTTTCTCATGCCTCTGTAATTCCCTTTTCTCCACTGTAATACTGATATATTTGAGGAACTGCTGCCTTCTCACATTTCATGGTGAATTTGATCACGTTACCATCACTTTCCATCAGAGCTCTTTTACCTTCAGCTCTCTAATCAATTCTAGTTCATTGCACAACATCCAATCCAGAGCAGCTGATCTCTAGTGGGCTCAAACATGAACTGCTCTGAAAAGCCATCTCCGAGACATTCTAGAAAATCCCCCTCTTGGGATCCCACACCTTCTTGATTTTCCCAATCTGCCTCACTATTGTAAATTGCCCTTTTGGCATGTATTTTCTATTTCCCATTTTAATTTGTGGGCCACATCCTTACTACTAGTTGGTGGTCTGTGTAATACTCCTTTTATGTCTTTTTACCCTTGCAGTTCCATAGCTCTACCCCCAATAATTCAACACCTTTTGACCTGTTGTCACCTCTTTCTGATTACCTGATTTCAGTTTTACCAACAGAGCCATACCACAGCCTCTGCCTTCCCGTCAATCCTTTCGATACAATGTGTATCCTTGAATGTTAAGCTCGCAGCTATAATCTTCTTTCAGCCAGAACTCAGTGATGTCATACATGCCAATCTGTAACAATGCTACAAGTTCATCTATCTTATTCCGCATACTGCGTGTATTCAAAAATAACATCTTCAGTCCTATATTCATCACCCTTTTCAATTTTAGCTGCCTTTTACATTGCATCTCATCCTGTTGACTGCAATTTTGCCCTATGATTAGTTCCTTCTAGTAAGGAGTCTCACTACACACTGCCTCTGTTTGTAAACCAACTACCTCATCCTCAGCACTCTCATTCTAGTTACCATCCCCATGCCAAATTAGTTTAAGTCGTCCCGAACAACACTAGCAAACTTGCCCGCAAGGATATCGGTCCCCCTAGGGTCAGGTGTAACCCGTCCCTATTGTACACATCAAACCTTCCCCAGAAGCGATCCCAATGATCCAAAAATTTGAAGCCTCGCCCCCAGCAGCAGTTCCTCAGCTTCGCATTCACCTGCTGAATCATTCTATTCTTCCCATCACTGGTGTTTGGCACAGGCAGCATCCAGAGATTACTACCCTGGAGATCCTCTTTTTAGCATTTTACCTCGATCCCCAAAATCTCCATTCAGGACCGCCTCACCTTGTCTACTCATGTCATTGCTGCCAATATGTACCAAGAATTTTGTAATCTATGTAACCTATAGATTATACTGACCATCATAGTATAACTTGAGTACTATATTTCATTCACAGTGAATAGCTGATTGGTTGCCTGCATATTTGTTAAGTTACAGTCTGTCATCAATATTGATAAACTTGCCAGCTGAGAGTCCGCATGGACCTGCAAGGCACCATGCCAACATAATCTGGTCACAAGGGCTGCCAGACCACAGGCTGCCTAAGAAGCACCTTAGAAAACCTTTGACTGTCAAAGTTGTGAATGCAAATTTTAAGAAATAGGAGCAGGATGTACTTCAAGCCTCCTCTTCTACCTAGTAAACATTTTCCTGCTTTATTCCTGTTTCTTCTGGTTTCCTGGATATCTAGAAATCTATTAATTTTGAATGAACCAAGGAGTGAAGCACCAGGGCTCTTTCAGATGCAGAATTCCAACAATTCATCCTCCTACATGTGAAGAATTCTTTTCTCATCTGGTCTTAAATGCTCTATCCTTTATTCTAAGATTATAACCCCTGATTCTAGACTCCTAATCAAGATGGGATGGTTTGCATCTCTGCAACCAGCCAGTCCACAGAAGATTATTGGTTTATTATTGTCACTGAGGTACCCAGAAAAAATTGTTTTGCAAGCCATCCAGACAGATAATTTCATCACATCAGTAGATTGAAATAAAACAAGGAATTAAACAATAATGGAATGCAGAGTAAATTATTATAGTTGCAGTGACAGTACAGTGCAGGGTGACAATAAGGTACAAGGCCAACAATGATGTAGATTGTGAGGTTGCGAGCCCATCATGTTGTACTGGGGGCCATTCAGCAATGGCATAGAAGCTGTCCTTGAGCCTGGTGACTATGTGCTTTCCGGATTCTGTATATTCTGTCCTTTCGGAAGAAGTAGAAGAGAAAATGTCCATGGTGGGTGGTGCCTTCGATCAAATCAAATCTGGTTTGGTTAGTTGGCCCAAAGAGGCCATTGCGTCCGAACATACTGCCATCTTATGTTATCTGCTTTATTCAGGCATCTTTACCGTATACAGTTGATTCCATCTCTCTGCATACAGCAAACCCAGCATCCCTGGTAGCAGTCCAGTGGATCATATCCCTCAAGGGAAAGTTCAGTTATTCATGGCTAAAATGACCATGAGGTGTCAAAGGTACATTTAATGTCAGAGAAATGTATAACAATACACATCCTGAAATGCTTTGCAACCATCCACAAAAACAGAGGAGTGCCCCCAAAGAATGCCAGTGGAATGTTAGAACCGGATTTGATCACGGACCTCGAGGTAAAGGAGCCATTAGGAGGTAGTGATCATAATATGATAAGTTTTAATCTACAATTTGAGAGGGAGAAGGGAAACTCGGAAGTGTCAGTATTACAGTTGAACAAAGGGAACTATGGTGCTATGAGGGAGGAGCTGTCCAAAGTTCAATGGAACAACACCCCAGCAGAGATGACAATGGAACAGCAAAGGCAAATGTTTCTGGGAATAATGCGGAAGGTGCAAGATCAGTTCGTTCCAAAGAGGAAGAAAGATCCTAAGGGGAGTAAGGGGAGGCCGTGGCTGACAAGGGAAGTAATGGACAGTATAAAAATAAAAGAGAAGTATAACACAGCAAAGACGAGTGGGAAGCCGGAGGATTGGGAAACTTTTAAAGAGCAACAGAAGGTAACTAAAAAGGCAATACTCGGAGAAAAAAAGAGGTATGAAGGTAAACTAGCCAAGAATATGAAGGAGGATAGTAAAAGCTTCTTTAGGTATGTGAAAAGGAAAAAAATAGTTAAGACCAAAATTGGGCCCTGAAGACAGAAGCGGATGAATTTATTATGGGGAACAAGGAAATGGCAGATGAGTTGAACAGGTACTTTGGATCTGTCTTCACTAGGGAAGACACAAACAATCTCCCAGATGTAATAGTGCCCAAAGGACCTAGGGTAATGGATGAATTGAAGGAAATTTATATTAGGCAGGAAATGGTGTTGGATAGGCTGTTGGGTCTGAAGGCTGATAAGTCCCTGGGACCTGATGGTCTGTAGTCCAGGGTACTTAAGGAGGTGACTTTAGAAATCGTGGAAGCATTGGTAATCATTTTCCAATGTTCTATAGATTCAGGATCAGCTCCTGTGGATTGGAGGGTGGCTAGTGTTGTCCCTCTCTTCAAGAAGGGAGGAAGAGAAAAAACAGGGAATTATAGACTGGTTAGCCTGACGTCGGTGGTGGGAAAGATGCTGGAGTCAATTATAAAAGATGAAATTACGACACATCTGGATAGTAGTAACAGGATTGGGCCGAGTCAGAATGGATTTACGAAGGGGAAATCGTGCTTGACTAATCTTCTGGAATTTTTTGAGGATGTAACTATGAAAATGGACAAAGGAGAGCCAGTGGATGGGGCGTACCTGGACTTTCAGAAAGCCTTTGATAAAGTCCCACAAGGGAGATTAGTGGGCAAAATTAGGGCACATGGTATTGGAGGCAGAGTACTGACAAGGATTGAAAATTGGCTGGCTGACAGAAAACAAAGAATAGCGATTAACGGGTCCCTTTCGGAATGGCAGGAGGTGACCAGTGGGGTACCATAGGGTTCAGTGCTAGGACCGCAGCTGTTTACAATATATATTAATGATTTAGATGAGGGAATTAAAAGTAACATTAGCAAATTTGCCGATGATACAAAGCTGGGTGGCAGTGTGAAATGTGAGGAGGATGTTATGAGAATGCAGGGTGACTTGGACAGGCTGGGTGACTGGGCAGATGCATGGCAGATGCAGTTTAATGTGGATAAAGGTGAGGTTATCCACTTTCGTGGTAAGAACAGGAAGGCAGATTATTATCTAAATGGAGTCAAGTTAGGAAAAGGGGAAGTACAACGAGTTCTAGGTGTTCTTGTACAGCAGTCACTGAAAACAAGCATGCAAGTACAGCAGGCAATGAAGAAAGCTAATGGCATGCTGGCCTTCATAACAAGGGGAATAGAGTGTAAGAGCAAAGAAGTCCTTCTGCAGCTGTACAGGGCCCTGGTGAGACCACACCTGGAGCACTGTGTGCAGTTTTGGTCTCCAAATTTGAGGAAGGACATTCTTGCTATTGAGGGAATGCAGCGTAGGTTCACAAGGTTAATTCCCGGGATGGCGGGACTGTCATATATCGAAAGATTGGAGCAACTGGGCTTGTATACTCTGGAATTTAGAAGGCTGAGAGGGGATCTTATGAAACATATAAGATTATTAAGGGATTGGACACGCTGCAGGCAGGAAGCATGTTCCCGCTGATGGGTGAGTCCAGAACCAGAGGCCACAGTTTAAGATTTAGGGGTAGGCCATTTACAACGGAGTTGAGGAAAAACTTTTTCACCCAGAGAGTGGTGGATATATGGAATGCTCTGCCCCAGAAGGCTGTGGAGGCCAAGTCTCTGGATGCTTTCAAAAAAGAGATGGATAGAGCTCTTAAAGATAGCGGAATCAAAGGTTATGGGGATAGGGCAGGAACTGGATACTGATAGTGGATGATCAGCCATGATCACAGTGAATGGCGGTGCTGGCTCGAAGAGCCGAATGGCCTACTCCTGCACCTGTTGTCTATTGTCTATAACCCCAACCTACTCCCCAGCTCCCCTCCCTCCCGTAAGCAGCAATCCCACCTCCCCCCACCAGCAAAAAATGCATCGGCACCCGCCACCAACCACTGAAGCATGAGCAAAGCAATAGCAAAGACACAGACTTGCAGTTACCTCAAAGACCACTTGTTCAGCCGGTCTTCGTCATACCACAAGCTCTCTTAAGGGAGAAAGAGGTGTCTCCGTTTCACAGGTACCTCTTGAGTGAGTGAGTGAGTGAGTGAGAGAGTAAGTGAGTGAGAGAGAGAGAGAGAGAGAGAGAGAGAGAGAGAGAGAGAGAGACAGACAGACAGAGACTGTATGACCATGCTGTTATAAAATACATTTTTTAATGAAGCTCTTCTGAAAATTATTGTACACTGCATCTTCTCGTTCTCCCTGGTCTGTTCTCCTGGCAATATACTGCAGTCAAAGATTATTTTCTTTTCATAATTCCATGATTTTCAAAACATTGTTCTTGCATTCTTCACTAATTCCACCACTTTCCTTACAACTGAGACTGATAATTTAGAAACACTCAAAAAATGTCATATATCCCACAAACAATTAAACACTTACCAAAATGAAGTTCTGAACAAAATTAACATATTTAAATAAATAAATTGATTTCCTCAAATTAAGTTATTAATAAAATGCACAATTCCACCTGTGCCTTCCATTCTTCCTGGCAGCCATAAAACTTTCATTTGATACCCTGTGCTAGTTTAACACTGGCATTGATCTTCCAAATGATTGTCCAGAATTTCAAGCAATTTCCTGTTCCACTATCCAGTAAAAATTAGTCAATACGTTTTGGAATTCCATATTTGTGAGCTGGCATTTATGCTGGGAAGTAACAGTAAGGAACTGCCGATATTTCTCAACAAATTCGCTCAAGTAAATTACAAAAATTGAATCGATTACACAGAAAGATCTGAGGCAGTCAGGTTTGATGGTCAAATGTGAATCGCATTACCACTCTCATTATTAGAAGCTCCATCCCACTTGCACATCTGTGCTCGATTCACGTAATTCTGCTCATCTGTGTCATAACTGAAGACCTTCTTCATCTGCTGACTGAAATTAATAGTGAAACAGGAAGCTAAATCAGCTTCATTATAATCTCAAGTATAATAAACATTCATACAAAAGCAACATACAAGGGATGAAATAAAAAATAGATAATTTTGGAACAACACAGTTTAGATAGCATGTGCAGAGGATTGCTTGTTTCACACTTCTGTACAATTAATCCTTCACCAACGCTTTTAAAAATGTCAGCTTCAAACAACTATGAGAGGATTGAAAGATAACTTCTCTAATACATAAAGGTTAAAATATGAAATAAAAACAAAGAACATCAATAAAAATACCTTATTCTAGTTACATTCTTCCATAAGTGTATATTACAGAACAGAACTGTTTCCTGACCTCTCCTCCCTTTTATCTACTTCTGATGTCTCATGTTGTTCTTGTGAAATGAAGTCAAATTTCGCAGAATTTCTCCCAGTTTCACAGACAGGTCTTAGATCTGTTGATGACAAATCATTATTGAGATAGTGCAATTAATAAAAATGCAACATAATACATCAGTATTTGAAAGGACTGACTGTTAATGAGTCCATCAAATAAAAAATTCTGAGGAATAATCAGCAATGCAACATATAGGCATACCAAACTAACAATTAGTACATCAGCAAATTATCAGCTGCGTATGATTTAGCAAGAGCTGCTTCAGTTAACTCAGCAGGATGTTCGGCAGTTATTTAACTGTGACTCAAAAGAATAAACGAGGTCACTAATCGACATATGAAAAACCGGCTAAACTGAGGAAGAACAATTTAACTATATTGTAGAAAGTTTAATAAAGTTCCTCCCACACCTCATTGAGTGCATCAGGCAGATACTGTATAAAACATGAGAGAAAAATGACTCAAGATAATTTTACACAGGCATGCTTCTTTTGGAATATAAAGAATTAATTTCAAGGGTCACTGTCTGATTTGAAAAGGACAATGCAGAGCTGAAGTTGCTTGAGCTGATCTTGCAATATATCGAACAGATTTCCGTAGCTTTAAACTACTTCTTCCTCCCCATTCCCACACCATTCTCTAATGCAATTTTATCTATTGCATATCCACATAAAAACAGACAATATCTTTAAATGTCATTTAGAGGGAGATTTCAAAAACAAATCATAAGAAACAAACATTGTGCAGAATGTGCACCAGTTATTTTAAAGATTTTGCATATCCAAAAGGATACAAACAATTATGGCTGCATAAATATATTGATGAAGACTTGGCACATTGGTAAAAACTGGATACTCTGTACAGATAGAATCTCAGTAGCTTCAGACTCTACCTATAGATTCTTCCAGAGGTCACAGTCATAGTTACTCCATTGTTCCATATTGACAAATTCAAAAAGAAAGCACTTACAGTAAAACTCCAATTGTCTACCACGCTCCGCCCTTTGGTGGTGCCAGACTAACTGAATTTCTGGACGGCTATGGGATAACACTATGGAATTTCTAAAGTAAGGACATGTTTGGCACAGCATTGTGGGATGAAGGGTCTATATTGTGCTGTAGATTTTCTATGTTTCTAAGAATCATCACCACGCAGATCATGCTCTCTTCTCGACACAGTAAGTACAGAAAACTGAAACCCCCACATCCCAAGGTTCAGGAACAGCTACTTTCCTACAAAACATTAGCTGCTTGAACTGTCTTGCAGTACCCTAATCCTATCTTAGCAATTGAACAATCGACAACCTCTTGCACTACCATCGATGTGTGTCTGATTGTGTGACACATGACATGTAAAATAAAACAAAGTCACTTTCTTCATTGTTTGTATAAATTACACTCAGTCTGTTCATGGCCTTTTGCTGCTGGAGCATATCCACTTCAAGGCTCAGAAATGCATTCAGAAATGATCATATTGTGCATTCAGAGATGCCCTTCTGCATACCACTGCTGTAATGTGTGGTCACTTGGGTTTCTGTTGCATTTCCATCAGCTTGAAATAGTTGGGCAGTTCTCCTCTGACCTCTCTCATTTACAAGATGCTTCTGCACACTGAACTGCTGCACTAGATTTTTTTTTGTTTTTCCACACAATTCTCTGTAAACTCTTGACACTTCTCCCCCTCTCCACCTTAACAGTGATAGAGTTCCTCTTATCCCCACCTACCACCCAATGATCCTACATATCCATCACGACACCATCCGCACTACCGCCTTTCCAAAAGCATCCTACCATTGAAGGCATTTTGCCAATTCCCCACCCGATTTTTCACAGGGATCACGTACTCCGCAGTCTCCTTGTCCATTCATCCCACCCCACTGATCCCCTAAGTAATACAGCTCCCCACTCACGTGTCCCCTTCTCCTCCATTCAGAGTCCCAAACAATCCTTCCAGGTGAGGCAATATTTCACCTGTGAGTCTGCTGGAGTCATCTATTGTGTCTCATACTCCCAATGTGGCCTCCTCTATATTGGTAATGAAACACACTGGTTTCCTTGGCTGCGTAAGTTTCGGGAAGAACTGTCAAGTCCTGCCAAAATCGTGAGATTGAGGTGGCTCATCCCACCCCAAACACTGGTTTGTGTGGATGCTGTGTCATTTTTTTTTTAGATTACGAGGACACACAGTCCTCTTTGATTGTCATTTAGTAATGCATGCATTAGGAAATGATACAATGTTTTTCCAGAATGGTATCACAGAAACACATGACAAACCGACTTAAAAACTAACAAAAACCACATAATTATAACATATAGTTACAACAGTGCAAAGCAATACCGTAATTTGTTAAGAACAGACCATGGCACGGTAAAAGTCTCAAAGTCTCTCGAAAGTCCCATCATCTCACGCAGTTGGTGAACTTCCAGCGCTGCAAACTTGCCGATGCAGCATCCTGGAAGCATCCGACCACAGTCCGACTCCGAGTCCGTCCGAAAACTCCAAGCCTCTGACCAGCTCTCCGTCACTGAGCACCATCTCTGCTGAGCGCTTCGACCCCGGCCCCGACAACAGGCAATAGGCAAAGCCGAGGATTTGGGGCATTCCCCTCTGGAGATTCTCAATCGCACAGTAGCAGTGGCAGCGAAGTGGGCATTTCAGAAGTTACTCCAGGTGTTCCTCCGTGCTTCTCACAGCTGTCTCCATCAAATCCGGATTGTGCACGGCCCTCTAGTTAACACATACGATATTCATTCGGAATGGCCGTGTGCGCTGCGTCGCACCGCCATCTTTTCCTCCCTAATTTGCTACCCTGTTACAAATTAGTGCCACAAATTGAGACAGTATACTGCATATGATTAAAGGAATTGTATTTATGAATCTTAACTTAATGAAAGGGATAGTGAAGAGTAACAAAGAGAAAAGGTCCCAATTTAAATAAAGTCAAATGTACACAAGCTGGAGCTCATCTTGAACTTCTCTGTCACTCATGTGCTGGGCCCTCGGTCAGTGTGCACTCACACCACCTTCCGAAAGTCACTCACAATCCATTTCGAACAAACCGGTCTCCCACCAGATTGTTTACTACGACCGGTTCTCCCCAGGAGAGCTGGTTCTCGCACCATCTCCCACCGAACACAAGCCCAAGGCTAACCTTATTGTCCCTCACCAAGAAAACCTCCTGCAAATAGAATGGCACACATTCCATATCATCCCTCTTCTTCAACAATAATCCAAACAGGCTGAAAGTAGAACAAACTGCCCTTACAGGTCTGCTAAATGAAATACCTACAGCATAACAGTGAAGATGTGAACCAGGACATTACAGTGAGACCTGTCGTAAACTGGGGGACCACATCGTCATGCACCTCTGCTCCATCCGCAGAAAGTGCTATTTCCCAGGGGAAAAGCATTTTGATTATGATTCCTATCACATTCCAACATGTTGCTCCATGGCCTCTTCTTCTGCAAAGATGAGGCCACCCTCAGGGTGGTGGACTAATACTTTAAATTCTGTCTGGGTAGCCTCCAACATGATGCAATAGATACTGATTTCTCCTTCCGGTAATAAAAAATTTCCTTCTCCTCCCCTCCAGTTCTTTTCCCCATTCTGGCCTTCTACCTCTTCTCACCGGCCTATTACTTCGCCGCACATGCCCAATGCCCTTCCCCTGAGGCCCCAGGGCCCATTTATTCTATCGACCACTCTCCTCTCCTAGCAGATTCCTTCATCTCCAGCTCTTAACCTTCCCAAGCACCTGGCTTCACCTCACAACTTCTAGCTAGCTTATTCCCCTCACCCCCACCTTTTTATTCTGACATCTAACCCCTTCCTTTTCAGTCCTGAAAAAGGGTTTCTGCCTGAAACATCAACTGTTTTTCATTTCCATTTATGCTGCCAGATTTGCTGAGTTCCTTCAGCATTTCCTGTGTGTAACTCTAGAGACTGTTGTGCATCAAAATCCCAGGAGATCAGTAGTTTCTGAGATACTCGGGCCATGCTATCTGGCACCAACAACCATTCCATGGTTAAAGGCAACAGAACCTCTTGACCATATCTGCATGCTTTTCTGCAGAGTGCTGCCATGATTGGCTGATTAGATATTTGCATTAACGAGCAGGCACATATGGGTACCTAATAAATTGGCCACTGAGTGTATGATCTGCATGTTGGGCGGCTGTTGTAAACTTTTCATTGTTCCTGTACTTCATGGTATCTGTGCATCTGAAAATAAACTTGAGCAACACACATAAAAGTTGCTGGTGAACGCAGCAGGCCAGGCAGCATCTCTAGGAAGAGGTGCAGTTGACGTTTCAGGCCGAGACCCTTCGTCAGGACTAACTGAAGGAAGAGTGAGTAAGGGATTTGAAAATTGGAGGGAGAGGGGGAGATCCAAAATGATAGGAGAAGACAGGAGGGGGAGGGATGGAGCCAAGAGCTGGACAGGTGATGGCAAAAGGGATACGAGAGGATCATGGGACAGGAGGTCCGGGAAGAAAGACAGGGGGGGGGGACCCAGAGGATGGGCAAGGGGTGTATTCAGAGGGACAGAGGGAGAAAAAGGAGAGTGAGACAAAGAATGTGTGTATAAAAATAAGTAACAGATGGGGTATGAGCGGGAGGTGGGGCATTAGCGGAAATTAGAGAAGTCGATGTTCATGCCATCAGGTTGGAGGCTACCCAGACGGAATATAAGGTGTTGTTCCTCCAACCTGAGTGTGGCTTCACCTTTACAGTGGAGGAGGCCGTGGATAGACATGTCAGAATGGGAATGGGATGTGAAATTAAAATGTGTGGCTGCTGGGAGATTCTGCTTTCTCTGGCGGACAGAGCATAGGTGTTCAGCAAAGCGGTCTCCCAGTCTGCGTCGGGTCTCGCCAATATATAAAAGGCCACATCGGGAGCACCGGATGCAGTCTATCACCCCAGCCAACTCACAAGTGAAGTGTCGCCTCATCTGGAAGGACTGTTTGGGGCCCTGAATGGTGGTAAGGGAGGAAGTGTAAGGGCACGTGTAGCACTTGTTCCGCTTACACGGATAAGTGCCAGGAGGGAGATCAGTGAGGAGGGATGGGGGGAACGAATGGACAAGGGAGTTGCGTAGGGAGCGATCCCTGCGGAATGCAGAGCGGGGGGGAGGAAAAGATGTGCTTAGTGGTGGGATCCCGTTGGAGGTGGCAGAAGTTACGGAGAATAATATGTTGGACCCGGAGGCTGGTGGGGTGGTAGGTGAGGATGAGGGAACCCTATTCCTAGTGGGGTGGTGGGAGGATGGAGTGAGAGCAGATGTACGTGAAATGGGGGAGATGCGTTTAAGAGCAGAGTTGATAGTGGAGGAAGGGAAGCCCCTTTCTTTAAAAAAGGAAGACATCTCCCTCGTCCTAGAATGAAAAGCCTCATCATGAGAGCAGATGCGGCGGAGACGGAGGAATTGCGAGAAGGGGATGGCGTTTTTGCAAGAGACAGGGTGAGAAGAGGAATAGTCCAGATAGCTGTGAGAGTCAGTAGGCTTATAGTAGACATCAGTGGATAAGCTGTCTCCAGAGACAGAGACAGAAAGATCTAGAAAGGGGAGGGAGGTGTCAGAAATGGACCAGGTAAACTTGAGGGCAGGGTGAAAGTTGGAGGCACAGTTAATAAAGTCAACCCAAGATCCACAAATCTGCCTGTCCTGGCCGACCTATTGTCTCAGCTTGCTCCTGCCCCACCGAACTCGTTTCTGCATACCTCGACACGGTTTTATCCCCCCTTGTTCAATCCCTTCCGACCTATCTTCGTGACACTTCTCACGCTCTTAAACTTATCGATGATTTTAAGTTCCCTGGCCCCCACCGCTTTATTTTCACCATGGATGTCCAGTCCCTATATACTTCCATCCCCCATCAGGAAGGTCTCAAAGCTCTATGCTTCTTTTTGGATTCCAGACCTAATCAGTTCCCCTCTACCACCACTCTGCTCCGTCTAGTGGAATTAGTCCTTACTCTTAATAATTTCTTCTTTGGCTCCTCCCACTTCCTCCAAACTAAAGGTGTAGCTATGGGCACCCGTATGGGTCCTAGCTATGCCTGCCTTTTTATTGGCTTTGTGGAACAATCTATGTTCCGTGCCTATTCCGGTAGCTGTCCCCCATTTTTCCTTCGCTATATCGACGACTGCATTGGCGCTGCTTCCTGCACGCATGCAGAGCTCGTTGACTTTATTAACTTTGCCTCCAACTTTCACCCTGCCCTCAAGTTTACCTGGTCCATTTCCAACACCTCCATCCCCTTTCTAGATCTTTCTGTCTCTGTCTCTGGAGACAGCTTATCCACTGATGTCTACTATAAGCCTTACTGACTCTCACAGCTATCTGGACTATTCCTCTTCTCACCCTGTCTCTTGCAAAAACGCCATCCCCTTCTCGCAATTCCTCTGTCTCCGCCGCATCTGCTCTCAGAATGAGGCTTTTCATTCTAGGACGAGGGAGATCTCTTCCTTTTTTAAAGAAAGGGGCTTCCCTTCCTCCACTATCAACTCTGCTCTTAAACGCATCTCTCCCATTTCACGTACATCTGCTCTCACTCCATCCTCCCACCACCCCACTAGGAATAGGGTTCCCTCATCCTCACCTACCACTCCACCAGCCTCCGGGTCCAACATATTATTCTCCGTAACTTCTGCCACCTCCAACGGGATCCCACCACTAAGCACATCTTTCCCTCCCCCCCGCTCTGCATTCCGCAGGGATCGCTCCCTACGCAACTCCCTTGTCCATTCGTTCCCCCCATCCCTCCTCACTGATCTCCCTCCTGGCACTTATCTGTGTAAGCGGAACAAGTGCTACACATGCCCTTACACTTCCTCCCTTACCACCATTCAGGGCCCCAAACAGTCCTTCCAGGTGAGGCAACACTTCACCTGTGAGTCGGCTGGGGTGATATACTGCGTCCCCCTCCAATTTTCAAATCCCTTACTCACTCTTCCTTCAGTTAGTCCTGACGAAGGGTCTCGGCCTGAAACGTCGACTGCACCTCTTCCTGGAGATGCTGCCTGGTCTGCTGCATTCACCAGCAACTTTTATGTGTGTTGCTTGAATTTCCAGCATCTGCAGAATTCCTGTTGTTTGTGAAAATAAACTTGACTTGATTCAATTAATAGCAGCATTTTTACAAATTCAGTTTCATTAAGAAATTGCACTGTATTATAAATTTCCTGGTAACAAGTTCAAATCTTTTATCAGACAATTTGATGTTAAATAACTCATGCTAATCCAGTTTCATCAAATTTGTAAACAGGCGAATTACATACTGTCTATAATTCTCCTCCGTCCTTGTAGCTGGATTTAGCTGTAAATCTAGCTCAGTTAAATGGATCAGATTGCACAAGCTAGATATTTCTTTCAATGTTTGAATGCTATTAAAATACAGGCTTAATTTTTCTAGAGACTGTAAACACTTCAAACCCTACACAAGGAAAGAAATAGTTATTCATGAAATAAATGACACTTTTGAATTTAATATTGCACTTTCAAATTTTTCCCCAGGAAAAAATATCAACAGTTTAGAACATCAATAGAACTGAAACTGAAGATTCAATCAGCTTTAATTGTAAGAAATATTATAATAACTTATAGCCAAGAAACCAAAATGTACAAAACAGTTTTCTATCAGGCACACAAACTGAACCAATGTATCCAATTTTCATACATTTCAGGAGTTTGAACACAGATGACTGTTATCGATATCCCAAAGCATTCAAAATACTATGAAGATTCATTGAGGGATAAAAATCTCAAAAAGTTTTCAAATTATGAAAGAAAATTGAAATAAGGCAATGGAAATGCCTGAAATTTTTTGAGGCCTTTTAAGTGTACTCAGCATTATCCTCTCACAGCTTGGGAAAATCCTGGGAAAAGTGGTGCCTTCAAGTTCAGTAACTTGCATGAGAAAAGCACATGTACCAAAAACTAATGAATCAGAATCAGGGTTTATTATCACTGGCAAATGTAGTGAAATTTTTAAATTTAGCGATAGCAGTACAAAGCAATACAAGATAAACACTGAAAAACACAAATAAATCAATTACAGTCAGTATATAACATATATGAAATAGGTCAATTAAAAATGGTGCAAAAACAAAATAAATGAAGTGTGGTAGTGTTCATGGGTTCAATATCCATTCAGAACTTGGGTAGTGGGGGAGAAGCTGTTCCTGAATCATTGAGTGTGTGCATTTCGGCTTCTGTGCCTCCTTCCTGATAGTAATAACGAGAAGAGGGCACGTCCTGGGTGAAGGGAGCTCATTAATAATGAATGGTGTCTTTCTAAGACACCATTTCGTGAAGACGTCTTGGATACTACGGAGGATCGAATCCTTGATGGAGCTGACTAATTATAACTCTCCATACCTTCTTCAATCCTGAGCAGTAGACAACACCGCCACCAGACAGTGAAGCAGCCTGTTAGAATGCTTTCCACGGTACGATCTCAGCAATTCAGAATCAGCTCGCTTACACTTCCCATCAAGTTTTGGCCCAGTGGATTCAATCATCAAGGTGAAATTGACTTGTGAGTTGTATTATTATGCAAAGTCACTGGTTAGCTTTAATACATGTATTCACTGCCCAATTCACATCACCATTCTAGATCTTTAAAGCTACACTTCCATTTTTTATCTCAACTCAAAATAACACCCTGAACCCTCTTTCTTAAAAGGAAAAATGATGCTGATGGATTCTGGTGTATACCCAAATTAAAGTTAAACCAAAATATTTCTAACAAGAATTTTTACTGCAGGGGTTTCTCTCCAAACTCAAATTGCAAAATATAGAACACAACAAAACACATCAACCTTATTTAGGTAAATGGGAACAATGGCTACACCTGCTGTGGCTCATATAACTGGCTTCTCAGCACAGTACCTATCATCCTTGGACTTAATGCATGGAAATTTGCAACCTGCTGAAGTGCAGTTCTCTTATGGAACTGCTGGTTAGCTTTCAACATGATATAGCCCATCAAAGGTTCAGGGATTCAGTGGAAATAACTTCCTTACATTATTTTCTGCATGTTTCGGGCATTAATATGACACTATTAAGCAGAAATGATTGCAGCTCCATATAAAGCTGCACCTCACCCACCTCACCCATGTTTCTGTCCGAACTCCATTAATCATTTAAATTACTGAAAGAACCCACATTCAGATACAAAGTTGGAAGACATTACTTATCAAGGAGAACAGTAGACTTACCTCCGGATTGACAACTGAATTTCTCGACAAGTCGAATCACTTCTGTCTCTTGAAATTCGAAAGGACATCGCCTAGAGTGACAATTTCCTCATGGTAGGATCCATGCAGTGACGGAGTCTCCACATCATCTGAGGAGAAGGCAAGTAATTTAAATGCATCTCTCCTTTACTCCTTCAGAATGACATACAATTTGTATTCATTTCTTCCTTGTCTGTGTAAACATCACAATTGCAATTTGATGAAAACATTCAAGAGGATCATGAAATGTATTCTCAAAGATTGTCCTGAGAAAATATAACTTGCAGAATTTTTGGGAAAAATAAAAGGTGTCCGTGAGCAACATACATGTTAATTGCAAATTAACTACCAAACAACTGTCAAGGAAAAGATATCTCTCAAATGGAAAATGACGACAGGTCATGCAATGATTGGTGACACTCCACTGGCAGAATTTTAAAATATGATCTGTGCCCCTAATTTCCCTGTGAATCTCCTCGTTGCACTTTTAGCTTTCCACATAACTATCTCCTTTCTCTTGTGGACACTGAGGAAGAGATTATTTGCCTGGCACCAGGCCTCAGCTTCTTCCACCTCCCCTCTCTTGGCCATATTATCATTGTTGGTGATGAGGTCGACTGTTTACACTTTACCAGAAATGCTGCCTGGCCTGCTGAGTTTCTCCAGCACTTTGTGTGTGTCCAGAGGAGCATTTCAGTTACCACGCAGCAGTTCAGAGGGAACAGTGCTCCTGATTTGGAGGCAAGGCAAACATCCCACCCAGCCACCAACCACCTCTACTTTATAAAATGTCACCTGCCCTTCGAAGATGCAACAGGGCATCAGTTGGAAGGCCCATGTTGGGATACGGCTATAGTAGAGCTGTTATGTACGTGGGTTTTGACCCAAAGAAAGAAAAGGCCGGAGTGTTTATTTGGCGAGGATGCATAACAACAGCTCCATACTTGGTTCAGTGTTAACTCCTGGTTCTCTCTCTCACACTCCCTGTTTATCTGCTACTGACAGTGATCCACCATGTTCTTCTGGGCACCAGCAAATCCCATCTCTAATTCCCCACAGCTACCTTAAGGCAGCATATGATTCAGAATTTAGACAATAGACAATAGGTGCAGGAGTAGGCCATTCGGCCCTTCAAGCCAGCACCACCATTCACTGTGATCATGGCTGATCATCCACAATCAGTATCCAGTTCCTGCCTTATCCCCATAACCTTCGATTCCACTATCTTTAAGAGCTCTATCCATCTCTTTTTTGAAAGCATCCAGAGACTTGGCCTCCACAGCCTTCAAGGCCAGAGCATTCCATATATCCACCACTCTCTGGTGAAGAAGTTTTTCCTCAACTCCGTTCCAAATTTGATGCACTCCACAATGTACTTACAAGCATATTATAAAAATCAACAGAAGTACCTCCATTATAAGCAGTAAAGAAACCATATAGACACGTTTTCACGTCCCAATAACTAAAGAAATGGAACATTCTACAGTGTATGACAGGAAGGCATCAAAACACCAACTGATTACAAGAATATACCAGGGGACGATATTGAAAACTGCAGAGTCAGCACAACGACAGCAGAATGTCAAGGCCAAGAGTGAGCGTGAGCGTGTGTGTACACGGAGCGCGATTACTGAGCACTCTCCATCACAACGATAACACTAACTGCTCATGAAGATGTGACAGCTACTCCTTTATCTTGACCACTGTCCACTCCAGCCACTGGAGCCCAGGTGGAGACCCGCACCCACAGCCCCAGCTTCTTACCTGATCTGACGTTGCTCAGCTGTGCCTAGTCCCTGATCCATTCTTCAGTTGCTGCCACCTGCACTGCCCTCATTCTCATCTCTCTGAACACCCTTACTCTCTCACGAATCGTCTTTCTTCCTCCTGGTCTCTGAACACTTTCCCGCTCCGTGACAACGAAGCTGCGCATGCGCTCGCTGACAACGGCTGCGAACTGAACCACGTGACCACAGTGTGACTTCCCGCGTAAATCGGGACAAGAAACTCGGCGACCTCTTTCCTCGGCAAAGGACGGCGCACACAGTGGCCGGACTTTTGTAAATTTGCTAAACCACTTGTATAATTATGACGCCAATAATGGAAAACCTGATATTTCATGTACAGCGAAACAATGCTTTACACGCAGTTGTCGCAGGGACAGCCCCGCGTTGAAGGAAACCAGTGGGAGCGTGCATTAATAAATATATATTTATATTTCAAATTTACCCTGCTGTCTGAGAAAAGAAGTATTCCCGTAACTCTCATTTGTTTCTGTTTGTATGACTGGGTGAAAATAATGAGCTTAATCAGCAG
Source organism: Mobula hypostoma (assembly GCF_963921235.1). Taxonomy (NCBI): domain Eukaryota; kingdom Metazoa; phylum Chordata; class Chondrichthyes; order Myliobatiformes; family Myliobatidae; genus Mobula; species Mobula hypostoma. Next base: position 17,094,680 of record NC_086110.1, on the reverse strand, counting down.
CAGTGATGAGCTGCATTGATCCTCAGCCACCCGACCCCTTCTGAGCTCTAAACTTCACAACTTCAAAAGCCAGAGTGTTCTTCAATGTTTTGGTTTCAATTCCACCAGGAGCTGAAAATCACTCTGAAGCGCTTTGCTCCCCTCAGCCAGGCTGAAGGTCTTGCTTTCTTTGGACGGTTTAATTCTGATGAAAGGACTATTTGGGAGTCAATCTCATCCAAAACAATGGTTGATTTGTCCCGACGGTGGGAATGTGGAGACTGGATTCCAGTCTGGGATGGAGTCTCCAATGCACCGGATGCAAGGAGCTGCAGAGGCTTTCAGACTCAGCCAGTTCCATCATGGCCACAGTCTCCCCACCAGCAAGGAGACCTTCCAGAGGCGGTGTGGTGTCTTTAATATTTCAGTAATCTGTCAGATATCTTGTAAATATGCCGTTGATTGAGCATTCTGGTTCTGTTAAATAATTAACTAGGGGTAAAATATTTTAAAACCGTTATTTTACGTTATCGCGCTACCACGTGACCCGCGCCTCGTTAAAAGTCAAAGACAAAGTTCGCCTCGGATTTCGGTGTCTCCACGTTTTTTTTTAAATAATTTAATGTTTTGAATTTGCAAAACATAACATTGGCGACGAGGTGTATTAAAATGAAGCCGAGACGGCTGCCGACCTGTAAAAGCAGAGCGAGAAGTTGGAAGTGAAAAAAACAGCTTTGCGCAGCCCAGCAGGTGGAGACGGTCTTCGGAAGGGAAGAGACGGTCGAGTTTTGTTAAACTCACAAAACGGGAGAATGCAGGTTTCAGAAAGACTGAGTACCGGCTGATAGTAATCAGTACACAATCCGAAATGGCTGTCTACATCGGAACTCTTGCCGAGTTTGATGACCCCATGGGTCATTGCCTCATGTATGCTGAGCTATTGGAACAGGATTGTGAAGCAAATGAAATGGCCAACGAGAAGCGAGAGCCAATTTTGCTGAGTTCTTCGGGTTTGAAGGTATACAGTTCGCTTCGATGTTTGGCTGCTCCAATGAAACGTGCAGCAATGAGCTTTACAGATATTGTAGAAGTGATGCAGGAATACTTAGAAGCGAAGACATTGTTGATTGAAGAACGCTTTGGGTTTCAACAGCAGAATCTGAAGAAGGGGGGAGTCCATTTCAGCGTACGTGGCTGAATTAAAGCGATTATCTCAGCATTGCCAGTTTCTCATAATTTTGTCACACGTGGTAGTCAGGGCAGAAACATAGAAACATAGAAAATAGGTGCAGGAGTAGGCCATTCGGCCCTTCGAGCCTGCACCGCCATTTATTATGATCATGGCTGATCTTCCAACTCAGAACCCTGCCCCAGCCTTCCCTCCATACCCCCTGATCCCCGTAGCCACAAGGGCCATATCTAACTCCCTCTTAAATATAGCCAATGAACTGGCCTCAACTGTTTCCTGTGGCAGAGAATTCCACAGATTCACCACTCTCTGTGTGAAGAAGTTTTTCCTAATCTCGGTCCTAAAAGGCTTCCCCTTTATCCTCAAACTGTGACCCCTCGTTCTGGACTTCCCCAACATCGGGAACAATCTTCCTGCATCTAGCCTGTCCAATCCCTTTAGGATTTTATACGTTTCAATCAGATCCCCCCTCAATCTTCTAAATTCCACCGAGTACCAGCCCAGTTCATCCAGTCTTTCTTCATATGAAAGTCCTGCCATCCCAGGAATCAATTTGGTGAACCTTCTTTGTACTCCCTCTATGGCAAAGATGTCTTTCCTCAGATTAGGGGACCAAAACTGCACACAATACTCCAGGTGTGGTCTCACCAAGGCCTTGTACAACTGCAGTAGTACCTCCCTGCTCCTGTACTCGAATCCTCTTGCTATAAATGCCAGCATACCATACGCCTTTTTCACCGCCTGCTGTACCTGCATGCCCACTTTCAATGACTGATGTATAATGACACCCAGGTCTCATTGCACCTCCCCTTTTCCTAATCGGCCACCATTCAGATAATAATCTGTTTTCCTATTTTTGCCACCAAAGTGGATAACTTCACATTTATCCACATTAAATTGCATCTGCCATGAATTTGCCCACTCACCCAACCTATCCAAGTCACTCTGCATCCTCTTAGCATCCTCCTCACAGCTAACACTGCCACCCAGCTTCGTGTCATCCGCAAACTTGGAGATGCTGCATTTAATTCTCTCATCCAAGTCATTAATATATATTGTAAACAGCTGGGGTCCAGCACAGCCTTGCGGTACCCCACTGGTCACCGCCTGCCATTCTGAAAAGGTCCCGTTTATTCCCACTCTTTGCTTCCGGTCTGCTAACCAATTCTCTATCCACATCAATACCTTACCCACAATACCGTGTGCTTTAAGATTGCACACTAATCTCCTGTGTGGGACCTTGTCAAAAGCCTTTTGAAAATCCAAATATACCACATCCACTGGTTCTCCCCTATCCACTCTACTAGTTACATCCTCAAAAAATTCTGTGAGATTCGTCAGACATGATTTTCCTTTCACAAATCCATGCTGACTTTGTCCGATGATTTCACCGCTTTCCAAATGTTCTGTTATCACATCTTTGATAACTGACTCCAGCAGTTTCCCCACCACCGACGTTAGGCTAACCGGTCTATAATTCCCCGGTTTCTCTCTCCCTCCTTTTTTAAAAATTGGGGTTACATTAGCCACCCTCCAATCCTCAGGAACTAGTCCAGAATCTAACGAGTTTTGAAAAATTTTTGCTAATGCATCCATTATTTCTTGGGCTACTTCCTTAAGCACTCTGGGATGCAGACCATCTGGCCCTGGGGATTTATCTGCCTTCAATCCCTTCAATTTACCTAACACAACTTCCCTACTAACATGTATTTCGCTCAGTTCCTCCATCTCACTGGACTCTCTGTCCCCTACTATTTCTGGAAGATTATTTATGTCCTCCTTTGTGAAGACAGAACCAAAGTAATTATTCAATTGGTCTGCCATGTCCTTGCTCCCCATAATCAATTCACCTGTTTCTGTCTGCAGGGGACTTACATTTGTCTTTACCAGTCTTTTCCTTTTTACATATCTATAAAAGCTTTTACAGTCAGTTTTTTTGTTCCCTGCCAGTTTTCTCTCATAATCTTTTTTCCCCTTCCTAATTAAGCCCTTTGTCCTCCTGTGCTGAACTCTGAATTTCTCCCAGTCCTCAGTTGAGCCACTTTCTCTGGCTAATTTGTATGCTTCTTCTTTGGAATTGGTACCATCCCTAATTTCTCTTGTCAGCCATGGGTGCACTACCTTCCTTGATTTATTCTTTTGCCAAACTGGGATGAACAATTGTTGTAGTTCATCCATGCAACCTTTAAATGCTTGCCATTGCATATCTACCGTCAATCCCTTAAGTGTCATTTGCCAGTCTATCTTAGCTAATTCACGTCTCATACCTTCAAAGTTACCCCTCTTTAAGTTCAGAACCTTTGTTTCTGAATTAACTATGTCATTCTCCATCTTAATGAAGAATTCCACCATATTATGGTCACTCTTACCCAAGGGGCCTCTCACGACAAGATCGCTAATTAACCCTTCCTCATTGCTCAAAACCCAGTCCAGAATAGCCTGCTCTCTAGTTGGTTCCTCGACATGTTGGTTCAAAAAACCATCCCGCATACATTCCAAGAAATCCTCTTCCTCAGCACCTTTACCAATTTGGTTCACCCAATCTACATGTAGATTGAAGTCACCCATTATAACTGCTGTTCCTTTATTGCACACATTTCTAATTTCCTGTTTAATACCATCTCCGACCTCACTACTACAGTTAGGTGGCCTGTACACAACTCCCACCAGCGTCTTCTGCCCCTTAGTGTTACGCAGCTCTACCCATATCGATTCCACATCTTCCCGGCTTATGTCCTTCCTTTCTATCGCGTTAATCTCCTCTTTAACCAGCAACGCCACCCCACCTCCTTTTCTTTCATGTCTATCCCTCCTGAATATTGAATATCCCTGAACGTTGAGCTCCCATCCTTGGTCACCCTGGAGCCATGTCTCTGTGATCCCAACCATATCATAATCATTAATAACAATCTGCACTTTCAATTCATCCACCTTATTACGAATGCTCCTTGCATTGACACACAAAGCCTTCAGGCGCTCTTTTACAACTCTCTTAGCCCTTATACAATTATGTTGAAAAGTGGCACTTTTTAATGCTTGCCCTGGATTTGTCGGCCTGCCACTTTTACTTTTCTCCTTAGTTCTTTTTGCTTCTACCCTCACTTTACACCCCTCTGTCTCACTCCACTCGTTCCCATCCCCCTGTTGTGAACTAACCTCCTCTCGCCTAGCCTCTTTAATTTGATTCCCACCCCCCAACCATTCTAGTTTGGAAGAAATGGGAAGATAGACCAGATGAATGAGTGGCTGAGGAACTGGTGCAGGGGAAAGAGTTTCAGGTTTTTGAAATATGGAACCTATTCTGAGGCAGGGGTTGGGGGGGTGGCCTGTTTCTTAATTGGAGGAGAACTAATATCCCGGCTGGGAGGTTGGCTAGTGTACTTGGGACAATTTAGGCTCGTTTAACTTGGGGATGGAAACCAGAGTAATAGACTTCTAAATAGAAAGATTGAGAGCAAGATACTGTTAATGTCATAACCAGTCCGGAAGAACAGACAAGAGCAAGGCAATAGACGGGATGGGATCAATAGATTGCAATGCATTTATTTTAACACGAGGAACATTAGGGGTGGGGGCGAAGAATTTAGAGCATGGATCAGTCCAAAATACTATGATGATTTGGCCATTGTAAGTACTTGGTTGAGAGAGGAACAAGATTGGATAATTGTCCACATATGACGTTTGGAAGCTGTTTAAAGACCAAGTGCTCAGTGTAAACGACAGGTATTTTCCAGTAAGGAGACAGACAACAGTCGAAGATTTCTGAGTTGTTTCTTAGGCAGACCTTGGTCTGGCAGCCCTCCTGACCAGATAATGTTGGCATGGTGCCTTATAGGTCCTTGCTGAATATCATGCAGACTGTCAACAAGCATTTAAACCATATTGATGACAGATAGTTACATAACAACAAATGTGGCCAACAAATCGTACTTGTTAGATTCTGAACTATTCATTGTAAATGAAATATAGTACTCAAAGCATAATGAGATCATCATTATAATCTATAGTTCACAGAGATTACATTAGTCTTGATAAATATTTGTACCAGTGGCACGGGTAGACAAGGTGAGGAGGTCTTTAATAGAGATTTTAGGGAGCTTGGTAGAAAGCTAAAGACAGGACCTTTAGGGCAGTAATCTTTGGATGGCTGCCAGTGAGGGTAGAAGGAGGGGCTGATAATGGGGCAAAACTGCAGTCAACAGGTTGAGTTGTGATGCAAGAGGTAGACCAAAAGGGGTGAACACAGGACAAGGTGTTAAATTTGTTTGCATGCAGTATACAGAATAAGGTAGATGAACTTACAGCACAATCACAGAATGGCACGTGTGCGGTTATGGGCATCACTGAGTCATGGCTGAAAGGAGGTTAAAGCTGGGAGCTTGACTTTCAAGGATACACATTGTTTCGAGAGGACAGGTAGGTAGGCAAAAGACATGGTGTGGCTCTTGGTACACACTGAAATCAAATCATTAGAAAGTGGTAACATGGAGTCGGAAAGTACTGAATCATTCTGGTAGAGCTTAGGAACTGAAAGGGCAAAAAGATCCTGATGGGAGTTACTCCAAAAGAGCAGTGAGGATGTGGTCTATGAATTACAATGTGAGATAGAAAATGCATGTCAGCAGAGCAATGTTACAATAGTAATGCGTGATTTCAATATGCAGGTAGATTGGGGTAAATTAGGTTGGCGCTGGGCCCCAAGGGGGAAATTTCTGGAATGCCCATGAGATTCCATTTTAGAGCAGCTCGTGGTTGAGCCCGCTTGGGGATCAGCTTTTTTGGATTGAATATATTGTAATGAACCAGAAGTGATTCAAGAGTGAAGGTATAAGAACCCCGAGGGGAAAATGATGAAAATGGGATCGAATTCACTGTGAAGATATTGTGGAGGCATTAGTAATGATCTTTCAAGAATTACTAGATTCTGCAAAGGTTCCGGAAGACTAGAAAATTGAGAATTTTGCTCCACTCTTCAAAAAGGGTGAGAGGCAGAAGAAAGGAAATTATAGTCCAGGTAGCCTGAATTCAGTAGTGGGGAAGATGTTGGAGTTGATTACTAAGAATATGATTTCAGTGTACTCGGAGGCACAGGATAAAATATGCTGTATTCAGCATGATCCCCTCAAAGGAAAATCTTGTTTAACAAATCTGTTGGATTTCTTTGTGGGGGGGATAACAAGCAGGGTCGAGAAAGCAGAGGCAGTTGATGTTTTAACTTGGATTTTCAGAAGCCGTTTGACAAGGTGCTGCCCCTTTGTATTACTGGAAAGACCATAAGACCATTCAATCTTGGCTGATTCTTTTTTTTTTCCTCCTCCTCAACCCCTTTTCCCAGCCTTCTCCCCATAATCTATGATGCCATACCTAATCAAGAACCTGTCAGTCTCTGCCTTAAATACCCAACAATCTGGCCTTCACAGCTGCCTGTGGCAACAAATTCCACAAATTCACCACCCTTTGGCTAAAGAAATGTCTTTGCATCTGTTTTGAAGGGGCACCCCGCTATCCTGAGGTTGTGCCCTCTTGTCCTAGACTCCTTTCACATCTATTCTGTCTAGGCTTTCAGCATTTGAAAGGTTTCAATGAGATCCCCCCTCAACCTTGTGAATTCCAGCAAATCCAGACCCAGAGCCATCAAACATTCCCCATATGATAACCCTTTCATTCCTGGAGTCATCCTTGTGAACCTCCTCTGGACTATCTCCAATGCCAGCACATCTTTTCAAAGATAAGAGGCCCAAAACTGGTCACAATACTCAAGATGAGGCCCCACCATTTCCTCATAAAGCCTCAGCATCACATCCTTGCTCTTGTATTCTGGACCTCTTGAAATGAATGCTAACATTGTATTTGCCTTCCTCACCACTGACTCAACCTGCAAGTTAACCTTTACGGTGTTCTGCACAAGGACTCCCAAGTTCCTCTGCATCTCAGAGTCCTGGATTTTCTCCCCGTTTAGAAAATAGTTTGAACATTTATTTCCACCACCAAAGTGCATGACTGTGCATTTTTCAACATTGTATTTCATTTGCCACTTTCTTGGCCATTCTCCTAATCTGTCTAAGTGCTTCTGCATCCTACCTGTTTCCTCAACACTACCTGCCCCTCCACCAATCTTCATATCATCTGCAAACGTGGCAACAAAGCCATTTATTCCTTCATCTAAATCACTTATATACAGCATAAAAAGAAGTGGTCCCAACACTGACCCCTGCGGAACACCATTAATCACTGGCAGCCAACCAGAAAACGATCCTTTTAGTCTCACTCACTGCTACTACCGATCAGTCAATGCCCTAACCATGTTAGTAACTTTCCTGTAATACCACGGGCTCTTAACTTGGTAAGCAGCCTCGTGTGGCACCTTGTCAAGGGCCTTCTGAAAATCCAAATATACAACATCCACTGCATACCCTTTATCTATCCTACTTGTAATCTCCTTATTGAATTCCAACAGGTTCGTCAGGCAGGATTTTTCCTGAAGGAAACCATGCTGACTTTGTCTTATCTTGTCCTGTGTCACCAAGTACTCCATCAACTCATCCTTGACAATTGACTCTAACATCTTCCCAACCACTGAGATCAGGCTAACTGGTCTATGATTTCCTTTCTGCTGCCTTCTTCCTTTTTTAAAGAGTGGAGTGCCATTTGCAATTTTTCAGTCCTCTGGCACCATGTCAGAGTCCAATGATTTTTGAAAGATCATTTCTAATGCCAGCATAATCTCTAATGCTACCACTTTCAGAACCCTAGGGTGCAGTTCATCTGGTCCGGGTGACTTGTGTACCTTTACGTCTTTCACATTTTGAACATCTCTCTTGTAACAGTAACAGCACCCACTTCTCTTCCTTCACACACTACAACATCAGGCATACTGCTAGTGTCTTCCACAGTGAAGACTGACAAAAATACTCATTTAGTTCATTAGCCATTTTCTGGTCCCCCATTATTATTTCTCCTGCCTCGTTTTCTAGTGGTCCTATATCAACTCTCACTTCACTTTTATTTTTAACATACTTGAAAAAACTTTTATTATGCACTTTGATATTACTCGCTAGATTACTTTCATATTTCATCTTTTCCCTTCTAATGATTTTATTTTAGTTGCTCTCTGTAGGTTTTTAAAAACTTCCCTATCCTCTATCTTCCCACTATTTTTTTGCTTTGTTGTATGCCTTTCTTTTGCTTTTACAATGGCTTTGACTTCCCTTGTCAGGCATAGTTGTACCTTTTTACTATTTGAGTATTTCTTCATTTTTGGAATACATGCGTCCTGCACCTTCCTCATTTTTCCCAGAAACACAGGCCATTGGTGCTCTGCTGACATCCCTGCCAGCAGCTCCTTCCAATTTACTTTGACCAACTCCTCTCTCATACCACTGTAATTTCCCTTACTCCACTGAAATACTGCTACATCAGACTTTACTTCCTCCCTATCAAATTTCAAGTTGAATTCATTCGTATTATGATCACTAGTTCCTAAGTGTTCTTTTACTTTAAGCTCCCTAATCATCTCCGGTTCATTACATAACACCCATTCCAGTATAGCTGATCCCCTAGTAGGCTCAACGACAAACTGCTCTAAAAAGCTACCTCATAGGCATTCAACAAACTCACTCTCTTGAGATCCATTACCAACCTGATTTTCCCAATTCACCTGCATGTTAAAATCTCCCATGACCACCATAACGTTGCCCTCTTGACTTGCCTTTTCTATTATTTCCTGTTGTAACCTGTGGTCCACCTCCCAGTCACTGTTGGGATGCCTGTATGTAACTGCCATCAACGTCCTTTTACCCTTGCAGTTTCTTAACTCAACCCACAAGGATTCTACATCTTCTGATCCTATGTCACATCTTTCTACTGATTTGATGCCATTCTTTACCAGTTGAGCCACACCACCCCTCTCCCTACCTTCCTATCCCTCCGATATAACGTGTAACCTTGTACATTCAGCTCCCAACTACAACCATCCTTCAGCCACGATTCAGAGATGGCCACAACATCATACCTGGCAATCTGTAATATTGCAACAAGATCATCCACCTTATTTCTTATACTATACTCATTTAGATACAACACCTTCAGTACCGTATTTGCTATCTTTTCTGATTCAGGATCCCTAATGATTTAATGCTCAGTCTGTTGGCTGCAACTGCGTCCCATCACCTGCCTGCCTTTCCTGACACTCTGACTGCACGCTATCTTTACTTTTTTACCATCTGTCCTATCTTGAGTCCCTGCACTCTCGTTCCCACCCTCCTGTCGAATTAGTTTAAACCTTCCCCAACAGCTCTAACAAACCTGCCCACGAGAATATTGGTCCCCCTTGGGTTCAGGTGCAACCCGTCACTTTTGAACAAGTCATACTTCCCCCAGAAGAGATCCCAGTGATCCAAGAACCTGAAGCCCTGCCCCCTGCACCAGCTTCTCAGTCACACATTTATCTGCCAGATCATCCTGTTTCTACCCTCACTAGTGTGTGGCACAGGCAACAATCCAGAAGTTACTACCTGGGGGTTCCTGCTTCTCAGCTTTCTACCCAACTCTCTAAATTCTCTTTTCAGGACCTCATTGCTTTTCCTTGCCATGTCATTGGTACCAATATATGTACCAAGACATCTGACTGCTCCCCCTCTTTCTCCAAAATGTTGTGGACATGATCTGAGATATCTGGACCCTGGCACCTGGGAGGCAACATACCATCCGGGTGTCCCGTTCACGTCCACAGAATCTCCTGTCTGTTCCCCTCACCATCGAGTCTCCTATCACTACCACTCCCTTCTTCTCTCTCTTACCCTTCTGCACCATGGACCCATGCTCAGTGCCTGTAACCCGGTCGCTGTTGCATCCTCCCAAGAGGTCATCCCCTGCAAAAGTATCCAAGGTGGTATGCTTGCTTTTGAGGCGTCTGGCCTCAGGGGTGCTGTGGTGTAACTGCCTATTTCCATTTCTCCTGACAGTCAGCCAGCTATTCGCCTCCTGTAACTTCAGGGTGACTACTTAACTTGGATCAATTATGACCTCAGTCTCCCGTACAAGCTGAAGGTCATCTAGTTGCTGCTCCAGATCCCTAATATGGTCTTCAAGGAGCTGCAACCAGATGCACGAGATGTAGATGTAGTTCCCCGGCAGATTCTGGGTCTCCCGGTTCTCTAATACCCAGCATGAAGAGCACAACACAGCCACTTAAATGGTACAGTCAGAGGAAAAAAACAAAAAGGAAACCTTAACAGATGCTTTACACAGAGCCGATGCCTCCTCCAAGCCGAAGCCTCTGTATTAACACAGATAGAAGATCAGCTGACTGGCAGATGGCAAACAGTGGGAATAAAGTGGAGGCTTACTGGTTTGGCAGCTGGTTGCTCGTGGAGTTCCACAAATTGCTAAGTTTGTGACCAGGTTTGTAGACGATGTGAAGTTGGGTGGAGGTGCAGGTGGTGTTCGGGAATCATTGAGAAATGCAGGAGGATTTAGACAGATTGAGAGAACAGGCAAAGAAATGGCAGATGGAATATAATGTAGGGAAGTGTATGATCATGAACTTCAGTAGAAGGACTAAAGGAGTAGACTAGTTTCTATTTGGGGAGAAAATTTAAGGCTCAGAAGTGCAAAGGGAGTTTGGAGATCTTGTGCAGAATTTGCTGAAGGTTAACTTGCAGGTTGAATGTGTGATAAGGAAGACAAGTGCAATATTAACATTCATTTTGACAGGACGAGTGTACAAGAACAATGCTGAGACTTTAGAGGCTTTGGTCAGACTGGACTTGGAGTATAGTGAGCAGTTTTGGGCCCTTTAATTAAGAAATGATATAGAATAGTACATAGAACATGGAATAATACAGCACAGTACAGGCCCTTCAGCCGACAATGTTGTGCCGACCCTCAAACCCTGCCTCCCATATAAGCCCCCACCTTAAATTCCTCCACATACCTGTCTAGTAGTCTCTTAAACTTCACTAGTGTATCTGCCTTCACCACTGACTCAGGCAGTGCATTCCACTCACCAACCACTCTCTGAGTAAAAAACCTTCCTCTAATATCCCCCTTGAACTTCCCACCCCTTACCTTAAAGCCATGTCCTCTTGTATTGAGCAGTGGTGCCCTGGGGAAGAGGCGCTGGCTATCCTCTCTATCTATTCCTCTTATTATCTTGTACACCTCTATCATGTCTCCTCTCATCTTCCTTCTCTCGAAAGAGTAAAGCCCTAGCTCCCTTAATCTCTGATCATAATGCATTATTTCTAAACCAGGCAGCATCCTGGTAAATCTCCTCTGTACCCCTTCCAATGCTTCCACATCCTTCCTATACTGAGGCGACCAGAACTGGACACAGTACTCCAAGTGTGGCCTAACCAGAGTTTTATAGAGCTGCAACATTACATCGTGACTCTTAAACTCTATCCCTCGACTTATGAAAGCTAACACCCCATAAGCTTTCTTAACTACCCTATCCACCTGTGAGGCAACTTTCAGGGATCTGTGGACATGTGCCCTGAGATCCCTCTGCTCCTTCACACTACCAAGTATCCTGCAATTTACTTTGTACTCTGCGTTGGAGTTTGCCCTTCCAGAGTGTACCACCTCACACTTCTCCGGGTTGAACTCCATCTGCTGACGTTGGAGAGAGTCCAGAGGAGTTTCACGAGAATGATCCCAGGAATGAAAGGGTTAATGTATGGGGAGAGTGGTGTTTCTGTGCCTGTACTCACTTGAGTTTGGAAGGATGAGGGGAGTTCTCATTGAAACTCATCGAATATTAAAAGCCCCACTGTAGATAGTGGATCTTTCCTATAGTGAATGAGTGTCGGAATAGAGGGCACAGTCTCAGAATATTGGGCCGTTCAAAACAGCGGTGGGGAGGAATTTCTTTAGCCAGAAGGTAGTGTATCTATGGAATTCATTGCCACAGAAGGCTGCGGAGGCCAAGTAAAGCAGAGGCTAATAGGTTTTTTTTAGCTGTTGTGACTCCCGTCTCCCCTTCCCCCACCACCACTCCGCAGCCCCGTCTTCCTCAGATCCCACCGTCAACTCCTGGGCTCTCAGAGGCTCCATCTTCCTCTCACCCCAACCCTCCCCTCTCCACTGACACCCCCAGCCTCCCCCCTCCCCCCTCTGATCCCAGCTCTCATCCGTGCCGGGTCTTTACCATCCCCTCCGACCTTCAACTGTCGGAGGCAGAACGCTCTGTTCTCAGTAGGGGCCTCACGTTTGTCCCCCTTCGCCCACACCTCAGCGAGTTCCGTGTTCGCCACGATGCGGAACTTTTCTTCCGCCGTCTCCGTCTCCGAGCCTACTTCTTCGGCAAGGATTCTTCCACCCCCACCGATGACCCCTTCTCCCGTCTTCAACCCTCCTCTTCTTCATGGACACCCCGCTCTGGTCTTCTGCCTGCTCTGGATCTCTTTATTGCCAACTGCCGACGGGACATCAACCGTCTCGACTTCACCGCACCTTGTCCCCATTCCAACCTCACTCCTTCGGAACGCTCTGCTCTCCACTCCCTCCGCACTAATCCTAACATTATTATTAAACCCGCTGATAAAGGGGGTGCTGTTGTAGTCTGGCGTACTGACCTCTACCTTGCCGAGGCACAGCGACAACTCGCGGATACCTCCTCTTATTTACCCCTCGATCGTGACCCCACTAAGGAGCACCAGGCCATTGTCTCCCACACTATCACCGACTTTATCCGCTCAGGGGATCTCCCATCCACTGCTACCAACCTTATAGTTCCCACACCCCGCACTTCCCGTTTCTACCTCCTACCCAAGATCCACAAACCTGCCTGTCCTGGCCGACCTATTGTCTCAGCTTGCTCCTGCCCCACCGAACTCGTTTCTGCATACCTCGACACTGTTTTATCACCCCTTGTTCAATCCCTTCCGACCTATGTTCGTGACACTTCTCACGCTCTTAAACTTTTCGATGATTTTAAGTTCCCTGGCCCCCACCGCTTTATTTTCACCATGGATGTCCAGTCCCTATATACTTCCATCCCCCATCAGGAAGGTCTCAAAGCTCTACGCTTCTTTTTGGATTCCAGACCTAATCAGTTCCCCTCTACCACCACTCTGCTCCGTCTAGCAGAATTAGTCCTTACTCTTAATAATTTCTCCTTTTGCTCCTCCCATTTCCTCCAAACTAAAGGTGTAGCTATGGGCACCCGTATGGGTCCCAGCTATGCCTGCCTTTTTGTTGGGTTTGTGGAACAATCTATGTTCCGTGCCTATTCTGATATCTGTCCCCCACTTTTCCTTCGCTACATCGACGACTGCATTGGCGCTGCTTCCTGCACGCATGCAGAACTCGTTGACTTTATTAACTTTGCCTCCAACTTTCACCCTGCCCTCAAGTTTACCTGGTCCATTTCCGACACCTCCCTCCCCTTTCTAGATCTTTCTGTCTCTGTCTCTGGAGACAGCTTATCCACTGATGTCTAATATAAGCCTACTGACTCTCACAGCTATCTGGACTATTCCTCTTCTCACCCTGTCTCTTGCAAAAACGCCATCCCCTTCTCGCAATTCCTCCGTCTCCGCCCGCATCTGCTCTCAGGATGAGGCTTTTCATTCTAGGAGATGTCTTCATTTTTTAAAGAAAGGGGCTTCCCTTCCTCCACTATCAACTCTGCTCTTAAACGCATCTCCCCCATTTCACGTACATCTGCTCTCACTCCATCCTCCCACCACCCCACTAGGAATAGGGTTCCCCTGGTCCTCACCTACCACCCCACCAGCCTCCGGGTGCAACATATTATTCTCCGTAACTTCCGCCACCTCCAACGGGATCCCACCACTAAGCATATCTTTCCCTCCCCCCCTCTGTCTGCATTCCGCAGGGATCGCTCCCTACACAACTCCCTTGTCCATTCATCCCCCCCATCCCTCCCCACTGATCTCCCTCCTGGCACTTATCCGTGTAAGCGGAACAAGTGCTACACATGCCCTTACACTTCCTCCCTTACCACCATTCAGGGCCCCAAACAGTCCTTCCAGGTGAGGCATCACTTCACCTGTGAGTCGACTGGGGTGATATACTGCGTCCGGTGCTCCCGATGTGGCCTTTTATATATTGGTGAGACCCGACGCAGACTGGGAGACCGCTTCGCTGAACATCTACGCTCTGTCTGCCAGAGAAAGCAGGATCTCCCAGTGGCCACACATTTTAATTCCACATCCCATTCCCATTCTGACATGTCTATCCACGGCCTCCTCTACTGTAAAGATGAAGCCACACTCAGGTTGGAGGAACAACACCTTATATTCCGTATGGGTAGCCTCCAACCTGATGGCATGAACATTGACTTCTCTAACTTCCGCTAGGCCCCACCTCCCCCTCGTACCCCATCTGTTACTCTTTTTTATGCACACATTCTTTCTCTCACTCTCCTTTTTCTCCCTCTGTCCCTCTGAATATACCTCTTGCCCATCCTCTGGGTCACCCCCCCCCGTCTTTCTTCCCGGACCTCCTGTCCCATGATCCTCTCGTATCCCCTTCTGCCTATCACCTGTCCAGCTCTCGGCTCCATCCCTCCCCCTCCTGTCTTCTCCTATCATTTTGGATCTCCCCCTCCCCCTCCAGCTTTCAAATCCCTTACTCACTCTTCCTTCAGTTAGTCCTGACGAAGGGTCTCGGCCTGAAACGTCGACTGCGCCTCTTCCTATAGATGCTGCCCGGCCTGCTGCGTTCACCAGCAACTTTGATGTGTGTTGCTTGAATTTCCAGCATCTGCAGAATTCCTGTTGTTTAGGTTTTTTATTAGTCCGGGCATAAAAGGTTATGGGTAAAAAATGAGATAAGGGTTAGAAACATAGAAAACCTGCAGTACAATACGGGCCCTTTGGCCCACAAAGCTGTGCCAAACATGTCCTTACCTTAGAAACTACCGAGGGTTACCCATAGCCCTCTATTTTTCTGAGCTTCATGTACCTGTCCAGGAGCCTCTTGAAAAACCCCATGGTATCCGCCTGCACCACCTTCGCCAGCAGCCCATTCCACGCACTCACCACTCTCTGCGTTTCTAAAAAAAATAACAACAACAACAACTTACCCCTGACATCTCCTCTCCAAGCACCTTAAAACCGTACCCTCTCGTGCTAGCCATTTCAACCCTGGGGAGAAAGCCTCTGACTATCCGCACGATCACTGCCTCTCATCGTCTTCTACACCTCTATCAGGTCACCTCTCGTCCTCCGTTTCTCCAAGGAAAAAAGGCTGAGTTCACTCAACCTATTCTCATAAGGCATGCTCCCCAATCCAGGCAACATCCTTGTAAATCTCCCCTGCACCCTTTCTATAGTTCCTACATTCTTCTTGTAGTGAGGTGACCAGAACTGAGCACAGTACTCCAAGTGGGGTCTGACCAGGGTCCTATATAGCTGCAACATTACCTCTCGGCTCCTAAACTCAATTCCACGATTGATGAAGGCCAATACACCATATGCTTTCTTAACTACAGAGTCAACCTGCGCAGCAGCTTGAGAGGGATAATAAATCAGCCATGATGTAATGGCAGAACAGACTCGTTGGGCTGAATGGTGCATTTCTGATCCCATGTCTTGAGGTCTTTCTTGTCTCTGATCACTGATTTCATTGATAAATCATGCCACTTCATATGTTTGAAGCATGAGCATTGATATTACATTAATGGAACGTGTGACTTTTCTCGGTCCTTACCAGATTAGTTTTTGCATTATCCAAGTATGTGTTTGTGTTCAAATCACCTTTTCTGAGAGATTGTTTCCATAATTTCATTGAATGCTCCTCCAACTCGAGCAGGGTTACTGAGACTACTTCTCTTCAGGTCCCTCAAGCCGTTGGCATGACAAGTTTAAATAATTTGATAAGCTTGTTGTGAGCAAAAACACCTCGTCACTAACGTTAAGTGAGTACCAAATCAACCTGCAAGTTAACCTGTGGGAACTCTTGCACAGGAATTTCAAGCTCCCTTTGCAAGTCTGAATTTTCACTTTTCTCCACGTTGAGGAAAATAGTCTGCACCTTTAGTCCTTTGACTAGAGTGTTTGACCATACATTTCCGGATGTTATATTCTATCTCCACTTCTTTGCCTGTTCTCTAAATCTGTCTAAATCCTTCAGTTGACTCCATGCTTCCTCAACACGACCTGCAGCTCCACCTGTCTTCACATCATCACCAAGCTTGGACACAAAGCCATTAATTTCATCATCCAAATCATTGGGATATAACATGAGAAGAAGCTGTCCCAACACTGTACCGAGCCTTGTGGATCACCACTAGTCAGCGGCAGGTAACCAAACTTCTCTCCTTTTCTCCAACTCTTTGCCACCAGCCAGTCAGCTGACCCTCCAACCATGCTCATGCCTTTCTTGACATATCATGAGCTCTGAACTTGTTATGCAGCCTTTTGTGTGGCACCTTGACCAAGGCCTTTTGAAAATCCAAGTAAACAACATTCACTCCTTTCTCCATCCTGCTTGTTATTTCCTTGGGGTGTATGGAGTGTCAGGGAGGGGTAGCACCTCTGGTGGGGGAACATGTCACGTCCTTTTCAGGGCGGTTTGTTCACCTTTAGTCCCCACCTGGCACTCTGCTCTCACCTGTGGCTCCCCGTAGTTCTTTGCAAGCGACAGTGGCCACAGCCAGGGAAATGGCTTCGACAAGCCGGCTAAACCAGGTGAGGGTAGCCGACAGGTCTCAAACCCTCGGTGAGATAGGGAGATGTGTATCCCAGCGTGTGAAGACAGACTCCGGCAGATTGAGCGACGAGACCAATGGAAGGTCCAACGGTCAAGAAGATGGTCTCTGCAAGCGTCGTGGAACGTATAGAGCAGGACAAAACACAGAAGTCGTCCTGGTCATCCACTGCGCCTAGTCCCATCTCCAGCCATCTCAACTCTTGTCTTGCCACTGGATCCAGATGGGAATTGGGAAGAGAGAGTGAGGCTGACCCTGCGCAACTCTCCCTCATTTAAATCCAAATCAAGCGCGAGTCTCGACACCAAGATCCAGCTGGTGGCACAGTGACATCAGCGCCGGACTCTGGATTGAAGGTTCCCGAGTTGGAACCCAGTCGGGCCGCTCCCGGGTACACTTTCCATCCGTGCCAGGTTGAGTGTCAAGCTAGCAACTCGACCTCGTAAAAAGTACTAATGGTGTCGAGGTCTTCATCGATGACAATGGACGAACCTTGTTACTTCCTCAAACAATTTCAAAAACAAATTGTCAGGCGAGATTTCCACTTAAGGAAGCCATGCAGCCTTTGGTCTATTTTGTCATTCGCCTTTAAGTACCTGGAGATCTCGTTCATAATAATGGACTCCAACACCTTTCAAATCACTGATTTCAGGCTAACTGACCTATTATTTCCCTTCTTCTGCCTCCAACTCTTCTTGGAGAGTGCGGTGACATTTGCAATTTTCCAGTCCTCCAGAACCATCTCAGAATCACGTAATTCTTGAAAGATCATTATGAACAAATCCACAATCTGTTCAGCTACATCTTTCAGAACCCTGGGGTGCAGTCCATGTGGACTTAACTATCTTTAGACCTTTCAGCATCCCAAGCACCTTATCCCCAGTGATGGCATCTACAGTCACTTCTGCCGCCTGACAGTGAAGACTGACACAAAATATTTGACTGCCTGCGCCATTCCTTTCTCCCCTGTTACTACCTCTCCAGCAATTGTTTCCAGCGGGCCAATAACCACTGTTGTATTTGTTTTACTCGTTGTACATTCGGAAATTCTGGCATTCGCTTTTAGATTGTTGACTAGCTTACCTTCACACTTCATCTGTTTTCTCCTTTATGGCTTTTGTTTAATTGTCTTTTGACTTTGAAAAGTTTCCCAATCCTCTTACTTCCCACAGAATTTTGCCATATTATATCCCCTCATTTTTCAAGTATCCCAAGTTTGTAAAACAAAACTGATGGATTATATGCATCAGTGTTGAAAGTAATATGGCAGCTATTTTTAAAATGAATTATGAATTGGTGAACAAGTGAGAATTGGATAACATATTGCTATAAAATCATCACAATGATGTGTATTTTTTGTTTTTGTACAATGGCGCACTTATTACCTGTTGGATTCTTCGTCCAGCAGCTCCCTGAAATAGTGTTGACAGAAAATAAATAACTCGTAATAAGCTGTCCAATGCCAAATGACGGTTTGTTTTTAAAAATTGCTGCATCACAATAAATGCTGCAAAATTAAACTTGAATAAACAACTTGCCCCACAGATTATAATGACAGTCACATTATACTTTGAGTACTATCTTTTTCTTTTACAGTGACTCGCTCAGAAGCTAACAAATATGATTTGTTCCCACTTTTTTGATTTGGCCAAAATGAAATGGATTGTGAGGTCAGTAATCCATCTTATTGTGCAGGGGGCCATCCAACAGTGGGATAGAAGCTGTCAAGCCTGGTGCCTGTGTGTTTTCAGGCTTTTGTATCTTCTGTCCAATGGGAGGGGATCGAAGAGAGAATGTCTTGGGTGGCTGGGGCCTTTGATTATGTTGTCTGCGTTTTCCGGTCCACTTCACCAAATACAGTCGATACAATTACTCCACATACAGAAAAAATATCATCCCTGCAAGCAGTCTAGTGAATCAACTCATCCCTCAAGGGCAAGTATATTTATTTTTCAGTAAGGAGACTAAAGATGTACTTTATATTCTAACAATGTCCTAAATAAGTACAGCAAGTTATAATTACTCCTATACTGAAATCCCCTCACAATAAATGTTAACATCTCTTGTCTTACTTGTTTGCTGTTTCTGCACATGGGATTTCATTGCCTTTTGTACATTGTCTCCAGATTTCTCATAACATCAACATTACACAATCTTTCACCATTATGGGTAACTTCACATTTTTGATGCTTTTCCATTTCTTCTTGCTCACTCAATCAGCTTGTCTATGTCACCTGAAGCTTCTTTACATCCTCCTGCCAAACCTAATTTTGTACCGTCAGCAAATTTGGAAATATGACATCTGAACCCTTCAAACAAATCTTTGATTTGGATTGTGATAAGCAGAGACTAAAGTACTGATTTGTGCAGTATCTTATCAGTCGTACTTCCAGCCTGAGTAAGCTTGGCTTATTTTTGTTCTTTGTCTTCCACCAGGTAAGCAATTTTCAGTTCCTGTCAAGATGTGGTACTTAATTCCACATGCTGTGGAAATAGAAAGTCTTCTATTAGAGAAGACTTGCAGAAACCCTTCTGAATATTCTTAAACACTGCATCAGCTGGTTCTCCCTGATCTATTCTACTGCTAATATACTCCAGTCAAACATAATTTTCCTTTCAGAATTTCATATTCCACAAATCCCACCACTTTACTTACAACTAACCCTGACATTTCAGAACACTCAGAAATTGCAATATGCCCCATAAAAGATTATAACTGTTAAAACAACTATTTATTAAATTAACACATATACATAATCACCAACAATTTCCACAAATTCAAATTATTAACAAAATATAAAATTCACCTTGAGCTTCTCTTTTATATTTGTAGTCAAAGATGTTCCATTTGATACCCTGTTGTAGTTTAACATTAGCACAGATCTGCAGGTAGGTTGCCCAGAATTTCTCGCAATTCCTGTACCACTGTCTCATGGAAATTAGTCAACATGTTTTGGACCTCCACATTTGTGAGTTGGCTTTTATGCTGGGAAGTGACAATGAGGAACTGCCCTTATTTCTCAACAAATTCACCCAAATAAATCACCAAAAGCGAATTGATCATACAGCAAGACCAGAGGCAGTCAGTTTGATTGTCAAATATGAATCAAAGATTCTCTTACCACTTTTAATATTTGATGCAGTACCCCATTTGTATTTCATTGCTGGATTCATGGAATCATGTTTGTCTGTGTCATAAGTAAAGTTCTTTATGTGGCGATTGAAATTAATAGCAAGACAGGAAACCAAATCAGCTTTATTATAATTTCATTTTAAATCTTTTTATTAATGTAATCTTCTACAGCTATAAAATACAGAGATTCAACAAATTAGTATATATAAAATTAATAAAGCTGAAGAAAAAAAACATATATTCTAATGAAAAAAAAATTTATAAAAGAAAAAGAAGGAAAAAAGAGAACCCCAGCTAACTAAAAAAAAGCTATGAACTATAAAACAAAAAAAAAGAGAAAAAAAGCCCATTAGGAACCAACTCCCGGAGCGATACATCTTACAATCATTTATATATATAAAAGAAAAAGAAAACAACCACCAACAAATCACATTTATATAACATAAAATTGGAAGGAAAGCATGTAAATTGATTCAAATTAACTGATAATATTTAGCAAAAGAG
The DNA here is from genome assembly GCF_963921235.1 of Mobula hypostoma. NCBI lineage: Eukaryota > Metazoa > Chordata > Chondrichthyes > Myliobatiformes > Myliobatidae > Mobula > Mobula hypostoma. Next base: position 17,074,196 of record NC_086110.1, on the reverse strand, counting down.
CCCCACCTTCTCTCAAAATCAAATCGGATCAAAACTTCTACTTCTAATTTTTTCCAAACTAAGACATAATATTACTTGGGAAAACCATTGAGTTAGTGTAGGAGCAGAGGTATCTTTCCACTTCAATAAAATAGCTCTTCTTGCCAACAATGAAACGAATGCAATTACATGTTGGTTAGAAAATGAAATACCCTGAATATGATGCGGAATTATTCCAAATAGAACAGTCAATGTATTAGGTTGTAAATTAATTTTCAGAGCTTCAGAAATTGTAGAAAATAACGATTTCCAAAAAGATTTCAACAAGGGACATGACCAGAACATATGTGACAAAGTAGCTACTTCATTTTTGCACCTATCACAGTAATTATCTATATTAGGGAATATTTTGGATAGCCTCTCCTTTGTTAAATAATAGCGGTGAACAATTTTAAACTGAATTAAACAATGATTGGCACATATCGAAGAAGAATTAACCATTTTCAAAACTCGCGACCAGTCTTCATTAACAAAAGTCATATTAAATTCTCTCTCCCAGTCTTGTTTGATCTTTAGTGAGAGGTTATCTTTTTGTAGTAAAAATAAATTATAAATTCTACCAATGGAACCTCTCACTAAGGGACTCACATGCAAAATAGTGTCCATCAAATCAGGTTCTTGCATATATGGAAATGTAGAAACGTATTTTTGTAAAATATGTCTGACCTGTAAATATTGCAAGAAATGTGTGTGTGAGAGAGAATATTTACTAATTAACTCTTCAAAAGACATCAATCGACCATCATTAAGTAAATCTAAAAGAACAAATCCCCTTATTTCTCCATAAAAGAAAAATGGGATCGGTAATTGAAGGTTTAAGTAGCAAATTTCAAAATACAGGACTAGACAATTTAAATAGTTTGAAATTTAAAAAGTTGTGAAACTGAAACAAAATCCGTAAGGACTGTTTAATAACAGGGTAGAAATTTAAGTTAGAGATTTTAGCAAGTTGTAAAGGTAATGGAGCTCCTAATAGTGAAGTTAAATAAAATTGATTAATAGCTTTAAATTCTAAATCAATCCAAGCTGGTTTTTGGTTCTTATCGAGCCAATATAACCAAAAACATAATTGTCGAATATTAACAGCCCAATAATACAATCTTAAATTAGGTAGTGCGAGTCCACCTTTTTTAGATTTGTGTAGATAAAACTTATTAACTCTTGGTCTTTTTTTATTATTCCAAGTAAAGGACGAAATAGTAGAATCAATTTGATCAAAAAATTTTTTGATTAGAAAGATAGGTATATTTTGAAAAATATATAAAAATCTAGGTAAAATCATCATTTTCACGGCATGAATACGACCTATTAAAGAAAGTGTAAGAGGATTCCATCTGGAAAATAATTGTTTCATAGAGTCCAATAAAGGAACTACATTAGCTTTATAAAGATCTTTATATTTTTTTGTAATGATAATACCTAAATATTTAAAAGATTTCACAATTCTAAACAGAATATCCTTATATATAAAAACAAGAACATTTAAAGGGAACAATTCACTTTTATTTAAATTAAGTTTATATCCTGAAAATTTTCCAAAATCATTCAATAATTCCAAAATATTAGGAATAGATTCTTCAGGATTTGAGATATAAACCAAAAGATCATCTGCATAAAGAGAAATCTTATGTATGGTCCCATTTATAGAAATACCATGAATATTTTTAGCTTCGCGAATTGTTATAGCCAAAGGCTCCAATGCGAGATTAAATAATAAAGGACTTAATGGACACCCTTGTCAAGTACCTCGTGAAAGTAAAAAAAAAGGGAGACCTAAGATTCTTAGTAATGACAGTAGCGATAGGGTTCTTATAGATCATTTGAATCCACTTATTAAAATTATTACCAAAGCCAAGTCTCTCTAATACATTAAACAAATAAGTCCATTCAACTCTATCAAATGCCTTTTCTGTATCCAGAGAAATAAAATTGGGATGTTTTGGATAATGGTGAATATATAATATTCATCAGTCTCCGAACATTAGAAAAAGAGTAACAGCCTCTAATAAAGCCTGTTTGATCCATAGAGATAATTTTAGATAAAATGTTTTCCAAACGGTTAGCCATTATCTTGGAAAGAATTTTAGCATCCACAATTAATAGCGAGATATGTCTATAAGATGACCATTCAGTAGGATCTTTATCTTTCTTAAGGATTAAAGAAACAGAAGCTTCATAAAAAGGAGGTAAATTACCTTTCTCAAAACATTCATGAAATATTTCCAAAAGATATGGAGAAAGGAATTTTTCAATTTTTTTGTAAAATCCTACTGAATAACCATCGAGTCCAGGAGCTTTACCTGATTGCATTGACCATATAGCTTTCTGAATTTCATGCTCAACAATTGGAGCATCAAGGGTCTGTTGATCTTCAGCTGTAATTTGAGGAAATTTAATCTTATATAAAAAGGCTTTCATTTTAGAAGGATCTGCTGGAAACTGAGATTTATAGAGATCAGAATAAAAATCCTGAAATATATTATTAATATCATCGTAATTACTTACTATTTCTCCATTATCTTTATAAATCTTTAAAATTTGTCTTATAGCTCTAGCAACCCTTAATTGGGAAGTTAATAGCCTATTATTTTTATCCCCAAAAATATAAAACCGACTTTTTAATTTAAGCAAATGTCCTTCAATAGGCTAAATTTATAATAAATTATATTGTGATTGTAGTTCCACTCTTTTAAACAATTGAATGTTTGAAAAGATTGTGTTGAGCTTATTTAATTCTTTAATTTGTTTAGCAATTTTATCTAATTCTATTTTTGTCTGTTTCTTCAACTTACCTAAATAAGAGATAATCTGACCATGTAAATAAGCTTTTAACGTATCCCAAATTACTAACTTTGAGACGTTTCCTGTATTATTAAAGAGAAAAAACTCTTTTATATGAGTTTCAATAAACTCAACAAAATCTGAACTTTGTAACAAATGTTCTGGAAAACGCCAAGGTGGTCTTGTAGAAACAACATTTTTCAAATCAAATATTAAATTTAAAGGAGCATTATCAGAAATAACAATTGCATCATATTCACATTTCTGAACATCAAGTAAAAGTCGAGGGTCGGCGATAAAATAGTTGATTCTCGAATATTTATTATGAACATGTGAAAAAGAGGAATATTCTCTATCAGTAGGATGCATATGTCTCCAGACTGCGATTAAACCATAATCAATTAAAAAGGAATTAATAAGTGATGCAGAACGATTAGGGAATTGATGTCTAGATGATGATTTATCTAACAGGGGATTTAAGCAAATATTAAAATCTCCACCCATTAATAACATTTATTCAATTAAATCAGGTAATAGAGCAAAAATATTTTTAAAAAATGAAGGATCATCAGTATTTGGTCCATATATATCAAGCAAAACCATTTTCTTATTGTAAGTGGTTCCTTTAACAATCAAAAATCTACCATTAATATCAGATATAATATCCTCCTGATTAAAGGAAATATTGGAAACAATAAAAATGCAAACACCTCTAATCTTACTTTGAGAGTTTGCCTGAATCTGAGAATCCTTCCAAAATTTAAAAGATCGATTATTATCACATAACGTGACATGTGTCTCTTGTACAAAAATTATATCAGGTTGAAATTGATTAATAATTTTAAATGCTTTCTTAATCTTAATAGGATGATTCTAACCATGGACATTCCAACTTAAAACATTTAACTGTTTAACTAACATCATGAAACATCATATCTAAAGAAAACAGTTAAACACATGTCAGAATAAAGAAATTTAAAATGGTGGTGATAAACACAACGATAATAATTTGTATGCGCTCTGGAATTCCATAATGGGAATAAAAAATAGAAATAAAAAAAAGAAAAAAACCCACCCAAGCTACAAAGCCCAGAAATAAGTCGATATTAATTGATGCAAGCCCCAAAAAAATGCATAGAGGCAATTCTGAACTCCACCTGCCTAAGTAAAAGGTACAAATAAAAAAAGTAATCTGTCTCCCTCTCCCGGATATATGACTCATAACAGTCGACATAGAACCCATTACAATTAAATTAGAAAAAACAGTTAACAGAAACGGCCTTCAATTTGGAAAGTAACATTGTCAAACAAATTTGCGTGGAAAATCTTGAAAAAAACGAATCTCAGAGCCTTGAAGTTTAAACAGTCTTTGTTTTCTTGCCAGTTTAATAATACGGTCTTTGTCTCAAATACGGAGGAAACGCACAATAACATGTTTGTCTTTATCTTCCTTCGGAGCTCCAACTCTGTGGGCTACCTCGATGTCGGGCAATTGTGAAAATGCCTCTGGAAATAGAGATTGAAACATTTTAGCGAAATAGTCCAGTGTGTCGGCAGATTCTGATTTCTCTTTCAATCCAATAATTCGAATGTTATAACAACGAGAACGAGATTCCAAATCAACAATCCGACGTTGTGCTTTTTCCAAAGGAGAAGAAATGTGAGTCGCATTATGGGTTACTTCTTTAAGATCCGAGCTCAAAGAATCGATTTTTCCCTCCAAAGGAAGAAGATTTTCTTTTAGTTGAGTTAATTCAGTGACAATAGAGTTCATTTGACTCTCTAATCTATTAACCCAGGCTGGCTCTTCAGAAGCTTCGTCAGTATTTTTTAGATTTACCATTACCAGTATCGGGAATTTTTTTAGTGCTTCTCAAGGTAGCCATAGTTATAATTAGATCGGACTGAATAAAGTTAAAATTTCAAAGTTTAAGTCTGGAAAGGAAGAAATTAAAGGCAGACAGAAAGACACTGTGTCTTACATGTCCACAGGCAGAAGGTGGAGTCCCCTATTATAATCTCAAACATAATAAGCATTCTTACAACAAGAAAATGCAAAGGATAGTACCCTGAAAGTAAAAAAAATTAGCTAATTCTGGAACTACACAGGTGACACTGCATTTGCAGAGGATTGCTAGCTTCACACCCCTGTACAGATTTTGCATGATCATAATGAGTAAATCCAACAACTCTGTGTTTTTATTTTTAATAAACAATTACCCCTTCAGCCTCAATGCTCTTAAAAATGTTTGATTCAGTTATCATCAAACAACTATCAGTTAATTGGAATGTAAATTCTATGTTAAAATATGAAATAAAAACACTGAGGGCATTAATAAAATTACTGTATTATCTAAGCAACACACACAAAATGCTGGTGGAACGCAGCAGGCCAGGCAGCATCTATAGGAAGAAGTACGGTTGATGTTTTGGGTCGAGACCCATCATCAGGACTAACGAAAAAAAGAGATGGAGAGAGATTTGAAAGTGGGAGGGGGAGGGGGAGGGGGATACCCAAAATCCCAAAATGATAGGAAAAGACAGGAGGGGGAGGGATGAAGCTAAGAGCTGGGAAGATGATTGGCAAAAGGGATACAAGGCTGGAGAAGGGCTTGAATTTCCAGCATCTGCAGATTTTCTCATGTTTACTGCATTATACAGTTGGATTTTTAGATAAGTGTCTTGTTAGAACTTTTTCCTGACTTCACCTCTCTTTTATATAGTTGCAGAAAATACAGAGGTTGAAGACCCACATTCCAAAGTTCCGGAACAGCTACTTTCCTACAATCAACAGCTTCTTGAAGTGTTCCGAAATACCCTCATCCTACCTCACCAATTGAACAACTGACAATCTGTTGCACTACCACCGATTTATGTTTGATTGTGTGAAAAATGACATGTTTTTTAAAAAGTGCAGTCCTTTTCTTCACTGTTGTATAAATTGTACTCAGTGGCCACTTCATTAGATACCTCTTGTACCTTATAAAGTGGCCACTGAATGTGTATTCGTGGTCTTGTGTGCTGTAACCCATCCCCTTCAAGGTTCGATGTATTGTGCATTGAAAGATGCTCTTCTGTGTACCACTGTTGTAACGCAGAGTTATTTGAGTTCCTGTTGACTTTCTGCCAACTTGAACCAGTTTGGCTCCTATGACCTCTCTCACTGGATATTTTTTTATTTTTCATACCATTCTTTGTAAACTCTAGGGCAATGGGCCCCAGCCTGAGGTACAGACTCCTTGCTTTGTGGTATTGGTCCACGGCATAAAAAAGGTTGGGAACCCCTGCCTGAGACTATTGTGCATGAAAATCCCAGATACAGCAGTATCTGAAATATTCAAACCAACTGATCAGAAACAACTATCGTTCCATGGTCAAAGCTGATAGAACCTTTTCACCATCACTGTATGCTTTTCTGAATTGATTTACTGGCATGATTGACTGTTTAGATAATTGCATTAACAAGCAGGTGCAATGTGTACCTAATAAATCGGCCACTGAGTGTATGATCTGTGTGTTGGGCCTCTGTTGTAAATTTTTCTTTGTGCCTGTACTTCACTGTTTCTGTACATGTGAAAGTAAACTTAACTAAATATAGCAGCAATTTTTTTAAAATTCAGGTTTATGAACATGCTGCTCAATATTATAAATTTCCTGGTAAACCTGTAACCAGGGACTGTAGGAAATGGAACCACACATTTAAGCAGAATGTGAGAATCAGGACCAAACTGAATTGAACAGAAAGACAGGAACTAGACACCTAAAAACAAAGGGAACCCAGCAAACGTTACCTGTTGAGCTAGATGTCAAATCATCAGGACTCTTCAATTGTCAGATTATTGGAGTTTTAATGTAATTAAACTGGGGTCTGCCAGTTTCACACCAATCAATGCAAGCACAATTTCAAACAGTAATTACTGAAGAACATGCGTAATATGTTACAGGTTCACATCTTGTATCAGACAGTTTGATGTTGAATAGCTCGTGCTTACACAATTTCATCAAGTTTGGTAACAGCTGAATTACATACTGTCTATCATTTTCCTCACTTCTGGTAACTGGATTTAGCCTTAAATCTTGCTCTGTTAAATTGATCAGATGACGCAAACTAGAAATTTTTCAAAGCTGGCATGTTATTAAGGTACAAGTTTAATTTTTCCAGTGATTACAAACACTCCAAACCAGACACAAGACATACAAATGGTCACTCATGAAACAACTGACACTTTTGAATTTAATATTGCACTTGCATAAGAAATAATGCGAACATTTTAAAATCAACTGTGATAACAAATTATGTTTCAAATCTGTCAGAAATAGAATTAAACAGGGGATTTAATATTGTTTTAATTGTAAGAACTGTTACAATAATATCTTCCCAAAAAAAATCTACACTACTGTTTGCTATCAGACCCACACACTCAGCTAACTTTCATACCTTTTTGGATTTCAAATGCACATGAATATTTCTGATATTCCAGAGAATTGAAAATGCTATTAAAATTAATTGGGGGGATTAAAATATTCTTAGATGTTTCAAAATATGAAACAAGAATAAATGAAACAATAGAAATTCTTAAAATTATTAGGTATTTATGTGAATTTAGCGTTTTCCATTTCCATTAAATGAATGGACTCACTGATCCCAATTTATTCCATGGCATCTACTTGATCATTGTGTCCACCAATGTCAGCTTGGGAAAATCCTGGGAAAAAGATGCCTTTAAGTTCAGTAACCTTCATGATAAAGACACCTATACTGAGAAATAATGGCAATTCAGCATCAACCTGTTTCCATTTCCCTTCAAGTTCGGCCCGTTCGATCTAATCGTCAAGCTGAAATTGACTTGTGAGTTGTAGTATTTTACAAAGTCACTAGTCAGATTTAACACAAATATTTGCCATATAGTTCCCATCGTCATGCTGGATCTTTGCAGCACAGCATCACTGAAGTCTGATTTCCAAGGGCTGGCATGAAGTAAGTATTGCCCAGATGACAATGTCACTGTCTGTTCACTCTGAACTTTTACAGTGTGAACTGTTCTGAACATGTGCACGTAATGTCTGTGTCACAAAACCACTCAATTCCCTATTGCTGTCAACTGTTCTGAACATGTGCACGTAATGTCTGTGTCACTAAACCATCCAATTCCCCATTGCAGTCAACTGTTCTGAACATGTGCACGTAATGTCTGTGTCACTAAACCATCCAATTCCCCATTGCTGTCAACTGTTCTGAACATGTGCACGTAATGTCTGTGTCACTAAACCATTCAATTCCCCATTGCTGTCAATTGTTCTGAACATGTGCACATAATGTCTGTGTCACTAAACCACTCAATTCCCCATTGCTGTCAATTGTTCTGAACATGTGCACGTAACGTCTGTGTCACTAAACCATTCAATTCCCCATTGCTGTCAACTGTTCTAAACATGTGCACGTAATGTCTGTGTCACTAAACCATTCAATTCCCCATTGCAGTCAACTGTTCTAAACATGTGCACGTAATGTCTGTGTCACTAAACCATTCAATTCCCCATTGCAGTCAACTGTTCTAAACATGTGCACGTAATGTCTGTGTCACTAAACCATCCAATTCCCCATTGCAGTCAACTGTTCTAAACATGTGCACGTAATGTCTGTGTCACAAAACCATCCAATTCCCCATTGCTGTCAACTGTTCTAAACATGGGCACATGTATTCTGCCAAAACTGAAAGGAGATGACTGGAACATAAGAAACAAACAGGAGTTGGCCATTCAGCCTCTCGTGTCTTCTCTGCCAAGGCTGATTTTTCACTTCAGCACCATTTTCCTTCACTTACCCCGAATCTTTCAATTCCCCTGCTACAAAACAAAACATACTTTGTGAACTTGTTCTGTACTCATTCAGTCTTTGTCTGATAGTCTGCGGAGCTGAAATGAATGACTAACACAAGATTAAATTTCTCATTGCTCTTTGTAAACAACAGTGGATAAAGAAAGATCACAGAATGTCATTGGTTCTGCAATAAATAATGAACAAAGCTTGCTATTGCCATTGCTGAGCATGTGGACACCAGGGTATAAGGAACAGTTTGACTCCAGATCTGCGTATTTAATAGTGCATTTAATTCAAGGCCTCACCACCTCCTTGTGCAATGGACCCTTGATTTTCTCAATTGTAGACTAGTCAGTTCAGACTGGCAACGTCTCCTCCACAAACTCCATCAGCACTGGTGCACCACATGGTTGTGTGCTAGCCCCTGGCTCTACTTGCTTTATACTTATGACCGTGAGGCTAAGCAAAGCTACAATCCCATATGTAAGTTTGCTGATGATACCACTGTCACTGGCTGAATCAAAGGTGGTGACAAATCAGCATACAGGAGGGAGATTTAAAACTGACTGAGTAGTGCCACAACAAACTCTCAGTGTCAGTAAGACCAGGGAGCTGATTATTGACTACTGGAGGTGTACGAGTCAGTTCTCATTGGGGATCAGGTGTGGAGAAGGGCAGCAAATTTATATTCCTTGGTGTTAGCATTTCACAGAAAAGTTGAGAGGAATTTCACATCTGTGCAATTGCTAAGAAATCATTGCAGCACATCTACTTCCTGCAAAGATTTGGCATGACATCTAAAACTCTGACAAACTTCGATAGATCAGTTGTGGAGAGAATGTTGACTGGTTGCACCATGGCCTGGTATGAAAACTCCTGTGAATATGCCCAGTCCACCACAAGTAAAGCACAGGTGAGGACAAGAGGAACCCTATCCCTGGTAGGGTGGTGGGAGGATGAGGTAAGAGCAGACGTGCATGAAATGGAAGAGATGAGGTTGAGGGCAGTGTTTATGGTGGAGGAAGGGAAGCCCCTTTCTTTGAAAAAGGAGCAGATCTTCCTCGTTCTAGAATTAAAGCCTCATCCTGAGAGCAGATGTCATGGAGACGGAGGAATTGAGAGAATGGGATGGTGTTTTTACGAGGAACAGGGTGGGAAGAGTTATAGTCCATGTAGCTGCGAGAGTCCATGGGTTTATTATAGACATCAGTGGATAAGCTGTCTCCAGAGATAGGGACAGTGAGATCGAGAAAGGGGAGGGAGGTGTTGAAAATGGACCAGGCAAATTTGGGGGCAGGATGGAAGTTGGAGGCAAATTCATCCACTTTGCCTCCAACTTCAACTAAAATTCCACACTTTTCCTCCGCTACATCGACGACTGCATTGATGCTGCTTCCTGCACTCCACGCTGAATTCGTCGACTTCATCCACTTGGCTTCCAACCCCTTACTGCTTATTTCTCAGCAGCTATCAGTGAAAAAAGTCATTGTATTTTGAACACAAATACATGCAACTGACGATATTTTAACACTTGTTCATTTAAGCATGGCATAACGTCTAATAGCCACACAAGTGCCCATGACTGATGCTCCTGCTCCAATTAAGCAGCATAGTACCCCAAGTAATCAAACGGAGTCCTGGCAATTCTCTCACTTTGTTTCTGTTCTTTAAGTGTTGTCCCAAATAAGCAGCTGCCCTGATAACTGATGGCCCAATTAACCGGAATCCACTGTACATTCCATCCCAAGTGCTACATAAAGCTACTGAACATAAAGACTAAACCATGAACATAAATAGACACTCTGGGATCTTGTGGTCAAAGCAATTAATGGACACCAGTTTATGTATGCACACCCTAAATATTAACAAGTAGCTGCCCATCTTTAACTTCTGACCAGCAAATAGTAACATTTCTTTAAATAAATTGACTTCCTGGTGAAGAAACAGATTTTCCTCTCTGGCTGTAGAGGAGGCTAGTTTGTCCTTTCCAAAGGGTCCGTTGTTCTACTGTATGTGTGATAACAATGTACAGTAATATATACATCCAAATAAATGTTAAAGTTCAGTTTCATGCGTTATATGGGCTTATTTCCATTTCAGAGGAAATCAGTGCAGTGTATACAGATGCAATATACTCTCAAGGACTGACCTTGGTACCTGGTATGATTCTGATACATTAACTGTAATATAGTGTTCTGTTCAGAATTATCAGCTTCAATAAAAGATGTTCTGTTTAAGTTCTCTCTCAGCCTGATTGCCTATGTTTGCACCAACACAAATGACATCGAAAGTCATTAAAGAACTCAATTGTCATGTTAAGTGAATTCTTCATACATAAATATTAGTAAAGTCATATTTCATTAGCAAAGTAAATATAGAAACATAGAAACATAGAAAATAGGTGCAGGAGTAGGCCATTCGGCCCTTCGAGCCTGCACCACCATTCAGTATGATCATGGCTGATCATCCAACTCAGAACCCTGTACCAGCCTTCCCTCCATACCCCCTGATCCCTTTAGCCACAAGGGCCATATCTAACTCCCTCTTAAATATAGCCAATGAACTGGCCTCAACTGTTTCCTATGGCAGAGAATTCCACAGATTCACCACTCCTTGTGTGAAGAAGTTTTTCCTAATCTCGGTCCTAAAAGGCTTCCCCTTTATCCTCAAACAAACAGGAAGTTATATTATTATCATTTACCCCTCGTTCTGGACTTCCCCAACATAGGGAACAATCTTCTTGCATCTAGCCTGTCCAATCCCTTTAGGATTTTATACGTTTCAATCAGATCCCCCCTCAATCTTCTAAATTCCAACTAGTATAACCCTAGTTCATCCAGTCTTTCATCATATGAAAGTCCTACCATCCCAGGAATCAATCTGGTGAACCTTCTTTGTACTCCCTCTATGGCAAGGATGTCTTTCCTCAGATTAGGGGATCAAAACTGCACACAATGTATTTTTGAGAAGTGAAAAGTGCCTGGAATCCAAAGGTCATATTTTGAGAGGCTCAAAACTGTTTTCCTTTTCAACATAGAGATAATACACTGCAGCAAATATCAGGAGTAGAGGTATACACACCATGAGACTTCAAAGTTTGGAAGTTATATTATTATCATATACACCAAGGGGCAATGAAATTCTTGGTTCACTTAAACCTCACAGACTAAACAAGATACTGTAAAAGTTTGTGTTGTAAAAATTGGACAACTGCAGATGCTGGTCAGAAATAAAATCAGAAACTGCCCTAACCACACAAAAGCTCGGGTTAGGTCAGACAGCATCAGTAGGAGCAGAAAGAGTTAATACTTAAAATTGTCAATCCTCCATCAGGTCACTGACCTGAGACACCATCTCTGCTTCTCTTCCCAGAGATGCTGCCCAACCTGCTGAATGTTTCCTGAAATCTCTGTTTCTAATTCACAATCTGCCACATGGTACTGCATGCAGTTCAATATTTCTTCTATTTTTTTTGCAGCTGTGCGGACCAACCATTGTTCTGGGCAGGAAATTTTTGCACATCCTGAAAACTGTGTGACATTTTACATGTTAAGAAAATTCCAGCTGCACAGCAACAACGACTGCAGGGGAGTATTTCAACCATCAGTCTCTTGATCCAGAGGGGATAACTTCACTCAAATTCACTCAGCCCATCACTGAACTGTTACCACAAACTGTGGGCTCAGTTTCAAGGACTTTTCACCTCATGTTCTGATATTTAATTATTGCTTGCTTATTTATCTATCTGTCTGTCGATTTTTATTTTATTTATTTATCCAATTCTGTAATTATTTAATATTCCTTCTTTTTGCATTTGCAGTTTGTTGTCCTGAACACATTGGTTGATGCTCCGTCCTGTTGGTAAGCCTTTCATTGATTCCATTGTGTTTCTTGTATTTACTGTGATTGCCCACAAGAAAATGAATCTCAGGATTGTATATATGTACTTTGATAATAATATTTACTTCCAAGTTTGAATTTTGAACTTTGAACTTTGTATCTTTAAAATTTCACTCCTCAATCATGTCATGCCTGGAGGTTTACTGGCAGTAGGCTGTTTGTATGTTTGTGTTATTTAAGCTGGAGTAATTTATTTTTTCCCTGTGAGAAAGAAACCAGTTAAACTCCAAAAATCTGGCTTGCTCGGGATTTTAATGGTGCAGAACTAGTTGGATTTCAATATTATCGAATGTTATTTCTAGTAATATTATTCCAACATACTTTTAAGCATTTTATTTGGTGAAACACAGGATTATAATAAATTTTTCAGGAAAAATTAAAGTGGAACATACGAAGCCGTTGGGTCAGGGAGTGGAAAAGAAAATGTGACGAATATCGCTTGGTGAGCCAGATGTCAAACAGTGGGGACTTCTGAACCATTGAGTGGTAGATGGTCAGATGTTTGACAATTTCCTGGTGGTTTTGCATCATTTGGAAGATTTGAGCAGACCCTTCCTGTCATTGAATAGCCACTGCTTGAGAAACACAGTTTAAATTGCAAATGTGTAATCTTGTTCAGAATCTCTTTGAATTATTACTAAAATAGTTTTTTCTCTCAATGTGGTTTGCTATGAAACTGAGACTTTGTGAATAACCTCTCTCCCAAGACTATGCTTCAACTACTAAATTGGAAGAGTATATCCAGACAATATTAAGTACGAAGTATGTTAATGACAGTTAAATAATATGAAAAGGGAATGATCCTAATTCAACAAGGAGCATGATTTCCCTTGTCTTCAACAATCATTCATTATGAAATCTTTTGGATATCTGCACTATCAAGCTGTGCTGGGTTCTCTTTTATATCGTTTTTGTGTGAGTTTTCTAGCTTTTATTTAATTGTGAATACTAATTCTAATTACCTAAAGGGCAAAAAGTATTTGTTTTTCTGTTTTTTAAAAAAATTCTTAATGTTTTCTATTATTAATTGGTATCATATTGGCTTGATTAAAACTGAATGATTTAAATATAATTGGTAACTAAAATTGACACATATATACTACATGTATACTAAACAAACTAGTTTGCCGAACAAAAACTTATATGAAGTTGTAAACTTCTAAGAATTTCCTATAAAGTAGATGATATTTTTGAGGTACCCCTGCACAGGTTATAAAGTTAAAAAGTTAGTAAAATACTATAACGTTATTTTTGCAAAGTATTGAAAGTAATTAGTGAAACAATTAACAATTTATATTGTTTTAACTGGATTTTAACACGATGAATAGAAACAACATTTTTGTTTGCTCTACTTCTGATTTTTAAGACTAGTTTAAAGGAAAAGCTGATGTTTCTTTCTGAAGTTAGATGTATCAGGAAATCTTAAGCTGTAAAGGTACAAAGCCTTTCTAGAAAAATGTAAAATAATGTCTGAGTATTTTTCAACCTAGTAGAAACTTTAGTTTATATTTAATGAAATATTTTGGTCAGATATCATACAAAACTGATAAAAGTCTTGTTTTTCCTCATTGAACACATAACTAATTGAATGTAACTTTATTCATTAAGCAGTACCGTAGTAGAAAAGGACCTCAGAGAAAGGAGTGAACTGAAATAAGGAAAGCATTTTCTTAACAAGCACACCGAGGAAAGTTCACCACAGCTTCTCTCAAAAAATTCATGAACGTTAGTAATGTAAATGATCAAGAGTTGAACTGCACTGCCAGAGCAATCACATATTCATTTCTAGAGGTTTAAGAGCAGGGATGTGATGTTGAGGCTCTATAAGGTACTCGTGAGACCACACTTGGAGTATTGTGTGCAGTTTTGGGCTCCTTATTTTAGAAAGGATATACTGACATTGGAAAGGGTTCAGGGAAGATTCACGAGAAAGACTCCAGGAATGAAAGGTTTACTGGATGCGGAATGTCTGGCAGCTCTTGGGCTGTTTTCTCTGGAGTTCAGGAGAATGGGGGTATCTCATAGAAACATTCTCAATGTTAAAGAGCCTGAACAGATTAGATATGGCAAAGTGATTTCCCATTTTGGGAGCCTTGGAGAAGAGGGCAGAACTTCTGGATTGAAAGACGTCCTTTTAGAACTGAGATGCAGAGAAATTACTTTAGTCAGAGGGTGGTAAATCTGTGGAATTTGTTGTCACAAGCGGCTGTGGAGGCCAAGTCATTGGGTGTATTTAAGGCAGAGATAGATAGGTTTTTGATTAAGCAGGAAATCAAAGGTTTGGGGTGAAAGCAGGGTACTAGGGATGATTGGAAGAACTGGATCAGCCCATGATTGAATGGCGGAGCAGACTCGATGGGCCAAATGGCCTACTTCTTAAGGTCTTATGGTTTTTATCTTTTCCTTGTCATGCACATGAAAACAATGAGACAGAAGACACACTGTAGGAGCAGAATTGGGCACCTTGGTCCATTGAGTCTCCTCTGCCGTTCCATCTTGTGGGATAAAATCTTTCCTGACGAAGGGAATCACTCTGCTTGGCAGGTGAGGCTTGTGGCTGTGAAACAACTTCAGGTTCTGGGGCTTCCTCAGTGGTGGTCGTAGGAGTTGATTCTGGGACTGCTGGAAGTGGTTCTGATAGCAGTAGCGAACTTTCTTTTCTAACAATTGACTCTGCTCTCCTCAACTGACTGACGTTTCCTCTCCGGATGGTATCAGACACAACCTCCACTGTGTAGGAGAGTGGTCCAGTTCTATCCTTAATACTTCTGAGCACCCACCTCTGATCAGCTCTACAGCCCCTCGCCTGAAATTTCAGGGAGCTACGTAAAAAGCTGAAAAACAGGACCTCCAGGATAGTAATCTCTGGACAGCTGCCTGTGCCAAGTGCCAGTGAGGGTGAGGATAAGATGATTTCGCAGTTGAATGTGTGGCTGAGGAACTGGGGCAGAGGGCAGGAGTTCAGATTTATGCATCACTAGGATCGCCTCTGGGGAAGCTGTACAAAAGGAATGGGTTACACCTGAACCTGAAGATGTTCAATATCCTTACGGGCAGGTTGATTGGAGCTGTTCTGGTGGGTTTATACTAATTTGGCAGGGGGATGGGATAGTGCTGAAGATGAGGTAGTTGGTTTACAAATAGAGGTGATGTGTTGTCAGATTTCTAGCAAGGAGCGGCTGATGACAGGGAAAATTGCAGTCAACAGGATGAGTTCTAATGTAAAAGCTGGACAAATTGAAAAGGATGAAAATAGGACTGAAGGTGTGCTATCTGAATGCGTGCAGTGTACAGAATAAGGTAGGTGAATTTGTGGCACAGTTACAGATTGGCACGTATGATGTTGTAAGCATCATTCAATCGTGACTGAAGATTATACCTGGGAGCTTCATGTCCTTTCATTACAATGTGAATCCTTGGACAGGCGGGAAGACACAAGGGGTGGTGTTGCTCTGTTGGCAAAATATAAAATCAAATCATTCGAAAGAGGTGACATTGGGTCAGCAGGTGTTGAATCATTGTGGGTAGAGCTAAGGAAGTGCAAGGGTAAAGAGACCCTCATGGGAGTTACGGTATATACTGACCCACAAGCATTAGTAAGGACGTGGCCTATAAAGTGCAAAGTGAGGTAGAAAATATATGCCAAAAGGGCAATGTTACAGTAGTCATTGGGGATTTCAATATGCAGGTAGATTTGGAAGATCATGTTGGTGCTAGATTCCAAGAGAGGGAATTTTGAGAAAATGTACGAGGTGGCTTTTCAGAGCAGTTCATGGTTAAGCCCACTAGGGGATCGGCTATTCTGGACTGGATGTTGTGCAAAGAACTGTAATTGAATAGCGAGCTTAAGGTAAAAGAACCCTTTGGGGAAGGTGATCATAATATGATTGAATTCACCCTGACATTTGACAAGGAGAAGCTAAAGTCAGTCGTATCAGTATTACAGTGGAGTAAAGTGAATTACTGAGGGATGAGAAAGGAGTTGGCCAGAAATGATTGGAAAAGAACACTGGAAGGGATAACAGCAGAAATGCAATGGCTGGAATTTCTGGAAGCAATCGGAAGGCACAGGATATATACTTCCCAAAGAAGAAGTATTCTAAAGGCAAGATAACACAGCCGTGGCTGACAAAAGAAGTCAAAGCCAACATCAAAGCCAAAGAGAGGGCATATAATAGAGTAAAAATTAGTGGGAAGTTAGAGGATTGGGAAGATTTTAGAAACAAACAAGGCAAGTAAAAAAGTCAATAAGAAGGTAAAGTTGAACTATGAAAACAAGCTAGCCAATAATATTAATAATGATACCAAAAGTTTCTTCAGATACACAAAGTGTAAAAGAGTGGTGTGAGTGGATATTGGACTGCTGAAAAACGATGCTGGAGAGGTAGTTATGGTGGTCAGGGAAATCGCAGATGAACTGAATAAGTATTTTATATCAGACTTCAGTGTGAAAGACTCTAGCAGTATGGTGGAAGTTCCAAGTGTCAGGGGTCATGAAGTGAGAGAAGTTACCATTATGGTGGAGAAGGTTCTTGGGGAACTGACAGGTCTGAAGGTAGATAAGTCACCTGGACTAGATGGTATACACCCCAAGCTTTTGAAAGAGGTGGCTGAAAAGATTGTGGAGGTATAAGTCATGATCTTCAAGAAGCACTAGATTCTGAAATGGTTCCAGAAAAAGGAAAATTGCAAATGTCACTCCACACTTCAAGAAGGGAGAGAGGCAGAAGAAAGCAATTTGCAGGCCAGTGGTTGGAAAGATGCTGAAGTCGATTGTCAAGGATGTGGTTTCAGGGTACTTGGAGGCATATCATAAAATAGGCCATAGTCAGCATGGTTCAAGGGAAAATCTTGCCTGACAAATCTGTTGGAAAACTTTGAAGAAATGACAAACAGGATATACAAAGGGAAATCAGTGGATGTTGAGAAGGCCTTGGATTTTCAGAAGGCCTTTGACAAGGTGCCACACATGAGGCTGCTTAACAAGCTATGAGCCCATGGTATAACAGGAAAGATTTGAGCATGGATAAAACAGAGGCTGGCTGGGAACAAAGGAAGCCTTTATTTTTCTTTTTCTTTCAAAGGAGGCTGGTGACTAGTGGTGCTCCACAGGGGTCTGGTGATGAAGGCAAATGCAATGTTGCCATTCATTTCAAGAGGACTAGAACATAAAAGTAAGGCTGGTGAGACGTCACTTGGAGTATTGTAATAGTTCTGAACGCATAATCTGAGAAAGGATATGCTGAAACTGGTGAAGGTTCAAACTAGGTTCACAACAATGATTCCAAGTTTGAAAGGCTGGTGGAGAAGATGTTTCAGATGATGGGCTTCTCAGCTTCGTACATATCATCACTGGACTCAATGCATGGATGCCTGCAACCTGTTGAAGTGCAGTTCTCTTATGGTACTGACACACCAGCAGCCGCACCTTCCACATACTGATGTGTTTTTTTCTGCAATCAATTGAAACTCCTTGACTGCTCACAGGTGATCTCCATTTATCCAATTATGTGACTTCTTAAAACCAATTGGCTGCCCCAGTGGCGATTTTGTGTGTCCTATATTTAAGCAAATTATTGTTTTATATTTGTAATTAAATCTGATCCCTTTGTCAAGATATCTTTTCATCTTGACACAATAGTATCTTTTCCTGTTGATCACCAAAAAAAACAAATCCACTGTGATGCAATAAATGACAAAAACAAAAAACGATGAACACAAAAGCTTCCAAGGGGGGTGAATACATTTTATAGGCACTGTCGGAGCTGACTAAGGCCATTTGGCCCATTGAATTTGTCCCACCATTTCATCATGGCTGATCAATTTTTCCTTTCAGCCACAATTACCAGCCTTCGCCCCTTAGCCCTTCATGCCCGGACCAATCAAGAATCTATCTACCTTTCCCTTTAATATACATACGGGCTCGGCCTCCAAAGCCGCCCTTGGCAAGGAATTCTACAGATTCACTACTCTCTGGCTGAAGAAATTCCTCCTCATCTCCGTTCTAAAATGATGCCCCTCTATTCTGAGGTTGTGCACCAGTTGTGTAGATGTTTTGCATGTCCAAAAGGTTACAAACAATTAAGGCTGCATAAATACATTGATGAAGACTTGGCACACTGGTATATACTGGATACTCTATACAGACAGAATCTCAGTAGATACAGACTCTACCTATAGATTCTTCCAGCGGTCACAGTCATAGTTACTCCATTGTTCCATACTACAAACTCAAAAAGAAAGCACTTCCAGTAAAACTCCAATTGTCCACCACACTCAGAACTTTGGTGGTGCCAGACTAACTGAACTTCTGGATGTCTATTAACAAGTATCATCACTATGCAGATCATGCCATCTTCTTAATGCAGGAAGTACAGAAACATAAAATCCCACATCCCAAAATTCAGGAACAGCGACTTTCCTACAACCATTAGTTGCTTGAACTGTTCTATTTCAGCAATTGAACAATTAACAAACTCTTGCACCACCATTGATGTGTGTCTGATTGTGGAAACATGACATGTAAAATAAATCACAGTCACTTTCTTCACTATCTGTACAAATTACACTCAGTCACCACTGAATGTCTGTTCATGGCCTTTTGCTGCTGTAGAACATCCACTTCAAGGTCCAACTAATTGTGCAGTCAGAGATGCTCTTCTGCATACCACTATTGTAACATATTGTTACTTGACTTTCTGTTGCATTTCCATCAGTTTGAAATAGTTGGGTAGCTCTCCTCTGACCTCTCTCATTTACAAGATGTCTTTGTGCACTGAACTGCTGCTCACTGGATATTTTTTGTTTTTCCACACAATTCTCTGTAAACTCTCAACACGTCTTCCCATCTCTACCTTAATGGTGATAGAGTTCCTCTTGTTCCCACCTACCACCCGATGATCCTACATATCCAACACAACATCCTCCGCACTACCGCCTCCCCAAAAGCATGCTACCACTAAAGGTATTTTACCAACTTCCCACCCTGATTTTTCACAGGGATCACGTACTCCTTGATTTCCTTGTCCATTCATCCATCCCCACTGCTGTCCTAAGTGCTACACCTCTCTGTTCGTGTACTCCCTTCCCCTCCACTCAGGGTCCCAAACAGTCCCTCCAGGTGAGGCAATATTTAACCAGTGAAAATGCTGGAGTCATCTATTGTGGCTGGTACTCCCAATGCAGCCTCCTCTATAATGGTGAGACCCGTGGTAAACGGGGGGACAGCTTCATCATGCACCTCTGATCCAACCGCTGATAGTGGTATTTCACAGTGGCAAAGCATTTTAATTCTAATTCATTTCCCATTCCAACATATTTTTTATTACCATTTCCGGTAATAAAAAATGGTCCACTCTTCTTTCCTATCAGATTCCTTCAGTTCCAGCCCTTTAACTTTGCCAAGCACCTGGCTTCACCTCACACCTTCTAGCGTGTCTCTTTCCACTTTTTATTCTGGCAACTACCCCCTTCATTTTCAGAACTGAAGAAGGGCCTCAGCCCAAAAAATCAACTATTTATTCATTTCCATATATGCTGCCAGATTTGCTAAGTTCCTTCAGCATTTCCTGTGTATAACTCCAGAGACTGTTGTGCATGAAAATCCCAGGTGATCAGCAGTTTCTGAGATACACAAGCCACACTATCTGGCACCAACAATCATTCCATGGTCAAAGTCAGCAGAACCTCTTGACCATATCTATATGCTTTTATGCAGAGTTGCTGCCATGATTGTCTGAGTAGATATTTGCATTAACGAGCAGGCACATATGTGTACCTAATAAATAGGCCACTGAGTGTATGATCTGCACGTTGGGCTGCTGTTGTAAATTTTTCATTGTACCTGTACCTTAACTCACTAATAGCAGCATTTTTACAAATTCAGGTTCATTAAGAAATTGCACTGTATTATAAATTTCCTGGTAAACATGGTAACCAGGGACTGTAGGAAGTGGAACCACGCACAGTTTAAGCAGAACATAGGAATCAGGACCAATGTAAATTGAACGGAACCACAGAAACTGGACACCTAACAACAAAGGGAACCTAGCAAACGTTACCCGGTGAGCCAGATGTCAAATCATCAGGACTGTTCACTGGTCAGATTATTGGAATTTTAAAGTAATTAAACTCAGGTATGCCGGTTTCACACCAATCAATGCAAACACAATTTGAAATAGTAATGACTTAAGAATATGCAAAATATGTTACCAGTTCAAATCTTTTATCAGACAATTTGATGTTGAATAACTCATGCTTACCCAATTTCATCAAATTAGGTAACAGGCGTATAGTCATAGTCATACTTTATTGATCCCGGGGGAAATTGGTTTTTGTTACAGTTGCACCATAAATAATAAATAGTAGTGAAACCATGAATAGTTAAATAGTAATAAGTAAATTATGCCAGGGAGTAAGTCCAGGACCAGCCTATTGGCTCAGGGTGTCTGACCCTCCAAGGGAGGAGTTGGAAAGTTTGATGGCGACAGGCAGGAATTTCCTATGACACTCTGTGTTGCATCTCGGTGGAATGAGTCTCTGGCTGAATGTACTCCTGTGCCCAACCAGTACATTATGTAGTGGATGGGAGACATTGTCCAAGATGGCATGCAACTTGGACAGCATCCTCTTTTCAGACACCACCGTCAGAGAGTCCAGTTCCATCCCCACAACATCACTGGCCTTCCAAATGAGTTTGTTGATTCTGTTGGCGTCCGCTACCCTCAGCCTGCTGCCCCGGCACACAACAGCAAACATGATCGCACTGGCCACCACAGACTCGTAGAACATCCTCAGCATCGTCCGGCAGATGTTAAAGGACCTCAGTCTCCTCAGGAAATAGAGACATACTGCCTATAATTCTTCTCACTCCTGGTAACTGGATTTGCTGTAAATCTAGCACTGATTAGATGGCACAAGCTGGATACTTTTTTCAAAGATGGCTCATTAAGGTACAAATTTAATTTTCACAGTGGGTAGAAACACTTCAAACCTTACACAAGGAAAGACATACAAATGGTCATTCATGAAACAACTGACACTTTTTAATTTAATATTGCACTTTCATATTTTACCCCAAGAAATACTGTTAACATTTTAGAATCAACTATGATAACAAATTACATTTCAATAGAATTAAACAGGAGATTAAATCAATTTTAATTGTTAAAACTTTTACAATAAGATTTACCCAAAGCCCAAAAATTTTTACTACTGTTGACGATGAGACCCACAGACTTAACCAACTTCACCAACTTCCATACTTTTCAGGGTTTTGAAAATCGATGAATATTTCTGATATTCCAAATGGCAGATTACATAATTTTCACATTGTTACACCTGTTGCAATCCGTCACAATAAGATCTGCCCAAGAAACAAAAATCTACACTACTGTTTGCTGTCAGACCCACACACTTAGCTAACTTTCATACCTTTCTGGATTTCACATGCACATCATATTTCTGATATTCTGAAGCATTGAAAATACTACTAAATTTATTGAGGAAATTAAAATATTTTAAAAACGGTTCAAACTATGAGACAAAATTAAACAAAACAGTTGAACTTCTTAAAATGATTAGGTATTTAAATGAACTTACCATTTTCAACTTCCATTTCCATTGAAATTAATGGACTCACTGATCCCAATTTAATCCATGGTATCTACCTGATTATTGCATCCACCAGTGTCAGCTTAGGAAAATCCTGGGAAAAAAGGCACCTTTAAGTTCAGTAACTTTCATGAGAAAGACACATGTACTAAGAAATAATGGCAATTCAGTATCAACCTGTTTCCATTTCCCATCAAGTTCAGCCCAGTAGATCTAATCGTCAAGTTGAAATTGACTTGTGCGTTGCAGCATTTTGCAAAGTCACTGGTCAGATTTAACACAAATAGCTACTGCCTAGTTACCATCGCCACACTGGATCTTTACAAGTACACTTCTGTTTCAAATCTTAACCGAACCTAACACCCTGAATCCTTTCTGTTAAAATAAAGATGATGCTGTTGGATTCTGGAGTATACCCAAAATAAACTTCAACAAAAAAAAAATTGAGAGAAGTACTTTTACTGCAGGTGTTTCTCTCCAAACACAAACTGCAAAATATAGAACACAATAAAACACATCAATAAATTCCAATAAAGATTTATCACCTGTTCATTTTATAATGATTGACAACCTTATTTAGGTAAACGGGGAACAATGGATACACCAGTTGTGGCTCAGGTAAAACTGATCCACATGCTACAAAGAGTAACTGGCTTCTCAGCATAGTACATATCATCCCTGGACTCAGTGTCTGGAAGCCTGCAACCTGCTCAAGTGAAGTTCTGTCACGGAACTACTGGTTACCTCTCAACATGATACAGCCCATCAAATTTTAGAGATTTCAGTGGAAATAACCTCCTCACATTTTCTGCATGTTTTGGGTATTAATATGATGCCATTAAGCAGAAATGATTGCAGATCCATGTAAAACTGCACCTCACAAACATTTCTGTCTGAACTCCATTAATCATTTAAATGAAAATTATAAATACTGAAGAACCCACATTCAGATACAAAGTGGAAGACATTACTTACTAAGGAGAATGGTACACTGACATTCAGACTGACAATGCAATTTCTTGACAAGTCCAAAGATCATTCTTTTGAAATTCAGAAAAGCATCGCTGTGAGACGCAATTATCACACGGTAGGATCCCTGCAGTGTCAGAGACTTCACTTCACCTATGGACAGAGCAAATAAGTTTCATGTGTCCTTCTTTTACTCCTTTACAAATGACATATTTCTGAAATACAATGTGCATTGACTCTTCCATGACTGTTTAAACGTCACAATTGCAATGTGTTTCATTAAAACATTGAAGAGGATCTTTAAACGTATTCTCAAATATTGTCCTGAGAAAATATAACTCACAGAATTATGTTCATTTGCAAATTAACTACCAATCAACTGTCAAGGAAAAGATATCTCTTATGCAGAAAATGACGGCAGGTCATGCAGTGATTTGCTACTTTCCATTGTCAGAATTTTTAAACACAGACAAAGTCATGAAAGAAGTCAAGGGGCACGTTATCTGACTTCTTCATACGTAAACATAAGTAAAGTCACTGGTATATTTCATCAGCAAAACAAAAGTATTTAGAAGTGAAAAGTGCATGGAGTGCAAAGGTAGTATTTTGAGAAGCTCAAAAGTAATTTTCTATTCGACATTGATGTAATACACTGCAGGAAATACCAAGAGTATAGGCAGTAATAATAATAATAATCATACTTTATTCATCCTGAGTGGGAATGTTTCATTACAACAGCAACATTTAAAAACACACTTAAGTGTGCAGACTTAACTGATAATGAAGTTTTGAATAACAATATACATCTCTGCGAGCGTGTATTAATACAAATATTTATATTTCAAATTAACTCCATTGTCTATGAACAGAAATATTCCTGTAACTTTTATTTTTGCCATTTGTATCACTGGGTGAAAATAATGACCTTAATCAGCCACAGTGATAAGCCGCATTGAATCTCAGTCATCCACTTGTGACCTCCAACGTCCACAATTTCAAAAGCCAAAGTATCCTTGAACTTCTGTTCCAGTGTCTCCAGGAACTGCAGATCATTCTGCAGCTCTTTGCTACCCCCAGCCAGGCAGGACATCATGCTTTGCTTGAATGTTTTTAATTTTGATGAATTGAATATTTGAGGGTCATTTATCCAAAAAACAACATAGAGTGTCTAACCTTTGTCATTACTGTGGGAATGTGGAGACTGGATTACCGCCTGGGATGGAGTCTCCAATGCATCGGATGCAAGGGACTGCAGAGGCTTTTAGACTCAGCCAGTTCCATCATGGCCACAGTCTCCTCACCAGCAAGGAGATCTTCAACAGGCTCTGTCTCAAGAAGGCCCATCCAGAATATTTACTTCACATTTCTACCATTGGTAAGGAGGTACTGTATAGGAGCCTGAAGACCTACACTCAACATTTTAGAAACTGCCAGATTTCTGAATGGGGAAAATGCTGGCACCATCAGAATCCAGGAATGTGTCTGACTAGAGTTCACGTCTCTAATTTCATCTCCACCGATTTGCTGGATTCTAGCTATTTCAATCACCCTGCCCATTGATCCACAGTGGCTTCAGAAATTCTAACTTAACATTTTAAAAATCCATATATCTGTCATCAAATTCTCCCACACTATCATTGGCCATTAGATTCAGCATACAATCTAAAGGCTCCAGGGGCTCCCACCCACACTTCATTACATCTGCGACACACACGTCCTTTCGACAACCTTTCATGACAGCACCTTCCGCCTCTGAGCAGAGTTTCCAGACTCCCTTCCTGTATATATAAACACAGGAGCAGGGACCTCCTTGATCATTTATTGAGATCATTGTTGATCGATGACGTACCCGCCAGGACCTCATATCCTTTAATACTTATCAATCTGAGGTTGAAATTGACAGTTGCGGAAAACTTCTACCATACTTTTGTTTGTGCAAGTGCTTTCTAACTATTCCACAGCAAGACTAGGATCTATTTTTAGAGATCCTCACCATTGGACTCCTCTACCCTGATAGAGAGATTTTCTTTCCAACTACCCTTTCAGCTTCCCATAACAGATTTGATGTTTTCATTGTCCTCTTTAACCAAGTAACTACAACCCCTTTTTGTGTCACTCGAAACCTACTACAAGAAATATATTTGAACTACTGGTGAACCAACATCAACTGAAAATAGACTATAAATTCAGTTCCATAAGGTCAGAAAGGACTTTCAAGGTGACTTCTGAAATTCAGACTGTGAAGTGAGGAAACTGAGAAAGGTGGGTTCTTTCTCAAACAAGATTTGCCAATGACATAATTTATCTGATGCAATTTCTCCAAAAAGGCTCTGCAGTGTGACTGCCGGCCAGGAGACTAAAAGCTTCTCCAGATGCTGATAATTATGGAGCTCTTTCCAATGAACGCAACTTTCTCGTGAAAAAGTTGGTAACAAAGGACTAATTGGATGAAATGAGGCACATTCTGAAAGGAAATGAAATTAGTACTGAAGAGACAATCACAGGAGAGTGGTCTGCATCAATTGCCTGTCAGTGATAGAATTCTTTTGTATTATAACTAGAGATGTCTGGGGGCAAAAACCTGAGCTACTTGCAAAGGACTCCATTCAGGTTTGGTGACCTGTGCAGACCGAGGAGGCAGCCCCTTTGATGGATCACCAGGCTGAATTGTCTCCTGAACCAGAGTTGGATATGAAGCTGCAAATACGTTAAATTTTGAAATCTCTCTGATATTGCCAGAGTACAGAGACTATATCAGTGTTCAGCATTTATTGCTGAATGTAGTATTTTTTATTGTATAATCCTATATGTTGCAATCCTACTTTGATTTCTTTTGATTTTTTTGATGGCTTTGTTAAATTAATTACTGTACATTGTTTTATACTAGTTGCAGTGTCACTTGCTTTTACTTTGGCTTTTTAAAGAGTGCTGGAATGTGCTGTCCCAAAAGTTAGCTTGTTTTTCTTTTCCTGGATGGGTCCGGCTCAACACAAACATGGTCAAGGCTAACTATTCTTTGTAGTTCAGGTCATCTTATCTCATAATGATGTGCACATGGATACCAATGGGATAGGTGGAAAGTTGAAAGAGGTCTTCCACAGTGAGTTGGAAACAGGCTTGATGCTCAACTGCCAGACATTTACAGCGTTCTGCTAATGTCCATCTCCATAAAGCAAATTGGTTCGAAGGTGATTGATGGATTCGGGAACACTATTTGCATTACATGGGACTGAATAGGCTATAGTGCTACAACAATTGTGAAAACCATTTTCAATCTGTACCTTTTCTATTTACTGAGATTGAGGTCCTCTAACATCTGCCGGACGATGTTGAGGATGTTCTACGAGTCAGTGGTGGCCAGTGCTATCATGTTTGCTGTTGTGTGCTGGGGCAGCAGGCTGAGGGTAGCAGACACCAACAGAATCAACAAACTCATTCGTAAGGCCAGTGATGTTGTGGGGATGGAACTGGACTCTCTGATGGTGGTGTCTGAAGAGAGGATGCTGTCCAAGTTGCATGCCATCTTGGACAATGTCTCCCATCCACTACATAATGTACTGGGTGGGCACAGGAGTACATTCAGCCAGAGACTCATTCCACCGAGATGCAACACAAAGCGTCATAGGAAGTCATTCTTGTCTGTGGCCATCAAACTTTACAACTCCTCCCTTGGAGGGTCAGACACCCTGAGCCAATAGGCTGGTCCTGGACTTATTTTCCTGGAATAATTTGCATATTACTATTTAACTATTTATGGTTTTATTACTATTTATTATTTATGGTGCAACTGTAATGAAAACCAATTTCCCCCAGGATCAATAAAGTATGACTATGACTATGACTATGACTATGACTTCAGCCAATAATCTGACCTTATATAACACAAGGCATCTTTGGAATAAATGTCTCCTATTATAGCAGAGTGACCTGCACCTTGTAATACCATATATTCACAGACATTTTCATACAAGGTCTTTCATCTAACCAACAGTAAAGCTACCGCTACAGAGCTAATTTCCATTGTATTTCTGCATTACTGTATAGTTGTCTGCTTTTCAAAATGTATCATCTAACAGTTGAGAAAAGTGGAAAAATATACTTTGCGAAACACCAAAATTTGTAAATATCAAATGTAAATGTTATCCTTCTGTACTTTGTGGTGTAGAATATCCATTATTAGGCCGGCATCAAATATCAGTTCATGCAGTGAGACTCATGAGGAACTTAAAATCCAAAATGCAGATATTTGCAAAATATAAAAAATGCAGAGAGCATGCAACATGTCAGGTTGCCTGTTACTGAGGAACAAGGATGTGCAAATTTGTAACCGTGCAAATTCGTAACCATGCAAAATATTTCTGTTTGGGAATTGCTGCGATAAAACCAAGGACGGCTGAAACCTTGAGCTGACAAATGCAGGATAATGGTAGAAGTTTGACAATATTTACATTACATATTTTACAGAATAACAAATATTCAGTCAACAAGCATCACACACACACCAGCGTAACATTGCTCATTTTACAGAGACTTCCACTTCCATTGAAAGATGAGTCAAGAACTAGAGACACTGAATAAGTTGAAAGTGCCTCATAGAAGGGGTGCATGTGTGTGATGTCAGTCCACCTGCAAGTTGCTGGGAGAAGCATTAACAGGCAGGTGAGGGAGGTATTGACTGCCAGAGAAGAAATATGGCAACACGTGCAAAATTTAAATTTGCCACTGGTTCTCAGAGAGTTAGATGCAGAGAAACAGGCACAATTTTTCTGTGCAGACAAGTTACCTAACTTACCTGCAACTAGTCCTATTTGTCTGCCTTTGACCTTTGTCCCTCTTAAGCCTTCCCTATCTATGCATTTCCTAAATATCATTTAAATGTTGTGATTGTACTCATGTCCTCCTGCAGATCATTCCACT
This sequence comes from Mobula hypostoma, assembly GCF_963921235.1. Taxonomy (NCBI): domain Eukaryota; kingdom Metazoa; phylum Chordata; class Chondrichthyes; order Myliobatiformes; family Myliobatidae; genus Mobula; species Mobula hypostoma. Next base: position 17,046,157 of record NC_086110.1, on the reverse strand, counting down.
CAACACTCTCTGTACAGGAAAAAGTTACTCCGCAGGCTCCTTTAAAATCTTACCCCTCTGAACTTTCGTCTGCGGATACCCTCTCTTCCCCAGGGAAAAGACTTTGGCTATTCAAACTTCTCAACACCCGTTATGATTTTATACACCTCTGTTTAGTCACTCCACAGCCTCCTACACTGCAGAGGAAGTGGCCCAGGCCTATCCAGCCTCAACTTATAAACCCAAGTCCTCCAGTCCCAGAAACATCCTGTTGACATCCTCCGCGGTTTAATGACATTCTTCCTATTACAGGGTGACCACAGATCGTATTCCAAATGTGGCCTTACCGATATTTTGTACAGCTGTAACATGATGTCCCAACTCCTGTATTCAATATTCTGACATGTGAAAGCAAACCTTCATCCCTCTGTCCATCTGTCTTGTAACTTTCAAGGAACGATGTAGCCATATTGTGTTTGAAGCCAATATAAATATGGCACAGTTCAAAGTGTTACAGCACTTAGCTTGGTGAATCATGCAATTTCTTGATCCATTAATTTCAAATGTGGGGCATCTCAATACCCGTGGATACTTCAGCAGAGAATCTCTGCCACCTCCTTTTCAATCTGCTTTGGGAAAGAGGATAAATAATTTGTGCTCCAACTCCTGAGAATGAGGAGGCCCATGTCAAAGAAACAGGACATACTCTCATCCCTGTAAGGAATTCATTTCAGCTTCTTTACTTTCTCATAATAGCACTAAAATACCTTCAGGAGAGGTGATAGGTCTGGGCGCAAAACATCAATTCCTTATTCTGCTCCATAGATGTTGCCAGACCTGTAGAGTTCCTCCAGCATTTTGTGTTGTTGCTCTGGATTTCGAGCATTCACAGAATCTCGTGTTTAAAATGTTGCTTGCATGGATTTTCAGAAAATGTTCAGACAAAATCAAAATCAAAGGGCCAGTTAGAAAAATGGAAACCCAAGGGTCACTGGTATCACGGAAAAGAAATAGGCTGAATGGCAAGAGCGAGTGGTAAATGGATATTTTTTCATGCTGGAGTATGATGAACCACGTCTAATCATCGTTATTTTCTGACATATATTGACATTGACATGGAGGTTAGGTATATTTTCAAATTTGCAGAAAACACCTCGCTTAGAAGTGTGTGAAACAGTAAGGAGGCTTGTGAAAGACTGTGATATGACTTCTACCCCACCGTTATAAAACTATTGAATTGTTTGATCACACTACAAGATGGATTCTTAACTTCACAAACCAGCTGGTTACGATTTTGTACCTCATTGTTCACCTGGACTGCATGTTCTCTGTACGTTGCATTTTTATTCAGCATTCTGTTATTGTTTTACCTTGTACTACTTTAATGCACTGTTGTAATGATATTGTAAGGCATTTTTCACTGTATCTGGTAACCAATTTCCCAGATTTGTCCCTTTTTCGCCTTGTTGGCGCTGTTTAAGCTCCGGGTCAGAGTGGACAGAAGTAGTTTTGTAGAATCATTCATCTGTGCCAAAAAACAAAATAAAAACTCTTTTGTATCATGTTTAAGCCGTACTTAGCTATGCTGCATTTACCTCAGTCTCCATTTCCTTCTGCATCGCACCCTAAATCAATTCACGTCCCGTATTCATTTGATCTCCCTCCTGCAAAACCACCAAACGTTTTGAACAAAATACTCATGTGCAACTCTGCACCCCCACCCTTGAAACACAGGCCGGCCTCTTGCCCTATGCGCACCATTGGAACACTTATGCATGTCACTGCATGTGCAACTTTGCAAACAGCACACCTAAGCTGCCCACGCACCCTCGTGCAACTTCCTTTCATTACTGGTGTGTGTGCTCCTTGGAGTCCAACCTCTGACCCCTGCGTGCACACCCGCGAATGTATGCACCAGATATATTGAAAGGAAATACAATTGAGGGGCAAGGGAATGAGAATAGGGCAAATGGATGTTACTATAGAGTTTGCACGGTATGGGAAATTAAATTCCCTCTTCTGCTGTGTGATTCGATATGTGTCAGTGGAACACACATCGAGCCAGACTGGCGAGGCACCGGTTGTGTCCGTCTCCCTTGACTTCCCAATTGTTCTGTCTGCAGTTGTTATTTGATGTTCAGAAGGGTTTCTAATGTCATGGACTTTGTTGTAAGAATGTGTGAATAGAGACAGTGTTCAAGAAAGGGGAGGGAGTTGCCAGAGATGGATTAACTGAATTTAAGGGCAGGGTGGAAGTTACTGGTGAAATTGATAAAATTGACAAGCTGAGCATGGGTGCATGAAACGGTGCCAATGCGATAATCACCGTAGCGGAGGCAGAGTGAGGGAGCATTATTGGGGAAGGTTTCAAACATAGACCGTTCCACATAACTGACGAAGAGGCAGGCTTAGCATGGGCCCATGCGAGCGCTCATGGCTGCCCCTCCGGTTTGGAGAAAGCGGGAGGAGCTGAAGGAAACATTGTTCTGGGTGAGGACCAGTTCTGCCAGATGGAGGAATATGTTAGTGGAGGAGCAGCAGTTAATTCTTTCATCACGAAAGAAGCAGAGGGCTTTGAGGCCTTCCTGATGATCTCATGGACCATAATCTCTATTTTGGAATTCAGCTTTGGTCCACCAAGGCCGTACACAATTGCCATAAGGCTTTCTGCCTTAATGTTCTTGAGTAGAAAAATTGTGCTGAGTAGCATGTTATCAGTGCTACTGAAAGGGTATTGTCCTTTTTTACTGTAGAAAATTGTGCCTCCAACATGAGCAGATCCAGTGGCTTGGGAGAAGGGATGATTGTCCAAGGGCCAAAAAAAAACAATGTGCAAAAGACAACAAACTGCAAATACAAGTGAGAGAAAATAAGTAAATAAAAAAGAACAACTATCGATAACATGAGAGAAAAGATTCTTGAATGCGAGTCCGTAGGTTGTGGGAACAGTTCAGTGATGGGGTGGTGAAGTTATCCACTCTGGTTCAAGAGCCGGATGGTTGGGGGGTAAAACTATTTCTGAACCTGGTAGTGTGTGTCCCAAGCTTCCTGTACCCCTCCTAATGGCAGCAGTGAGAAGAGAGCATGGCCTGGGTGGTGGGGGTCCTTGATGATGGGTTCTGCTTTACCGTGACAGCAGTTCTTATAGATGTGCTCAGTGGTGGTGAGGGCATTAAATGTGATCGACAGGGCCATATCCACTACTTTCTGTAGGAGTTTCCATTCAAGTGTATTGGTGTTTCTACAGCAGACCGTGACACAACTAGCCAATATACTCTCCACCACACATCCGTAGAGGTTTGTCAATTTGCCAGTCTTCCTAGCAGTCTCATGAATATCCTTGGACACATCCTATCAGTCCCTGCAGACTTATCCACTTTAATGTTTCTTTAAGAGACCCAATAATACCTCCTTCTGAGTCTGAAAATGCCGGAACATATCACAACAGACATCAATATCCTCCTTAGTAAATGCTGTTGTAAAGTTTTCACTTGGGACATGTCCGCACCCTTCACCTCCAAGCCTATGTTCCTTCCTTTATGATCCTCGAGTGTTCCTATACTCTCCCAAGTTATCCTCTTGCTCTTTATGTATGTTCAGAATGCTGTAAGGTTCCCTTTTCTACTACTTACCAAAGAATTTTCTTGGCCTCTCCTGGCTCTCCCAATTCCCTTCTTCAGTTCTTTTCTATCTTCTTTATAATCCTCACAAGCACTGCCTGATATTAGCTTCCTAAACTCTCCGTACACTTTCTTTCACTGCACCATCTCTCTCGATATCCAAAGTTGCATTAGCTTGTCATGTTTGCCTTCACTTCTGACTGAAACGTGCCTGTCCTTTACACTGTGCAGTTGGTCTTTAAACACCCTTCACGTATCAGATGTGGACTTATCCAAAAGCAGTTGTTCCTATTTAATTCACCCTGGTTCCTTCCTATTTGTAATTTATCCTGCTCCAGTTTCAAAGTCTCCCTCAAATTCCACAGTCATTCATTTCTGTGGCTATCTTGAAACTTAATAAATTGTTCCCAGACTGTTCTCCTACTGAGATACCAGTCACCTGGCCTGGCTGATTATGCAACAGCAGGTCCGCTGTTTGTACATACTACTCTGTGAATCCCTCCGAGACGACACACCTAACAAATTCTGTCCCATCTAAACCTCTTTCACTAAGGACATACCAGCCTGTATTAGGGAAATCGAAGTCAACCACAACCACTTTATTGGTTTTTCACCTTCTTCTAATCAGCCTGCATATCTACTCCTCAATGTTCCAGTGGTTATTGTGGAGTCTGTAATACAATACCATCAGAGCGGTTGCACCTTTATTTTTTAAGTTCTACCATACAGACCCAATAGATGAGCCCTCCATTATGTTCCCTCTGAAGGCAGCTGTTATATTATCCCTGATTAAAATGGAATTTGTCCCCACCCCCTTTCATCTCCCTCACTATACTTCATAGAAGAGTGAAACCTTGGAATGTTAAGCATACAGTCCTGTCCCTCTCTGAACTACGTATCTATAATAGCTGAGTATCATAGGATCATGTGCCAATCCATGGTCCAAATTCATCGCCACTTGAACCCATCTGTAACATTGTGTTTATTGTCTTGCTGCTGCCTCTTCTTCTTTACTGGTCATGACATTAACAACATCTTCCTCCCAATCTTTCCACTGAATGCTCTGGTGCTCTGGCTCCCAAGTTACTGCCAATGCAGTTTAAAACATCTGAAGTTGCACAACTGAACTTCCCAGTCAGGACATTGGTTCCCCTCCAGTTTAGGTACAGGTACAGGTCATGGCTGCTGCAGAATAGGTTCCATAATCCAGGAATCTGAACCCCTTCTGCCTGCACCAGTTCCTCAGCCACTCAATCATCCGTTCTTTCTTCCTGCTTCTGCCCTGACGTGTCGCTGAAAGTAATCTAGAGATTACCGCCTTTCAGGTGCTGCTTTTCAACCCCTTTCCTAACTCACTATACATCCTTGAACTTCCTACCCATCTCATTGACATCCACCTGCACAGAATTATGAGATAAGATCACCCAACAGTATATAGTTAGCCTTGTCCCTATCTGTGTTGGGCTTGAGTCATCCCGGAAAAGAAAAACCAGCTAATCACTGGAACAGCACATTTCAGCACTCTTTAAAAGTTTAGTAAAATCAAGTGACACTGCAACAAATGTAAAACAATGTCAGTAATAAATCAAAGCATTATCAGATATTAAAGAAAGATTACATCATAAGATTGTACAATATTCTCCAATATTCTGCAATAAATGCTGAACACCAATTATATGTACTCTGACAATCGCACAAAAGATTTCAAAATTCAACTAACTTGCAACTTCAGATTCAACTCTGCTTAAAGACAAACACAAAAAAGCCTGAAGATGCTGTAAATCCAAGACAATACACACTAAATACTGGAGGAGCTCAGCAGGCCAGGCAGCATCTATGGAAAAGAAACAGTTGATGTTTTTGGCCAAGACCCTTCATCAGGATTGGGAAAAAAAAGACGAGAAGTCAGTGAAAGAAGCTGGGGGATGGGAGGAGGAAGTACAAGGTGGGGAAACCAGGAAAGGGGGAGGGGTTAAGTGAAGAGCTGGGAACTTGACTGGTGAAAGAGATAATGGCTGAAGGAGGGGCAGTCTGACTGAAGAGGGTAGAAACCATGGAGGAAAAGGAAGGAGGAGAAGAAGCACCAGAGGGAGATGATAAGCAGGTAAGGAGATAAGGTGAGAGAGGGAAACAGGAATGGGAAATAATTAAGGGAGGTGCGGTGCTAATTACCAAAAGATTGACGTTCATGCGTCAATGCCATCACGTTGGAGGCTACCCAAGTGGAATATAAGGTGTTGCTCCTCCTACCTGAGTGTGGACTCACCGGGGCATTAGAGGAAGCCGTGGACTGACATGTCGGAATGGGAATGGAAGTAGAATTGCAATGGGTAGTTACCAGATCAGGCTTTCTCTGGTGGACAGAGTGTAGGTGCTCAGCAAAGCCGTTTCCCAATCACTGATCTCGCTCCTGGTACTTGCCCTTCTAAGCGGAACAAGTTCCAGACCTCTCCCTGCACCTCCTCCCTCAACACCATTTAGGGCCCCAAACAGTCCTAACGGGTGAGGCAATGAGTGCATTGGGGTCAGCTACTGTACCTAGTGCTCCCAGTATGCCCTCCTGTACGGATAATTTCCAGGGGCCTGACGGAATATTCCCCAGGCTGCTTCATGAGGCAAGGGAAGAGATTGCTGAGCCTCTGGCTAGGATCTTCATGTCCTCGTTGTCCACGGGAATGGTACCGGAGGATTGGAGGGAGGCGAATGTTGTCCCCTTGTTCAAAAAAGGTAGTAGGATAGTCCGGGTAATTATAGACCAGTGAGCCTTACGTCTATGGTGGGAAAGCTGTTGGAAAAGATTCTTAGAGATGGGATCTATGGGCATTTAGAGAATCATGATCTGATCAGGGACAGTCAGCATGGCTTTGTGAAGGGCAGATCATATCTAACAAGCCTGATGGAGTTCTTTGAGGAGGTGACCAGGAATACAGATGAGGGTAGTGTAGTGGATGTGATCTACATGGATTTTAGTAAAGCATTTGACAAGGCTCCACACGATAGGCTTATTCAGAAAGTCAGAAGGCATGGGATCCAGGGAAGTTTGGCAGGTGGATTCAGAATTGGCTTGCCTGCAGAAGGCAGAGGGTCGTGGTGGAGGGAGTACATTCAGATTGGAGGGTTGTGACTAGTGGTGTCCCACAAGGATCAGTTCTGGGACCTCTACTTTTCGTGATTTTTATTAACGACCTGGATGTGGGGGTAGAAGGGTGGGTTGGCAAGCTTGCAGACGACACAAAGGTTGGTGGTGTTGTAGATAGTGTAGAAGATTGTCAAGGATTGCAGAGTGAGATTGATAGGATGCCGAAGTGGGCTGAGAAGTGGAAGATGGAGTTCAACCCGAAGAAGTGTGAGGTGGTACACTTTGGAAGGACAAACTCCAAGGCAGAGTACAAAGTAAATGGCAGGATACTTGGAAGTGTGGAGGAGCAGAGGGATCTAGGGGTACATGTCCACAGATCCCTGAAAGTTGCCTCACAGGTGGATAGGGTAGTTAAGAAAACTTTGGACTGTTAGCTTTCATAAGTCAAGGGATAGAGCTTAAGAGTCGCGGGGTAATGATGCAGCTCTATAAAACTCTGGTTAGGCCACACTTGGAGTACTGTGTCCAGTTCTGGTCGCCTCACTATAGGAAAGATGTGGAAGCATTGGAAAGGGTACAGAGGAGCTTTACCAGGATGCTGCCTGGTTTAGAGAGTATGCATTATGATCAGAGATTAAGGGAGCTAGGGCTTTACTCTCTGAAAAGAAGGAGGATGAAAGGAAACATGATAGAGGTATACAAGATATTAAGAGGAATAGATAGAGTGGACAGCCAGTGCCTCTTCCCCAGGGCAGCACTGCTCAATACAAGAGGACATGGCTTTAAGGTAAGGGGTGGGAAGTTCAAGGGGGATATTAGAGGAAGGTTTTTTACTCAGAGAGTGGTTGGTGCAGGGAATGCACTGCCTGAGTCAGTGGTGGAGGCAGATACACAGTGAAATTTAATAGACTACCAGACAGATATATGAGGAATTTAAGGTGGCGGTTATATGGGAGGCAGGGTTTGAGGGTCAGCACAACATTGTGGGCCAAAGGGCCTGTACTGTGCTGTACTATTCTATGTTCTATGTTCTGTATATCGCTGAGACCCGATGTAGAGTGGGACACCACCTTTAACATAATTGCAAATCAGTACATTTTACACAAGTTACTAATTGTAATAGACATTTCTATACATTCTCAGAACACCTTCACTCCCAGTAATAAAACCTTGCAACTTAACAGTGAGTATTTTCCCTTCTTTGTCTTTCCAACCAATCACATCATTCCTGAGCCCAGAAATCAAGCAAGATCTATGACAACATATTTTATTTTAAAAAATGGTGAGGTAAAAATTGAGAAACTGCATCCATTTTTGGCCAGCAAGATTGAGGAACAATTTTTCCAGCTCTAAGAGAGGGTACGAAAAAGTTGGTTCCAATGGTGGGATATATCAAGTGCAAGGTGTCACCAGAAAAGCTGGAGTTATTCCCTCTGCAACAAAGAAATTTGGGAAGCTAGAGGGAATATTCAGCATCATGATAATTTTATACATAGTAAACAGAAGTAATTGCAACCATTTTCATGGTTCAGGAATAAGGCACACAAATTCAACGCCATGGGGAAGATACACAGAGGGAACGGGTATGAGTGGGATTTATAAGCAGATAGATTGGATATTGACTTCCACAGAAACCCCGAAAGCAGATTTCAATGTTTACACTTTACTTTCAGTTAAATTTCCATAAATGCCTGTCTTCACCGAAGGGATCTGACTGAATATCTCTGCCAGATGGACAGCTTCTACTCCACTGTTATAAATCTATTGAATGGTTCACTTGTATTATACAATGGCCTCTTGACATCATGAACTACCTCCTTATGAATTTGCATCTTATTGTTTACCTGGACTGCACTTTCTCTGTATCTGTTGCATTTTATTCTGCATTCTGTTACTATTTTTCCTTGTACTACTTTAATGTTGGAATGATAATGTCAGACATTTTCACTGTACCTCAGTACCTACGACAATAAACCAATTTACCAGATCAGCTGCTCCTCTCTTGCCTTGTTGGCGCTGTTTAAGTCTGGGGTGGAAAGGACAAAAGCAGTTTTATAGAATCATCTACTAACAGACAAGGTGTTTGCAGCAGTGCCTAAAACAAAATAAAAACAACACTTTTGTATCACGCAAACACGAGAAAATCTGCAGATGCTGGAAATTCAAGCAACACACACAAAATGCTGGTAAAACGCAGCAGGCCAGGCAGCATCTATAGAAAGAAGTACAGTCAACGTCTCGGGCCTACTGCGAAGCCTCTTCCAGTGAAGCCTACACTGAAGAAGTTTAAATATTCTCTTCGACGGGAGTTTAGTGAAACCCTCTCACTGCTCCCCATCTGTAATTTCTTCAGCCCTTCAACTTTTTGACCACACTCTGACCCAGACCCATTTATCCTTCCTTGGAACATGTGTCTGCTGCCAACTTACTCCTGTTGGCTTCAGGATTCGTTTTCGAGCCTCTCAATTTGGACCTTCTGAGGATCCCAGGTACTCACATTTAATTGATTCTGCCTCCCGTTGCTTCTCCCGTTGAGCTCTGAGGGCGACCCTCTCTGCCATGAGGAGGTACCTGGCGTCCCTACCCCAGTCCCTTCCATGCCTCCGGGACACTTTCTTCACCGTTTGTAATGGACCTGCCTGTTATTTCATCCTCCCTCAAATCTATGCATGCAATCACTGTTTCTTTGACTTAATAATAGAATAGTACAGCACAGTACAGGCCCTTCGGCCCATAATGTTGTGCCAACCCTCAAACCCTGCCTCCCATATAAGCCCCCACCTTAAATTGTCATGTTAGGCAAGGATTGCAAGATCTCCCATCTGCAGACCCCAGGGCCTGCAGGCTCCAACGCTCGCAGGCATGGACTTTGGATCACGGCCCCCGCCACTGATCTCGGCGGCTCCACCAACCCAGGACATATTCAAAACCCGGACTCCAGCACGGGGAATTATGCACCCCTGCCTGGCTGAGTGTAGACTATCAGCCATTTTAGCAAGCTCCCTGTCATCATTCACGGGTGTATTAGCGAGGGCTATGCAAACTTGATCAGGTATTTGCTGCATGAAGAGCTGATGTTGAGGATGTTGGTCTCCCAGGAGAGAGAGTGTGTCGTACATTAACTCTAAAGGCCCCAGGCAAGAAGTGCAATTGTGTTCCGTGCTCAGACACCGATAGTCCAAAAGTCTGTAATGGTGAATCTTCAGCTTGCTATACTTATCGCGTTCAGGAGGGTCTTCAGGCAGACTCACCATTCTCGCCGCTGTGGAATTACTGAACGACGCTACTACGTAGCATATCCGGTGTCGTCCGCGGAGATTGCTCGCAGTGCGAATTGAGCATTGCCTTGTCCAAACCAATCAACACCATTTTGCTCCTAAAACTTCGGCAGTTTCAAGGTGACTTTGTTGTCCAACATGTTGAATATCCCCCGAGGCACTGTGATCATAATTGCATCTCATCCCACCCACCCTAATCCATCGCCCATTCTCTGTGACCTGGGGGCACCTGTTTAAGATGAGTAGAGAGATATTCATCAGGGATTTCCTTGGCTTGCTTTTAATCAGAAGCAGACTTTTATCAAGGTGAATGTTGTTATCAAAACCTAAAACTACTTATGGTATCCTTCATTCGCTCACTTTTGAAACTGACAAAGTAATGCTGTCAATATAGCGCCAAAATACCCCTACCTTAAAAAAATTGCAAAAGAAAGTTTAATGATCATTTTTTGTACTTTCAGACATACTGAACAACATATCAAAAGTTAGACAGAAACGGAGCATGGGAAAGTAAAAAAATCTGACGTTAAAAAATGGCCATCAATGAAAAGAATCGGACCCGTACCTTCTTATTTTGCTACATTTCACTGTTTCTAACAATGGTAACGTTGAATTTCAGTCCCTCCCACTCTTGTCCACCTGTGACCACACAGTTGACGTTTTCTGGGAAATGTCCTTTTGCTTCCACCAGAATACACCTAGTTGGCAAGGAATGATGCATTTACTAGGCAAGGACTGTGAGCATCCGGGGAAATCCTCGGTACTGTTTCTCCCAATGATCGACATGAATCCAGGGGACAAAACCTGTATCTTGTCCACCCTAGATTACCTATGCAAACTTGCGTCAAAACACAACATGCCGGCTCTCATTACCTTCGATCAACCGTTGTTTTGGAAGGCTTTTGAGTAGCGAATGCTGTTCCAGATGAGAGCCCGATCAGGAATGTGGTGTTATTGCTTGGGAGCTTCCATACCTTCATGAATTTGTTGGGTGCCATCGGAACGTTGATGGATGGCAGTAGACTTAAGGAGATCCTGGAGACGGTGTATGGTGAAAATGCCGTTGTACACATGATGAGCGGAAAGGTGGTGCAACGAGCGTTTTCGTGGGCACCTGCTGGTGGATCAGATTTTTGCTAAAATCATGGAGGGTGACCCTGGTTTTCAAGACCAAGTGGAGGAACTTGAGAGATTGTACACGCTGATGGAGACTGGTGCAAGTGACTCAGAGTCGTTGTTGAAATCAGATTGCATTCGCAGAATTGACAAAACTGTGACTCTCAAACAGGATGAACTGGCAGGGACCTCCAAAACCAGCACACTGTGGGTCAGCTACCAGCACATGGTAGGGATTGCTCGGGCACTTGTTGCAGCTGATCGAATGGGGTCATGGGAGATGCATCTCAGTGCCATCTCAGCTTGCTTGCTGATATTCACGGCCGCTGGCCATCTGAATTATCTGAAGTCGGCTCGTCTCTATCTCCAGAAGATGCATGCATTGAAGGATGACAACCCTGAGGTTCATCAGAAGTTCCAGTCTGGGTTCCATGTAATCAGATGCAGCAGCCCATACTGGGCTGGCCTTGGCTCTGATCTTGTGCTAGACCATACACTAATGCGCTCACTAAAAAGTCAAGGCGGCCTAACGTGAGGAAATGGGATGTCAGAGCACCAAAGAGCAGTTTGGACTATGTTTTCCACTGTGTCGTCCTCTTACAACATTGTCATGCAAGAACTGACTGCAAATAGTTGCACAACAGGTGAACAACATAAGGAATTGTCCACCTCCAGATTGAGTAGAGATGAGGCTGACCTTGAAAAAGTCGCAGCAAAACTGGACTGTTTCATGCCATTTTCAGATGATAAATCATTGCACAACATCATCACAGGGGTTTCTGCAAATGAGGATGTCAATGTACATGACCTGTTCGCAATAGGAAATGACAGAGTTAGGAAGATGGACTCTGTTTTCTCGAATTCGCACAAAAGGAGTTTGAAGGTCAATACACTAGCATCCAGCAGGGCAGTCCAAGTTGCTGAAGACCGTACCATAGATCCAGCGTTGTTACTCCAGGTTCCTAGTTGTGTCACAGACAGGTGATCTCCGGCTAGACGAAGTGATGAACTATGAACTCTGTCCATATCCAATGTCTTTGTTTGAAGCAAAGAACATCTTGCGCCAGCCGGATAAGCCACAACTGGCAGAAGTGATAAAGAACTATGTCACCTCCAAATTGGACAATGCTGTCACACAGATGTTCCCAGTGACAGACCACTATGTTCTAGATGGGGGATCACTTCTGCACCGCTTAATATGGACGGAGGGGTACACCTACAGTTCAAATGCACATGACTACGCCTCATTCACTGTCAAACACTATGCCAGAGCCACTGTAGTGTTTGATGGTTATGGGTTTGGGCCAAGCATAAAGGACTGTCCTCAGCAGTGCCGAAGTAAAAATTTGAATGTGAACAAGGTGAACATTACGGGGTGACAAAATTTTTTGGAAAAAAGGAGGACTTCTTGTCGAATGAGGCAAACAAGCAGGTAATTATCCAGCTCATCATGGATCATTTGTGACAGAGAGGCTGCAAAGTGATTCAAGCTGAAGGAGATGCCGACGTTGAGATCGCATAAGCAGCCATCACAATGTCTGCTTTCAAATCTACCATCCTTGTTGGAGAAGACACAGATCTCCTCGTACTCTTGCTCTACCATGTAGTGGTAACAAACTGCACTGAATTCTATTTCTGCTCGGACAAGGCAAAATCAAATGCCTATAATATCAAGGTCCTTAAGCAGATACTCGGAGAAGCAGCTTGTAGTGATCTATTGCTTCTCCATGCCTTTACCGGATGCGACTCAACGTCCAGAGTATTTGGGATCGGAAAGAAGTCGGGGTTCCAAAGAATCATCAAGAAAGAAAAGGGAATCAGAGACTGTTCGAAAGCGTCTGTTCACCAAAGCAAAGTCAGGATGTTGTGGAAACCAGTGGCATTAGGGCAATGGTGGGGTTGTTCAATAGAAATCAGAACGACTCCCTGGCATCTATCAGTTACAATATGCTCTGCAAGAAAGTTGCAAGAGCTAAGACTTTCGTCATGCCTGAAAGACTGCCACTAACCACCTCGGCCAGTAAATTTCACTCCCTGCAGACTTACTACTAGGCTATGGAGTGGATGGGTTGTAGTGATGAAATGGAGCTGTCTGAGTGGGGATGGAGGGTAGAGGGGAAAAACTCGTTCCAGTGATGACAGACAAAAGGCCTGCTCCAGAGGTACTTATTCAGATGATTCACTGCAACTGTTCGGGAGGATGCAATACACTAAAGTGTACCTGCAGAAAGCATGGGCTGGAATGCACCAGTACATGTAGGCACTGCCAAGATGGCAACGGTGACAGTATGACAAACAAACCAGTGATAGAAGAGGATGATGAACAAGACTGCATCTGAGAAGCCTTAAGGTGGCATATTATGTGTCATGGCGTCAGTACTTCATACCAGAGTTGTCCCTTGATTACGTCACTGAAGTTACAAGTGCTTGATTAGATTACATTTATTTAACTGGTTGATCTCTCACTTACTTTGTTAAAATGATTCTAAACAAAATACTAAAAAATGCTGAAAAGACATGTTTCATTAACAAATCAGCAGACCGTTGGGTCCAGGCACATCTTGCTCAACAAACTAAGGAGTAGGTATTGGAGGACAGCTACAAGTGGATTCAGCAAATAAAATATCGTATAACGGGTCCAGCAAGCCTCTGCTTCCACGAGACTCTCAAATAGCTGCTCATTGTGCAGAATAAACTTCTGTATCCACTTGCACAGTGTCTCACTGGTGACTCTGTTCAGGTCACAACATTTGGGAGCTTGTACAGGATGCATTCGTATCCCAACGTGTCACCAGTGATCTCAGCAGTCTGAGTCAGTGAGTATGTTTGTTAAACATTAGTACTCGCACTTAGGTCAGTGACTATGGGATCACAAAGTATCCTGAACATGGTGGAGAGCTGACTAGTAGATGTAAAAGTAATGTGTGTGTGTGTTTATGTAGGAGACTAGACATTTTTGTGTCAATTTAGTGAGACAGGGCTACCAGTTGCCAAGTGTGGTTACTGACCATTTGGGACACTAGTAGGGTGCGTGTACAATCATTCAGGGAACTGTATAGTAGCAGACACGTTTACCAGTGTGCTTGTGAGTTTTAAGAATAAGTCTGTAACCTCTCCTTCCATGAATGTCTCGAATAGCTGCTCGTTGTGATGAATAAACTTCTATATTCACCAGCTTCAGAGTCTCTCCAGTGACTTTGTTCACTTCACAACAGGACGACCTTAGGGACTCCAGCAGCGAATTTTTCCCTCGGGGGTTTACTCCTGAAGCCTTCCCAATGAGTGGGTCTAGCCAGAAGGCAGTGGAGGTCTGAGATCAGAGTTTTCCTTCTCCAGATGAACTGGCAACCACAGCTGACGAGCCCTATCTGCCCAAAGTGACTTGTTTTAAGTTACCAGTAAACCACCTTTGCCTCTTCTCTTGTCAGTCGAAAAAGTTCTCCTGAGATTAGTAACTATGCCACATGTAAAGGCCAGGAGCTTGACCTGGTTGTCAGAGGCTATTTGAGGCGCACACCATTGGGAGCATTTAATAGGTAGTGGGAGCTTCGAACATCTACCACCCCCGGCTATAACAACCTGAATGCAAACGCTAATCTGGTAAGCACTGAGAACATATGGTGAAGCTGCATGAATTATCATTTAAATAGGAATTATTTCTAAAATTCAGTAATTGGATACAAGTAAGACTATAATACATAGGATTGGAATTATGCAATTCAGTCTATCGATTCTGTTCCACCAGTCCATCATAGCTGATTTATTAATCCTCTCAACCCCAATCTCCTCCCTTCTGCCCATAACCTTCGACGCCTTGATAACCTATCAAGAATCAAGAACCTATCAAGTGCTAAACTATTCAATCTTTCCATATAATTCAGGTCTTCCAGTCCTGGGAACATCCTTTTCAATTTTCTCTGTGTTATTTCAACTTCGTTTACATCTGGCCTACAGGTAGGTGACCGAAAATGTACACTATACTCTTTCATTTGTCTGTTGTTTACATGGCCGAGTTGCTAGCTTGACGCTGAACCCAGCACGGATGGAAAGCGTACAAGGAGCCGGCTGGGTTCGAAGCCAGGACCACCCGTCTTGAGGTCCGGTGTGGGTGTCACTACAACACTGGCTGGGTCATAAGGTTGGTTAGATGTGACCTACCACCACGAAGCCATGCTGACTATCCCCAATCAGTCCATGTCTATACAAATACTAATATATCCAGTCCCTTAGAATAACTCCCATTAACTTTCCCACTTTTGATATCGGCTTACCAGCCTCCAGTCTCCTGGATTATTTTTAGAGCCTTTCTTAAACAGCGGAACAAAATTAGCTATCCTCCAATCTTCCAGTACCTCACCTGTCTCTAAGGATGATGTAAATATCTCAGCTAGGGCCTCCCACAGGGTCCAGGGGAACACCTTGTTTGGCCCTGGGGATTTATCCACCCTAATTTGCCTCAAGGCTGCAAACACCTCCTTCTCTGTAATCGGTATAGGGTCCATGAAATTGATGCCACTTTGCCTCACTTCTATAGACTCTGTGTCTGTCTCCTGAGTCAATACAGATCTCCTCCATCTTTTTTGCCTCCACGAATGGATTAGCAGTCTGATCTTCCAGAGGACCAATTTTGTCCCTTGCAATCATTTTGCTCTTAACATCTCTGTGGAACTCCTTAGGATTCTCCGTGCATCTAATGCTGTTTGTATTTCATTCAGTAGTTCTGTAAGAGCAGTCTGTTCTGCTGGCAGCCTGTCTGGGTTATTGTTGAAGATCAGGAACGTGTGCCATCCAATTAGGATGGTAGAATTAGGAGGAGGTTTTCTTGGGGAGGGACATTAAGGTTAGTCATGGGTTTTGCTTTGGTTCAGCAGGAAATGAAGGGAGAAGACACTGGGGAGAACCAGTCGTAGAATACAACCCTGTGGGAGACCTGTTTGTTTGAGATGGATTGTGAGTGACGTTCAGAGGATGGTGTGTGCTTTCATGCTGACCGAGGGCACAGCGTGCAAGTGACAGATTAGTTCAAGATGAGCTGCAACTTGTGCACATTTGACTTTTTAATTAAAATGGGCCCTTTTCTTTTTGTTTTTCATTACTAACCCTTCAGTTATGATTCATAAATATAATTCCTTTAATCGTATGCAGTGTACTGTCTGATTATTCATGGCACTAATCTGTAACAGGCCGGCAAATTGCACAACATCCGCACAAACTGGGCTTTGGAGTGGGAGAGCTGTCTCGATCTCACCAGTTTAGTGGGACTGGAGAGTGTTTTCCTGGATTTACACAGCCAAGGAAACCGGGGCTTTCACTGATAACGCTGTTTGCACAGACCTTACCACATAGGCAGCACTATGATCCCTTTTCCACAGAACCTCATCACCAGCATATGAAGCAAAACTGAACCCAAGCCCAACACCATCAAAGATATAAATCATCAGATTTAACATTATTGGACTCGTAACACTACCCTGGTATTCTCATCATTCACCGCAAACTCTGATGACATTTCTTCATTCACCCTCATTCTAAACCACTGGTCAAACAAAAAAATCCAATACCCAGTCGTGAAGACTCTCAAGCTTACCGAGTTTAATAAAAAGCCCCTCTGTAGCATATCATAAGCTTTTTCAACGTCCATAAAGACTACAACTACTGATTCTTTCACTGTAAAAGTTTTCCAAATATCATTTCCCAGTAGTACAAGTGTATCATAACTCTTTATGAATCTCACATTGCTCCTTGCTTGCAGACCTTATGTTAAAAGTCAAGCAACTTCTTTAGGACGGCCTCAGGCATTAGCTGGAGCATGTGATAGCTGATCATATCCTGTCTGGAGCTGTAGTACCTTCACTACTTACAGCAAATTTCAATTCAGCAATCATCTATGGCACACTAAAACATCTCGTTTCTCACAAATCTTTCCATTGTCCATTAAAATATGCTGTCACCTCTAGTATACTCATTCCCTAAATTATCCAGGCTATGTATCTTTGAAAATGCATTTCCCAGACATTCAGCCTTTTCTTTGTCTGTTGTAGCCAGATTTCCATTCTCCACTAACACTGGAATCTGGTTTTAACTTCTGACACACTCATTTTCTTTAGCATTCTCCATACCACTGTCAGGCCAGTTTCCCTCCCAATTGATCAACCAAATCAGAAATGCAAGAAAATCTAATTTTTAAGAATCAATACCTCATTAGATGCCTCACCTCCCACGCTCCCTGCCTGAACCTCATTTCATGATCTTCCTCCATCTGAATCCCTGTGACTGTTCGTTTTAACCTGATACACAACAGATGTAGAGGGATCAAATCTTCGCGCAGCTTCAGGATGAGAAATATTATGCATTACCTGCACCTTCTAAATTTCCTGAGCCTTTTGTAAAACAGGGCATCCTAAATAAGCAGCAGGATGAGCATGCCCACAGTTGCAGCATCTTGTCTCAGTGCCAACTTCACAATTCCCATGTTCATGTTCACCTCCACATTTTGAACATCACATCTTCCCACTGCAAGAGGCAGCAACGTCTCCCACTCGTTGTCATGTAAAACACCACAACGGTGGAGGGTCATACATTCGGACTGAATAACTAATACTACAGGCTAAAGGGATCTTTGATGGTAGCACTTCATCAGAGAAACACAACAGAACAGACGAACTATCACATTTTCCCTTTCTCTCCAAGTCTGTAATCTGTTAACTAAAACTACCTTACCCGCTCTCAGGTTGTCCCTAATATCCTCCATAGATACACACAGAGCAGACATCCCACCCTGCAAAAACTCATTTCAGGGAGGTAGCACCCCCGCTCCCCACAACCCCATATCCACCCCTCCCCCGCCGTCTACCTCAAAGGGTGTATGTAATATTTTGTTTAGTGATTTTGTCTAATCTATAAACCAAGTTGGGTATATGCAGCAAATGTGACATTAAAACATATACTTATATTATATTATATTATCATGTTTATTCTATTACAACTTTAAGCAAGTCTACAGGGAGCTTGGCCTCATCACATAGGACATCAATAGCGTAGCTCCTTGGCAGCCAGCCAGCTAGTTTAAATCAGGGATCCCCAACCTTTTTTGCACCACAGACCAGTTTAATATTAACAATATTCTTGTGGACCGGCTGACCCAGTGGGGGGAGGGGTGGGTGTTAAACGCGACCGGAATATAGGTGATAAGTCAACTATAAGTCACTTGTAAGTGGCTAATACACTCAATTTCGTTTCTAAAGGAGTTTATCTAACGAATTTAATATTAAACACACAGCATATAGTTTCCTTGCATGAACGTAATGATAAGTCAATTATAACAGTGGTCCCAAACCTCCGGGCCGCGAAGAATGCAGCGGTACAGTGGTAGCCAGAATGCACCCAGCACATCTTCAAGAAAAAAGCCGAAATAAACAAGCTAATTGATTAGGTGCTGCCCAACACGTAAATGTTGGCCCAGATCAGAGGCAACACAATCGGCAATCGCCTCTATGGCAAGAATGTCTTTCCTCAGATTAGGAGACCAAAACTGCTCACAATACTCCAGGTGTGGTCTCACCAAGGCCTTGTACAACTGCAGTAGTACCTCCCTGCTCCTGTACTCGAATCCTCTCGCTATAAATGCCAGCATACTATTTGCCTTTTTCAGCACCTGCTGTACCTGCATGCCCACTTTCAATGACTGGTGTATAATGACACCCAGGTCTCGTTGCACCTTTCCTTTTCCTAATCGGCCACCATTCAGACAATAATCTGTTTTCCTGTTTTTGCCACCAAAGTGGATAACCTCACATTTATCCACAATAAATTGCATCTGCCATGAATTTGCCCACTCACCTAACCTATCCAAGTCACCCTGCATCCTCTTAGCATCCTCCTCACAGCTAACACTGCCGCCCAGCTTCGTGTCATCCGCAAACTTGGAGATGCTGCATTTAATTCCCTCGTCTAAGTCATTAATATATATTGTAAACAACTGGGGTCCCAGCACTGAGCCTTGCGGTACCCCACTAGTCACTGCCTGCCATTCTGAAAAGGTCCCGTTTATTCACACTCTTTGCTTCCTGTCTGCCAACCAATTCTCTATCCACATCATTACCTTACCCCCAATACCGTGTGCTTTAAGTTTGCACACTAATCTCCTGTGTGGGACCTTGTCAAAAGCCTTTTGAAAATCCAAATATACCACATCCACTGGTTCTCCCCTATCCACTCTACTAGTTACATCCTCAAAAAATTCTGTGAGATTCATCAGACATGATTTTCCTTTCACAAACCCATGCTGATTTTGTCTGATGATTTCACCCCTTTCCAAATGTGCTGTTATCACATCTTTGATAACTGACTCTAGCATTTTCCCCACCACCAATGTTAGGCTAACCAGTCTATAATTCCCCGATTTCTCTCTCCCTCCTTTTTTAAAAAGTGGGGTTACATTAGCCACCCTCCAATCCTCAGGAACTAGTCCAGAATCTAAAGAGTTTTGAAAAATTAGCACTAATGCATCCACTATTTCTTAGGCTACTTCCTTAAGCACTCTGGGATGCAGACCATCTGGCCCTGGGGATTTATCTGCCTTTAATCCCTTCAATTTACCTAACACCACTTCCCTACTAACATGTATTTCCCTCAGTTCCTCCATCTCACTGGACCCTCTGTCCCCTACTATTTCCAGAAGATTATTTATGTCCTCCTTAGTGAAGACAGAACCAAAGTAGTTATTCAATTGGTCTGCCATGTCCTTGTTCCCCATAATCAATTCACCTGTTTCTGTCTGTAGGGGATCTACATATGTCTTAAACAATCCTTTTCTTTTCACATATCTATAAAAGCTTTGATCCAGAATGCCGGCAGAGTTGTTACGTCAAACATACTTTTCAGCCCACCGTCATTTGCAAGCTCGAGGAGTTGATCTTTTTCCCGCACTGACATGGATGATTCACCGGGGACATTCACAAATGGGTCACGGACCCATTCCTTTGCACGCCTTGGGTCATTGATGATCTCGCGTGCATAATGACCTCATGTGCATTAAAATTCAACAGTGCGTGACAAGGAATAGGGAAAGGTGCAGCTGACTCATATCGTTTCATATCGCCAAATCATATTGTTTCCTTGTAGCCCGGTGGTTGGGGACCACACTTAGCACGAAGAGAGACCAATCAGAATGCTCGCTCTCCCTCTCCCTCTCAAAAAAATCGATTTCCGGGATATTGTGTATAATTTCCAGGCGTCAGGGAGCCACTATCGATATGCGGGAGACTCCCGGAACTTGAAGGAGAGGTGGGATGTCTGCACAGATGTACACCTGAAATAACACCCCAAACCTTAATTTGTCCCCCTACCCTATCAATGTACTAACAATGATACTCCTGTGCAGAGTCTTAATTTTCAGTATTTTCTCTTGTTTTAAATCAAATCGACACCCTACCTTTGCAAAGATATATTGCTGACTTTGCTTTACCAATGTTCTTCTAAATAGCCTTGTTCAATCTAACCGGGTGAAGATTTCTGTCACAATTATATATGAAATTCATTATCTTGAATTCGACATCATTTTCTACTCCAGTCTTCAGCGGGCGACCCTCCTCATCTGAGCCACCCCTCACCCCCAGCTCATTTCCCCTTTCTTTCTTGCTGAACTCCATTCCACACTATCACTTTAACTCCCCATCTGAACTCCCCGCCGTTGGCTTCCCTCAGTCACATTACAGGCGGTGCACACCGCGCGCCCCCGTCACACTCGCGCCTGCACTCCGCGGTTCAGATCAAGGCGCGCGCCCCCGTCACACTCGCGCTTGCACTCTGCGGTTCCGGTCAAGGCGCGCGCCACCATCACACTCGCGCCTGCACTCTGCGGTTTCGGTCAAGGCGCGCGCCACCATCACACTCGCGCCTGCACTCTGCGGTTCCGGTCAAGGCGCGCTTCCCGACACTCTCGCGCCTGCACTCAGCGGTTCCGGTCAAGCCGCGCGCCCGCGCCCGCGCCGTTCGGACACTCCGATTCTCCGCTTGGATTCAGAGCTGCGCGCTCTCTGCTTTCTGCAACGATTCACCAGTCACAGGCGCCTCCAAAACAGGCACAAAGCATCCCGGCTGGAACCGTCCTTGGTTCACACTCAGTTAAAACACAAATGCTCTTCAATATAGTGACCCTCTGGGGGAGCCCGCCCCTGCATTTCTAATAACCAGTACTGTGTATTGTTCTTGTGTTAAAATAACTGTTTGCAACACTGACTTTTCTATTGCCCACGGTGGGTTAAGACTGTAAAAGACATGTTGAGGTGAGTTTAGCAGGTGTCATTCGTTCATCAGCATAGCTAACGTTATTAAACTAGCTGGCTGTCTGCTAAGGAGCTACTCCATTGCAGACATCCCACTTCTCCCGGGAGTCTCCGGCAAATTGATGGTACTACCTCCCTGAAATCAGTTTTTGCAGGGTGGGATGTCTGATAGTGACGCTCTGGGGGAAGGGCGTAGGCAACAGCCCGCCCCTGCATTTCTAATAACTAGTACTGTTTATTGTTCTTGTGTTAAAGTACTTCTGTGGGAAGTTCCTACTAACCAGGGTGTGTGATGGTCACCTCCCCTGTCTGTGTGAGACTGTCTGGGTTCGTTCTCCGAGTCATCGTGCCTGGTCCAGCCAAGGACGGAGGCGAAGAAGATGGCTGCATCAACCAGCGCATGGACGAGAGGATCGGGGATATAGAACACTGTCAGGCTGGCAGTGAAGGACCAGAGCGAGGGCACTGTGTTCGACAGGGAGACCTTCATCCACAAGGTGTTGATCGACTGCTGCGGATCCAAGGTTGAGGATATCTGCTGCGTCCAGGACTTCAGCGGGTTCTTCGACGTCACCTTCTGGCACGCTTCGGGATAGCAAAAGCTCCTGCAGGACTTTCGGGAGAAGGGGAACGAAGTGCTGCTGTCAATGCTGAAAGCACAGCCCCTCTTCACCACCCCCACTCAGAACGAGCGGATTATAACGGTGCACATGTTTAATCCGTACATGTCCATGGTAGCGGTCCTCACCTTCCTCACCCATTACGTAGAGGGCAGAGGAAACTGTGTGGATGTGAAGTACAGGCTGGAGATCTGGATGAGCAAACGCCCGGTCAAAGTGAAGCTGAGGGTGGACTCCTACAACTGCATCATCCACCCTCCCTGAGTCTTTGCCATCGGAGGGAACCGTGGCTACATGGTCTACACTAGGAAACCCAGGGTATGCTGCAACTGCCACAAGGTGGGACACATCGCGGCCCAGTGGGCCACCAGACCAAGGACTGCACAGAGGCCAAGTCTTGCAGCCGGTGCGGACAGGCAGGTCACCGAAACAGAGCCTGTCCAAAGCATGCCAGCACCTATGCACAGGTAACCAGAGGAGGTGCTGGTACTGAAGGGGCCCCAGCAGAGGCAGATGTACCCACTACCTGTGCCGAGGCAGCACCGAGTACAAATAAAAGTGCCACAATGGAGGAAGGACCAATCACCTCGAGGCCCCAGAACCCCCAGAGCACGCCACAAGATGGGGAGGAGGGGAGAGCCAAGGGAGAAGAAGGGTAGAACCCCTGGCCCCCAGCTCCAGGAGACTGGGAGCCGTACAGGTGCCACCAATACCCAGTTCTGGTAGCCCGGGAGTAGAACCATGTCTGGCGCACCGCAACCAGCAGGGAAAG
Source organism: Mobula hypostoma (assembly GCF_963921235.1). Lineage (NCBI taxonomy): Eukaryota > Metazoa > Chordata > Chondrichthyes > Myliobatiformes > Myliobatidae > Mobula > Mobula hypostoma. The sequence continues at coordinate 17,023,407 of NC_086110.1, read as the reverse complement.
AACTCCAGCAAGGAAACAACAATCTCTTGGGCACAGAACCAGCACCGCCACATCCGGGGGAGGATTACCCGCAGTACCTGAGCCCACAGATGGTGAAGCAATTCACAAAGGTGGTGGGCGTGTTGGCTCAGGCCTGTGAAGGTAAGGACTGTGAGCAGCAAAACAAAGTTTCAACTATGACGGACCGTAAACTGGCTATGTTAAATGTGTGAAGTGTAAAGAGTACTGTGCGATGTGTCAGCGCGCTCCAGTACTTGACAATGTGAAGGCCGATGTGACTTTCCTTCAGGCTACCACACCTCTGCTACTACCGAAGGTGGTTGCAGTGGTGGCCCCAGAGTTTGTCAGTGTGGTCAGGGCAATGACTGTCGTGCTTCCAGTCTGGGGATTCTGCTGCGGGAAGGCAACTTGCCAAACACCCAAGTTAAAGAGGTGGTTGTGGGGCGCTCCTGGTAGCAGACGTAAAATACCAAAACACTCTGCTCTGGCTAATCAATCTGTATGCCTCACCCATGCGGAGCGAGCGGCTGGCTGTCCTCGAGCAGCTCCCGCCACTGCTGGTGATGTCCCAGCCAGTCGTTCTGGCCGGACAATTCAACTGCACCATCGATGCGTGTGGATGATCCGTCAGCACTGACAGCAGGCTGGATAGTACTTCCAGATTCCTGGTGGAAACGGTCAAAACAGCCAAGCTGCGTGACACCTTTGGCACCCCCACAGGAGGAGCACAGTCACAAGCCACCCGGACACGATCGGACGGCTCAGCCTGCTCCCGGATCGACTTCCTCTTCCTCTCAGAGTCCATCACGGTCAGACCCATCGACGTCACGCCGGTGTTCTTCTCTGACCACGGCCTTCTGCGAGCCACCTGTCACAGGAGGATCAGCAAGCAGGCAGGGAGATGTGGAAGCTGAATGTTAAGCTGCTGACCCCAGAGAACACTGAGGAACTAGAGGGGGAGTAACACAGGTTGGAGAACCTTGAAAGCCTTCTTTCATTCCCCTGTTCATTGGTGGGAAGCCACCAAGGAGAACATCAAGAGATTCTTCATCTGCAAGGGGATCCAGAAATCAAGGCAGGGGCAGAGGGAACTGCATAAACTCCAGACAGAGTTGCAGCAGCTTCTTATGCAGTCGAAGGGGGTGGACATGAGGAAGGAATTACAAGAGGTGAAGAGCCGGCAAATCCAGCACTTTGTCACTGAATCCTCCAAGATCATCTTCCGATCAAGGGTCCAAACCGTGGAACAGGACGAGACATGCTCATGTTTCTTCTTCCAAAAAGTGCATGGGGGAGCTCTGTGATCAACAACCTTGAGGAAGAGGACGGCTCAGTCACATCCTCGCAGACAGACATATTGAGGATCTGTAGGTCCTTCTATGCCAGTCTGTATGACAGAAAGGCCACAGACACCACAGCCTCCCAGAACTTCCTGTCGTCTATCATGCAGGTCTTAGACAACGGCAAGTGGGAGAGTCTGGACCAGCCACTGACCCTTGGCGAGCTGACAGGTTCCATCCATTCCTTTGAGTCGAGTAAGACTCCCAGAAGCAACGGCTTGCTGGTTGAGTTGTATTTGGCTCTGTGGAACTGGATGGGCCCAGACCTGCTGGAAGTGTACAACACTATGCTTCTAGCTGGCAGCATGTCGGAATCCATGAGGAAGGGCATCATTACCCTCATCTACAAGCAGAAGGGGGAAAGGGATGACATTAAAAATTGGAGGCCCATATCACTCCTGAATGTGGACTACAAGATCCTGTCCAAGGTTAATGTCAACAAGGTCAAGTCTGCTCTGGGACAGGTGATCCACCTGAACCAAATCTGTGCTGTACTGGGCAGGAAGATCTCAGATAGCCTCGCACTGCTGAGGGATACCATCACCTATGTGCAGGACAGTGGGGGTGGACGCCTGCCTGGTCACCTTGGACCAGGAGAAAGTCTTCGACAGGCTTTCATGTACACACGTACATGACGGACCTAGTCTCCAAAATGGGATTTGGGGAGGGAATCAGGAATTGGATCAGACTGCACTACAGATGTCTGTGTAGAGCAGTTTGGTAGTGCAGTCCAGGTCATTGAGTGGGAAACAGATAGCTTCCCCATCAAGTCTGGAGTCAGGCAGGGCTGCCCACTCTCCCCTGTCTTGTTTGTATGTTGTATAGAACCCTTTGCCAAAGCCATCAGGAGGGATGAGGGCATAAGAGGAGAGATCCTGCCAGGCAGCAGAGGGGCCCAAGTCAAAACCTCCCTGTACATAGAAAATGTCACCATCTTCTGCTCTGATCCAAGGTCAGTTCACAGGCTGATTAGCATCTGCAACCAGTTTGAGCTGACATCAGGGGCCAGGGTCAACTGCACAGAGTCAAAGGTGTTGGTCCCTGCTGTCCAGTGTCCCCTTCACCATCAGGTCCAATAATGTGAGGTGTTGGGGATCTGGTTCGGAGGAGCGCAAATAAGCATTAAGAATTTGCTGAAGCGGATTGCCAAGGTAAAGCAGAAGCTGGGTTTGTGGGGAGGGCGGTTCCCTATCGATAACAAGGAGGAACCTGGTCATTAGGTGTGAGGTGCCCTCAGGGCTGCTGTACTTGGCGCAAGTGTAGCCCACCCCCCATTCCTGCAGCTCGGAAATCACCCGAGCCGTCTTCAGGTTCATCTGTGGATCTAAAATAGAGCAAGTCAGATGAGTCACTATGCACAAGTCCCTGGACAGTGGGGGCAAAAATGTTTCCAATGTCGCCCTCATCCTGATGACCAACTTCGTGTGTGGCTGCATCAGGTTGTGTGTGGAACCCAAATATGTGGGCACCAAGTACCACTGTGTGCCCAGGTTCTATCTGTCGCCCTGGTTACGAAGGATGGGTCTGGCTCATTCCTGAGCCACGCCCCAGTCAGCTGGACGTTGCCGCACTACCTGTACTTCATGGAAGAGTTCTTTCAGAACAACACCTTTGACCACAGGGCCATCAGGCAGTGGTCAACACAGAATGTCCTGCAGACACTGCAGGAGAAGGACGTGATAGACACAGTGGGGTGGTTCCCGGAGCAGACTTTCCAGGTCATCTGGCAAAATGCCTCATCACCAGACCTCATCAACAGGCACCAAAACCGAGCCTGACTGGCAGTGAGAGGGGCCCTCCCAATCATATCCCTCCTGTATGCCGCAACATCATCTCCACAACCCGCTGCCCATGGGAGCATTGCAGTGGGGACGGATCGGTAACCCATCTCTTTGCACACAGTGGGTTCGCAGGGAAGGTGTGGAGGAGGATGGAAGGGCTGGTGTCATGCTTCATCCCCAGCAGCTGCGTAACAGAGGACTCTCTGATCTACTGGAAGTTGCCGGGGACGCACACGGAGACAAACATTAGGTGCTGCTGGCAGATTATCAACTCGGTGAAAGACGCTCTTTGGTCGGTCAGTAACTTGATGGTCTACCAGCACGTGGAGATGTCGGTGGCAGAATGCTGCTGACTGGCACATTCTCGGTTGCAGGATTATGTTCTGAGGGACGCACTGAAACTTGGTGCAGCCACCGCAAGGGCCCGGTGGGGAAGGACCACTGTTTAGTGTTCTTCTCCCGTGGGAGTGGGAGGGGTTGGCTGGTGGGGAGTATACCCCTCAACCAGGGTTGTATTCTATAATACCAGGGGTGGTTGATAAGTTCGTGGCCTAAGGTAAAGGAGTCAATTTTAGAAAACCTAGCACATTTATTTTTCAACATAGTCCCCTCCTACATTTACACACTTAGTCCAGCGGTCATGGAGCATACGGATCCCTTCTTTGTAGAAGTCAGCGTCTTGGACCTCCAGCAACTGGTGCACACAGAGGTAATTGATAAATTCATGGCCTAAGGTAGAAGGAGATGATTTATTAACTTCAAACTTTCTGCATTTGCACTCAAAGAGTTGAACTGCACGTGCATGTAACAAGAGCTGTATAACTCATCTCCTTCTACCTTAGGCCACAAACTTATCAATCACCCCCGCTGTGGACCACTTCTGGAGGTCCAAGACGGCTGAAATTTTTAAACTGTATAGAATGTAGTAGTATGTAAATAATTTAGTTATTGAATAGTTTATTGTAAATAATTATATTGCGAATAAAGTATATTTTGCTAATAAAAGTTCTATCTTCATTGCTTCCACCAACAGCCTCTGCTTGAAACATCGCTCGAGCGCCGCTACAAGGGCCCTGTAGTCATGCTGCTCCGCTAGCGTTAGATCGAAGAGGGTCCACAGGGTGTCTCCTTCCAGTGCCAGGCAGCAAGTTTGACTTGTGTCAGGTAAGGCTCCAGGTGGCTAGTACCATTGCATCTGGGGAGCTTCAGGGTAGACCTTGAGGTAAAATCATCAAGGCCCTTTGATCTTCCTCTTGCTCCGGTGGCATCTGCCATGGTGCCCATCCTCCCGTGGCTACGCCGTCTTGGGTTCTCCAGCGCAGGTCACGATGGAGGTGAGTGATGCACTCTGCTCTGTCCCCAGGGTTGGGGAGCCTGCGTACGCTCGCTCCGTTGGGGCTCCCTGGGAAGGCATGATGCTCAGTTTATAGCAGGTTGCGATGGAGGTGAGTGATGCGCCCCGTTCTGTTCCCCAGGTTGTGGAACCTGCGTACACTCGCTCTGTTGGGGCTCCCTGGGAAGGCATGATGCTCAGTTTATAGCAGGTTGCGATGGAGGTGAGTGATGTGCCCTGTTCTGTTCCCCGGGTTGTGGAACCTACGTACACTTGCTCTGTTGGGGCTCCCTGGGAAGGCATGATGCTCGGTTCCCAGATCCTCCCTTTGGGTATTGTCTTCATGAGCCCTGCCCACGGGTGCGCTGGTGGCATTCTGCTTCGTCCCTCGTCTTATTCCCTGGATTTTAGGTCATTCTATCCCATATCGTAGCTCTTCAATCTCGCATCCCACTTTTGGCACAAATGTGGCGAGCATTTAGTCCATAACGACAGAGGAGAAAGCTTGTTAACTCAACAACCATTTTATTGTGATAGACACAACACAGACCGGGCACCGTGACCCAGAGAGGGACCAACCAGTCTCATGCAGTCAGGGGAGGTGACCATCACACACCCCGGTTACAGTTAGGGTGACCCACAAATAAGCAAACAAATAACTGGATAGCCCAAGCTAAAATGTGACGATAAATGAATTTGAATTTTCCACCATAATCCCACAAAAGCATTTTAACACAAGAACAATAAACAGTACTGGCCATTAGAAATGCAGGGGCGGGCTGTCGATCATGCCTTCCCCCCAGAGCATCACAATAGGGATCTAAATGATTGATTGCATCATTCTATTGAAGCAGAATGCATTTGAGAATTCTCAAATTACCCATTCATTAAACACTGTATCCACACTCTAGATTCAAAATTGTTTAATGCCATTTCCAGTGCACAAGTGTAATGTAGAACAAAATAATTGTACTTTGGATCTGAGGCAGCCCAAAAAAACAACCATAAAGAGATAAAGAACACAGTACATAAACACCAGAAGATCAGCAGATGCTGCAGATCCAAAGCAACACACATAAAATGCATTGATGCTGCTTGGCCTGCTGAGCTCCTCCAGTATTTTGTGTGTTTTACAATAAATATGTATCACCTTGTAGTTCTTCCTCCCCTCCCACTACTTTCTTACTCTGACTCCTCATCTTTTTTACCAGTTCTGATGAAGGGTCTCGGCCCCAAGAGTCGACTGTGTTCTTTTCCAGAGATGCTGCCTGGCCTGCTGAGTTCCCCCAGCATTTTGTGTGAGTTGCTTTGATTTGTAGCTTCTGCAGATTTTCTCTTGTTCAAAGATGGCTTATATAGAAACATAGAAACATACAAAACCTACAGCACAATACAGGCCCTTCAGCCCACAATGCTGAGCGAACCTGTACTTACTTTAGAAATTACCTAGGGTTACCCATAGCCCTCTGTTTTTCTAAGCTCCATGTACCTATCCAGGAGTCTCTAAAAAGACCCTATTGTATCGGCCTCCACCACTGTCGCTGGTGTCATGTGTGATGCCCAGCAGAGCTACCAGACGGATGATGCTAATGAGAGAGATAAGAAAGACAATGGAGAAACATTCAAAATGCTAATAAGAGAGAAGAGAGGGATTAACAGGAAGGAAACACAATTCAGATATTGACAGACCAGTTGCTTTGAACCTGAACTGTTTGAAGTTTGATGGACAAGTGATACCCCAGCAGGGGGATAAAAGGAGCAGGTTTGCTAAGGCATGCGACACACCACGAGACCCTGGAAAGAGCAGTGTGCCCCCACAAGTTGGTGGAAGTTTGGAGGACCAGTTCGCGGGAACCAACCAGAGGCTCACAGGGTGTAAAGGTACGATCGGTGGGAACCTGGGGTGTATGTCCACCCTTGCCTGGGTGCCGGGTTCACCACGGAAGAACGATCGTATCCGGAATGGAGGGGTCACAGTTGGTGACTACTGCGGGATAGAAGACATCAAAAGGTCTGCCCGAAACCAACTGCGAAGACATCAAAAGGTCTGCCTGAAACCAGATTGCATAAATTGCATCTCTCTCTCTCTCTCTCTCTCTCCCCAACGGTACGACAACAGCGATTACTGCGAACTGCGCTAAACTGAACTGAACTCTGCTTCACTTAAGACTGATCATTTTACCCTCTAGACTGCGATAGACCTTGGTTGATTCCTATTACCCTAGTTCTGTGTATATGTGTGTATTATCATTGCTAACCTGTTGCATTTATATCATTACGATTAGAGTACTGTGTTACTTATTTCTTTAATAAAACTTTATTAGTTCCTAGTAATCCAGACTCCGACGAGCGTTCCATTTCTGCTGGTTTGGCAACCCAGTTACGGGGTACGTAACATAAGTGGGGATCTCATCCAGGATTTTGAACGCCAAAATTGGGACTGGGTAAATTGATTGGGTTAAAATTCCCAAAAGAAAGAAAGGGCAAACAGCAGAAATGGAGACTGAGGAATTTCTAAAGGCGCCAACCTTGGAGGCATTAGAGGATGCCAGGAAATCAGAATTGGTGACTGTTGCAAAACGGTTGAATCTTTTTAAGGGGAAGTCGACAATGAGGAGAGCAGAGATACACAGAGCTATCATTGAGCATTCTGTATCTAAAGGTGTTTTTCCCCAAGGGGAGCTGGAGGTGGTATCTATGGGCACACCTGGTGGAGGAGCAGTACAGCTGCAGATGGAAAAATTGAGACTCGAGCACGAGTTCTGAATAAAGCAGTTAGAATGGGAAGAGAGAGTACAGCAGTTGGAACGAGAAGAGAGAGACAAGCAGTTAGAATGGGAAGAGCGAGAGAAGCAGAAGGAAAGGGAGTTTGAGCTGGAGAAGTTAAGGATGACGCTAGAGAGGGGCCAAATGCCGAACCAAGGTGGGGGGTTCAGGGCGACGCAGGAGGTTAGGTTGGTTCCCCCCAGCTGAGGAGGTCGATGTTGATCGGTACTTTTTACATTTTGAAAAAGTCGCTGCAAGTCAGGACTGGCCGAGGGTTAAGTGGGCTGTTTTGCTTCAGAGCGTACTTAAGGGGAAGGCTCAACAATCTTACTCAGCATTGTCAGCAGAAGATGCCCAGAGGTATGATGTGGTGAAAGAGGCGATACTCAGAATTTATGAGTTGGTCCCGGAGGCATACCAGCAGAGGTTCCGGAATGTGAGGAAGCAGTGGGGCTGCACGTATTTAGAATTTGTCCGTGAGATGCAGATGTATTGTGAGCGTTGGTGCACCTCGAAAGGGGTCAATGGGGATTATGACAGACTGCTACAGCTAATACTGATTGAGCAGTTTAAAGGTTGTGTCCCTGAAGGTATGAGGCCCTATCTAGGTGAGAAAGAGGCAGAAACCTTAGCCGCAACTGCTAAGTTAGCGGATGAATACGCGTTAACACACAAAGCGAAATTTACCCCGAGTAAAAGCTACCAGACGGGTAGTCGAGAGGGCGGAGAAAGTCCGCCGGAAAAGCCAGAAAGTAAACCGGTGACTAGTGAGAAGGATAAGGAAGACAGGAAGCAGTTTGGTAGGAAGTCTCCTGGGGTCGTATGCTATAATTGTGGGAAAGCCGGTCACATTGCGTCCAGGTGCTTTGCCCCAAAGAAGGAGACGGGGAAAGGAAAAACGACGACTCGGATTGGCTGTATTGAGCCGGTAAACAAACTGCTAGGGGAGAAGAGGTCTGATAATGTTCAGGAAGGGCGCGAGAAGTTCATTTCGGCCGGATTGGTGTTGGTGAAGGAGGGGTCAAACCCAGTTCCAGTGTGGATCTGGAGAGACACTGGGGCTTGTCAGTCATTGATCTTAAGGAGGGTGTTAGACGTTAGTTCAGAGACCGAGACTGGGGAGGTCAGTGTGATAGAAGGCATTGGGAAAGGGATTGAAGCAGTACCTTTGCACCAGATATACCTAAAAAGCGACTTGGTCTCTGGACCGGTCACGATAGGGGTGAGGCCCGAATTATCGATGGAAGACATGGAGGTCTTACTCGGTAATGACCTTGCAGGTGGAGATGTGTACCCAGCAGTAAAACTGACAAGCCAGCCTGCCAGGATTGAGGCCCCGTCCATGGACTCACAGGTTTATCCCGTTTGCGCAGTAACTCGGCGCATGTCGAGTAAGGCCGCCGAAGCGAATGTAGATTTAGCTGAGCAACACACATAAAAGTTGCTGGTGAACGCAGCAGGCCAGGCAGCATCTGTAGGAAGAGGTACAGTCGACCTCTTCCTACAGATGCTGCCTGGCCTGCTGCGTTCACCAGCAACTTTTATGTGTGTTGCTTGAATTTCCAGCATCTGCAGAATTCCTGTTGTTTGTAGATTTAGCTGAGACGTTTTTACCAGCCTTGTACCAGGAGGGGTTAGAAAGTGAGAAGAAGGAGCATAGTGGAGCGGAAGGAAGTGAGGGGGCTGAGGTAGATTTATCATTAGCGAGGAAGGAATTTATACAGGCACAGGAACGAGACGAGGAGCTGATGGTTTTGACGGAGACAGCTCTCTCCGAAGCAGAAATAAAAAGGGAACCAGTGGGCTATTATATGAAGGAGGGAGTACTGATGAGGAAGTGGAGACCAAGTACTGTGCCCGCAGATGAGGAGTGGGGGTTGGTACACCAGGTGGTAGTGCTGAAAATTTATAGGGACGAGATTTTTAACCTGGCCCAGAAGATACCCCTCAGTGGACATTTTGGGGTGAGGAAAACAGTCGATAAAATTATGGAAGAGTTTTACTGGCCGAACATGAGGAAGGATATTATTGAATGTTGTAGACGGTGTCATTTATGTCAGGTGGTAGGAAAGCCGAACCAGGTCCTGCCTAAAGCGCCCCTTTGACCGATATCCGCTTTCGGGGAACCTTTCTCCCGAATAATTGTGGATTTTGTCGGTCCCCTGCCCAAAACTGCGAGTGGGCGAGAGTATGCGATGATTATGATGTGCGCCGCCACCAGGTTTCCGGAGGCTGTGCCCCTGGCAAGCGTCAAGGCTCCCGCAGTGGTAAAGGCCCTTGTGAAATTTTTCACTACGGTGGGGCTGCCCAGGGAAATCCAATCAGATCAGGGGAGTGTCTTCACATCTCACACATTCCGACGGATGTTGGATGAGATGGGAGCAAAGCAGATTTTGGCCTCCGCGTACCACCCAGAGTCACAAGGGGCGTTGGAAAGATTCCACGCAACATTAAAGACCATGATTAAAATTTATTGTCAAGGGAACGCTAGGGACTGGGATGATGCCTTGCCTCTTCTGTTATTTGCCTTAAGGGACACGGTTCAGGAGTCATTGGGGTTCAGCCCATTCGAGCTCATCTTCGTTCATCGGCCCAGAGGACCCCTGACCTTACTGAAAGAGCAATGGTTCAGTCCGGCAGTACAAGTCAATGTGATTGACTATGTTTTAAAATTTCATGAGAGGCTTAAAAGGATCTGTGACCTTGCCAAAGAAAATCTACGACACTCCCAAACTACAATGAAACAGTGGTATGATAGATGCGCCCGCAAACAAGTGTTTCAAGTGGGCGATCGGGTCTTAGTTCTGTTTCCAGTGGTAACCAACCCCCTCCAGGTGAGATTCCATGGTCCGAACAAAGTGATTAAAAAGATAGACTCTTTAAATTATGTTATCGAAACGCCGTACAGACGTAAGCCAACCGAATTAGTACACATTAATATGTTAAAAGCTTACCATGCTCAGAAAGCAGATCTAGTTGGTGTTATCACGAAAATTAATGAGGCTGGGGTGCCAAATGATAAGGGGAAAACCCATCTTGAAAAGATAAATATGGTGCCGACCAGATTGGAGAACTCTATTGTTTTGGCCAACTTTGCTGATAAGGTCTCTCACTTAACCCCTGAACAGAGCGAGCTGCTGATAAAGCTAATTAACCGGCATGCAGATGTATGTCCCGATGTCCCGAGGCAATGCAGGGGGACGGCACATGATGTTGTTGTCACCTCAGAACAGCCTATTAAGCAACACTCCTATAGGATGAACTTGGAGAAGGGCAAGCTAGTGGAGAAAGAAATTGAACACATGCTAGCCACAGGTATTATTAGCCTATCCAAATCGGAATGGGCGTCTCCCTGTGTGGTTGTCCTGAAAGTCGATGGGAGCATACAATTCTGTACAGATTACAGGAAAGTGAACGCCATCACAAAAACTGATGCTTACCCCATCCCAAGGGTAGACGATTGCATCGATAAAGTGGGGAGAGCTAAGTACATCACAAAGATCGATTTGCTGAAAGGGTACTGGTGTGTTCCTTTAACCGACTGGGCTAGAGAAATCTCAGCATTTGTCACTCCATCCGGGTTATACGAGTATAATGTTTTACCTTTTGGCATGAAAAACGCCCCAGGGACCTTCCAAAGGATGATTAATTCAGTGATAAAAGGGTTAAAGAATGCAGAAGCATATATTGAAGACTTAGTGGTCTGGAGTGACACGTGGGAGGAGCACATTGTGGCAGTATAGGAACTGTTTAAACAGCTGTCTGAAGCCAACCTGACAGTGAACCTCGCAAAAAGTGAGTTCGGCCACGCTAAGGTCATTTATCTGGGATATGTGGTAGGACAGGGGCAGCTGGCACCGATGCAGGCTAAAGTGCAGGCTATCTCTGAAGTTCCCATCCCGACGGACAAGAGAGCCCTAAGAAGGTTCGTGGGGATGGTGGGGTACTATCAGAAGTTTTGCAAAAACTTTGCGTATATTACCCTCCCTCTTACTAAGCTCTTGCTGAAGAATACGAAGTTTGTGTGGAACGACCTTTGTCAACAAGCCTTCGAAAGTCTGAAGGCGATTCTGTGTCACCGCCCTGTATTGAATGTGCCTGACTTTTCAAAACTCTTCTCCCTAGCAACAGATGCTAGCGACGAAGCAGCCGGGGCGGTGCTGTTGCAGACAGACAAAGAGGGGGTTGAGCACCCAGTCGCTTACTTTTCTAAGAAGTTTAATGTCCATCAGAGAAATTATTCCACTGTGGGGAAGGAATTACTGGCAATCATACTAGCATTACAACATTTTGAGGTTTATATTTGTCTGGCACAGAAACCACTGATAATTTACACTGATCACAATCCATTAGTGTTTTTGGCCACAATGAAGGATAAAAACAAATACTTACTAAGTTGGAGCCTGGTCTTATGGGAATTGATATTAAGATAAAACATATAAAAGGAATGGACAATGTGATTGCTGACTGTCTGTCAAGGTGTTAAAACTTAAAATTCTCTGTATTAGCCAAATAGCTGATGACTACCTGTATATTAGTGTGTATCTAATAATGTGCATTCATGCCCATAATTTTTACCCTGGTAAAAATCCTTTTAAGGGTGGGGGTGTCATGTGTGACGCCCAGCAGAGCTACCGGATGGATGATGCTAATGAGAGAGATAAGAAAGACAATGGAGAAACATTCAAAAAGCTAACAAGAGAGAAGAGAGGGATTAATGGGAAAGAAACACAATTCAGATATTGACAGACCGGTTGCTTTGAACCTGAACTGTTTGAAGTTTGACGGACAGGTGATACCCCAGCAGGGGGATAAAAGGAGCAGGTTTGCTAAGGCATGCGACACACCACGAGACCCTGGAAAGAGCAGTGTGCCCCCACAGTTGGTGGAAGTTTGGAGGACCTGTTCGTGGGAATTGGTCAGAGGCTCACAGAGTGTAAAGGTACGATCGGTGGGAACCTGGGGTGCATGTCTGCCCTTGCCTGGGTGCCGGGTTCACCACGGAAGAACGATCGTATCCGGAACGGAGGGGTCACAGTTGGTGACCACAGCGGGACAGAAGTAATCAAAAGGTCTGCCCGAAACCAACTGCGAAGACATCAAAATGTCTGCCTGAAACCAAATTGCATCTCTCTCTTCAATGGTACGACAACAGCGATTACTGCGAACTGCACTAAACTGAACTGAACTCTGCTTCACTTAAGGTTGATCATTTTACCCTCTAGACTGCGATGGAGCTTGGTTGATTCCTATTACCCTAGTTCTGTGTATATGTGTGTATTATCATTGCTAACCTGTTACATTTATATCCTTACAATTAGTGTACTGTATTACTTATTTCTTTAATAAAACTTTATTAGTTCCTAGTAATCCAGACTCCAATGAGCGTTCCATTTCTGCTGGTTTGGCAACCCAGTTACAGGGTATGTAACACCGGCAGCCCATTCCACGTACCCACCACTCTCTCTGTATCTACTTCCAAGCACTTTAAAACTGTGCCCTCTCGTGTTAGCAATTTCATCCCTGGGAAAAAAACTCTGACTTTCCACACAATCAATGCCTTGCACCATCTTATACACCACTATCAGGTCACCTCTCATCCTCCACCGCTCCAAGGAGAAAAGGCCGAGTTCACTCAACCTATTCTTATTAGGCATGCTCCCCAATCCAGGCAACATCCTTGTAGATCTCCTCTGCACCCTTTCTATAGTTTCCACATCCTTCCTGTAGTGAGGTGACCAGAACTGAGCATAGTACTCCAAGTAGGGTCTGACCAGGGTCCTACATAGCTGTAACATTAGCTCTCGGCTCTTAAACTCAAACCCACAGTTGATGAAGGCCAATACACCAAATGCTTTCTTAACCACAGAGTCAACCTGCACCACTCACAACACGCTGGAGGAACTCAGCAGGTTGGGCAGCATCCGTGGAAAAGATCGGTGGACGTTTTGGGCTGGAACCCTTCGTTCGGCCCGAAACATCGACCGATCTTTTCCATGGATGCTGCCCAACCTGCTGAGTTCCTCCAGTGTGTTGTGAGTGTTGCTTTGACCCCAGCTTCTGCAGATTATTTTGTGTTTACGAGTCAACCTGCACAAGCTTTGGGTGTCCTATGAACTCTGACCCCAAGGTCCCTCTGATCCTCCACACTGCCAAGAGTCTTATCATTAATACTACATTCTACCATCAAATTTGACCTACAAAAAGAACCACCTCACACTTATCCAGGTTGAACTCAATATACGTAGATTGATTGTGTGCCATTTATCATTTATAAATGATGAATGAATTCACCCATGACTTTCAAGCTTTGCAGTCTGAAAGTGGCATGTATGAGACTACTTTTGTGGAATTCTCAGCTATACCTTGGTCAGAGTGATCGAACATTAGTTTGAATTTTGAATCTGGACAGCAGAACTTCCTTGTCTTGGTTAGAAACGATTGTTGGCCTACATCAATCAAATATCCAGGTGATTTGCCCCAATATTACCAAATACAGAATGGTTAAGAATAATTCCTAACTCTTAACCACAATAGCATAACATACTGTTTTAAGTCTATACCTCTCTAATATCTTCAGTGGTTTTCTAAGTTTTTCAGCTGATGTTAGTGAATTGTTTGTATTGTACAAACCAAATGTTTCTGTAAATAGTGGCTCTAAACTAAGCAAGGCTATTACACTAAGTACCTTGAATTTTCTTTTGTTTTGAAATGACGTCTCTAATGAGGAGATAATGGTTAAATGAAATAGAATCTAGAATGTGCCCAATATCACTGGGTCATCTGAATACTCCAAGTTTGTCAATGTTTATACGTTCCTTCTACCCTGTTAACCAGTAATTTAACCTGGAAAGTGGATTAATTGATTTCACAATTCTAATTATAGGAAATAAGCAATGAATGCTTTGAATTTCTCCAATTGAAATTGAAACTTGTTGGCTTTAATGAGCTATTTTATATACTAGATAGAATTGATATTTATTAGATGTCCTACTGATGACACTGATATTGTAATCAAATTTGTGTTCCTGACAGTCTGGAGCCTTGTATGATTGTAAATTCTTTGTCCCTGATGCTGAAGAAATTAAACACCTGTTCTTTCACCAGACTCAGAATGCAAAATATTAGTCATAGTCATAGTCATAGTCATACTTTATTAATCTCGGGGGAAATTGGTTTTTGTTACAGTTGCTCCATAAATAATAAATAGTAATAGAACCATAAATAGTTAAATAGTAATATGTAAATTATGTCAGTAAGTTATGAAATAAGTCCAGGACCAGCCTATTGGCTCAGGGTGTCTGACCCTCCAAGGGAGGAGTTGTAAAGTTTGATGGCCACAGGCAGGAATGACTTCCTATGACGCTCAGTGCTGCATCTCGGTGGAATGAGTCTCTGGCTGAATGTACTCCTGTGCCCACCCGGTACATTATGTAGTGGATGGGAGACATTGACCAAGATGGCATGCAACTTGGACAGCATCCTCTTTTCAGACACCACTGTGAGAGAGTCCAGTTCCATCCCCACAACATCACCGGCCTTACGAATGAATTTGTTGATTCTGTTGGTGTCTGCCACCCTCAGCCTGCTGCCCCAGCACACAACAGCAAACATAATAGCACTGACCACCACAGACTCGTAGAACATTGTAAAATAATTCATGTTTACATTTTATTTTTATTTCCCAACACGTGGAAATGTCTTGGCTAATCATCACAAAAATGAAAAATTAAACCAGCAGCATCTATAAAGGTTTGTTGCCTTATGGACTTATTCAATGTACCCACCCTCAGTCACATCTACCTGAAGTTCATAAGCTAAATGCATTTTTATGTATTATGTAGTAAAAACAAAGCCAAATCTTTGTTAGTAAGATTTTACTTTGTACAGGCTTCTACCTAATTGAAGTCTGGCCACAGGTTTTTCACAGTATTCCAGTGTAATATAACAACTGACCAACCCTGATCTTAGCCCAATACTTCCTCCTGCCCCAAACTCACTGGCTAAACAGTTAGTGACTTTGGACTTTATTTCAACTAATGTTAATGGCCTGACAACACTCAGTACCAATGCCTTAATTTGAATAAATTTGGCAGTATTAATATCAGCTATCTATTTGTCAAATGGCAATGTTTTGTTCCCTGTTGGATACTGAATATTTCAATAGACAAAAGCACTCTGACCTCCTGAGCTTCATCCACAGTTTATTGCAGATCACACTTTTTCCCTACAATTTTCATTGACAATTGCACATTTTCTTGCAATTTAAAGCCTGTCTGATGACACATAGAATCAAGTTTGAATATGTTCAGTTGAACAGAGAATGGTATTCCTAGGCAAGTGGCTTTCTAAAAGTGGATGAGCTTTTCTAAATTCCAGCTGTTTATTATTCTTGATGCAACTACACCAACATAATTCTTTTCAATCATCTGTTGCCGACCTTGTGCTCACTATCATCCCTATCTGTAATAATTTCTATGGTGTTTTTTGTCCTTGCAATTACTTTGGCTGAAGTAATGAAAACATGAAGACTCCTGAAAATTGTCAGAACAAACCAAATAGAAGTATCAATACACGACGAAACGTGTGACAATGGATTGGTGACAATGTGTAATCCTATGGGTATTGTCATGTCTTTGACATTTTCAGTGTGGTTAGACTAATCTGACATTTCCAGTGTAAGAATCTTCCCAGAATTGCCTTCCATGTTGCATTTGAGTAGTGGTTTTGCATACATTGGCCTTATCCACGCCTTGGATCAACAAAGGTGTTCTGTTAGTTATGAGTCTCGTCCACTTGAATGCTGCCCTGTCCCCCTTGAAGTTCAAAGGTTCAAAGGTTCAAATGTCCAATTTAATGTCAGAGAAATGTATACAGTATACATTCTGAAATGCTGTTTTTTAGCAAAACATCCATGAAAACAGAGAAGTGCCCCAAAGAATGAACAACAGTTAAACATGAGAACACCAAAGTAACCCCCCCAGCTCTTCCCGCCCACACGGAAGTGGCAGTAAGGCAACAATAACCCCTTTACCCCAGCAAAAAAAAGTGCATTCGCTACCGAGTACAAGAGTGAGCTAAGTGATAGCAAAGTCACAGACCTTGCAGCTATCCCAAACATTTCATCTGACATTGGACAAACCACAGGTTCTCTCTCTCCCTAATTTTCACAGCGAGCGGGAGACATAACAACAACCTGCTGGTTTACGATGTTAAAAAGACCGTTTCGTTGCTTTTTACGAGCTCTGTGCCCAAAGATCATAAAGATCTTGGGTCTTTGGGCCCACAGCAAAAGATTTTCCGGCCTCCCCGACGACACGAGTCTCCTGCCGTGACACCGACCCTCGATCCGCCCGTCTCCAGAGCCCCAAGATCTCAGGCTTTCAAACACTAGGCTGCCTCTCAGGCCAAACCCTTGGTGTGCTGAACAACGGCCGGTCCTGAAACCCTGAGAACAGGTTCCATTCCCACAAAGAACTGAAATCAGCATGTAACTCCAGGTCAGGGTCTTCAAAAGAACTCTGAAAGGGAAAAATAAAGATAGTAAAGATGGAAATAGAGCTGCTTCTGAAGATGCAAACAAAGGAGTCGCCGTTTAGCGCCATCTTAACTCTGCCTCCAAGTTCATGCAATAACCTTAATGTACGCAGAGTAGACGTTTCTTCTTTATGCTCACAAAAGCCGGTTGCTTGCAATTTTCCTTAAGCTCCTTTTATCTCTTCCAGCTTAAAACCAAACCACATTTTGCAACTAACTATCTGATTAACATATCAGAAGCTTTCTCAGATACATTGCTTATGAAAACTGCTTTTGTCACATTCACACTTCCTCTGAGCAGCATCGTCCTTCATTGGTTCAATATGCTTTCCAATCAGAGGCCCAGAGATTGGTACCAACATCTGTTTGTCCTCTGTTGGGCAGCAGTTCATGGTGATTGGCATGGAGACAGTTGTGGCATCATTCAGTAACTTTTTAAAATTGTTTACTTTTGGCTTCAGTGGAGGGGACCTGGCATGCAAATGGTGGATGGATCTCCAATCAAGTTGTAGTTGTCTCAGCCAAACAAACCCCCACAGTGCTGCTCTTCCTGTTTTTACCACATACAAGCTGAATGTGGCTTGTTGGTTGTTGTATTTCACTGCCACATATGTCATTCGCACAGGAATAATCTTTTCTACAGTATAAGTTATAAGTTAGATACTGCAGGCTTCATATTTGAATATTTTTCGAAATGCACTTCAAACTCACTTTGTGGAATGACTGAAAAAGCTGACTTAGTGTTCAATTCCATTTTAATTAATTTGCTGTTCACTTCTGGCATAAGCCATATCGCCTAACTATTATTAATTTTCACACTGTAAATCTCAAGGCTACAAAATTCTGTGTCATTCTCATTATTATAAAATTTTTCATCAGCAGCATTAAGATTAGTGCTTTTTAAAACTTTAGCTTGACTTTTTATCTTTTTCCCTTCTCTGAGGAGTCCAACATGAAGGGTCTTGGCCCGAAATGTCGACTGTACCTCTTCCTATAGATGCTGCCTGGCCTGCTGTGTTCCACAGCATTTTGTGTGTGTTGTTTGAAAGACTCTTAACTGGCTACAGAAAGCACTTACAAGCTGTGATACTTGCCAAAGGGGGTGTTACTAAGTACTGACCATGGAGCCCCAAACTTTTGCTTCGGGCCCTTTTCCTTTCTTGTTATTTTGAAACTGTAAAAGATGGAAATAAAAAAGCTTCCTTGCTTAAAATATTAAAGAAATGTGTCATCTTTAACTATATGCCTTTTGGAAATCAGGTCATTTTTACTCGCTTAGCTATTCACAGTAACAGAAATTTTGACCAGGGGTGCCCAAACTTTTGCATAACACTGTATGCTTTTAAACCCAATGTACTCAGCAAAATTGGTACTTACTTGTTATTGGGTATTTAACAATAGCTCCAACAGCTTGGTATACCTGAGCTAGTTACCCATTGTATAATAAAACTGGTTAATCTTTTTGATGTAGTAAGCCATTTATGATTTTGAAAATGATTATTATCATCCAGTAATCGGTTTTATGAACCTATGTATCCTTCCTTTCTCTTTATGAACCCATGAATTCCATTTTCTGACTATTTTTTAAAACTCAATTGTGTCTTTCCTTCCAATGAAAACTCTGTATGTGCTGGGCTGTTTTATTTTTTCACTTGTCGTTTTCGCTTGCTGTGTCTTTTTTTAGTTCGAATGTCTCGCTGCACTACAACAGGTTGGCAGCCATCTCAATTTATTTTAAAATACCTCCTCACCAATGTTATGTTTTGTAACTTCATTAATTCAAAGGAAGACACAAGAGTCTGGGAATACAGGTGTAACTTTATCTTTACTTTAAGCGAGATATGCACGTATCACGTGGTGTTGACATATGCAATTCATGAATTTATATAACCCATAATGAATTATTTAAATGAACAGAGAGCTTAATCACCAGTATATATAAGATTTCTCAAATATAACTGGAATATTAAACACACAACAAAACTGTTTTGATTTACCAAGTATCCTGTGGTGTTCCTACAATGTCAAATGTAACGTTGTGTTCCTAACAGTCTGGACCCTTGTATGATTGATTGTAAATTGTTTATCCATGACTATAGAATTTATACATTTCTTTCCCCACCTCACAATGCAAAATATTTAAAATAGTTCATGTTTACATTTTACTTTCCAGCATTTAGGAATGCCTTGGCCAATCATTACAGAAAACCAAAGGGAAACCCATAACAACTATAAATGGTTGTTGACATATACGTGTGTTCAATAGGCCCATTCCAATTCACACCTGCCTGACAATCATAAACTAAGCGTATTTTTATTTGCACAGTAAAAACCAAGCCAGTCATGGTAAACCACATACAGGAAATAAAAAATAAAAATTACACAGATACTGGAGATCTGAAATAAAGCAGAAGTCACCAAAAAAACATTCAGCAGGTCGAAGACAGGCTGTGGAAAAGGAAACAGAGTCTATGTTTAATGTTGAAGATCCAAACTTGGAAAGAAATCCAATTAGTTGTCAGAGAGAATGAAGAAGGAACAAATGTGACAACGTGAATGTCTGTGGAGGGGATGGTTCAAAGTTGCCGTGGTGATAGAGTGCCGTTGAAACCTCAGTAAGAGATGTGAGAGCTTCCTTTCTTTCCTATTTCAGGTGAAAGCATATCTGACCTTACACATTAACTATCTCTCACCACAGGTGCTGTCTGACCTGCTGAGTGTTTCCTGCACTTTCTGGTTTTATTTCAAATTTTCACCACTTGCGGTTTGTAAAAATTTCAAACAAGGGGAGAGGGAAAAGCTGTGAAATAGGTCAGAACTGCAGCCTTTCCCCAGCAGCCAAGGTTTGTTATTAAAGGAAAATTAGAGCGAATATTGTAGACAGTGTCACGAACCCCATGACGGGTTAAAGAACCAGCAGAAATGGAAAACACTTTGGAGTCCGGTATGGCTATTAACTAATAATATTTATTAGTAACTACGCAATACAGTAATATAATTGCAGATAAATCAAACAGGTTAGCAATGAATATATATATGTATATGTGGAAATATATGAAAATCAAGCTTCTTCAAGTCTAGAGGTAAATAGGTAATCTTACGACAATGAGTAAAGTTCAGTTCAGTTCGTTGTGTTGAGTTGAGTAGTGATGGAGAGAGAGAGGGAGAGATTTGAGTCTTCAGATGAGCTGACGCCATCAATCTTCCTGTTGTCCTCCAAAATCCTTTAAAAGTCTCCAACTGTGACTTCAACAAAGGGGACTGTTCTACTGTGGTGGAATCATCAACCCAGGCAAAGGTTGGATACATGGACAACTCCCCACCGGTCACTCACTTTTCTCACTGCAAGAGCCACTGCTCGATCCGCCTGATTGATCCTCCAAAAACCCACTTTTTCTGTGGGCACAACAAAGCTCATTCAGTGCCCAAAAACATGTGCCTGAGGTTCTTCATCTGACCTCCTATTTATCTCACCATACTGAGTACCAACTGTCATTCAAATAACTCCTCCCATCTCTGTCTGTGTAAGAAATGTACAAGCAGGCCATGTCCTTGGGAAGTATAAACACACTCCAGAGAAACTATAACATCGATTGTCCATCAAATAACGCCGCCCTCGGTCACCATAGCAACTTACGAGCTGCTCGGTGCTCTCTCTCTCCAACTCAGCAGAAAAATTAGACTCAGTTCCTCCTCATGCCTTAAAGTGACAGTCCAAAAGTTAGTTTTTGTCTCCCTCTCTCTTTCTTTCTCTCTCTTTTCAAAACAAGATGTCAGTGTCAAATACCTCGCTCTCTCTCTCTCTCTCTCTTTCAAAAGCACAGTTCATAGGGGTAATTCAGGACCCCGTCACACCCGCTTCCTTCAGAGAAAAACAATTTTTGACGAAGGCGAAATTTTTTTTTAGTCTAAATGTAAATTACAGAGTTTGAAACAATACATGTATGATCATCAGATGACAGAGCAAAATGTGTACAATTTCCAACTTAACATCTGGATAAACAATCAGCTATAGTATTGTCAGTACCTTTCACATGTTTGATTTTTAAGTCATATTCTTGCAATATCAGACTCCAATTTAACAAACTTCTATTCTTATCCTTCATCTTAGTTAGAAACACCAACGGATTATGATCCATGTAAACCACAAGTGGTCTCTGGGCAACAGAGAGATTTTGAGGTGTCTGAACATAGACCTCAAAATGTTGTAAAGACAGAATAAGTGCTCAGGATTCCTTTTCAACAGTTGAATATTTTTTTCTGGTGCACATTAAATTTTTTTGAGAAATAAGGTACTGGATATTCAATGTCATCCATACCCTTCTGTAACAGTACTGCCCCAGCAGCTTCATCACCAGCGTCTGTTGCTATCGAGAATGATTTTGAAAAATCAGGTGCTTTGAGCACAGGATGATAACACAGGATGGTTTCCAGATGTTCAAATGCCCCCCGGCAAATGTCATTCCATTCAAATCTTTCACTCTTCCCGAGGAGTTTTGTTAGCGGGAGAGTGATGTCTGCAAAGTTCTTACAAAACTTACGATGCAGGTTTCCCCCACCATCCGAAGGTAGAGCATTCCTATGAAACGGTTCGTAAGCCGAAATGTCGTAAAGCGAAGAAGCAATTACCATTTATTTATATGGGAAAATTTTGTGAACATTCGCAGACCCAAAAATAACCTACCAAATCATGCCAAATAACACATAAAACCTAAAATAACAGTAACATATAGTAAAAGCAGGAATGATATGATAAATACACAGCCTATATAAAGTAGAAATACTTTTCCACAATCATTACTGAACTGTTTTTCGCACTGAAAATCTCACACAAGCGCTGTTGGCAAGAACACTCTCTCCAGTAACCTTTAAGCTATGAAGCTGCAAAATCATACCAAATAACACATAAAAATACACAGCCAATATAAAGTAGAAATAATGTATGTACAGTGTAGTATCACTTACCAGAATTGGTTCAGCGCCGAGCACACTGATGATGGTGTGTTAGACTGAGTCATCGCAGGTTGAGATGGTGTAGTGGCCCCCACCCTCCAGGCCGCCGAGCGATACATTGCCGCGAAGCATGCAGGAATGCAGAGGTAGCCGGGAGGCACACAGCACATCTTTAAGAAAAAAGCTGAAACAAGCTAATTAATTAAGTGCCGCCCGACACGTAATTGTCGGCCCAGATCAGTGCCGATTTCCGATTGCATCGTCTCTGATCTGGGCCGACATTTACATGTGGGGCGTCACCTAATTAATTAGCATGTTTATTTCAGCCTTTTTCTCAAAGATGTGCTGCGTGCCTCCCGGCTACTGCTGCATTTTCCGTGAATCGGTATCTGTCCGCAACCTGGATGTTGGGGTGGTGGGACACTGGGGTGTCATCTCGTCATTGTCTGTTTCCATTAGAGCAGGCAGCTCACCTCTTCTATCTCTGTCCGCCTCAACGTCGAAGGTCGAGGTTCGTCATCTGCTGTGGCTGATGTGGAAGGCTTGCTTGACTGCTGAGCCTCACGCATTTTTCTATCACACAGTTCTTTGTAAGGACTCAAACCATCCTGCAAATATCTCCTAAAACTACGTACCCTTTCAAAATTAAAGTCGTACTTTATCATTACTCATTCGGTTTCAATTATTATCCTTTTTTCTTCCAATTGCATCAGCTCTTCATCTGTCAGTTCTTGGTCATGGGATGCCAAAGCCTCTTCAACATCATGTTCGTCAGCTTCCACAAGCCAAACTCACTTTATCCTTACTTCGTTCACCATGATCAAAACGCTTAATTATGTCTAGTTTTATGCTAAGTGTAACACCCTTACAAGCTCTTTCAGGCTTTTCTGATACCTTAGAACTCAACTTGCAAACGGCTGCTCACAGGCTCGTGTTTAAGCAATGCTGGCGAAAATCCAGGGAAGCGCAGCTGCTCGGGGCGCGCGCTGCCTTTTATTGCATGCTGATTTTTTTGCGCGCTGATTTTTTATCGCACGCTGCTTTTTTTTCGTAACAGTGAAAACACCTTCTGAAAGCGAAAACAGGGTACTAATGTAGGTCCTTCGTAATAGTGAGGTTTCGTAAAACGAATGTTCGAAAAGCGGGGGACACCTGTAATACTCAACCATTCCTAAAAACCTTCTCAAAGCTTTCTTGCCGGTCGGAAGAGGAACCTCAGCAATAGGTTGAACCTTGGCCTCTACAGGAGCCAGATGGCCCTGGCCTACACCATGGCCCGGATATGTATTGGTGGCATGGCCAAACTCACTTTTAACAAGGTTCACAGTAAGATTGGCCTTGAAAAGTCTGTCAAACAGTTTTGCTACCGCTGCAACGTGCTCTTCCCACGTGCCATTCCAGACCACTAAATCATCAATATAAGCCCCTGTGTTTTCTAAACCTCTAATCAAGGAATTGATCATTCTTTGAAATGTCCCTGGAGCATTTTTCATCCTGAAGGGTAAAACATTGTACTCATATAGTCTAGATGGTGTCCCAAATGCTGATATCTCTTTAGTCCTCTCCGTCAAAGGAACACCACAGTATCCTTTTAACAAGTCAATCCTTATAAGGTATTTAGCCTTCCCCACTTTATCAATACAGTCAGCCATTCTCTTTCCTTGTTCTTTCTTGTTTTCAATTTCTTCTTCAACCATTTTACTTTTCTCAAAGTTCTCTCTGTGAAGATGCTGTTTCATGGGCTGGGCTGAATTTATAATGATGTGATGCACTGCATCTGTGCACCGCTTCAGAACGTCAGAACATAAATCTTTATGCTTGCCTAATAGTTCTTTCATTTGTTTTTGTGGTGTAGGGTCCAAATGTTGGACCTTATCAGTAATATTTTTCAAAACAATGGAATTCTGACATCATGTGGATACTAGATTCAGTGGGTAAACATGTTCTTTCATCCCATTATCAGATTCCGCAGCCTGTATGATTCCATTTTGTTCCATAACAATTCTCCCAGGTGCAATTCTTGCAAACAAGTATTTTATTTTAATTCGAACATTCTGTAAACTTTCCTTTTCAAGGTCACAAATCTTATTAAATCCTTTCCAGAATTTCAAAACATAATTAAGCACACTGACACATTTCCAAATCAGACCATAGCTCTCTGAGTAAGGTCAAAGGTCCTTTTGGCCTGTAACTGAACACAGGTTCCAATAGACTACACTTCAATGGCTTTTGAATCGAATCTCCAACAATAAATAAGAGGAGGGGAACCTCCTCATCCCAATTTTTCCCATTTTTCACACAATATGTTTTAATCATGGTCTTAAGAGTTGAGTTGAGCAATTCCAAGGCTCCCTTGGACTCTGTGTGATATGCAGATGACACCATGTGCTTAGCTTCCATTTCTCTAACTATCCCCTGGAATGTTCTCGAAGTGAAGTTACTGCCCTGGTCAAATTGAATTTCTTTGGGCAGACCTACCAGTGGGAAAAACTTACTGAATGCTTTTACCATAGTCTTGGCTTTGATGCTTTCAAAAAACACGGCTTCAGGGAACCTAGACACAGCACACATAATTGTTAACACATACTGATAACCAGCTGCAGTCTTTGGCAATGGGCCTACACAATCCACTATGACCCAAGAAAAAAGTTCACCAAAAGCAGGTATCGGTTTAAGTGGTGTTACCTGAATAACCTGATTAGATTTCCCCTCAACTTGACAGGTATGGCAAGTCCTGTTAAAATTCACACATCCTTTCTCAAACTAGGCCAGTAAAATTCCTTCATAATCCTGCTCACTGTCTTCCTTACTCCATAATGTCCACCTAAAGGCATACTATGAGCCACGTTTAAAACCTCAGCCCTGTAAACGTTCACAACCACCACGTGATGTTCAATAACCCAGTCCTCACTTGCACACACAGTGGCTGGTCTCCACTTCCTCATTAACACCCCATCTTTAAGGTAATATCCCACTGACTCTCTCTGAACCTCCTCTCCTGTGAGAGCTATCTCCTTTAAAGCCACCATTTCAGAATCTCACTTCTGTTCCTCTATAAATTCCTTTCTCAATAAGGACAAACCTTCCTCATACACCTTACTCTCATAAGCTTTACTACCCTTTAAGCCCTGCGGAAATCTGGAAGGTAGAAAAGGCTGTGAAACATCATCATAATTTAAACCTCTGGTTTTGTTATCATGGGTCTCAACAGGCTTCCTAATCATGCTTCGACAAACTGTGCATGTGGGATAAACATCAGTCTTTCTGTGTGAATTCTCAGCAGCAGCTCTGCTCATTAAGTAAACAGCTATATCAACCTTATCAACATTCCTCCATTGTTTACTAAACTTAGCACCATCACCAGGCTTATGAGAACCATTGTGGAAGAGGCCAAACAATCCATTCATCTGATTATGGCCTTCACTTCGACTTGTCTCCATAACAACTTCCACCTCAAAACCATAGCAATTCTCCTTCTTCTCCACAACATCATAACCTTGCAGGTGTGTACCTCCAAATGTCCAAACAAAATTCCACAGAGTAGCACATCCTTCCTCAGCAGGCCCCTGTCCTGCAAACAGGGTCAAAGGTCATGCAATCTTTCCTAGCACTTTACTCAAAAGTCCAGGAACAGCACTTCTCCTCTTATTTTCAGCAACACTGACCTCAGCAATTTTCACCTCATCACTAACTTTTAGCTGACTGTCTAATACAAGTGACTGAAAATTCTCACATTCCACTGGTACCAAGGTTAACCCCTTATTCAATGAACCAAGATCATCTGACACAAAAAAACTGCATTCCTTTCCAATCAAGTCAGACACCTTAGACTTTAACTGAGCTTCAACACAAGGTTCAGAATCCTGTGAATTCACAGATACTTCAACAACCTGAACACAGGCAATCGGGACAGCTGCCTCTTCTGGGCTGTCATCACTTGTACCAGTTTCAAATTCAAGGTCACCCTGAACCTCCCAGCTATTTTCTGGGTAACTCTCATATGGAGTAAACTCAAGCTCGTGGGTTAAAACATCTTCGTCTGCTTTTTTAGTAGACCCCCGCAGGGTGGTGGCATCCTCTGCATCCATGCCCTTACATCACAGGGGACACAATTTTTAAATTCATCACACAAAACAAGTTCTTCCGAGCTGTAAAAATCATCAGGGTCTGACACTAAACCTCTCAGCTGCCACATCTCCCTTTTAAACTGTCTCTGTCTTTCTGCGTCTTCTCTCTGTTTTTCTGTCTCTCTAGCCTCATGAATCCTCTGCTTTTCTGCTTCATCAGCCTCAAGCTGTTTTAATTTCAATTTCAATTGCAACTGAACCTCAGCCTCCCAGTACCTTACCTTCAGCAAATAACTCTAACGCCTCCTCATTAAATTTTCCCTTATCTATATAATGCTGGGCTATTGTCATCTGTATCTGAGCCTTCCTCATCTTAGTGGCCACCTTTAGTCTTAACTTTTGAGCAATTCCCAACAGCTCATCCCTCGTAGCATCATCCAACGCTTCCGGGGTTGGTTCCAACAGAAACTTCTCAACACTAACGTCCATTTCTGCTGTATTTCCACACAAGCAAATCAAAAGGGATTTTCCCCAATCAATTCAAACAGGCCCCCAACCAATTTCGTTGATATCCCGGACGCAAGCCCCAATGTTGATAGGGACACTGTGACGGGTTAAAGAGCCAGCAGAAATGGAAAACACTTTGGAGTCTGGTATTACTATTAACTAATAATATTTATTAGTAACTATGCAATACAGTAATATACATGTAGATAAATCAAATAGGTTAGCAATGAATGTAAGTGTGGAAATAAAAGAAAATCAAGCTTCTTGAAGTCTAGGGGTAAATAGATAGTCTTACGACAATGAGTAAAGTTCAGTTCAGTTTGTGGTGTTGAGTTGAGTAGTGATGGAGAGAGAGAGGGAGAGATTTGAGTCTTCAGATGAGCTGACACCGTCGATCTTCCCGTTGTCCTCCGAAATCCTTTATAAGACACCGACTGTGACTTCATCAAAAGGGACCATTTTTCTGTGGTGGAATCATCAACCCAGGCAAAGGTTGGACACATGGACAACTCCCCACCGGTCAATCCCTTTTCTCACTGCAAGAGCCACTGATCGATCCTCCAAAAACCCACTTTTTCTGTGGGCACAGCAAAGCTCATTCAGTGTCCAAAAACATGTGCCTGAAGTCTATCATCTGACCTCCTATTTATCTCACCGTACTGAGTACCAACTGAGTCATTCAAATAACTCCTCCCATCTCTGTCTGTGTAAGAAATGTACAAGCAGGCCATGTCCTTGGGAAGTATAAACACACTCCAGAGAAACTATAACATCGATTGTCCATCAAATAACGCCGCCCTCGGTCACCATAGCAACTTACGAGCTGCTCGGTGCTCTCTCTCTCCAACTCAGCAGAAAAATTAGACTCAGTTCCTCCTCATGCCTTAAAGTGACAGTCCAAAAGTTAGTCTTCGTCTCCCTCTCTCTTTCTTTCTCACTCTCTTTTCAAAACAAAATGTTGGTGTCAAATATCTCTCTCTCTCTCTTTCAAAAGCACAGTTCATAGGGGTAATTCAGGACCCTGTCACAACAGATAGCACAAAGCAGACAATAGCACACAATGAGCCGGTTCTGATACAGAGAAAGTCAGTTAACAGAAATGATAAAACTGGACATTGGGTCTGGATGACTGC
Source organism: Mobula hypostoma (assembly GCF_963921235.1). Classification (NCBI taxonomy): domain Eukaryota; kingdom Metazoa; phylum Chordata; class Chondrichthyes; order Myliobatiformes; family Myliobatidae; genus Mobula; species Mobula hypostoma. The sequence goes on along the minus strand of NC_086110.1, from coordinate 16,995,990 downwards.
ACTGTGTTCATTTGGAAGGTGAAGTGCTGTTCTCAGGCTGGTTTTTCTGTTTGGTTACTCCAGGGTGGAGCTGATTTACTCTTGCAATGGCTTTGGGAAGTGATGCCAAATCGACTTCAGGAGCGAGTGAAGACGAGAAGCAGAAAGATGCTGCAGCCAGGGCCGGTACAATGGCTCGGATGGTGGACTAATACCTCACAATGTTATGAACCACATGGGTCTCTGCAGCTTGCCATAGAGCACAGGGTTTTGAGTGTCTTTGAGCACCTTTATTTATGGCTTGTTATCTTGACCGGAGGCATCAAGCCCTGGTGCTCTCTGTTTAATCTTGTCAAGTTAATTCCGTTTGGCACATGTTTTCCATATTCTGTGATTATTTAAAGAGGACTCTTGTATTCCGCCCTGGTGGTTGCACAGAGGGCTGGAGCCATAGCAGACTCCCCATGAGGAGATGGAAACAAGAGGTTAGAAACAGGAATACCAGCAGAGCATTGGAGTCACGACCGAGCGACACCACAACTCATTCTCCACATAAGCGCAAAGACTCCACGACGTTGTAGGCCAGAGGGCCTGTTCCTGTGCTGTACTGTTCTATGTTCCACATTGCCAAACAAGAGTCCCCTTTGAATAATCACAGAACTGGGAAACACATGCCAGTCACAATGAACTTGACAAGATTAAACAGAAAGCACCAGGGGTTAACAGCTCCAGTTAAGATAACAATTAGTAAATACAGGTGCTCGAGAAACCTCAGAGCCCTCTGCCACCTGACAAGCTGCAGAGGCCCGTGACACTGCAACGTAGAGACACGGGTTCAATCCTGACCTGAGGTGCTGTTTGTGTGGAGTTTGCATGTTCTCCACGTGACCACGAAGGCTTCTTTTGTGTGCTCCAGTTTCTTCCCACATTACAATGATGTGTGTGGATGGTATGTTAATTTGCTACTGTAACGTCCCGAATGTGTCAGTGAGTGGTAGACTTTGGGGCTTCTTGTGGGGTGGCAATGGAATTAAATATCAGATTAGGATTAGGTGGCTAATAGAAGGGTGTGTTTCCCTCCTGTATCTCTCAACGAATTGCCACCTATCGCATTCTATATTTTAATGATTAATAATTGCGCATAATACAAAGTGTCAGTTTAGACTCCTAATTATTTATTCCTGGAGAAGACAACCGACTCCCAGGTCTGTGTGAAGTGGGAAATATTTGGAGCACCCAGTGGAAACCCAAATGTTTACTAGAAAATTGTGTAAAGTCAACACAGTCAGCACTGGAGCTCAAGCTCTGAAGGTAAACATCATCCTCTCCTTATCTCGGGAAGGTCCCTCTCTACCATCTCGGGCAGCTCCCTCTCTTCTGCCAACAGAGAGAGAATGTACAGATGTACAGAGCAATTATCTTCAGGAGTTACTTTTGCAGGGTGGGGGGGCGATTTTGAGAAAGATTTGTGACAGAGGCTTTGGAGAGTGCCAGCAGTGGAGACAGGAGGAGAAAAGAGATTAAGTACAAAGAGAGACGTCGCCTGGGACAGTAACACACGGCCTGGAGGGGTTGGCAGTTGGACCCAGACGGTGCAGAGAGAGGCGTTGCCTGGGAACAGTAACTCACGGCCTGGAGGGGTCCAGACACTCCTTGGTTTCTCAGTTCATTCACAGCGCATTCATCTAATGCCATTGGATTATAGCATCTCCCTTTCAGAGTAGGGCGATTACTGGCTTCTCTTGTGTTTCCAACTTGTTTCTTTCTCCATTCCCAATAAGTAATTGCAGGGAACAACAATGTAGAGATGCTAACTGTACCTTGTCCTGACCATATTTCTGTAAATCGGAACATTTGGCTGTGCTTCTCCTACTGCATACAGGCAGAGCCTAAAAAGCAAGGCTCCAGAGATTAGGACATCTGAGAGGTGTTCGTGAGAGACAGGAATGATAACAGCAGTACACACAAAATGCTGGAGGTCCTCTGCAGGCCAGGCAGCATCTATGGAAAAGAGTGCAGTCGACGTTTCACTCAATGTCAGTAAGTCCAAGGAACTGATTGTAGACTTCAGAAGCGGGAAGCCAGAGGTCCACAAGACATTCCTCATCGGAGGACCAGAGATGGAGACTGTTAGCAACTTTAAATTTCTGTGTGTTACTATTCAGTGGATTTGTCCTGGACCCAACAGGCAAGTGCATTTGTGAAGAAAACACAGTAGCATCTCTACTTCCTTAGGGGTCTGTGGAGATATGGGATGACATCTAAAACTCAGAAGGCAGTGCAGGCCAATTCTCTGGATTTTTTCAAGAAAGAGTTAGATAAAGCTCTTAAAGATAGCAGAGTCAAGGGATATGGGGAGAAAGCAGGAACAGGGTACTGATTGTGGATGATCAGCCATGATCACAGTGAATGGTAGTGCTGGCTCGAAGGGCCGAATGGCCTACTCCTGCACCTATTGTCTATTGTCTATCGATGAACTTCTGTTAATGTGTTACGCAGAGTGTATGGGCTGGCTGCATCACATCTTGGTATGGAAACAGCAATGGCTTTGAATTGGTAGTGGATTCAGCTCAGCACATCACAGGTAAAGCCCTCCCAGCCACTGAGCAGACTACATGGAACACTGTCATAGGAAAGCAACATCCATCATCAAACATCCTCACCACCAGGCCATGCACTTTTCTTGCTGCTGTCAGGTAAAAGGTACAGGAGCCTCAAGACTCGCACCACCAGGTTCAGATCAGTTACCACCCCTCAACCATCAGGCTCTTGAATAAAAGGGGCTAACTACACTCACTTTCCCATCCATTGAGATGTTCCCACAACCAATCATCTCACTTAATTACTCTTTATCTTGTTATTTCATGTTTTATTATTTATTACTCTTTATCTATATTTGCATTTGCAAAGTTTATTGACTTCTGCTCTTGCGCTGACCATTCATTGATCCTGCTATCGTTTCTACACTATAGATTTGCTGAGTATAGCTGCAGGAAAATGAAACTTTGGATTACATGTGGTGACATATATGTACTTTGATAATAAAAATTTACTTTGAACTTTGAAAGCAGCATGAAGAGAGCAAAGTTCAAAATTCAAAGTAAAATTTATTATCAAAGTACATACATGTCACCACATACAACCCTGAGATTCTTTTTCTGCAGGCATACTAAACAAATCTATAGAACAGTAACCGTAAATTGTAAACAAGCTCTGCAAATGCAGATATAAACAAATAGCAATAAATAATGAGCATGAAATAGCACTATAACAGAGTTCTTGAAGGAGTGCAGCTATCCCTTTTAGTTCAGGGGCCTGATGGTTGAGCAGTAGTGACTGTTCTTGAACCCAGTGATGCAAGTCCTGAGGTTCCTGTACCTTCTTCCTGATGGCAGCAGCGAGAAAAGGGCATGGCCTTGGTGGTGAGGATCTTTGATGATGGATGCTACTTTTCTGTTCTTCTAAGGCAACATTTTATGTGGGTGTGCTCAGTGACTGGGAGGGTTTCACCCGTGATGTACTGGGCTGAATCCATAACCTTTTGTAGGATTTTCTGCTCAAAAGCATTGGTGTTCCCATACCAGGCTGTAATCCAGCCAGTCTGCACACTTTCCACCACGCATCTGTAGAAGTTTTCCAAGGTTTTTGATGAGATGCTGAACCTCCGCAGACTCCTGAGGAAGTAGAGGTGCTGTTGTGCTTTCTTTGCAATAATATTTATATGATGGGTCCAGAACAGGTCGTCTGAGATGGTGAACACAGGAATTTAATGTTACTGAGCTTCCCTACCTCTGATCCACCAATGATTACTAGTTCATGGACCGCTGGTTTCCCTCTTCTGAAGTCTATAATCAGTTCCTTGGTCTGATTGACATTGAGCTGGAGGTTGTTGTTATTACACCATTCAGCTATCTCCTTCCTATATGCTGATTCATCAGCCTCTTTGATACAGCCCACAATATCAGCAAACTTGTTTATGGTGTTGGAGCTGTTCTTGGCCACACAGTCATTGGTGTGAAGTGAGTAGAGCAGAGGACTAAGCACATATCCCTGTGGTGTTCCTGTGCTGATGGAGGTTGTGGAGGAGATGTTTGCCAATCCGAACTGACTGGGGTCTACAAGTGAGGAAATCCAGGATCCAATTGCACAAGGGGTATTAAGGCTCAGGTCTTGAGTTTACTGATTAGTTTTGAGGAGATGGTAGTGTTAAATGTTGAGCTCAAATCAATAAAGAGCATCCTTATGTATGCATCTTTGCTGTCCAGATGTTCCAGAGTTGGGAGAAGAGCCAACAAGATAGCACCTAATGTAGACCTATTGCAAGAGTAGGCAAATTGGAGTAGATCCAAGTCACCATTCGGACAGGAGCTAATATGCTTCAACACTAGCCTCTCAAAACACTTCATCACTGTGGAATTAAGTGCCACTGGATGATAGTCATTTAGTTAGGAAGCACTTCAAAGGTTGACTTACCCGTGGCAGAGAAGATGTGTAGATTATGGGAGAGCTTGGCCCAGAGCAGATATTTCTTCCATGCGGAAGTATTAGAGGCAGCAAAGCATCACATCAACTTCTCCACTTGCTGATTGGCCCTTTCTGATAGACCATTGGTCTGCGGATGACAGCCAGAGGATAAAACCACTAAGTTGTGGAGGACAGAGCAGAAGGCTCATCAGAAGTGGGAGATAAATGGCAGACTGTGGACAGGCAATGATGAACTGACATACATCTGCGATCGTGGTTGGCCAGGAGAACCAGTGTCGATTCTCCAGATGGTGATCACGCAGTGAGGTCACTTCTCGGCTTCGCTCCGTTACTTTTTCATTTTATATCTAGGATCACCTTTATTCAATTTACTTTTAATTTTGGATTTTGAACTTTGAAGAGGTGAGTAAAGAAACAGCTATAAGAGCTAAAGTCCAAGATATTAAACCTGCAAAAGATGCCGATGGTGACAGGAAAAAGAAACCTGATCCTAAACATCCTGAGATAACTTGTGAATTGTTGATGAATTTGTTTCATGAACAAGCTGATGAAATACACTGAGATGTTAAAGAAGAAGTTATGGCAATTATGCAAATTTATGGCGTGCTCGACCATCAAGTTCAACAGCAACAAAACACTATCACCAAACTGAAGGAAGATGCACAAAAGAACGATGAAAAAATCGAGAGTTTGGAACTAAAAGTTTCTTCGACAGATAAACAACTGGAGAGTCTTAAATTTAAGATTACTGATCTGGAAAACCAATCCAGAAGAAAGAACTTACGATTAATTGGTCTCCCCGAGTGAGTTGAGACAGGAGACACTTCGGTATTCTTTTCTGAACTTTTAAAGACTGCATTTAACTTTGAATTCTGGGATGATCCTCCATTGCTTGATTGCGCGCATTGTTTTTTTCGGAATAAATTAGATTCTCAATCTAAACCGAGACCAGTAATCATCCGATTTCATTGTGTTCATGTCAAAGAGCAACGCATATGAGTAGCCCGATGGCGGGGAATGATTAAGTTTCAAGACCATCAATTCCGATTGTATGAGGATTTCAGCCCCGAATTAATGAGAGCGCAATTGGCTTTCAAACCTCTGATGATGGAATGTTACCAAAAAGATCTCAAACCAGCATTACTGTATCCTGCCCGTTTAAGAATTTCTCCTCCGAACAGCCAGTGACTTTTCTTCAACTCTACAAGTGCAGCTCAAAGCTTTCTGGAAGAACTTGAATCAGCCCCCACGGTTTAATTAATATACGATTCTTGTGATACTGGCTTTGGCTTTTCGTTTTCTCTCAAATTCTATTAATCATACGATTCATTTTTGAAGATTGACTTTTATAAGTATAAGACTTCTAGTTTTGATCGGTAGTGTTGGTATTCTTTATACTTAATTTTACCGTTGTCGGTTATTTAAAATTTTTTTTTATTATTGTATGTGGGGGAATATCATGTTTTTTCTCCCTGTGGTATAACCATGATGGCGTTTTGTCTTCTTCTTCCATAATATGTTTGTTTTTTTTTACTGCGCCATCTTTTTGGGTTCTTCTTCCCATAACACTTTTCTTTCCGGATATGCCTTTTCTTTTTCATTCAACTGTTCTCCCTTACAAATATTTTATATTGAATAATATGTATTGGTATCTCTTTTTTTCTCTTTATTTTATTAGCATGTCAGTAATTATAATACTAAGGTATTTTATTTTACTGTATCTGTTAAGTTTATTGTCTTTTTCGCTGTTATAGTGTAGTTTTATTTCAGGTGGTCTTTTTACCAACATATATTTGGGAGCTGCCTTCTGGAGAAATGGGGGTAGATTTAGTCTTAGCTAGCTTTCTGGCCTTTCTTGGCTTAGTTTTAGGGTTTCTTGGGTGGTGGGTGAGGGGGCTTGTTCTTTTTCTTTTTTTCATTGGGCTAAATTTGAACTACAACAATGTCTGTATTGTCGCAACTTCCATCTCCTTTCCAAATGCTGGTTCCTCTTCCGGTTAAATGGGTTTATACTCTGGTTAACTCTTTATATACCAAAAGATTGATTTAAGGTTAACATGGCTCAGAGGATTAATTTTGTTTCTTGGAATACAAATGGACTAAACCATACAATTAAAAGGAAAAAGATTTTTAAAGTATTCCATAGACTGAATGCCCATATTATTTTTGCCCAAGAAACTCATGTGAGGAAAGAGGATAATCAGCGTTTTTTTAAGTTTTGGAAGGAATTAACAGTATCACTCAAACTCCAAAGCTAAATTGAGAGGAGTTTCAATTTTTATAGATTCTTCAATTGCATTTATACATCATAATACCTTCTTTGAACTGAATGGTAGATTCTTGTTAATTACCAGTCTACTTTTTAATAAGAAAGTTGTTATAGTTAATGTTTATGCCCCGAATGTGGACTACCCTGAATTTTTTAAACAATTATTTACCTCTTTTCCTAATTTAAGTGATTACATGTTGATAATGGGGGGTGACTTTAGTTGCTGCTTAAATCCTTCAATGGATAAATCCGTACCAACTCAGACACTACCGAATAAGTCGGCCACTCTTATCAATTAGTTTTTGATTGATTCTGGAATCTCCGCGATTTGGAGATTTCTACATCCCAAGGATAAAGAATTTTCTTTCTTTTCACACATATATCATTCTTATTCTGGGATTGACTATTTGTTTACAAACTCTCATTTAATTCCATCTGTAATTGAGTGTAACTATGATATCATTGCCATATCTGATCATGTACCATTGAATCTCTCTATTAAGTTATGGGATATACCTTCTAATACTAGACAATGGCATTTTAATTTCCAACTTACTTCAAGACTCAGATTTTGTAAAATTTATTAAGGATCAGATTGACTTTTTTTTAACCAATACTATGGATGAAATTCCCAGTGGGGTTAAATGGGACACTTTTAAAGCTTATATCCGTGGTCAGATCATTTCCTACTCGGCTGGATTGAGAAAAACGCACTAAGAATGAAATACTTGTGTTGTTTGATAAGATTAAAGACATCGATAAACAATATGCCATTTCTCCTAATGAGGAGCTTTACAAACAGAGAGTTGAACTTCAAATGGAGCATAGTTTACTCTTAACACCGTCAAAGAAAATCAATTAATGAAAACAAAAAGTGAGTTTTATATACATGGCGATAAATCTGGTAAATTATTAGCCAATCAATTAAAAACAGCTTTGGTTAAACCTCAAATTACTAAGAATTCGTAAAAATAATGATATTTCAACAGTTGATCATGATGAGATTAATAAATCTTTTCAAGAATTTTATACATCTTTATATCAGTCAGAATTTCTTCATGATCCTAGGGAGATGCAATATTTTTTAAGTAATTTGAACTTCCCGAAATTAACTCCCCAAGAACGTCTAAAGTTAGAAACACCTATTACGGATGAAGAAATAATGGGTGCTATTTCTTCAATGAATTCTGGCAAATCACCCGGCCCAGATGGCTATACAGCAGAATTTTTAAAGTTTTTTTCTTCTATTCTTTCTCCCCAGTTGTGCAGAGTTTTTAAAGATGCAATTATTATAGGTAAACTACCACAATCATTTTATGGCGCCTGCATTTCCTTAATTTAAAAAAATAAGGGTCCGACTGAATGTTCATCATATAGACCGATATCCTTATTGAATGTTGATTCAAAATTTGTTTCTAAAATATTAGCATCTAGGTTAGAAAAGGTATTACCTCAAATTATTTCCACGGATCAAACTGGATTTATTAAAAATCGTTATTCATCTTTTAATATTAGGAGATTAATAAATATTATTTATACTCCTTTGCTGAGAACTCCAGAATGTGTTATTTCATTAGATGCTGAGAAAGCTTTTGACAGAGTTGAATGGCCATATTTATTTACTACGCTTGAGAAGTTTAATTTTAGCCTGATATTTATATCCTGGATTAAATTGATATATCATGCACCTTTAGCTTCGGTTTTGACTAATAATCAAAGATCTCCCTTTTTTCGATTATTTCATGGCACTCGGCAGAGTTGTCCTTTCAGACCCTTATTATTTGATATTGCTTTAGAACCTATAGCAATTGAAATTCGAGATTCACCAAATATTTTTGGTATTACTTGTGGGAAAGAGATACATAAGTTATCATTATATGCAGATGATTTACTATTATATATTTCTGACCCAGAAAAATCCAGTCCTGCAACTTTATCTTTGTTGGATAAGTTTAGTAAATTTTCTGGTTACAAACTGAATCTTAATAAGAGTGAATTTTTTCCGTTAAATATGATGGTTCCAAACTATAAATGTTTACCATTAAGATTAGTTATTGATCAATTTACTTATTTAGGAATTAAAATTACTAAGAAGCATAAGGATTTATTTAAAGTTAATTTTTTACCCTTGCTTGATCAGATTAAAGGATTGATTATTAAATGGTCACCAATGTTTTTGTCATTAATTGGTCGGATCAAAGCTGTTAGGATGATTATTTTACCTAAGTTTCTATATTTATTTCAAGCACCGTCAATTTTTATTCCAAAATCTCTTTTTGATAATGTTGATTCAAAAATTTCCTCATGCATATGGCAGAATAAAAATCCTAGACTAGGTAAAAGACATTTCCAGAAGCCCAAAAAGGAGGGTGGCTTAGCATTGCCACACTTTAGATTCTACTATTGGGCGATTAATATTTGTTATTTAAAATTTTGGACATGGAATTGGGACACAGTTTCTAGTCCACAATGGGTTAATCTTGAATGTAATTCTGTTTCAGGGTTTTCATTGGGTTCTATCTTAGGGACCCCACTTCCTTCTGACTTCTCTAAATTAGACAAACTTGGATAACCGAATAGTTAAATAAACTCTTCGAATATGGTTTCAATTTCGAAAATTTTTTGGACTGAATCAATTTATTTTAACTAGCCCTATTATATCCAACTTTCTTTTTCAACCATCATTTTTGCATCAAGCATATCTGGTCTGGAAAACAAAAGGTATAATACGCTTTTCTGATTTATTTCCAGATAATTGTTTTATGTCTTTTGAACAATTATCTAATAAATATAACTTACCTAGATCACAATTTTTGATATTTACAGATTAGAAACTTTTTAAATACTGTTCTTACTACCTTTCCGATTTCATATTCTACTGATATAATGGAAAAAATTGGATTTAAACCTTTTTCAGAAAGGTTCAATAGCAATTATTTATAATATGATAAGGAAAATAAATCCAGATGTTTCCAATACAATTAAGAACGACTGGGAAAGGGAATTTGAGCTTACCTTACCTACTCAGAAATGGCAAAAAATTTTCCAACTAGTTAACTCTTCCTCTATTTGTGCTAAACATGCGTTGATACAGTTTAAAGTTGTACATAGGGCTCATATGTCTAAGGATAAATTTGCTTGTTATTACTCTCATATAAACCCTGTATGTGATAGATGTCATTCTGAAATAGCCTCATTAACTCATATGTTTTGGTCTTGTCCTTTATTGAAGAAATATTGGGACGACATTTTTGATATTATTTCAACTGTCTTGAATATTGATTTACAACCGCATCCTAATACTGCCATCTTTGGTTTACCAATGATAGAACAACGTCATCTGACCTCCTCAGCTTGTTGGATGATTGCTTTTGTTACTCTAATGGCTAGAAGATCTATACTATTAAACTGGAAAGAGATTAGTCCTCCTACTGCATTTCATTGGTTCTCTCAAACTATATCTTGTTTAAATCTAGAAAAAATTAGAAGTGTTATTTTTGACCCATCTATTAAATTTGATGAAACTTGGAGACCATTTATTCAATACTTCCACATGATGTAATTTGACCCTTGCCAAATCTATTTTGTGATTTCAATGTATGGGGAGAGGAGCGGAAGTGGCGACACTATTGGTTCTATCTGAGGTGTCATAATAACCCTTTCCTTTCTTTTTCTTTTCCTTAGTTTTCTTTTAGTTGGGGTAGATTAGTTTTTTTAGGGATATATATTTTTTTCTTTTTCTGTTTTTTTATGATAGTTTTGTATTTTGTATATACTCTTTATATATTTTATTGTTAATCTGTGTGATTTTGGGAGGTTTACTAACTATATGCTACCTGACTGTAAACTTTTATAATTATTATTAATTCATACAATCCCAATTGCTCTGTACTTATTTTTTGTAATGTGTAAGATGTTGACACTAATAAAAAAACTGAAAAAGAAAAGAGAGCCAGTATCACAGAAAATCCGGAGTACGTAATGGCCTGGTTGGTTAGAGAGGGATGAGGAGTGAGTGGGCTGTCTGGAGTGTTTCAGAGTGTACGGCTGACAGCACGTACGGGAAGTTGTCGTGGGTGTCCGCTGGAGCAGGCTCACTCTGTAGGGCTGGGGCAATCTGGATCTCAGGTTCTCCAATGACCTTTGTGTTCTTGGAATAAGGTCAATGGAAATAGTGAAATTGAGTTGTTCAAAGAAGAGCACCCAGTGAGTTGAGTTGGTGAGGGTGTTGTATGAATACAAGGTTCTGGTGGTCAGTCCAGAACAGGAGGGGCCTAGTGTTTCCCATCAGCTGACAGCTCCATTCCTCCAAGGCCCATTCCATAGTGAGTAGGTCCTTGTCTCCCACTCCATACTGTCACTATGTAGGGTTGAACTTGTATGAGAAGAAGACAGAAGGTTGTGTCTTCCTGGCCAATCCTTACTTGGAGAGGATAGCTCCAGCACCCATGCCAGATGTGTCCACCTCTACCACAAAAGGTCTGGAGGGGTTCAAATGGTGGAGAATGGGATTGGTGGTGAAGTATCTCTTGATCTCCTCAAAAGTGTGGTCACTGGCAGCAAATAAGGTTATGCACGAGGTAGGTAACTTGGTGAGGGAGGTGAGGTGATTGGCAAGATGGTTGTAGTTTCTGACAAAATGGCGGTAGACCTTGGAGAAACCCAAGATGCACTGTATCTGTTTGAAAGGACGTAACCCAGGAAGAAAATGACTGCAGCGTGTAACTGGCATTTTTCTAACTTGAAGTACAGTTGGGTTTTCAGAAGAACTGAAAGACTGAACGGTCATGACCGGCCTGGTCTTGAGGGCCCTTGAAGAAGATGAGGGTGTGATCAAGGTAGATAAACACACCCCTATAGTCATAGTCATAGTCATACTTTATTGATCCTGGGGGAAATTGGTTTTCATTACAGTTGCACCATAAATAATTAAATAGTAATAAACCATAAATAATTAAATAGTAATATGTAAATTATGCCAGGAAATAAGTCCAGGACCAGCCTATTGGCTCAGGGTGTCTGACCCTCCAAGGGAGGAGTTGTAAAGTTTGATGGCGACAGGCAGGAATTTCCTATGACACTCTGTGTTGCATCTCGGTGGAATGAGTCTCTGGCTGAATGTACTCCTGTGCCCAACCAGTACATTATGTAGTGGATGGGAGATATTGTCCAAGATGGCATGCAGCTTGGACAGCATCCTCTTTTCAGACACCACCGTCAGAGAGTCCAGTTACATCCCCACAACATCACTGACCTTACGAATGAGTTTGCTGACTCTGTTGGTGTCTGCTACCCTCAGCCTGCTGCCGCAGCACACAACAGCAAACATGATCGCACTGGCCACCACAGATTCGTAGAACATCCTCAACATCGTCTGACAAATATTAAAGGACCTCAGTCTCCTCAGGATATAGAGACGGCTCTGACCCTTCTTGTAGACAGCCTCAGTGTTCCTTGACCAGTCCAGTTTATTGTCAGTTTGTATCCCCAGCTATTTGTAATCCTCCACCATGTCCACACTGACCCCCTGGATGGAAACATGGGTCACCGGTGCCTTAGCTCTCCTCAGGTCTACCACCAGCTCCTTAGTCTTCTAGCTTTTTTAGTCCGTATAGCATGTCACAAAAGATCTCGTTAATCAAGGTTTGGAAAACAGCTGGAATGTTGGAATGTCTGAGAGGCATCACCAAATATTCATAAACTTGGTTTTATGAATTCCTTTATGCTGCCTTCCACTCATCCCCCTAGGAGATCCAGTTGTATGTGCTCAGTGGATCCAGTTTGGTGACGATCTGGTCTGCGGAGTGCTGTCCATCGAGGGGAGGGGGGAGAGGTATTTAATGGTGACTTTGTTGAGTCCACAGTTGAGTCAATGCAGGGACGATCCCCATCTTTCTTTTTCAATATTTTTATTAATTTCTTGCATAAAAGCATACAGAGTACAGTAGGATATAATATATATTGATTACAATATATTGAAATCACAGATATAATCTCATTACCCCATACCCCATAAGGATGTCTCTGATCGATTGCATGACATTCTGAAGTGGGAGGGTGATCAGCCAGATGTCGTGGTGCACATCGGTACCAATGACATAGCAAGGAAGAGTGAGGAGGTCCAGGACAGTGAGTATAGAGAGCTTGGTAGGAAGTTGAAAAGCAGGACCTTGAGGGTGGTAATCTCAGGATTGCTACCTGTGCTACGTACCAGTGAGGGTAGGAATAGGATGCTCTGGAGGATGAACAAGTGGCTGAGGAACTGGTGTAAGGAGCAGGGTTTCAGATTTCAGGATAATTGGGACCTCTTCTGGGGCAGGTGGGACCTGTACAAGAGAGACAGGTTACACTTGAACTACAGGGGGACCAATATCCTTTCAGGGAGGTTTGTTAATGCTATTGGGGAGGCTTTAAACTAGATTTGCAGGGGGATGGGAACCACAGTACCAGAGCTGACAACGTGGCTGGGGTGAAAATAAATGATTTTAAAAGTTCAAGCAAATCCACTAATAGAAAGGTTGTGAGTGGTGGTAAAAATCTTCTGAGGTGTATATATTTCAATGCTAGGAGTATTGCGGGGAAGGCGGATGAGTTGAGGGCGTGGATTGACATGTGGAATTATGACGTTGTAGCAATTAGTGAAACTTGGCTACAGGAGGGGCAGGACTGGCAGCTTAATATTCCAGGGTTCCGATGTTTCAGATGTGATCGGGGCAGAGGAATGAAAAGTGGGGGAGTGGTATTGCTTGTTAGGGAAAATATTACAGCAGTGCTCAGGCAGGACAGATTAGAGGGCTTGTCTACTGAGTCCTTGTGGGTGGAGCTGAGAAACAGGAAAGGTATGGCCACATTAGTGGGATTGTATTACAGACCACCCAATAGTCAAAGAGAATTGGAAGTGCAAATCTGCAGAGAGATAGCAGGCAACTGCAGGAAACATAAAGTTACGGTGGTAGGGGATTTTAATTTTCCATATTTTGATTGGGTCTCCCATACTGTTAGGGGTCTAGATGGTTTAGAGTTTGTAAAATGTGTTCAGGAAAGTTTTCTAAATCAATATATAGAGGGACCAACTAGATGGGATGCAATATTGGATCTCCTGTTAGGAAATGAGTTAGGACAAGTGACAGAAGTCTGTGTAGGGGAGCACTTTGGTTCCAGTGATCATAACACCATTAGTTTCAACTTGATCATGGACAAGGATAGATCTGGTCCTAGGGTTGAGGTTCTTAACTGGAAGAAGGCCAAATTTGAAGAAATGAGAAAGGATCTAAAAAGCATGGATTGGGACAGGTTGTTCTCTGGCATGGATGTGATCGGTAGGTGGGAAGACTTCAAAGCAGAAATTTTGAGAGCGCAGAATTTGTATGTTCCAGTCAGGATTAAAGGCAAAGTGAATAGGAATAAGGAACCTTGGTTCTCAAGGGATATTGCAACTCTGATAAAGAAGAAGAGGGAGTTGTATGACGTGTATAGGAAGCAGGGAGTAAATAAGGTGCTTGAGGAGTATAAGAAGTGCAAGAAAATACTTAAGAAAGAAATCAGGAGGGCTAAAAGAAGACATGAGGTTGCCTTGGCAGTCAAAGTGAAGGATAATCCAAAGAGCTTTCACAGGTATATTAAGAGCAAAAGGATTGTAAGGGATAAAATTGGTCCTCTTGAAAATCAGAGTGGTCGGCTATGTGCAGAACCAAAGGAAATGGGGGAGATCTTAAATAGGTTTTTTGCGTCTGTGTTTACTAAGGAAATTGGCATGAAGTCTATGGAATTAAGGGAAACAAGTAGTGAGATCATGGAAACTGTACAGATCGAAAAGGAGGAGGTCCTTGCTGTCTTGAGGAAAATTAAAGTGGATAAATTCCCGGGACCTGACAGGGTGTTCCCTCGGACCTTGAAGGAGACTAGTGTTGAAATTGCAGGGGCCCTGGCAGAAATATTTAAAATGTCGCTGTCTACGGGTGAGGTGCCGGAGGATTGGAGAGTGGCTCATGTTGTTCCGTTGTTTAAAAAAGGATCGAAAAGTAATCCGGGAAATTATAGGCCAGTAGGTTTAATGTCGGTAGTAGGTAAGTTATTGGAGGGAGTACTAAGAGACAGAATCTACAAGCATTTGGATAGACTGGGACTTATTAGGGAGAGTCAACATGGCTTTGTGCGTGGTAGGTCATGTTTGACCAATCTATTGGAGTTTTTCGAGGAGGTTACCAGGAAAGTGGATGAAGGGAAGGCAGTGGATATTGTCTACATGGACAATAAGTTTTTTTTAGAAAACTTTCCAGTAAGGCCTTTGACAAGGTCCCGCATGGGAGGTTAGTTAGGAAAATTCAGTCGCTTGGTATACACGGAGATGTGGTAAATTGGATTAGACATTGGCTTGATGGAAGAAGCCAGAGAGTGGTGGTAGAGAATTGCTTCTCTGAGTGGAGGCCTGTGACTAGTGGTGTGCCACAGGGATCAGTGCTGGGTCCATTGTTATTTGTCATCTATATCAATGATCTGGATGATAATGTGGTAAATTGGATCAGCAAGTTTGCTGATGATACAAAGATTGGAGGTGTAGTAGACTGTGAGGAAGGTTTTCAGAGCCTGCAGAGGGACTTGGACCAGCTGGAAAAATGTGCTAAAAAATGGCAGATGGAGTTTAATACTGACAAGTGTGGGGTATTGCACGTTGGAAGGACAAACCAACGTAGAACATACAGGGTTAATGGTAAGGCACTGAGGAGTGCAGTGGAACAGAGGGATCTGGGAATACAGATACAAAATTCCCTAGAAGTGGCGTCACAGGTAGATAGGGTCGTAAAGAGAGCTTTTGGTACATTGGCCTTTATTAATCAAAGTATTGAGTATAAGAGCTGGAATGTTATGCTGAGGTTGTATAAGGCATTGGTGAGGCCGAATCTGGAGTATTGTGTTCAGTTTTGGTCACCAAATTACAGGAAGGATATAAATAAGGTTGAAAGAGTGCAGAGAAGGTTTATAAGGATGTTGCCGGGAATTGAGAAACTCAGTTACAGAGAAAGGTTGAATAGGTTGGGACTTTATTCCCTGGAGCGTAGAAGAATGAGGGGAGATTTGATAGAGGTATATAAAATTATGATGAGTATAGATAGAGTGAATGCAAGCAGGCTTTTTCCACTGAGGCAAGGGGAGAAAAAAACCAGAGGACATGGGTTTAGGGTGGGGGGGAAAAGTTTAAAGGGAACATTGGGGGAGCTTCTTCACACAGAGAGTGGTGGGAGTATGGAATGAGCTGCCAGACGAGGTGGTAAATGCAGGTTCTTTTTTAACATTTAAGAATAAATTGGACAGATACATGGATGGGAGGTGTATGGAGGGATATGGTCTGTGTGCAGATCAGTGGGACTAGGCAGAAAATGGTTTGGCACAGCCAAGAAGGGCCAAAAGGCCTGTTTCTGTGCTGTAGTTTCTATGGTTTCTATGGTTTCTATCCATGTACATTGAATTTAAACATAATTTTGAAAAGAGATAATTTATCATACAAAAAAAATCTAAACCCACTACAAAAAAAAGTAAAGGGAAAAATCCTTATCATATAATAAAACATATTGTTAGCCAATATCTGTGCTTAATAGCAAATCAAAGATTTTGAAAATAATTCAAAAACGGTCCCCACAATGTTAAAAAATCTTGTCTAGGTTCAGAGATTGAACAGTGGATCTTCTCTAAATGTGAGCCTGACGTAACATCATTTAACCATTGAGCATGAGTAGGCGGAGTGGCATCCTTCCACTGGAGCAACAATGCCCTCCTGGCTGTAAGAGAAATCTTTCTTTTGAACAAGGAACGATCCTGCACTGGCTGGGGACTGGGATGAGCAAATGAAGCTGCAGCACTTCAGCGATGTAGTCATCCACGGCTTGGTTCTCAAGAGAAGGGAGGGAGAGCAGACAAACAAGAGCAGGGGTGGTGCCTGGGAAGAGGTTGTGTGGTCTGTGAGGTGGCGGGGTGCTGACTTGCCTTTTACTGAAGGCGATGGCTAAGAAATGATACTCTTGTGGGAGTTTGGAGAGGGTTTCCTCTATCCACAGATTTTCAGGGTGAAGTCAATTGAGGTTACAGGTAGGTGGTTTGGTTGGGGGGGGGGGGTTCCATAACTTAGCGGTGCACCAGATGATGTGAGAGTCATGAGTGGAGAGCAGGATTAACCCAGGATGAGATGTGTGTTGGGTGGGTCGATCAGGTGGAATTAGATGGTCTCCAATGCACATGTGCACAGGCTGTGCTCTGACTATCCCAGTCTCCAAGGAAAGTCTGTCAATGGGTGAGAGATAGGTTTGGTAGGTAGTCCAAGCTGCACACACACAGTCCAATCTAGAAAATTGTCTGCTGTGCCCGAATCCACCAAAACCTTCTATGTGTGGAGCCGGCAGAGTGTGGAGGTGGACAGAGAGAGTGTGATGGCTGATGCTGCTAGAACGAGATTCCAGGAGAGCTTACAAGATGAAAAGCCTCTTGTCTGTCCCTGGAGGTTCCATTTCCCGGATGCAATGGGCATTTGATACATTGGAGGTCAGTTGCTTTACCGCAGGCACAAGTTGTTTCTCCACTTACGCTCACACGCAAAGGGGGTTAAGGGAGCTCTTTATAATTGCTTGGATCTAGAGGCATTGGTGATGAGGTCCAACAGCCTGAAATAGTTTGGAGAACATAACTGGGACTCTGTCTGATGACGTTAGAGGGTCATTCCATAAGACACTTGTCATTCAGAGTGATGGGGATTTTGATGCTGATGGGCACCACCCAGGTGTACAGTTCATCTTTCAAGCGCTTGGAGAGGCTGTGATGCTCATGACCCATCAGCACCTCTGCATTCTAACCACACTCCAGCGCGAGGGTCCTGAATTCCATGGTGCAATCCAGCAAAGAGTTTGAGCCTTGACATCGGCAAAGTATCTGTTCTGCTGCCTCCGTTCCACTTCCCAGATGGTCACAAACCCAGTGCATCTCAGTTGTGAAGTCCTCAGATTTGATGCAAGTGATAGTTTTATCATTGCAGATAGCAGTGACAAAGGTCAGAGCTCACCCAGTCAAGGGAAAGATGAGGAAGGCAATCTAGGGCTCTGGAACTTGAAATGTAAGCCAGGAAGTTGCAGCCTCCGGTTAGGAATCCATCGAAGCGTTTGGGCACCACGATCTGGGGCTCAGACGGAGCAGGCTGACTGTAGCAGAGATGCTACACCAAGGGTGAGAGTCGGATGAGAGCTGCAGACAGATAGCCAATGATTTTTGGATCATATACTTGTGTCAGTGGATGACTTCTCTGCTGGGTCAATCGATGGGTCACTCAGGAAATGTAGAAGAGGCTTGTCCCAAAAGCAGAGCCATGGAGATGACTTAGCAGTGAATGATAATCACAAAATAATGAGGCACAAGGGGCCACAAAACAGGAGAGAACAGAAACTAGATAAACTCCAGGCAGGGAGAGTGAAACCTAGGACAACTGGTTTGATAAGTGGACAAGGACTGTGGATGAGAACTGGGGTTAAATAGGTTGCAGGTGATGAGTGTGGAGAGAGAAGCAGGTGAATTCTATTAGCTGGGTGGAGATTGGGGGATTCCTACGTGTGCAGGTTTGGGAGATGTCAGCGGGAGCCCCCACTGCTATCTGAGGCAGCACATTCCAGGATTTCAGCATTCTCTGTGTGGAGTAAATAAGTATTTGCCCCACACATTTCCTTTGTACTCCCCTCCCCACCTAAAATATAGTTTGCCCCTGAGGATAAAGATACCTGAGCTATACTTTGTCTATGTCTCTCAGAATTTTATAGACTTCTTTCAGGTCTGTCATGGTTCTTGTAATCAGATGTACTGTAAGTACTTTCATTTTGAAGGTAAAAATTAAAACTAAGAAGTCTAGAGCACCATTGGTGCCTGAGACACCAACTGTGGACAGACACTAGGAGGCGCCAGAGTCCCTCTAACTGTTGGTGCTGGAGGTGTTGGTGCGCAGGCAAACAAGATAGTTGTTTTAAATTCCAGTTTTTAGGAATGATGAGATGGCAAGCAGGCATTCATATACTCTCTGAATCTTTTAAGCAGTTTATAGGCCTCCTTCTGTGTGCTTCAGTCCTACCAAACTAGGTTTTCCTGATTTTGGGTTGCTTGTCGGGTCACAGATGGCAAGAGTGGTCAGATCCACCACGTAAGTGGTTTCACAGCTCTGTTGCAGCCCAAGATGTGTGGGCTGGTGTTCTCCAAATCCAACCAGGAACCGGAAAACCCTCCTCCCAATTCAATGTCCTGCCCCGGCTGCTTCTTCAGCTTCTGTGATCAGCAGGGTGAAGTATCTTTAAATCTGATCAGCTGAGCTTCAAACGTGTGGAAAAGATCATTTCACACAGAAAAGCTTGAGGAACAAGTTTTGTGTAAAATGGGAGGGAAAGAGACTGGGTTACATTCTCCTTGTGTTTGTGTTCCTGGTAGGTTCCCCAGGGTGACACCATGTGTTTGGTGAGAGGCTGAGTGGTTTGTGCACAGTGGAGGCTCAGAAAATTAGGGAAAAGAAGAAGTGGAAGCTGTTCACCATCCAACGTGAGTGTGTCTGATCCAGCTCAGTCTCCCATTCCCAGCTTCTCCCCATCTTCTTCAATCTAAACGAATTTGGCAGGGGGATGGGAATCGGAGGGATAGGGTTGAGGAAGGAGAAAACAGAAATAAATCAAAGATAGTGTGCAACAGAGATTATAGAAAGAACAAGCGGGAGATGAGGCGTAATCACAGCCAGTGGCATGAGTTACAGGGCAATAGAGGCATGGTGCAGTTAAAACAGAAAGCAACAAATACTGAACTGGAAGTGTTATATTTGAATGTATGCAGCGTAAGGAATAAGTGGATGATCTTGAAATTCGGCTACAGATTGGCAAATGTGACATTGCAACCATCTCTGAAACTTGGCTAAAGGATGGCTGCCATTAGGAGCTGAACGTCCAAAGGTATATGGTGTATCAGAAAGATAGATTAGTATGCAGAGGGGGTGGTGTGGCTCTGTGTATAAGAAATAATATTAAATCAGTAAAAAGAGATGACAAAGGATTGGAAGGTGTAGAGTCTCTATGGGTTGAGTTAAAAAATGGCAAGGGTAAAAAGACCCTAATGGCACTTGTATACAGGCCTCCAAAAAGCAGCTGGGATGTAGATTACAAATTGCAGCAAGAGATGGAAAAGGTGCATCAGAAAGGCAATGTCATGACAATCGCTGGGGAACATGAATGTGGATTGGGAAAACCAGGTCAGCACTGGACCTCAAGAGAGAGAATTTGTAGAATGGCTTTTTAGAGCAGCTTGTTATTGACCCCACTAGGGGATCAGCTGTGCTGGATTGGGTGTTGTGCAATGATCCAGAGGTGGTAAGAGAGCTTATGGTTAAGGAACTCTTAGGGAACAGTGATCACAATATGATCGAGTTCACATTGAAATTTGAAAAGGAAAAATAAAATCCAATGTATCGGTATTTCAGTGGAATAAAGGAAATTACCATGGCATGACAGGGGAACTGACCGAAGTTGACTGGAAAGGGACATTTGCAGAAAGGACAGCAGAGCAGCAATGGCTGGAGTTTCTGTGAAAAATGAGGGAAGTGCAAGATAGATAGACTCCCACATACGGCTGGGCGATCTGGAAGACCGTGTAAGGAATCTGGAGCAGCAGCTGGATGACCTTCGACTCATAAGGGAGAATGAGGCAGTCATAGATGAGAGCTACAGGGAGGTCGTCACACCTAGGCTGTCGGAAGCAGGTCGTTGGGTGACAGTCAGAGGGGGGAAAGCGAAGGTGAGCAGACAGGTAGTGCAGAGCACCCCTGTAGCCATTCCCCTGAATAATAAGTTTACCGTCCTGGATGCTGTTGGCGGGGACGACTGACCAGGTGTGAGCCACGGTGGCAGGGCCTCCGGCACTGAGTCTGACCCTGTGGTGCAGAAGGGTGGGACGGAGAAGAGGAGAGCTGTCGTCATTGGAGACTCTATAGTCAGGGGAGCAGACAGGAGATTTTGTGGACGTGAGAAGGACACCCACATGGTTTGTTGTCTCCCGGGTGCCAGGGTCCGGGATGTCTCTGACCGGGTGCACGACATCCTGGTACGAGAGGGAAAGCAACCAGAAGTCATGATACATGTTGGGACCAACAACATAAGCAGGAAGAGGGATGAGGTCTTGAAGTGTGAGTTTCGGGAACTAGGCAGAAGGCTGAAGAACAGGACCTCAAGGGTGGCGTTCTCAGGATTGCTGCCAGTGCTACGTGACAGAGATGGTAAGAATTGGAGGAGATGCCAGTTGAATGCGTGGCTGAGGAGTTGGTGCAGGGAGCAGGGTTTTAGATTTTTAGATCATTGGGATCTCTTCTGTGGAAGGTGGGACCTGTACAGATTGGATGGGTTGCACCTGAACTCGAGGGGGAGCAATATCCTTGCAGGTGGGTTTGCTAGCATGGTTCGGGAGGGTTTAAACTAATTTGCGAGGGGGATGGGACCCAGAGCGATAGAGCAGTGAAAGAAGTGCATGGAGTAAAGCCAGATCTAACATACAGAGAGGCTTTGAGGAAAGAGAAGCAGAATAAACGGTGTAAAGACAGTAAGGTAGAAGAGCTGAAATCTGTGTACCTCAATGCAAGAAGCATCAGGAACAAAGGTGATGAACTGAGAGCTTGGATACATACATGGAATTATGATGTAGTGGCCATTACAGAAACTTGGCTGGCACCAGGGCAGGAATGGATTCTCAATATTCCTGGATTTCAGTGCTTTAGAAGGGATAGAAAGAGTGGAAAAAGAGGAGGAGGGGTGGCATTACTAATCAGGGATACTATTACAGCTACAGAAAGGGTGGGTAATGTAGCAGGATCCTCTTTTGAGTCAATATGGGTGGAAGTCAGGAACAGGAAGGGAGCAGTTACTCTACTGGGGGTATTCTATAGGCCCCCTGGTAGCAGCAGAGATACAGAGGAGCAGATTGGGAGGCAGATTTTGGAAAGGAGTAAAAATAACAGGGTTGTTATCATGGGTGACTTTAACTTCCCTAATATTGATTGGCACCTGATTAGTTCCAAGGGTTTAGATGGGGCAGAGTTTGTTAAGTGTGTCCAGGATGGAATCCTGTCACAGTATGTGGACAGGCCGACCAGGGGGAATGCCATACTAGATCGAGTACTAGGTAATGAACCGGGTCAGGTCACAGATCTCTCAGTGGGTGAGCATCTGGGGGACAGTGACCACCGCTCCCTGGCCTTTAGCATTATCATGGAAAAGGATAGAATCAGAGAGGGCAGGAAAATTTTTAATTGGGGAAAGGCAAATTATGAGGCTATAAGGCTAGAACTTGCGGGTGTGAATTGGGATGATGTTTTTGCAAGGAAATGTACTATGGACATGTGGTCAATGTTTAGAGATCTCTTGCGGGATGTAAGGGATAAATTTGTCCCGGTGAGGAAGATAAAGAATGGTAGGATGAAGGAACCATGGGTGACAAGTGAGGTGGAAAATCTAATCAGGTGGAAGAAGGCAGCATACATGAGGTTTAGGAAGCAAGGATCAGATGGGTCTATTGAGGAATATAGGGAAGTGAGAAAGGAGCTTAAGAAGGGGCTGAGAAGAGCAAGAAGGGGGCATGAGAAGGCCTTGGCGAGTAGGGTAAAGGAAAACCCCAAGGCATTCTTCAATTATGTGAAGAAAAAAAGGATGACAGGAGTGAAGGTAGGACCGATTGGAGATAGAGGTGAGAAGATGTGCCTGGAGGCTGTGGAAGTGAGCAAGGTCCTCAATGAATACTTCTCTTCGGTATTCACCAATGAGAGGGAACTTAATGATGGTGAGGACAATATGAGTGAGGTTGATGTTTTGGAGAATGTTGATATTAAGGGAGAGGCGGTGTTGGAGTTGTTAAAATACAATAAGACAGATAAGTCCCCGGGACCTGACAGAATATTCCCCAGGCTGCTCCACGAGACGAGGGAAGAGATTGCTGAGCCTCTGGCTAGGATCTTTATGTCCTTGTTGTCCACGGGAATGGTACCGGAGGATTGGAGGGAGGCAAATGTTGTTCCCTTGTTCAAAAAAGGTAGTAAGGATAGTCCAGATAATTTTAGACCAGTGAGCATTACGTCTGTGGTGGGAAAGCTGTTGGAAAAGATTCTTAGAGATAGGATCTATAGACATTTAGAGAATCATGGTCTGATCAGGGACAGTCAGCATGGCTTTGTGAAGGGCAGATTGCGTCTAACACGCCTGATAGAGTTCTTTGAGGAGGTGACCAGGCACATAGATGAGGGTAGTGCAGTGGATGTGATCTATATGGATTTTAGTAAGGCATTTGACAAGGTTCCACACGGTAGGCTTATTCAGAAGGTTAGAAGGCATGGGATCCAGGGAAGTTTGGCCAGGTGGATTCAGAATTGGCTTGCATGCAGAAGGCAGAGGGTGGTGGTGGAGGGAGTACATTCAGATTGGAGGATTGTGACTAATGGTGTCCCACAAGGATCAGTTCTGGGACCTCTACTTCTCGTGATTTTTATTAACGACCTGGATGTGGGGGTAGAAGGGTGGGTTGGCAAGTTTGCAGATGACACAAAGGTTGGTGGTGTTGTAGATAGTGTAGAGGATTGTCAAAGATTGCAGAGAGACATCGATAGGATGCAGAAGTGGGCTGAGAAGTGGCAGATGGAGTTCAACCCGGAGAAGTGTGAAGTGGTACACTTTGGAAGGACAAACTCCAAGGCAGAGTACAAAGTAAATGGCAGGATACTTGGTAGTGTGGAGGAGCAGAGGGATCTCAGGGTACATGTCCACAGATCCCTGAAAGTTGCCTCACAGGTGGATAGGGTAGTTAAGAAAGCTTATGGGGTGTTAGCTTTCATAAGTCGGATATAGTTTGAGTCGCGATGTAATGATGCAGCTCTATAAAACTCTGGTTAGGCCATACTTGGAGTACTGTGTCCAGTTCTGGTCACCTCACTATAGGAAGGATGTGGAAGCATTGGAAAGGGTACAGAGGAGATATACCAGGATGCTGCCTGGTTTAGAAAGTAGGCATTATGATAAGAGATTAAGGGAGCTAGGGCTTTACTCCTTGGAGAGAAGGAGGATGAGAGGAGACATGATAGAGGTATACAAGATAATAAGAGGAATAGATAGAGTGGATAGCCAGCGCCTCTTCCCCAGGGCACCACTGCTCAATACAAGAGGACATGGCTTTAAGGTAAGGGGTGGGAAGTTCAAGGGGGATATTAGAGGAAGGTTTTTTACTCAGAGAGTGGTTGGTGCGTGGAATGCACTGCCTGAGTCAGTGGAGGAGGCAGATACACTAGTGAAGTTTAAGAGACTACTAGACAGGTATACGGAGGAATTTAAGGTGGGGGCTTATATGGGAGGCAGGGTTTGAGGGTCAGCACAACATTGTGGGCCGAAGGGCCTGTACTGTGCTATACTATTCTATGTTCTATGTTCTATGTTCATATATTCCAAATAAGAAGACATTTTCAAATGGAAGAAGGACACTACCTTGGCTGACAAATGAAGTCACAGCCAAAGTAAAAGTAAAGAGAGGACAAACAAGGAATCTAAAGCTAGTGGGAAGATAGAGGATTGGGAAACTTTTAAAAACTTGCAGAAGGAAACTAAGAAAGTCATTAGGAAAGAAAAGATGAATTATGAAAGGAAGCTGGCAACTAATATCAAAGAAGGTACTAAAAGCTTTTTTAAGTACCTAAAGGGTAGAAGTATATAAAGTGAAAATTACGACTGAGAGGTGCTCAGGAAGCTTAATGGCCTGAGGGTGGATAAATCTCCTGGATCTGATGAATGTACCTTCAGGTTCTGAAGGATGAAGCTGGAGAGATTGCAGAGATTGCCTGAGGGTGGATAAATCTCCTGGATCTGATGAATGTACCTTCAGGTTCTGAAGGATAAAGCTGGAGAGATTGCAGAGGCATTTCAAGAATCGATAGATTCAGTGTTGGACAGGATGACTGGAAAATTGCAAATGTTACTCTGCTATTTAAGAAGGGTGGGAGGCAGCAGAAAGGAAACTATAGACCTGTTAGCCTGATGTCAATGGTTGGGAAGTTGTTGGGATCGATTGTTAGGAATGAGATTACCTGGAGGCACATCACAAGACAGGCCAAAGCCAGCATGGTTTCCTGAAAGGAAAATCCTGCCTGACAAACCTACTGCAATTCTTTGAGGAAATTACAAGTAGGGCAGACAAAAGAGATGCAGTAGACGTGGTGTACTTGGATTTTCAAAAGGCATTTGACAAGGTGCCGCACATGAGGCTGCTTAGCAAGTTAAGAGCCCATGGAATTACAGGGACTTATTAGCATGGGTAGAGCATTGGCCGATCAGCAGAAAACAGAGAGTGGGAATAAAGGGATCTTATTCTGGCTGGCTGCCGGTTACCAGTGGAGTTCCACAGGGGTCACTGTTGGGACCACTGCTTTTTATAATGTACGTCAATGACTTGGACTACGGTATTAACGTATTTGTGGTTAAATTTACAGATGATACAAAGATAGGTGGGGGAGCAGGTAGTGTTGAGGAAACAGAGAGCCTGCAGAGAAACTGAGATAGTTTAGGGGAATGGGCAAAGTGGCAAATGAAATATAATGTTGGAAAGTGTATAGTCATACACTTTGGTGGAAGAAATAAGGAGGCAGACTATTATTTAGATGGGGAGAGAATTCAAAATGCAGAGATGTCAAGGGACTTAGGAGTCCTTGTGCAAGATACCCTCAAGGTTAACCTCCAGGTTCAGTCAGTTGTGAAGAAGGAGAATGCACTGTTGACATTCATTTCTAGAGGTATAGAATATAAGAGCAAGGATGAGATGTTGAGGCTCTTTAAGGCACTAATGAGACAACACTTGGAGTATTGTGCAGTTTTGGGCTCCATATTTTAGAAAGGATATTCTGACATTAGAGAGGGTTCAGAGAAGATTCATGAAAATGATTTCAGGAATGAAAGGGTTACCATATGCAGAACATCTGGCAGCTCTTGGGCTGTATTCCCTGGAGTTCAGGAGAATGAGGGGGGATCTCATAGAAACATTCCGAATGTTAAAAGACCTGAAGAGATTAGATATAGCAAAGTTATTTCCCATGGTAGGGACAAGAGGGCATGACTTCAGGATTAAAGGACATTCACTTAAAACTGAGGTGCAGAGAAATTACTTTAGCCATAATGTAGTAAATCTATGGAATTTGTTGCTGCGAGCAGCTGTGGAGGCCAAATCATTGGGTGCATTTAAGGCAGAGATAGATAGGTTCTTGATTAGCCAGGGCATCAAAGGGTATGGGGTGAAGACAGGGGAGTGGGGATGACTGGAAGAATTGGATCAGCCCATGATTGAATGGTGGTGGTGAGACTCAATGAGCAGAACAGCCCACTTCTGTTCCTATATCTTATCTCTCTGACGTTCTGAAATGTATCCAACCCAACCGCAACCACATTTAATGGCTTGGCCTCCACTGCCTTCAAGTGGCGAATCCTACAGATTCACCAGACTCTGACTGAAGAAGTTTCTCCTGAATAGCAGGGCCTCTGAATAGTGAAGCTGGTTTTGAACAGTCAACCTTCAAAAATATTGGCCTGAAACAAATCTGTCAGGCCGTGTTAGAACTTTATAGGTTTCTACGAGATCTCCTTTGACCTTAAGCTCTGTAAATATGGCCCGTATTGACCAAACAGTGTTTCTTATGTCAGTCCTGCCATTCCAGGGAATCACTTGGTAAACTGTGTTACTGACCAACCCTTTGCATTCCCACCAATTTATTTTACATTGCTGTTTCTCTGCATTCATTCCTGGTGAGGTATCCTGCTGTCTTTGTCTTGCACTGTACAAAGGGAAGCACAAACAGGAATGAGAAGAACATAAGAAATATGAGCATGAGGGTACCATCTGGCCTGTCGAGCCTGCTCCACCATTCAATAAGATCATGGCTGATCTGGCCATGGACTCATCTCCACCTACCTGCCTTTTCCCCATAACCATGTCATAAGGTGGTGGCTGGGAACGGACCAAAGTAAAAGACACAGACACTGAAGTACTAGGGACAGGACTAGGATACAAGGTGATGGCACGGACATGGACAGGAAAACCAGGAACCTGGAACAGGACTGGACAAGAGGGCTAGGAGCCCGGGCTTGGACTCCGAGCCAGAAACTGGACAAGGACCCAGTACATGGGACTTGCCTCTGGGTCGAACCCCAGAACTAGGCAAGGACGAGGCTTGGCTGGCAGGCAGGATGAGGCGGGAATCTACAAACTTGAGGCTAGAGATTAGTGGCAAGGCTTGTCAGGAGGCTGGAGTCTTCAGGATTGAAGCTAGAGGCTAGAGATTTCGTTTGGCTTGGCAAGAGGCAAGAGGCTAGAGACATGGCTTGGCTTGGCAAGAGGCTAGAGGCTAGAGACTTGGCTTGGCTTGGCAAGAGGCTAGGCAGGAGGCTGGAGTCTTCAGGCTTGGGGCTAGGCAGGAGCCTTGAGGCGAGGTGAGTCTGGTGGCTGGAGGCAGGAGACTTGAGGCTGGCGGCTGGAGGCAGGAGACTTGAGGTGAGGCTGGAGGCTGGAGGCAGGAGACTTGAGGCGAGGCTGGAGGCTGGAGGCAGGAGACTTGAGGCAAAGCTGGAGGCTGGAGGCCGGAGGCAGGAGAATTGAGGAGAGGCTGGAGGCTGGAGGCAGGAGACTAGAGGCAAGGCTGGAGGCTGGAGGCAGGAGATTTGAGGCGAGGCTGGGGCAGGAGACTTGAGGCGAGGCTGGAGGCAGGAGGCAGGAGATGAGGCGAGACTGGAGGCTGGAGACTTGCGGCAAGGCTGGAGGCTGGTGACTTGAAGCGAGGCTGGAGGCTGGAGACTTGAGGCGAGGCTGGAGGCTGGAGGCCGGAGACTTGAGGCGAGGCTGGAGGGTGGAGACTTGGGGCGAGGCTGGTGGCTGGGGACTTGAGGCGAGGCTGGAGACTTGAGGCAAGGCTGGAGGCTAGAGGCTTGAGGTGAGGCTGGAGGTTGGAAGCTGGAGACTTGAGGCGAGGCTGCAGGCTGGAGTCTGGAGACTGGAAGCTGGAGGCTTGAGGCGAGACTGGAGGCTGGAGGCTTGAGGCGAGGCTGCAAGCTGGAAGCTGGAGCCTTGAGGCGAGGCTGGAGGCTGGAGACGAGGCGAGGCTGGAGGCTGGAGACTTGAGGGGAGGCTGCAGGCTGGAGGCTGGAGACTTGAGGTGAGGCTGAAGGCTGGAGGCTGGAGACTAGAGGAGAGGATGGAGGCTGGAGGCAGGAGACAGGTGAGGCTGGAGGTTGGAGACCTGAGGCGAGGCTGCAGGCAGAAGGCTGGAGACTTGAGGCGAGGCTGCAGGCTGGAGGTAGGAGACTTGAGGCTGGCGGCTGGAGGCAGGAGACTTGAGGCGAGGCTGCAGGCTGGAGGCAGGAGACGAGGCGAGGCTGGAAGCTGGAGGCAGGAGACTTGAGGCAAAGCTGGAGGCTGGAGGCTGGAGGCAGGAGAATTGAGGAGAGGCTGGAGGCTGGAGGCAGGAGATGAGGCGAGGCTGCAGGCTGGAGGCGAGGCTGGAGGCTGGAGGCAGGAGACTTGAGGCGAGGCTGGGGCAGGAGACTTGAGGCGAGGCTGGAGGCAGGAGGCAGGAGATGAGGCGAGACTGGAGGCTGGAGACTTGCGGCAAGGCTGGAGGCTGGTGACTTGAGGCGAGGCTGGAGGCTGGAGACTTGAGGCGAGGCTGGAAGCTGGAGGCCGGAGACTTGAGGCGAGGCTGGAGGGTGGAGACTTGGGGCGAGGCTGGTGGCTAGAGGCTTGAGGTGAGGCTGGAGGTTGGAAGCTGGAGACTTGAGGCGAGGTTGCAGGCTGGAGTCTGGAGACTGGAAGCTGGAGGCTTGAGGCGAGACTGGAGGCTGGAGGCTTGAGGCGAGGCTGCAGGCTGGAGGCTGGAGCCTTGAGGCGAGGCTGGAGGCTGGAGACGAGGCGAGGCTGGAGGCTGGAGACTTGAGGTGAGGCTGCAGGCTGGAGGCTGGAGACTTGAGGGGAGGCTGCAGGCTGGAGGCTGGAGACTTGAGGTGAGGCTGAAGGCTGGAGGCTGGAGACTAGAGGAGAGGATGGAGGCTGGAGGCAGGAGACAGGTGAGGCTGGAGGTTGGAGACCTGAGGCGAGGCTGCAGGCAGAAGGCTGGAGACTTGAGGCGAGGCTGCAGGCTGGAGGTAGGAGACTTGAGGCTGGCGGCTGGAGGCAGGAGACTTGAGGCGAGGCTGCAGGCTGGAGGCAGGAGACGAGGCGAGGCTGGAAGCTGGAGGCAGGAGACTTGAGGCAAAGCTGGAGGCTGGAGGCTGGAGGCAGGAGAATTGAGGAGAGGCTGGAGGCTGGAGGCAGGAGACTAGAGGCAAGGCTGGAGGCTGGAGGCAGGAGACGAGGCGAGGCTGCAGGCTGGAGGCGAGGCTGGAGGCAGGAGACTTGAGGCGAGGCTGGGGCAGGAGACTTGAGGCGAGGCTGGAGGCAGGAGGCAGGAGATGAGGCGAGACTGGAGGCTGGAGACTTGCGGCAAGGCTGGAGGCTGGTGACTTGAGGCGAGGCTGGAGGCTGGAGACTTGAGGCGAGGCTGGAAGCTGGAGGCCGGAGACTTGAGGCGAGGCTGGAGGGTGGAGACTTGGGGCGAGGCTGGTGGCTGGGGACTTGAGGCGAGGCTGGAGACTTGAGGCAAGGCTGGAGGCTAGAGGCTTGAGGCGAGGCTGGAGGCTGGAAGCTAGAGACTTGAGGCGAGACTGGAGGCTGGAGGCTTGAGGCGAGGCTGCAGGCTGGAGGCTGGAGCCTTGAGGCGAGGCTGGAGGCTGGAGATGAGGCGAGGCTGCAGGCTGGAGGCTGGAGACTTGAGGTGAGGCTGCAGGCTGGAGGCAGGAGACTTGAGGCGAGGCTGGAGGCAGGAGGCAGGAGATGAGGCGAGACTGGAGGCTGGAGACTTGCGGCAAGGCTGGAGGCTGGTGACTTGAGGCGAGGCTGGAGGCTGGAGACTTGAGGTGAGGCTGCAGGCTGGAGGCAGGAGACTTGAGGCGAGGCTGGGGCAGGAGACTTGAGGCGAGGCTGGAGGCAGGAGGAAGGAGGTGAGGCGAGACTGGAGGCTGGAGCCTTGAGGCAAGGCTGGAGGCTGGAGACTTGAGGCGAAGCTGGAGGCTGGAGGCCGGAGACTTGAGGCGAGGCTGGAGGGTGGAGACTTGGGGCGAGGCTGGAGACTTGAGGCAAGGCTGGAGGCTAGAGGCTTGAGGCGAGGCTGGAGGCTGGAAGCTGGAGACTTGAGGCAAGGCTGCAGGCTGGAGTCTGGAGACTGGAAGCTGGAGGCTTGAGGCGAGACTGGAGGCTGGAGGCTTGAGGCGAGGCTGCAGGCTGGAGGCTGGAGACGAGGCGAGGCTGCAGGCTGGAGGCTGGAGACTTGAGGTGAGGCTGCAGGCTGGAGGCTGGAGACTTGAGGGGAGGCTGCAGGCTGGAGGCTGGAGACTTGAGGTGAGGCTGAAGGCTGGAGGCTGGAGACTAGAGGAGAGGATGGAGGCTGGAGGCAGGAGACAGGTGAGGCTGGAGGTTGGAGAGCTGAGGCGAGGCTGCAGGCAGAAGGCTGGAGACTTGAGGTGAGGCTGCAGGCTGGAGGTAGGAGACTTGAGGCTGGCGGCTGGAGGCAGGAGACTTGAGGCAAGGCTGCAGGCTGGAGGCAGGAGACGAGGCGAGGCTGGAGGCTGGAGGCAGGAGACTTGAGGCAAAGCTGGAGGCTGGAGGCAGGAGAATTGAGGAGAGGCTGGAGGCTGGAGGCAGGAGACTAGAGGCAAGGCTGGAGGCTGGAGGCAGGAGACGAGGCGAGGCTGCAGGCTGGAGGCGAGGCTGGAGGCAGGAGACTTGAGGCGAGGCTGGGGCAGGAGACTTGAGGCGAGGCTGGGGCAGGAGACTTGAGGCGAGGCTGGAGGCAGGAGGCAGGAGATGAGGCGAGACTGGAGGCTGGAGACTTGCGGCAAGGCTGGAGGCTGGTGACTTGAGGCGAGGCTGGAGGCTGGAGACTTGAGGCGAGGCTGGAAGCTGGAGGCCGGAGACTTGAGGCGAGGCTGGAGGGTGGAGACTTGGGGCGAGGCTGGTGGCTGGGGACTTGAGGCGAGGCTGGAGGCAGGAGGCAGGAGATGAGGCGAGACTGGAGGCTGGAGACTTGCGGCAAGGCTGGAGGCTGGTGACTTGAGGCGAGGCTGGAGGCTGGAGACTTGAGGCGAGGCTGGAAGCTGGAGGCCGGAGACTTGAGGCGAGGCTGGAGGGTGGAGACTTGGGGCGAGGCTGGTGGCTGGGGACTTGAGGCGAGGCTGGAGACTTGAGGCAAGGCTGGAGGCTAGAGGCTTGAGGCGAGGCTGGAGGCTGGAAGCTGGAGACTTGAGGCGAGACTGGAGGCTGGAGGCTTGAGGCGAGGCTGCAGGCTGAAGGCTAGAGCCTTGAGGCGAGGCTGGAGGCTGGAGACGAGGCGAGGCTGCAGGCTGGAGGCTGGAGACTTGAGGTGAGGCTGCAGGCTGGAGGCAGGAGACTTGAGGCGAGGCTGGGGCAGGAGACTTGAGGCGAGGCTGGAGGCAGGAGGAAGGAGATGAGGCGAGACTGGAGGCTGGAGCCTTGAGGCAAGGCTGGAGGCTGGAGACTTGAGGCGAAGCTGGAGGCTGGAGGCCGGAGACTTGAGGCGAGGCTGGAGGGTGGAGACTTGGGGCGAGGCTGGAGACTTGAGGCAAGGCTGGAGGCTAGAGGCTTGAGGCGAGGCTGGAGGCTGGAAGCTGGAGACTTGAGGCGAGGCTGCAGGCTGGAGTCTGGAGACTGGAAGCTGGAGGCTTGAGGCGAGACTGGAGGCTGGAGGCTTGAGGCGAGGCTGCAGGCTGGAGGCTGGAGACGAGGCGAGGCTGCAGGCTGGAGGCTGGAGACTTGAGGTGAGGCTGCAGGCTGGAGGCTGGAGACTTGAGGGGAGGCTGCAGGCTGGAGGCTGGAGACTTGAGGTGAGGCTGAAGGCTGGAGGCTGGAGACTAGAGGAGAGGATGGAGGCTGGAGGCAGGAGACAGGTGAGGCTGGAGGTTGGAGAGCTGAGGCGAGGCTGCAGGCAGAAGGCTGGAGACTTGAGGTGAGGCTGGAGTCTGGAGACTTGAGGAGAGGATAAAAGCTGGAGGCAGGAGACAGGCGAGGCTGGAGGCTGCAGACTTGAGGCGAGGCTGCAGGCTGGAGGCTGGAGACTTGAGGAGAGGCTGCAGGCTGGATATGAGGTGAGGCTGAAGGCTGGAGGCTGGAGACTTGAGGAGAGGATGGAGGCTGGAGGCAGGAGACAGGCAAGGCTGGAGGCTGGAGACTTGGTGAGGCTGGAGACTTGAGGCGATGCTGGAGGCTGGAGGCTGGAGACTTGAGGCGAGGCTGGAGGGTGGAGACCTGAGGTGAGGCTGCAGGCAAGAGGCTCGAGACTTGAGGTGAGGCTGAAGGCTGGAGGCTGGAGACTTGAGGCGATGCTGGAGGCTGGAGACTGGAGACTTGAGGTGAGGCTGGAGGCTGGAGTCAAGGAGAGGCTGCAGACTGGAGGCTGGAGACGAGGTGAAGCTGGAGGCTGGAGGCAGGAGAATTGAGGCAAGGCTGGAGGCTTGAGGCGAGGCTGCAGGCTGGAGGCTGGAGACGAGGCGAGGCTGCAGGCTGGAGGCTGGAGATGAGGCGAGGCTGCAGGCTGGAGGCTGGAGACTTGAGGAGAGAATGGAGGCTGACGGCAGGAGACAGGCGAGGCTGGAGACTTGAGGCGAGGCTGGAGGCTGGAGGCTGGAGGCTTGAGGCAAGGCTGGAAGCTGGAGGCTTGAGGAAAGAATTGAGGCTGGAGACTGGAGACTTGAGGCGAGGCTGGAGACTTGAGGCAAGGGTGCAGGCTGGAGGCTAGAGACTTGAGGTGAGGCTGGAGGCTGGAGACTTGAGGCGAGGCTGGAGGCTGGAGGCTGGTGAATTGAGGCGAGGCTACAGATTGGAGGCTGGAGGCTGGAGGCTTGAGGGGAGGCTGCAGGCTGGAGGCTGGAGACTTGAGGCGAGGCTGCAGGCTGGAGGCTGGAGACTTGAGGGGAGGCTGCAGGCTGGAGGCAGGAGACAGGCGAGGCTGGAGGTTGGAGACCTGAGGCGAGGCTGCAGGCAGAAGGCTGGAGACTTGAGGTGAGGCTGGAGGCTGGAGACTTGAGGAGAGGATAAAGGCTGGAGGCAGGAGACAGGCGAGGCTGGAGGCTGGAGACTTGAGGCGAGGCTGCAGGCTGGAGGCTGGAGACTTGAGGCGAGGCTGCAGGCTGGAGACAAGGTGAGGCTGAAGGCTGGAGGATGGAGACTTGAGGAGAGGATGGAGGCTGGAGGCAGGAGACAGGCAAGGCTGGAGGCTGGAGACTGGAGCTGGAGACTTGGTGAGGCTGGAGACTTGAGGCGATGCTGGAGGCTGGAGACTTGAGGTGAGGCTGGAGGGTGGAGACCTGAGGTGAGGCTGCAGGCAGGAGGCTCGAGACTTGAGGCGATGCTGGAGGCTGGAGACTGGAGACTTGAGGCGAGGCTGGAAGCTGGAGTTGAGGAGAGGCTGCAGACTGGAGGCTGGAGATGAGGTGAAGCCAGAGGCTGGAGGCAGGAGAATTGAGGCAAGGCTGGAGGCTTGAGGCGAGGCTGCAGGCTGGAGGCTGGAGACTTGAGGTGAGTCTGCAGGCTGGAGGCTGGAGACGAGGCGAGGATGCAGGCTGGAGGCTGGAGATGAGGTGAGGCTGCCGGTTGGAGGCTGGAGACTTGAGGAGAGGATGGAGGCTGATGGCAGGAGACAGGCGAGGCTGGAGACTGGAGACTTGAGGCGAGGTTGGAGGCTGGAGACTTGAGGCAAGGCTGGAGGCTAGAGGCTTGAGGCGAGGCTGAAGGCTGGAAGCTGGAGACTTGAGGCGAGGCTGCATGCTGGAGTCTGGAGACTGGAAGCTGTAGGCTTGAGGCGAGACTGGAGGCTGGAGGCTTGAGGCGAGGCTGCAGGCTGGAGGCTGGAGCCTTGAGGCGAGGCTGGAGGCTGGAGACTTGAGGTGAGGCTGCAGGCTGGAGGCAGGAGACTTGAGGCGAGGCTGGGGCAGGAGACTTGAGGCGAGGCTGGAAGCAGGAGGCAGGAGATGAGGCGAGACTGGAGGCTGGAGACTTGCGGCAAGGCTGGAGGCTGGTGACTTGAGGCGAGGCTGGAGGCTGGAGACTTGAGGCGAGGCTGGAGGCTGGAGGCCGGAGACTTGAGGCGAGGCTGGAGGGTGGAGACTTGGGGCGAGGCTGGTGGCTGGGGACTTGAGGCGAGGCTGGAGACTTGAGGCAAGGCTGGAGGCTAGAGGCTTGAGGCGAGGCTGGAGGCTGGAAGCTGGAGACTTGAGGCGAGGCTGCAGGCTGGAGTCTGGAGACTGGAAGCTGGAGGCTTGAGGCAAGACTGGAGGCTGGAGGCTTGAGGCGAGGCTGCAGGCTGGAGGCTGGAGCCTTGAGGCGAGGCTGGAGGCTGGAGACGAGGCGCGGCTGGAGGCTGGAGACTTGAGGTGAGGCTGCAGGCTGGAGGCTGGAGACTTGAGGGGAGGCTGCAGGCTGGAGGCTGGAGAATTGAGGTGAGGCTGAAGGCTGGAGGCTGGAGACTTGAGGAGAGGATGGAGGCTGGAGGCAGGAGACAGGCGAGGCTGGAGGCTGGAGACTTGAGGCGAGGCTGCAGGCTGGAGGCTGGAGACTTGAGGCGAGGCTGTAGGCTGGAGACGAGGTGAGGCTGAAGGCTGGAGGCTGGAGACTTGAGGAGAGGATGGAGGCTGGAGGCAGGAGACAGGCAAGGCTGGAGGCTGGAGACTGGAGGCTGGAGACTTGGTGAGGCTGGAGACTTGAGGCGATGCTGGAGGCTGGAGACTTGAGGTGAGGCTGGAGGCTAGAGGCTTGAGGTGAGGCTGGAGGTTGGAAGCTGGAGACTTGAGGCGAGGCTGCAGGCTGGAGTCTGGAGACTGGAAGCTGGAGGCTTGAGGCGAGACTGGAGGCTGGAGGCTTGAGGCGAGGCTGCAGGCTGGAAGCTGGAGCCTTGAGGCGAGGCTGGAGGCTGGAGACGAGGCGAGGCTGGAGGCTGGAGACTTGAGGTGAGGCTGCAGGCTGGAGGCTGGAGACTTGAGGCGAGGCTGCAGGCTGGAGGCTGGAGACTTGAGGGGAGGCTGCAGGCTGGAGGCAGGAGACAGGCGAGGCTGGAGGCTGGTGAATTGAGGCGAGGCTACAGATTGGAGGCTGGAGGCTGGAGGCTTGAGGGGAGGCTGCAGGCTGGAGGCTGGAGACTTGAGGCGAGGCTGCAGGCTGGAGGCTGGAGACTTGAGGGGAGGCTGCAGGCTGGAGGCAGGAGACAGGCGAGGCTGGAGGTTGGAGACCTGAGGCGAGGCTGCAGGCAGAAGGCTGGAGACTTGAGGTGAGGCTGGAGGCTGGAGACTTGAGGAGAGGATAAAGGCTGGAGGCAGGAGACAGGCGAGGCTGGAGGCTGGAGACTTGAGGCGAGGCTGCAGGCTGGAGGCTGGAGACTTGAGGCGAGGCTGCAGGCTGGAGACAAGGTGAGGCTGAAGGCTGGAGGATGGAGACTTGAGGAGAGGATGGAGGCTGGAGGAAGGAGACAGGCAAGGCTGGAGGCTGGAGACTGGAGCTGGAGACTTGATGAGGCTGGAGACTTGAGGCGATGCTGGAGGCTGGAGACTTGAGGTGAGGCTGGAGGGTGGAGACCTGAGGTGAGGCTGCAGGCAGGAGGCTCGAGACTTGAGGCGATGCTGGAGGCTGGAGACTGGAGACTTGAGGCGAGGCTGGAAGCTGGAGTTGAGGAGAGGCTGCAGACTGGAGGCTGGAGATGAGGTGAAGCCGGAGGCTGGAGGCAGGAGAATTGAGGGAAGGCTGGAGGCTTGAGGCGAGGCTGCAGGCTGGAGGCTGGAGACTTGAGGTGAGTCTGCAGGCTGGAGGCTGGAGACGAGGCGAGGATGCAGGCTGGAGGCTGGAGATGAGGTGAGGCTGCCGGTTGGAGGCTGGAGACTTGAGGAGAGGATGGAGGCTGACGGCAGGAGACAGGCGAGGCTGGA
Source organism: Mobula hypostoma (assembly GCF_963921235.1). Taxonomy (NCBI): domain Eukaryota; kingdom Metazoa; phylum Chordata; class Chondrichthyes; order Myliobatiformes; family Myliobatidae; genus Mobula; species Mobula hypostoma. The sequence continues at coordinate 16,960,176 of NC_086110.1, read as the reverse complement.
GACTGGAGACTTGAGGCGAGGTTGGAGGCTGGAGACTTGAGGCAAGGCTGGAGGCTAGAGGCTTGAGGCGAGGCTGAAGGCTGGAAGCTGGAGACTTGAGGCGAGGCTGCATGCTGGAGTCTGGAGACTGGAAGCTGTAGGCTTGAGGCGAGACTGGAGGCTGGAGGCTTGAGGCGAGGCTGCAGGCTGGAGGATGGAGCCTTGAGGCGAGGCTGGAGGCTGGAGACTTGAGGTGAGGCTGCAGGCTGGAGGCAGGAGACTTGAGGCGAGGCTGGGGCAGGAGACTTGAGGCGAGGCTGGAAGCAGGAGGCAGGAGATGAGGCGAGACTGGAGGCTGGAGACTTGCGGCAAGGCTGGAGGCTGGTGACTTGAGGCGAGGCTGGAGGCTGGAGACTTGAGGCGAGGCTGGAGGCTGGAGGCCGGAGACTTGAGGCGAGGCTGGAGGGTGGAGACTTGGGGCGAGGCTGGTGGCTGGGGACTTGAGGCGAGGCTGGAGACTTGAGGCAAGGCTGGAGGCTAGAGGCTTGAGGCGAGGCTGGAGGCTGGAAGCTGGAGACTTGAGGCGAGGCTGCAGGCTGGAGTCTGGAGACTGGAAGCTGGAGGCTTGAGGCAAGACTGGAGGCTGGAGGCTTGAGGCGAGGCTGCAGGCTGGAGGCTGGAGCCTTGAGGCGAGGCTGGAGGCTGGAGACGAGGCGAGGCTGGAGGCTGGAGACTTGAGGTGAGGCTGCAGGCTGGAGGCTGGAGACTTGAGGGGAGGCTGCAGGCTGGAGGCTGGAGAATTGAGGTGAGGCTGAAGGCTGGAGGCTGGAGACTTGAGGAGAGGATGGAGGCTGGAGGCAGGAGACAGGCGAGGCTGGAGGCTGGAGACTTGAGGCGAGGCTGCAGGCTGGAGGCTGGAGACTTGAGGCGAGGCTGTAGGCTGGAGACGAGGTGAGGCTGAAGGCTGGAGGCTGGAGACTTGAGGAGAGGATGGAGGCTGGAGGCAGGAGACAGGCAAGGCTGGAGGCTGGAGACTGGAGGCTGGAGACTTGGTGAGGCTGGAGACTTGAGGCGATGCTGGAGGCTGGAGACTTGAGGTGAGGCTGGAGGCTAGAGACTTGAGGTGAGGCTGGAGGTTGGAAGCTGGAGACTTGAGGCGAGGCTGCAGGCTGGAGTCTGGAGACTGGAAGCTGGAGGCTTGAGGCGAGACTGGAGGCTGGAGGCTTGAGGCGAGGCTGCAGGCTGGAAGCTGGAGCCTTGAGGCGAGGCTGGAGGCTGGAGACGAGGCGAGGCTGGAGGCTGGAGACTTGAGGTGAGGCTGCAGGCTGGAGGCTGGAGACTTGAGGCGAGGCTGCAGGCTGGAGGCTGGAGACTTGAGGGGAGGCTGCAGGCTGGAGGCAGGAGACAGGCGAGGCTGGAGGCTGGTGAATTGAGGCGAGGCTACAGATTGGAGGCTGGAGGCTGGAGGCTTGAGGGGAGGCTGCAGGCTGGAGGCTGGAGACTTGAGGCGAGGCTGCAGGCTGGAGGCTGGAGACTTGAGGGGAGGCTGCAGGCTGGAGGCAGGAGACAGGCGAGGCTGGAGGTTGGAGACCTGAGGCGAGGCTGCAGGCAGAAGGCTGGAGACTTGAGGTGAGGCTGGAGGCTGGAGACTTGAGGAGAGGATAAAGGCTGGAGGCAGGGGACAGGCGAGGCTGGAGGCTGGAGACTTGAGGCGAGGCTGCAGGCTGGAGGCTGGAGACTTGAGGCGAGGCTGCAGGCTGGAGACAAGGTGAGGCTGAAGGCTGGAGGATGGAGACTTGAGGCGAGGCTGGAGACTTGAGGCAAGGCTGGAGGCTAGAGGCTTGAGGCGAGGCTGGAGGCTGGAAGCTGGAGACTTGAGGCGAGGCTGCAGGCTGGAGTCTGGAGACTGGAAGCTGGAGGCTTGAGGCAAGACTGGAGGCTGGAGGCTTGAGGCGAGGCTGCAGGCTGGAGGCTGGAGCCTTGAGGCGAGGCTGGAGGCTGGAGACGAGGCGAGGCTGGAGGCTGGAGACTTGAGGTGAGGCTGCAGGCTGGAGGCTGGAGACTTGAGGGGAGGCTGCAGGCTGGAGGCTGGAGAATTGAGGTGAGGCTGAAGGCTGGAGGCTGGAGACTTGAGGAGAGGATAAAGGCTGGAGGCAGGAGACAGGCGAGGCTGGAGGCTGGAGACTTGAGGCGAGGCTGCAGGCTGGAGGCTGGAGACTTGAGGCGAGGCTGTAGGCTGGAGACGAGGTGAGGCTGAAGGCTGGAGGCTGGAGACTTGAGGAGAGGATGGAGGCTGGAGGCAGGAGACTTGAGGCGAGACTGGAGGCTGGAGGCTTGAGGCGAGGCTGCAGGCTGGAGGCTGGAGCCTTGAGGCGAGGCTGGAGGCTGGAGATGAGGCGAGGCTGCAGGCTGGAGGCTGGAGACTTGAGGTGAGGCTGCAGGCTGGAGGCAGGAGACTTGAGGCGAGGCTGGGGCAGGAGACTTGACGTGAGGCTGGGGGCAGGAGGAAGGAGATGAGGCGAGACTGGAGGCTGGAGCCTTGAGGCAAGGCTGGAGGCTGGAGACTTGAGGCGAAGCTGGAGGCTGGAGGCCGGAGACTTGAGGCGAGGCTGGAGGGTGGAGACTTGGGGCGAGGCTGGAGACTTGAGGCAAGGCTGGAGGCTAGAGGCTTGAGGCGAGGCTGGAGGCTGGAAGCTGGAGACTTGAGGCGAGGCTGCAGGCTGGAGTCTGGAGACTGGAAGCTGGAGGCTTGAGGCGAGACTGGAGGCTGGAGGCTGGAGACGAGGCGAGGCTGCAGGCTGGAGGCTGGAGACTTGAGGTGAGGCTGCAGGCTGGAGGCTGGAGACTTGAGGGGAGGCTGCAGGCTGGAGGCTGGAGACTTGAGGTGAGGCTGAAGGCTGGAGGCTGGAGACTAGAGGAGAGGATGGAGGCTGGAGGCAGGAGACAGGTGAGGCTGGAGGTTGGAGACCTGAGGCGAGGCTGCAGGCAGAAGGCTGGAGACTTGAGGTGAGTCTGTAGGCTGGAGCCTGGAGACGAGGCGAGGATGCAGGCTGGAGGCTGGAGATGAGGCGAGGCTGCCGGCTGGAGGCTGGAGACTTGAGGAGAGGATGGAGGCTGACGGCAGGAGACAGGCGAGGCTGGAGGCCGGAGACTTGAGGCGAGGCTGGAGGCTGGAGGCTGGAGGCTTGAGGCAAGGCTGGAAGCTGGAGGCTTGAGGAAAGGATTGAGGCTGGAGACTGGAGACTTGAGGCAAGGCTGGAGACTTGAGGCGAGGGTGCAGGCTGGAGGCTAGAGACTTGAGGTGAAGCTGGAGGCTGGAGACTTGAGGCGAGGCTGCAGGCTAGAGGCTGGAGGCTGGTGAATTGAGGCGAGGCTACAGATTGGAGGCTGGAGGCTTGAGGTGAGGCTGGAGGCTGGAGGCTGGAGGCTTGAGGTGAGGCTGCAGGCTGGAGGATGGAGACTTGAGGCGATGCTGCAGGCTAGAGGCTGGAGACTTGAGGCGAGGCTGCAGGCTGGAGGCTGGAGGCTTGAGGCGAGGCTGCAGTCTGGAGGATGGAGAATTGAGGTGAGGCTGGATACTGGAGGCTGAAGGCTTGAGGCGAGGCTGGAGGCTTGAGGCGAGGCTGGAGGCTTGAGGTGAGGCTGCAGATTGGAGGCTGGAGGCTTGAGGCGAGGCTGGAAGCTGGAGGCTGGAGGCTTGAGGTGAAGCTGCAGGCTGGAGGCTGGAGCCTTGAGGCAAGGCTGCAGTCTGGAGGATGGAGAATTGAGGCGAGGCTGGATACTGGAGGCTGAAGGCTTGAGGCGAGGCTGGAGGCTTGAGGCGAGGCTGGAGGCTTGAGGTGAGGCTGCAGATTGGAGGCTGGAGGCTTGAGGCGAGGCTGGAAGCTGGAGGCTGGAGGCTTGAGGCGAAGCTGCAGGCTGGAGGCTGGAGCCTTGAGGCGAGGCTGGAGGCTGGAAGCTGGAGGTTTGAGGCGAGGCTGCAGGCTGGAGGCTGGAGAGGAGGAGAGACTGCAGGCTGGATGCTGGGGACTTGAGGACAGGCTGCAGGCTGGAGTCTGGAGACTTCAGGCGAGGCTGCAGGCTGGAGGCTGGAGAATTGAGGCGTGGCTGCAGACTGGAGGCTGGAGACTTGAGGTGTGGCTGAAGGTTGGAGGCTGGAGACGATGAGAGGATGGAGGCTGGAGGCAGGAGACATGGTGAGGCTGGAGACTTGAGCCGAGGCTGGAGGCTGGAGGCTGGAGAATTGGTGAGCCTGGAGACTTGAAGCGATGCTGGAGGCTGGAGGCTGGAGACTTGAGGCGATGCTGGAGGCTGAAGACTTGAGGTGAGGCTGGAGACTGGAGACTTGAGGCGATGCTGCAGATTGGAGACTGGAGACTTGAGGCGAGGCTGAAGGCTGGTTGCTGGAGGCTTGAGGCGAGGCTGGAGGTTGAGGCGAAGTTGCAGGCTGGAGGCTGGAGCCTTGAGGCGAGGCTGCAGTCTGGTGGCTGGAGCCTTGAGGCGAGGCTGGAGGCTGGAAGCTGGAGGTTGGAGGCGAGGCTGCAGGCTGGAGGCTGGAGACGAGCGAGGCTGCAGGCTGGACGCTGGGGACTTGAGGACAGGCTGCAGGCTGGAGTCTGGAGACTTGAGGCATGGCTGCAGACTGGAGGCTGGAGGCTTGAGGTGAGGCTGCAGGCTGAAGGCTGGAGACTTGAGGCAAGGCTGGAGGCTAGAGGCTTGAGGTGAGGCTGGAGGCTGGAAGCTGGAGACTTGAGGCGAGGCTGCAGGCTGGAGTCTGGAGACTGGAAGCTGGAGGCTTGAGGCGAGACTGGAGGCTGGAGGCTTGAGGCGAGGCTGCAGGCTGGAGGCTGGAGACTTGAGGCGAGGCTGGAGGCTGGAGACGAGGCGAGGCTGGAGGCTGGAGACTTGAGGTGAGGCTGCAGGCTGGAGGCTGGAGACTTGAGGGGAGGCTGCAGGCTGGAGGCTGGAGACTTGAGGTGAGGCTGAAGGCTGGAGGCTGGAGACTAGAGGAGAGGATGGAGGCTGGAGGCAGGAGACAGGTGAGGCTGGAGGTTGGAGACCTGAGGCGAGGCTGCAGGCAGAAGGCTGGAGACTTGAGGTGAGGCTGGAGTCTGGAGACTTGAGGAGAGGATAAAAGCTGGAGGCAGGAGACAGGCGAGGCTGGAGGCTGCAGACTTGAGGCGAGGCTGCAGGCTGGAGGCTGGAGACTTGAGGCGAGGCTGCAGGCTGGATATGAGGTGAGGCTGAAGGCTGGAGGCTGGAGACTTGAGGAGAGGATGGAGGCTGGAGGCAGGAGACAGGCAAGGCTGGAGGCTGGAGACTGGAGGCTGGAGACTTGGTGAGGCTGGAGACTTGAGGCGATGCTGGAGGCTGGAGGCTGGAGACTTGAGGCGAGGCTGGAGGGTGGAGACCTGAGGTGAGGCTGCAGGCAAGAGGCTCGAGACTTGAGGTGAGGCTGAAGGCTGGAGGCTGGAGACTTGAGGCGATGCTGGAGGCTGGAGACTGGAGACTTGAGGCGAGGCTGGAGGCTGGAGTCAAGGAGAGGCTGCAGACTGGAGGCTGGAGACGAGGTGAAGCTGGAGACTGGAAGCAGGAGAATTGAGGCAAAGCTGGAGGCTTGAGGCGAGGCTGCAGGCTGGAGACGAGGCGAGGCTGCAGGCTGGAGGCTGGAGATGAGGCGAGGCTGCAGGCTGGAGGCTGGAGATTTGAGGAGAGGATGGAGGCTGATGGCAGGAGACAGGCGAGGCTGGAGGCTGGAGACTTGAGGCGAGGCTGGAGGCTGGAGGCTGGAGGCTTGAGGCAAGGCTGGAAGCTGGAGGCTGGAGGCTTGAGGGAAGGCTGGAAGCTGAGGAAATAATTGAGGCTGGAGACTGGAGACTTGAGGTGAGGCTGGAGACTTGAGGCAAGGGTGCAGGCTGGAGGCTAGAGTCTTGAGGTGAGGCTGCAGGCTGGAGGCTGGTGATTGAGGCGAGGCTACAGATTGGAGGCTGGAGGCTTGAGGCGAGGCTGGAGGCTGGAGGCTGGAGGCTTGAGGGGAGGCTGCAGGCTGGAGGCTGGAGACTTGAGGCGAGGCTGCAGGCTGGAGGCTGGAGACTTGAGGGGAGGCTGCAGGCTGGAGGCAGGAGACAGGCGAGGCTGGAGGTTGGAGACCTGAGGCGAGGCTGCAGGCAGAAGGCTGGAGACTTGAGGTGAGGCTGGAGGCTGGAGACTTGAGGAGAGGATAAAGGCTGGAGGCAGGAGACAGGCGAGGCTGGAGGCTGGAGACTTGAGGCGAGGCTGCAGGCTGGAGGCTGGAGGCTTGAGGCGAGGCTGTAGGCTGGAGATGAGGTGAGGCTGCAGGCAGAAGGCTGGAGACTTGAGGTGAGGCTGGAGGCTGGAGACTTGAGGAGAGGATAAAGGCTGGAGGCAGGAGACAGGCGAGGCTGGAGGCTGGAGACTTGAGGCGAGGCTGCAGGCTGGAGACGAGGTGAGGCTGAAGGCTGGAGGCTGGAGACTTGAGGAGAGGATGGAGGCTGGAGGCAGGAGACAGGCAAGGCTGGAGACTGGAGACTTGAGGCGAGGCTGGAGGCTGGAGTCGAGGAGAGGCTGCAGACTGGAGGCTGGAGATGAGGTGAAGCCAGAGGCTGGAGGCAGGAGAATTGAGGCAAGGCTGGAGGCTTGAGGCGAGGCTGCAGGCTGGAGGCTGGAGACTTGAGGTGAGGCTGGAGTCTGGAGACTTGAGGAGAGGATGGAGGCTGGAGGCAGGAGACAGGCAAGGCTGGAGGCTGGAGACTGGAGGCTGGAGACTTGGTGAGGCTGGAGACTTGAGGCGATGCTGGAGGCTGGAGGCTGGAGACTTGAGGCGAGGCTGGAGTGTGGAGACCTGAGGTGAGGCTGCAGGCAAGAGGCTCGAGACTTGAGGTGAGGCTGAAGGCTGGAGGCTGGAGACTTGAGGCGATGCTGGAGGCTGGAGACTGGAGACTTGAGGCGAGGCTGGAGGCTGGAGTCAAGGAGAGGCTGCAGACTGGAGGCTGGAGACGAGGTGAAGCTGGAGACTGGAAGCAGGAGAATTGAGGCAAAGCTGGAGGCTTGAGGCGAGGCTGCAGGCTGGAGACGAGGCGAGGCTGCAGGCTGGAGACGAGGCGAGGCTGCAGGCTGGAGGCTGGAGATGAGGCGAGGCTGCAGGCTGGAGGCTGGAGACTTGAGGAGAGGATGGAGGCTGATGGCAGGAGACAGGCGAGGCTGGAGGCTGGAGACTTGAGGCGAGGCTGGAGGCTGGAGGCTGGAGGCTTGAGGCAAGGCTGGAAGCTGGAGGCTGGAGGCTTGAGGGAAGGCTGGAAGCTGGAGGCTTGAGGAAATAATTGAGGCTGGAGACTGGAGACTTGAGGTGAGGCTGGAGACTTGAGGCAAGGGTGCAGGCTGGAGGCTAGAGTCTTGAGGTGAGGCTGCAGGCTGGAGGCTGGTGATTGAGGCGAGGCTACAGATTGGAGGCTGGAGGCTTGAGGCGAGGCTGGAGGCTGGAGGCTGGAGGCTTGAGGGGAGGCTGCAGGCTGGAGGCTGGAGACTTGAGGCGAGGCTGCAGGCTGGAGGCTGGAGACTTGAGGGGAGGCTGCAGGCTGGAGGCAGGAGACAGGCGAGGCTGGAGGTTGGAGACCTGAGGCGAGGCTGCAGGCAGAAGGCTGGAGACTTGAGGTGAGGCTGGAGGCTGGAGACTTGAGGAGAGGATAAAGGCTGGAGGCAGGAGACAGGCGAGGCTGGAGGCTGGAGACTTGAGGCGAGGCTGCAGGCTGGAGGCTGGAGGCTTGAGGCGAGGCTGTAGGCTGGAGACGAGGTGAGGCTGCAGGCAGAAGGCTGGAGACTTGAGGTGAGGCTGGAGGCTGGAGACTTGAGGAGAGGATAAAGGCTGGAGGCAGGAGACAGGCGAGGCTGGAGGCTGGAGACTTGAGGCGAGGCTGCAGGCTGGAGACGAGGTGAGGCTGAAGGCTGGAGGCTGGAGACTTGAGGAGAGGATGGAGGCTGGAGGCAGGAGACAGGCAAGGCTGGAGACTGGAGACTTGAGGCGAGGCTGGAGGCTGGAGTCGAGGAGAGGCTGCAGACTGGAGGCTGGAGATGAGGTGAAGCCAGAGGCTGGAGGCAGGAGAATTGAGGCAAGGCTGGAGGCTTGAGGCGAGGCTGCAGGCTGGAGGCTGGAGACTTGAGGTGAGTCTGTAGGCTGGAGCCTGGAGACGAGGCGAGGATGCAGGCTGGAGGCTGGAGATGAGGCGAGGCTGCCGGCTGGAGGCTGGAGACTTGAGGAGAGGATGGAGGCTGACGGCAGGAGACAGGCGAGGCTGGAGGCCGGAGACTTGAGGCGAGGCTGGAGGCTGGAGGCTGGAGGCTTGAGGCAAGGCTGGAAGCTGGAGGCTTGAGGAAAGGATTGAGGCTGGAGACTGGAGACTTGAGGCAAGGCTGGAGACTTGAGGCGAGGGTGCAGGCTGGAGGCTAGAGACTTGAGGTGAAGCTGGAGGCTGGAGACTTGAGGCGAGGCTGCAGGCTAGAGGCTGGAGGCTGGTGAATTGAGGCGAGGCTACAGATTGGAGGCTGGAGGCTTGAGGTGAGGCTGGAGGCTGGAGGCTGGAGGCTTGAGGTGAGGCTGCAGGCTGGAGGATGGAGACTTGAGGCGATGCTGCAGGCTAGAGGCTGGAGACTTGAGGCGAGGCTGCAGGCTGGAGGCTGGAGGCTTGAGGCGAGGCTGCAGTCTGGAGGATGGAGAATTGAGGCGAGGCTGGATACTGGAGGCTGAAGGCTTGAGGCGAGGCTGGAGGCTTGAGGCGAGGCTGGAGGCTTGAGGTGAGGCTGCAGATTGGAGGCTGGAGGCTTGAGGCGAGGCTGGAAGCTGGAGGCTGGAGGCTTGAGGTGAAGCTGCAGGCTGGAGGCTGGAGCCTTGAGGCAAGGCTGCAGTCTGGAGGATGGAGAATTGAGGCGAGGCTGGATACTGGAGGCTGAAGGCTTGAGGCGAGGCTGGAGGCTTGAGGCGAGGCTGGAGGCTTGAGGTGAGGCTGCAGATTGGAGGCTGGAGGCTTGAGGCGAGGCTGGAAGCTGGAGGCTGGAGGCTTGAGGCGAAGCTGCAGGCTGGAGGTTGGAGCCTTGAGGCGAGGCTGGAGGCTGGAAGCTGGAGGTTTGAGGCGAGGCTGCAGGCTGGAGGCTGGAGAGGAGGAGAGACTGCAGGCTGGATGCTGGGGACTTGAGGACAGGCTGCAGGCTGGAGTCTGGAGACTTCAGGCGAGGCTGCAGGCTGGAGGCTGGAGAATTGAGGCGTGGCTGCAGACTGGAGGCTGGAGACTTGAGGTGTGGCTGAAGGTTGGAGGCTGGAGACGATGAGAGGATGGAGGCTGGAGGCAGGAGACATGGTGAGGCTGGAGACTTGAGCCGAGGCTGGAGGCTGGAGGCTGGAGAATTGGTGAGCCTGGAGACTTGAAGCGATGCTGGAGGCTGGAGGCTGGAGACTTGAGGCGATGCTGGAGGCTGAAGACTTGAGGCGAGGCTGGAGACTGGAGACTTGAGGCGATGCTGCAGATTGGAGACTGGAGACTTGAGGCGAGGCTGAAGGCTGGTTGCTGGAGGCTTGAGGCGAGGCTGGAGGTTGAGGCGAAGTTGCAGGCTGGAGGCTGGAGCCTTGAGGCGAGGCTGCAGTCTGGTGGCTGGAGCCTTGAGGCGAGGCTGGAGGCTGGAAGCTGGAGGTTGGAGGCGAGGCTGCAGGCTGGAGGCTGGAGACTTGAGGTGAGGCTGGAGTCTGGAGACTTGAGGAGAGGATGGAGGCTGGAGGCAGGAGACAGGCAAGGCTGGAGGCTGGAGACTGGAGGCTGGAGACTTGGTGAGGCTGGAGACTTGAGGCGATGCTGGAGGCTGGAGGCTGGAGACTTGAGGCGAGGCTGGAGTGTGGAGACCTGAGGTGAGGCTGCAGGCAAGAGGCTCGAGACTTGAGGTGAGGCTGAAGGCTGGAGGCTGGAGACTTGAGGCGATGCTGGAGGCTGGAGACTGGAGACTTGAGGCGAGGCTGGAGGCTGGAGTCAAGGAGAGGCTGCAGACTGGAGGCTGGAGACGAGGTGAAGCTGGAGACTGGAAGCAGGAGAATTGAGGCAAAGCTGGAGGCTTGAGGCGAGGCTGCAGGCTGGAGACGAGGCGAGGCTGCAGGCTGGAGACGAGGCGAGGCTGCAGGCTGGAGGCTGGAGATGAGGCGAGGCTGCAGGCTGGAGGCTGGAGACTTGAGGAGAGGATGGAGGCTGATGGCAGGAGACAGGCGAGGCTGGAGGCTGGAGACTTGAGGCGAGGCTGGAGGCTGGAGGCTGGAGGCTTGAGGCAAGGCTGGAAGCTGGAGGCTGGAGGCTTGAGGGAAGGCTGGAAGCTGGAGGCTTGAGGAAATAATTGAGGCTGGAGACTGGAGACTTGAGGTGAGGCTGGAGACTTGAGGCAAGGGTGCAGGCTGGAGGCTAGAGTCTTGAGGTGAGGCTGCAGGCTGGAGGCTGGTGATTGAGGCGAGGCTACAGATTGGAGGCTGGAGGCTTGAGGCGAGGCTGGAGGCTGGAGGCTGGAGGCTTGAGGGGAGGCTGCAGGCTGGAGGCTGGAGACTTGAGGCGAGGCTGCAGGCTGGAGACTGGAGACTTGAGGGGAGGCTGCAGGCTGGAGGCAGGAGACAGGCGAGGCTGGAGGTTGGAGACCTGAGGCGAGGCTGCAGGCAGAAGGCTGGAGACTTGAGGTGAGGCTGGAGGCTGGAGACTTGAGGAGAGGATAAAGGCTGGAGGCAGGAGACAGGCGAGGCTGGAGGCTGGAGACTTGAGGCGAGGCTGCAGGCTGGAGGCTGGAGGCTTGAGGCGAGGCTGTAGGCTGGAGACGAGGTGAGGCTGCAGGCAGAAGGCTGGAGACTTGAGGTGAGGCTGGAGGCTGGAGACTTGAGGAGAGGATAAAGGCTGGAGGCAGGAGACAGGCGAGGCTGGAGGCTGGAGACTTGAGGCGAGGCTGCAGGCTGGAGACGAGGTGAGGCTGAAGGCTGGAGGCTGGAGACTTGAGGAGAGGATGGAGGCTGGAGGCAGGAGACAGGCAAGGCTGGAGACTGGAGACTTGAGGCGAGGCTGGAGGCTGGAGTCGAGGAGAGGCTGCAGACTGGAGGCTGGAGATGAGGTGAAGCCAGAGGCTGGAGGCAGGAGAATTGAGGCAAGGCTGGAGGCTTGAGGCGAGGCTGCAGGCTGGAGGCTGGAGACTTGAGGTGAGTCTGTAGGCTGGAGCCTGGAGACGAGGCGAGGATGCAGGCTGGAGGCTGGAGATGAGGCGAGGCTGCCGGCTGGAGGCTGGAGACTTGAGGAGAGGATGGAGGCTGACGGCAGGAGACAGGCGAGGCTGGAGGCCGGAGACTTGAGGCGAGGCTGGAGGCTGGAGGCTGGAGGCTTGAGGCAAGGCTGGAAGCTGGAGGCTTGAGGAAAGGATTGAGGCTGGAGACTGGAGACTTGAGGCAAGGCTGGAGACTTGAGGCGAGGGTGCAGGCTGGAGGCTAGAGACTTGAGGTGAAGCTGGAGGCTGGAGACTTGAGGCGAGGCTGCAGGCTAGAGGCTGGAGGCTGGTGAATTGAGGCGAGGCTACAGATTGGAGGCTGGAGGCTTGAGGTGAGGCTGGAGGCTGGAGGCTGGAGGCTTGAGGTGAGGCTGCAGGCTGGAGGATGGAGACTTGAGGCGATGCTGCAGGCTAGAGGCTGGAGACTTGAGGCGAGGCTGCAGGCTGGAGGCTGGAGGCTTGAGGCGAGGCTGCAGTCTGGAGGATGGAGAATTGAGGCGAGGCTGGATACTGGAGGCTGAAGGCTTGAGGCGAGGCTGGAGGCTTGAGGCGAGGCTGGAGGCTTGAGGTGAGGCTGCAGATTGGAGGCTGGAGGCTTGAGGCGAGGCTGGAAGCTGGAGGCTGGAGGCTTGAGGTGAAGCTGCAGGCTGGAGGCTGGAGCCTTGAGGCAAGGCTGCAGTCTGGAGGATGGAGAATTGAGGCGAGGCTGGATACTGGAGGCTGAAGGCTTGAGGCGAGGCTGGAGGCTTGAGGCGAGGCTGGAGGCTTGAGGTGAGGCTGCAGATTGGAGGCTGGAGGCTTGAGGCGAGGCTGGAAGCTGGAGGCTGGAGGCTTGAGGCGAAGCTGCAGGCTGGAGGTTGGAGCCTTGAGGCGAGGCTGGAGGCTGGAAGCTGGAGGTTTGAGGCGAGGCTGCAGGCTGGAGGCTGGAGAGGAGGAGAGACTGCAGGCTGGATGCTGGGGACTTGAGGACAGGCTGCAGGCTGGAGTCTGGAGACTTCAGGCGAGGCTGCAGGCTGGAGGCTGGAGAATTGAGGCGTGGCTGCAGACTGGAGGCTGGAGACTTGAGGTGTGGCTGAAGGTTGGAGGCTGGAGACGATGAGAGGATGGAGGCTGGAGGCAGGAGACATGGTGAGGCTGGAGACTTGAGCCGAGGCTGGAGGCTGGAGGCTGGAGAATTGGTGAGCCTGGAGACTTGAAGCGATGCTGGAGGCTGGAGGCTGGAGACTTGAGGCGATGCTGGAGGCTGAAGACTTGAGGCGAGGCTGGAGACTGGAGACTTGAGGCGATGCTGCAGATTGGAGACTGGAGACTTGAGGCGAGGCTGAAGGCTGGTTGCTGGAGGCTTGAGGCGAGGCTGGAGGTTGAGGCGAAGTTGCAGGCTGGAGGCTGGAGCCTTGAGGCGAGGCTGCAGTCTGGTGGCTGGAGCCTTGAGGCGAGGCTGGAGGCTGGAAGCTGGAGGTTGGAGGCGAGGCTGCAGGCTGGAGGCTGGAGACGAGCGAGGCTGCAGGCTGGACGCTGGGGACTTGAGGACAGGCTGCAGGCTGGAGTCTGGAGACTTGAGGCATGGCTGCAGACTGGAGGCTGGAGGCTTGAGGTGAGGCTGCAGGCTGAAGGCTGGAGACTTGAGGCAAGGCTGGAGGCTAGAGGCTTGAGGTGAGGCTGGAGGCTGGAAGCTGGAGACTTGAGGTGAGGCTGCAGGCTGGAGTCTGGAGACTGGAAGCTGGAGGCTTGAGGCGAGACTGGAGGCTGGAGGCCTGAGGCGAGGCTGCAGGCTGGAGGCTGGAGCCTTGAGGCGAGGCTGGAGGCTGGAGACGAGGTGAGGCTGGAGGCTGGAGACTTGAGGTGAGGCTGCAGGCTGGAGGCTGGAGACTTGAGGGGAGGCTGCAGGCTGGAGGCTGGAGACTTGAGGTGAGGCTGAAGGCTGGAGGCTGGAGACTAGAGGAGAGGATGGAGGCTGGAGGCAGGAGACAGGTGAGGCTGCAGGCAGAAGGCTGGAGACTTGAGGTGAGGCTGGAGTCTGGAGACTTGAGGAGAGGATAAAAGCTGGAGGCTGCAGACGAAGCGAGGCTGCAGGCTGGAGGCTGGAGACTTGAGGCGAGGCTGCAGGCTGGATATGAGGTGAGGCTGAAGGCTGGAGGCTGGAGACTTGAGGAGAGGATGGAGGCTGGAGGCAGGAGAGAGGCAAGGCTGGAGGCTGGAGACTGGAGGCTGGAGACTTGGTGAGGCTGGAGACTTGAGGCGATGCTGGAGGCTGGAGGCTGGAGACTTGAGGCGAGGCTGGAGGGTGGAGACCTGAGGTGAGGCTGCAGGCAAGAGGCTCGAGACTTGAGGTGAGGCTGAAGGCTGGAGGCTGGAGACTTGAGGCGATGCTGGAGGCTGGAGACTGGAGACTTGAGGCGAGGCTGGAGGCTGGAGTCAAGGAGAGGCTGCAGACTGGAGGCTGGAGACGAGGTGAAGCTGGAGACTGGAAGCAGGAGAATTGAGGCAAAGCTGGAGGCTTGAGGCGAGGCTGCAGGCTGGAGACGAGGCGAGGCTGCAGGCTGGAGGCTGGAGATGAGGCGAGGCTGCAGGCTGGAGGCTGGAGACTTGAGGAGAGGATGGAGGCTGATGGCAGGAGACAGGCGAGGCTGGAGGCTGGAGACTTGAGGCGAGGCTGGAGGCTGGAGGCTGGAGGCTTGAGGAGAGGATGGAGGCTGGAGGCAGGAGACAGGCGAGGCTGGAGGCTGGAGACGAGGCGAGGCTGGAGGCTGGAGACGGCGAGGCTGGAGGCTGGAGGCTGGAGACTCGAGGTGAGACTGCAGGCTGGAGGCTGGGTACTTGAGGCGAGGCTGAAGGCTGGAGGCTGGAGACTTGAGGAGAGGATGGAGGCTGGAGGCTGGAGACTTGAGGAGAGGATGGAGGCTGGAGACGAGGCGAGGCTGGAGGCTGGAGACGGCGAGGCTGGAGGCTGGAGGCTGGAGACTTGAGGCGATGCTGGAGGCTGGAGGCTGGAGACTTGAGGCGAGGCTGCAGGCTGGAGGCTGGAGACTTGAGGCAAAGATGGAGGCTGCAGGCAGGAGGCTTGAGGCGAGGATGGAGGCTGGAGGCAGGAGACTTGAGGCGAGGCTGCAGGCTGGAGGCTGGAGCCTTGAGGCGAGGCTGCAGGCTGGAGGCTGGAGCCTTGAGGCGAGGCTGCAGGCTGGAGGCTGGAGACTTGAGGCAAGACTGCAGGCTGGAGGCTGGAGACTTGAGGAGAGGATGGAGGCTGGAGGCAGGAGGCCTGAGACAGTGAGGCTGGAGGCTGGAGATGAGGCGAGGCTGGAGGCTGGAGGCTGGGGACTTGAGGCGAGTCTGGAGGCTGGAGGATGAAGACTTGTGTCGAGGCTGGAGGCTGGAGTCTGGAGACTTGACTCGAGGCGGGAGGCTTGAGGCTGGATAATTGAGGCAAGTCTGGAGGCTGGAGGCTGGATAATTAAGGCATGGCTGATGTCTGGATGTTGGAGACTTGAGGCAAGGCTGGAGACTTGAGGCGAGGCTGCAGTCTAGAGGCTGGAGACTTGAGGCGAGGCTGCAGGCTGGAGGATGGATACTTGAGGCGAGGCTGGAGGCTGGAGACTTGAGGCGAGACTGCAGGCTGGAGGCTGGAGACTTGAGGAGAGGATGGAGGTTGGAGGCAGGAGACTGGAGGTGAGGAGTGGCTGGAGGCAGGAGACTTGAGGGGAGGCGAGGCTGGTGGCAGGAGTCTTGAGGCGAGGCAAGGCGAGGCTGGAGGCAGGAGACTTGAGGCGAGGTGAGTCTGGAGTCTGGAGTCAGGAGACTTGAGACGAGGATTGGCAGGCTCCTCATTGGCAGTGCGCGGTTCTGCTGGGCAGGGCATGGATCACCACCCGACAGAGGCAAGGAACAGGAAGGGACAGAACCAACTCCAGGTAACGGCAAGACGGCCTGGCTTACCTGGGCGGAGGCAAGGGACAGGAAGTGAACTAGGTACAGGGTAGCTCCAGGACAAGACTGCAGGTAAGACGAGGCGAGAGTTACCGGCAAGACAAGGCAAGGCTTCTGGCAAAGCAAGGCGAGACGAGAACTTCAGACGAGGCGAGAGTTACCGGCAAGACAAGGCAGTGTTTCAGGCAACGAAACAGAAGGCAGAGCAAGGTATACAAGGAGTAAGGACAAGAACAATCCATCCAGCACGCCTGGGTCTTCTGAAGGTATTTCTGCAGCCAGCCCCAATGAGCATCAGCTGCCTCAATTAGCTCAACAAGAACAGAAACAGGGTAGATAGGAAAACCTGGAGCAAGGGTCGATGGACCAGACCGTGAACCAGAATACAGACTTCATCGACCGGACTATGACAAACCCTTAATTCCCCTACTGTGCAAAAATCTCTTCAACCTTATCTTAGATATATTTACTGAGGTGGCATCCATTTCTTCATTGGGCAGAGAATTCCACAGATTCACCTCTATCTCAGAAAAGCAGTTCCTGTTCATCTCTGTCCTAAATCTTCTCCCCCAAATGTTGAGGCTATGCCCTTTAGTTCTAATCTCACCTACCAGTGGAAACAGTTTTCCTGCCTCTATCTTACCTATACCTTTCATAATTTTATCAGTTTCTATAAGAGCTCCTCTCATTATTCTGAATTCCAGTGAGTACAGTCCCAGGTGACTCAATCTCTCCTCGTAGACTAAGTCCCTCATCTCTGGAATCAACCTGGTGAACCTCCTCTGCACTGCCTCCAAAGCCAGTATATCCTTCCTCAAGTAAGGAGACCAGAACTGCACGCAGAACTCCAGGTGCAGCCTCACCAGTACCCTGTACAGTTGCAGCATAACCTCCCCAATCTTCAATTCAATCCCTCTAGCAATGAAGGCCTACATTCCATTTGCCTTCTTGATAGCCTGCTGCCCCCGCAAACCAACCTTCTGTGATTCATGCACATACACTCCCAAGTCCCTCTGCACGGCAGCATGCTGCAATCTTTTTACCATTAAGGTAATAATCTGCTTTTTCATTTTTTCTTCCAAAGTGGATGACCTCGCATTTACCAACATTGTACTTCATCTTCCAGACTCCTGCCCACTCACTTTACCAATCTATATCACTCTAAAGACTCTCTGTATCTACCGCACAATTTGCTTTTCCACTCAATTTAGTATCATCAGCAAACTTAGATACACTACACTTGGTCCAGATCGTTAATGCATTTCATGAACAGTTGCAGGGCTAGCACTGATCCTTGTGGTACACCACTCACCACTGATTGCCAACCAGAGAAACACCCACATATCACAACTCTCTGCTTTCTATTAGTTAACCAATTCTCTACCCATACTAATACTTCTCTATCCATCCTTATCTTATGGTTAGGTCTTTTATGTGGCACCTTATCAAATGCCTTCTAGAAATGCCGGTAAATAATGTCCATATGTTCCCCTCTATCCACTGCGCCCATTATATCCTCAAAGAACTCCAGTAAGTTTCTCAAACAGGACCTGCCTTTTCTGAATCCATGCTGTGTCTGCCCAATGGATCTATTTCTTCTTTAATGATAGCTTCAAGCATTTTCCCAACTACAGATGGTAAACTAACTGGCCTACTGTTACCTGTCTTTTGTCTACATCCTTTTTTAATGGCCTGGCATTCACCGTCTTCCAATCTGCTGGTTGCCTTGCGTCCAGAGAATTTTGGTATATTATTACCAAAGCCTCAGCTGTAACTCCCATCATTTATTTCAATACCCTGGGATTATTCCATCAGGACCAGGGAACTTGTCTATCTTTAGAACATAGAACATAGAAATCTGCAGCACATTACAGGCCCTTTGGCCCACAATGTTGTGCCAACCATATAACCTACTCTAGAAGTTGCTTTGAATTTCCCTACCACATGGCCCTCTATTTTTCTAAGCTCCATGTACCTATCCAAGAGTCCCTTAAAAGACCCTGTCGTATCTGCCTCCACTGCCGTTGCTGGCAGTGGCACAAGTACGTTCAGCACCACCTCTTTAGTGATAGCTATTGTATCGAGGTCCTCACCTCCATCGCATCCATATCATCTCTCTTTTGCATGTTAGACATGTCCTCTGTGAAGACTGACACAAAATGGTCATTCAAAGCCTCTGTCATTTCCTCATTACCCAATATCAATTCCTCCTTCTTGTCCTCCAACGGAGCTATGACCTGGAGAAACTCCTGAAATGCCCCCTTTGCTACCGCTGCTACTGTGCAATTGAGAATCTCCGGAGGGGAAGGCCCCAAATCCTCGGCTTTGCCTATTGCCTGTTGCCAGGGCCGGGGTCAAAGCGTTCGGCAGAGATGTAGCTCGGTGTCAGAGATCTGGTCGGAGGCTTGGAGTTTTCATATGGACTCCGAGTCAGACTGTGGTCGGATGCTTCCAGGATGCTGCACCGGCAAGTTTGCGGCGCTGGAGGTTTACCGTCTGCGTGAGATGATGGGACTTTCGAGAGATTTTGAGACTTTTACCATGCCATGGTCTGTTCTTAACAAATTACGGTTTTGCTTTGCACTGTTGTAACTATATGTTATTATTATGTGGTTTTTGTTAGTTTTTAAGTCGGTTTGTCTTGTGTTTCTGTGATATCATTCTGGAAAAACATTGTATCATTTCTTAATGCATGCCTTACTAAATGACAATAAAAGAGGACTGCATGTCCTCATAATCTAATCTAATCTAATATTCACTTTAGCCAGCATTTTTCTGCTTTATATAATTATACAAATGTTTACTATCTGTTTTTATGATTTGTGCTTGTTTATTTTCATCATCTAGCTTCCCTTTCTTTATTGCTTGCTGAGTGGTTCTTTGTTGCTTTTTCAAGTTGTCCCAATCTCCCAGTTTCCCTCTGCTCTTGGCGACTTTGTATGTACAAGCTTTTAGTTTGGTGCTTTCTTTTATTTCCTTAGTTATCCAAGGCTGGCTCTCCCCACCCTTACTGTTCTTGCTTTTTAACTGTAATATAATTTTGTTGAACACCGTGGAAAAACCTCTGAAAGTTTTTCACTGTTCCTCAACCATCCCACCATATAGGCCGTGTTCCCAGTCTACACTAGCCAAATCCTCCCTCATCCCATACATAGATGGTACTCAGTAATATATCCAATTAAGTGTTCAAGAGGAAGATGCAAATTGCAAAGTATTTCCATGTTTGTAAATGGGGAAAGACTATTTCTATTGGTGGAGGGGTCAGAATGAGAATCAGGTTTAATATCACGGGCAGATGTTGTGAAATTTGTTGTTTTGCAGTAGCAGTACATTGGAATACATAACAATAAAAACTGTACATGACGATAAGTATATTTCAAAAGTTAAGTGAAACTACAGTGGAAAACTATAAATAAAATGAAGTAGTGAGGTTATGTTCATGGGTTCAATGTCCAATCAGAATCTAAATGGCAGAGGGGAAGAAACTCTTCCTCAATCTCTGAACCAGGGGAAGTAAGTTTAAGGTACTGAGAAAAGGAACAAAATGCTTTTCACACAGCTCGTGTTATTGACCTGGAGGAATGATGCAAAGTAGATTGCTCTTTCAAAGTACCACAGAAACATTGTCAAATACCGCAGATATTCGCTGACAACACTGCCAGTTCAGCATCTGGTTACTTGGTGGGTTTGCATAAAATACTCAGGACTGCAAAACATAGAAATCTGCAGCACATTACAGGCCCTTCGGCCCACAATGTTGTGCCGACCATGCAACCTACTCTAGAAACTGCCTAGACCTTCCCTACCGCATAGCCCTCTATTTTTCTAAGCTCCATGTACCTAACTAAGAATCTCTTAAAAGACCCTGTTTCACCAGCCTCTACCAGCTTCGCTGGCAGTGCATTCCACACACCCACCACTCCGTTGTGAAAAACTTAAATCTGACATCCCCCTTGTACCTACTTCCCAGTACCTTAAAACAATGCCCCCTCATGTTAGCCATTTCAGCCCTGGGAAAAAGCCTCTGGTTATCCACACGATCAATGCCTCTCATCATCTTATACACTGCTATCAGGTCACCCCTAATCCTCTGTCGCTGTCAGTACCTCCAGATGAACTCTGTCTTTTTGTGTGTTTCCCCCAAGCTGTCAGTCTGTGGTTTTGTATTGCCATGTGCTCCCGTCCCCACTCCTGCTCTACTCCGGCCCCTGTATTACTGAGTACTCCGTCTCTCATGTTTCTCGTTATTACCTGTATTGCTGCCACCTGTGTCTCATTGTGCTCCACCTATCATCTGCCTCTCTGTTTATTGCTCAGTGTATTTCAGTCCTGTGTTTTCACCTGTTTGTTGCCAGATTGTGCCAGTGAGTTTTCCTGAACCTGGCCAGCATTTGTATCTGAACTGTCTGTCCATGTGAATATCGACTCTGCCTGTTTCCCGATTCTGGTCATTGGATTTCTCTGGATGTTTTAATCTCTGCCTGAACATTGATGCTGACTTTGTTTGCACCTTGGGATTTGTTGTTCAATTAATATCACTGTGTGCACAGTACAGGGTCTGCAATTGGATCCCTACTCCAGTGTCCTGACAGTACAATCTGGCTAGAGTGGACCCAGCAAACCCCGGTTGTCTGGGAGCTATCCTGGAACAACAGGGAGTGATGCTGGCGAGACACCAGAACCAGCTGGAGTCTGCGTTTTGGGCAGTGGAGTCGCTTTCTGCCAATGTAGGCGATCTTGGGGCCAAGACTCAGTCACTCCAGCTACCCCAGAGCCTCCATCAACAATCTGCGACTGCATCTTCTACCCCACCCTCTGTGTCCTCGCATGCTCCTCCTGTCCAAGAGCCCCGTCTGCCTCCTCCAGAAAAGTACTCGGGTGAGCCCGATATCCGCTGCTCTTTTCTTTCCCAGTGCTCCCTCATTTTTGAATTATAACCAACAGCATTTCCGACTGATCGAGCCAAGGTAGCCTATGTCATCACCCAACTGCCCGGTTGGGTGAGAGAATGGGGAACAGCCATCTGGGAGGCAGGCTCCCCTTTCTGTATTAGTTTTCAGTTACTTTCTGAAGAGATGAGAGAAATGTTTGATCGCTCCAAACATGGGAGAGAGGCTGCCCGTGAAATGCTGTACGTGCACCAGGGGCGCAGTTCGGTGTCGAATTATGCCACAGAGTTCTGGACCCTAACCACCTCCAGCGGCTGGAACTCAGAGGCACAGTACGACACCTTTCTGAATGGCCTCTGGCAAGATATCGAACATGAACTGGTCACCCAGGACCTTCATGCCACCTTTGAAGCCCTGGTGGATTTGGCCATCTGTATTGATGTTTGCCTTCAGCAGTGCCACAGAGGGAGGGGTTCCAGAGGGGCCCTGGGGGCACTGGGTGATTTCCAAGCTCCTCGTCAGTCTATATTGACCTGCCGTTTGCCCCCATCTACAATTCCCATTCCAGAGCCCAAGGCTATGCATGTTGACCGTACCTGCCTGACGCTGATTGAAAGACAAAGGCGAATCAGCGCCCGCTCCTGTCTGTGCTGTGGCCAACCTGGCCAGTTCATCTCCACTTGCCCAGTAAAAGCCAAGCACTCAACAGTATGATGAGGAGTATTGGTGAACATGACCCCTGTCCGGCCCTCCTCGACGCCACTCACTCTCATACCTGCTTCTCTGGTGTGGGGCGTCCAATGACGAGCAGTCTCCATCTTGATCGATTCCGGTGCAGAGGGGTGTTATATCGATTCCCGCCTGGCTGCCCAGTGGGGGTAACCCACATCTACTCTCCAGTCACCATTGATGGCCAATGCCTTGAATGGTCAGAGACTGGCTAATATCACCCATGTCACAGCCCCGGTGAGTCTCAGTTTATCCGGCAACCATCATGAACAGTTAACCCTTTATGTTATTGACTCTCCTCAAGCTCCCATCGCCCTGGGCCATCCCTGGTTAGTTAGACACAACCCCCACATTGACTGGCTCAGTCACAAGATTGTAGTCTGGAGCCCATTCTGTCACTCCCACTGCCTCCACCATGCTCAGATCCCCTTGTCTCAAAGCCCAGATTCCCCACCCCCCCACACTGAGGAATTTCCGGACCTTAGTGCTATCCCTCCTGAATACTTGGACCTCAAGGCTGTGTTTAGCATGTCCTGGGCCACTTCCCTACCACCCCATCATCCGCATGATTGCGCCATTGACATCTTGCCTGGCACATCTCCCCCAAGGGGCCGCCTGTATTCCCTGTCCGTACCTGAAACAGGAGCCATGAATAAGTACATTCAAGAGTCTCTGGCTGCAGGCGTCATCTGGCCGTCTTCCTCCCCTGCTGGTTTTTCTCTTTGTTGAAAAGAAGGATGGCTCCTTGCGTCCATGCATTAATTACCAGGGACTGAATGAAGTCACTGTTAAGAATGGATACCGTCTTCTGCTCATGACCTCGGCATCTGAACTACTGCAAGGAGCCTCAGTTTTCACCAAGTTTCATCTCCGTAGCGCCTATCATCTTGTCTGTATCTGTGGAGGGGACGAGCAGAAAACGGCCTTCAACACCACCTCAGGCCATTACGAGTATCTGGTCATGCCATTTGGTCTCACCAATGCCCCTGCTGTCTTCTAAGCCCTGGTCAATAATGTTCTCAGGGACATGCTGAACCAATTTGTTTGTGTACCTCGACAACATTTTGATTTTTTTTCTAAGTCCCTTGCTGAGAACACAGGTCACGTCCGCAGAATTCTCCAGTACCTTCTAGAGAACCAGCTCTTTGTGGAGGCTGAGAAATGTGGGTTTCATCGCAATACCGTCTCCTTCCTGGGGTGTGTAATTTCAGGCGGTTCCATTCAGATGGACCAACGGCAGGTTAAGGTGGTGGTTGAAAGGCCCCAACCCTCGACTCGTCCGGAGTTGCAACACTTCTTGGGCTTTGCTAACCTCTATCGCTGCTTCATCAGAAAATACAGTACACTGTCTGTACCCCTCACTGCTCTTACCTCATCGGCTGTCAGATACTCCTGGTTCCCTGCTGCTGAAAAAGCATTCTCTGACCTGAAGGAACGTTTCACCTCTGCCCCCATCCTGACTCAACCCGACACCGACTGGCAGTTCATTGTGGAGGTGGATGCGTCTGACATTAGTGTAGGAGCTGTTCTCTCTCAGCGCTCGGCCAAGGATGAGAAAGTACACCCCTGCGCCACCTTCTCTCACCACCTCACTCCCACGGAGCAGAATTACGATGTCGGAAACCCGGAGCTGCTGGCTGTGAAGCTAGCTCTGGAGGAGTGGAGGCATTGGCTGGAGGGAGCAAAGGTGCCATTCTTAGTCTGGACTGATCACAAGAATCTGGAATATATTCATATGGCCAAACATCTCAACTCCCGTCAAGCTCATTGGTTCCTGTTTTCCTCAAGATTCAACTTTACCCTGTCCTTCTGCCCAGGTTCCAAGAATGGAAAACCTGATGTCCTCTCCTGAAGATTTCCCTCCCCTGAGACCCCTGAGGTACCCAATGTCATCCTCCCTGCTCACTGTCTCATGGGTGCAGTGCAATGGGACATTGAAGCCATGGTGCAAACTGCTCAACAGAGCGAGGCAGCCCCTCGTCAATGTCCCACTAACCGTGTTTATGTTCCCAGCTCTGTCCGCTCACAGGTATTGCAGTGGGGTCATTCTTCCAAGCATACTCAGGCCTTCATCAGTCAGTGGTTCTAGTGGCCCTCCACGGGAGATGACATCCACAACTTTGTCTCAGCGTGCTCGGTCTGTGCTCAAGTCAAGAACTTTAACTGGTCACCTGCTGGTCTGTTACAACCCCTGTCTATCCCCAAGAGACCCTGGTCCCACATTGCCCTGGATTTTGTCACCGGCCTTCCCCCATCAGATGGTAACACCACCATCCTCACAGTAGTTGATCATTTCTCCAAGTCTGTACACTTCATTCCTTTAAATAAACTCGCCTCAGCCAAAGAAACAGCCAAGTTACTTGTACTGCATGTTTTTAAATTACATGGGTTACCTGTAGATGTTGTGTCAGACAGGAGCTCTCAATTCACATCCAATTTCTGGAGGACATTCTGTAATCTTCTGGGTGCCTCTGAGCCTGTCTTCAGGATTCCACTCACAGACCAATGGCCAGACCGAACGGGCCAACCAACAGCTAGAGACTGTATTGCGGAGTCTGGTCTCCCAGAAACCCTCTGCGTGGAGTCAGCAGCTACCCTGGGCCGAGTATGCCATAAACTCTCATTCATCCTCATTCACCAGTCTGTCCCCCTTTGAGTGCTGCCTTGGCTACCAACCTCCACTGTTTCCTGCCCAGGAGAAGGAGGTTGGCATTCCATCTACCGAGGCATTCATCAGCCGTTGTCAGCGGATGTGGAGGTAGACTTGTTCTGCTCTTCTCCATGCCTCTGCTAGGGTCAAGCTGACCGCCATCGCTCCAAGGTCCCATGTTACTGCCAGGGACAGCATGTGTGGCTTTCAACCCGAGACCTGCCCCTCAAGCTGGATTCCTGCCAGCTCGCCCCTCATTTCATTGGCCCCTTTCCCATTGCTAAAGTCATCAGCCCTGCTGCCATCTGTCTCAATCTCCCCTCCACTCTCTGCCACATTCATCCCACCTTCCATGTGTCCCACATCAAGCCTTTCATGAGCCACCCCCTGTGTCCTGTCCCCAAACACCCCCTTTCCCATGGCTCATCGATGGGTCAGAGGCCCTCACGGTGCATTGACTGCTGGACATTTGTTGCCAGGGCCATAGCCTCCAGTACCTTGTGGACTGGGAGGGCTACAGTCCTGAGGAGAGGTGCTGGGTCCCTGCCCGTAACATCCTGGAACCCTCTCTTGTCAGGGGCTTTCATCACCAGCACCCAGCTCTACCTGCTGTCACTCTGGGAGGCATCCGCAGACGGTGGGGGGGTGGGGTGGTACTATCAGTACCTCCAGATGAACTCTATCTTTTTGTGTTTTCCCCAGCTGTCAGTCTGTGGTTTTGTATTGCCATGTGCTCCCGTCCCTGCTCCTGCTCTACTCCGGCCCCTGTATTACTGAGTACTGCGTCTCTCATGTTTCTCGTTATTACCTGTATTGCTGCCACCTGTGACTCATTGTGCTCCACCTATCATCTGCCTCTCTGTTTATTGCTCAGTGTATTTCAGTCCGTCTTTTCAGCTGTTTGTTGCCAGATTGTGCCAGTGAGTTTTCCTGAGCCTTTCCAGCATTTGTATCTGTATTCTGTCTGTCTGAATATCGACTCTGCCTGTTTCCCGATTCTGGTTTTTGGATTTCTCTGGATGTTTTGATCTCTGCCTGAACCTTGACACTGACTTTGTTTGCACCTTGGGATTTGTTATTCAATTAATATCACTGTGTGCACAGTACTGGGTCTGTGATTGGATCCCTGTTCCAGTGTCCTGACAGTTGCTCCAAGGAGAAAAGGTAAAGTTTACTCAACCTATCCTCATAAGGCATGCTCTCCAACCCAGGTAACATCCTTGTAAATCTCCTCTGCACTCTCTATAGTGTCCACATCCTGCCTGGTGTAATGAGATGATCAGAACTGAACACAGTACTCCAAGTGGGGGCAAACTAAGGTCTTGTATAGCTGTAATATTACCTCATGGTTCTTGAACTCATTCCCATGGTTGATGAAGGCCAACACACCATTTGCCTTCTTAACAACACTGTCAACCTGCACAGCAGCTTTAAGTGTCTTATAGATACGGACCCAAAGATCTTGCTGATCCTCCACATTGCCAAGTGTCTTACCATTAATATTATATTCTGTCTTCAAATTTGAAGTACCGAAATGAACCACTTCACTCTTATCTGGGTTGGGCTGCATCTGTCACTTCTCAGCCCAGTTCTGCATCCGATTGATGGTTCGTATTCTGCAGAGAAAATAATATAACCTCTGACAACCCTCCAGACTATCCACAACACCCCCTATTTTTTTTTGTGTCATCTGCAAACTTACTAACCCACCCTTCTATTTTCTCATTGAGGTCATTTATAAAAATCATAAAGGGGGGTGCCCGGAGCAGATTGCCGTGAAACACCATTTGCCTTCTGACGGCAAGCCAATTCTGGATCCACAAAGCAAGCTCTTCTTAGATCCCAGGCCTCATTATTTTCTGAATGAGCCTCGTATGGCGAACCTTCTCAAATGCCTTACTGAAATCCATATACACTACACTCACTGCTCTACCTTTAATGTGTTTTGTTACATCCTCAAAGAATTCAATCAGGCTCATAAGGGACGACCTGCCCTTGACAAAGCCATCCATAATCAAATTATGTCTCTCCAAATGCTCATAAATCCTGCATCTCGGGATCTTCTCCAACAACTTGCCCACACTGAAGTAAGACTTATTGGTCTATAATTTCCTGGCTTATCTCTACTCTGTTTCTTGAACAAGGAAGCAACGTTTGCAAACTTCCAATCCTCTGGTACTTCTCCTGTCCCTACTGATGATGCAAAGATCATTGCCAGAGGCTCAACAATCTCTTCCCTCGCTTCCACAGTATCCTGGGGTATACCCTGTCTGGTCCCAGTGACTTATCTAACTTTCAAAACCTTTCAAAAGCCCCTGCACATCCCCTTAATAACTATACAGTCAAATGTGTCAGTCTGCTACAAGTCATCCCCACGATTGCCAAGGTCCTTTTCACTGGTGAACACTGAAGCAAAGTATTCATTAAGTACCTCCATTACCTCCTCCAGCTCCATGTGCATGTTTCCACTCTTGCTCCTGATCGGTCCTATTCTGACAGGGCTCATCTGCTTGCTCTTCACATACTTGTAGAATGCCTTGGGGTTTTCCTTAATCCTCCTTGTCATGGCCCCTTCTAGCTCTCCTAATTTAATTCTCGTGCTCCTTCCTGGCACTCGTGTAATTTTCTAGTGCTCTAACAGTACCAAGTTTCTTGAATCTTTCATAAGCTTTTCTTTCAAAAGATTTGGAGCAGCTGATATTTCCAGAGAGCGAGGAGAAATAATGCCCGGGTCAATTTCAAATATGCCAGCCTGCTATCAGTTATACTACTTCTCTCTCAGTAGGACAGGGTAATTGATTCTGCAGTAACGCCTAATGGAAGCCTCCAGAATTGACCTAAGTCGTGTCTGTGGAGTGGACAGAAGGGCAACTTGATAAACTAGAGATGCTGTCGCTTTACTGCAAACTGCAAGTTGCAAGTTATCTTCACACCTAAACACCTCAGCCTTCAGCAGCAACCCATCCCTCTTCAAATAAACAGATAGATATTCAAAAATTCTTTATGTATAAACTTTTCTCAAGCTTCCAGCCAGGTTCTGGTACAGGAAGCCCAAGAAGAGTTCATTTGCCATATACACTGGGAAAGTAGTAGACCCTTTTTCTCTTTGTGTATTTAGCCGTTTTTGAGGTGAACCCTGGCAATGGGATCACAAACATCCTGCAGTGGTTGGTTGTCCGTTGTGTCCAATAACAACAGAAGACCTGTGGGGAGAGTTCTTAAAGTGGAAAAGCTGTTGCACTGGGGAAGTTCCACTTTCTTGACCTCTGAAGTCCGTGTCCAGTGGTTCAAGTGGTCATCACAGACTGGGGGCTTCCTTGGTTGCAGTAGATGGCCATGACTTATCTGTGCCCTGTTACCTGCTTCACTCTCCATGAAGCGTTACAGAATTTCCTTCCTAGCCATTGGAGCTCACTGTCCACCAGAGCTGACTTCACATGCTTGGATAGGCATGTCCCTATCTCTCCGGGGTACGAGGCCCACTGGCTTCTCTCTCCTGGTTTAGCCCACCTGTAGAAACAGTGTACCGGGGTGTGGCCACTGTCGCATGCAGACAACTACTTTGTGAGACCTGAGTGTCTGGTGGTGTCCAAAGGTGACAGCGCTGCTCCAGAAAGGTCATGACAAGCCCTCTCACCAGAGGTGCAATCCCTGAACACCCCACACACCCAGAAATACCCTAAACACCACTCTTAAATGGAACAGGAGCATCTGTTTGATGGGCAACCTGAGGTCAGCATCTTCCCTGCAATTTTATCTCTTACGAGATCTACAGAGCGTCTCTGTGTAACACACTTCAGAATCCTGGCCCCTCCTCATTCCTGTCCCTCACGATAAGATTGCTGTTGCCACCTGTGGCTCAGCAGGTAGTGTGACTACCTCATGGTACCAGCTACCCAGGCTCAGCCCTGTCCTGCAGTGCTGTCTGTGTGGAGTCCGTATGATCGTCCAGTGACTGCTGGAGTTTCCGCTCCCACATCCCAAAGAAGAGCATAGCGGTAGATATTAACTCGTCACTGTAAATTGCCCTGTGGGAGTGAGGTGGGAAAGGAATCTGGGTGGAGTTGGCAGGCATGTAGGGGAAGGCACGACTCTCTGAAATTACTGGGGAAACAGGATTAATGGGCTTGCTCAAAGAGCTGGCAAATACAGAATGGGCCAAATGGCCTCCTTCCACAATGTGAGAAAATGTAAGATGTATTTTATGTTCCTTCTTTGTAACCCAGATCTCTGCAGAATCCTTAATACAAGTATAAACACTTTATTGCAATTGCAGAAAGAAGCTGCCATATACAAAATGAAATAAATTGCAATGTTCACACATTCTCTCCATTGGAATCGCAGTCACAAGGATCAAACTCATTCCCTTTACAAACCACCCGATCAGACTCAGTTCCACTCTGAGTAACGTTCTGGCATTTGTGATTTAAGTGTGAGTTTTACTTGTTAATAAGTCTTAACATCAAAAGAAACTTCCTCCAATTTCATAAAAGTGGGTCACGGCCAAGGAAGGGCAGTCACTATAACAATGCAGGCAACACAGCACAACAGGACTTCAAAAACAACTGAGTGTTAATGGCCAAATAAACCTGTTCAGGAGCTGTTTCTTGAGTGATGAATATTGGTCAGAACCCAGGGATATCTGGCCTTCTCCTTTGTGAAATCGAGCAGTGTGATCCTTCATGTTGTACTGAAGGGGAGTGTGGGCCTTGGTTTCCCTTTTCACCCACACCAGCCTCTCCTCTCCTCTCCCCTCCCACCCTCTGTGGTGCTGCACTCAGCTCACAGTCTGGGACACTGAGGACAGAGCCCTGTGTAACTGCCTGTCACGCACCTCATCCATGTAATTATCCGGGGGCGGGGGGATGAGACTGGTGTTGATCCATTCATTGTAAGAGAACATGTTGTGTTGCTGGTACTTTGCACATGGATAATGTCATATCACGATTGTATTCACTACGTATGAACTGTATGTATAAGGTATGGGGTTAAAAGTGCAAACTTACCAAGTACTTCAAACCAGCACTCTCTGGTAACATTGGGGCAGGAGTGAGGGGTCCCTGGGGGTGAAGGTGGGGTGGAATTGGAAGAGCCTCAGTGTAATGGGGTGGGATTGAGAGAGTCCCAGGATGACTGGGGCAGCAGTGAGGGGTCCCTGGGTGTGTAGGTGGCAGTGAAGTTACAAGATCCTCGGTGAATGGGGTGGGAGCAAGGGAACCCCAGGGTGGCAGGTGTAATGGGGTGGGAGTCCCAGGGTGAGAGTTACAGGAGGGACGGAGTTGCAGGGTTTCTCAGAGGTAATATCTGGGTTGGAATCCTGGCAGCTCTGAGAAGGAAACAGGTCTGACATCAGGTCCATTAACCTCTTGCCACAAAACACCAACTGATCTTTTCCCTTCCCTACCGGGTAAACCCTTACTGCCATTCACTGGGACAGGGTGTCGACCCTCTCAGCAGATGTTCCATTAATTTACTCTTCAATGTAAATGTTACAGCAAGTTTGTGGAATGGTTATAATTACTGAACATAATAATCATACAATATAGGTTAGAATTGACACCTGTATGGACATAAAATTTCTTGTAAATGTTCAATAACCTGCAAAAATACATTCAGCTGTCACCAATCGTAATAAACCACTTTTTAAAAAAAAAGCAATGTTTTTTTCTAAAATTGCTCAAGTAAGTCAGAGGGTATATCATCGTGCAACTGCTATGCTTTAGTTAGTGTAATACAATTTTCATCTTCTAGTACATTGGTTGCACATTCTAATTTCCCTCTGCTCAAAGTGGGAAGCTCAAAGAGATGATTGTTGAGGTAAAAACAAAGGGTTTTGGCCAAAGACTTTGACTTTATTTTCCTCCATAGATGTGACCTGACTCGCTAAGTTCCGCTGGCATTTTGCATGTGCTGCACAAAGGTGTCCGCCTGCTTATGATTGACAAGGAAACCAACCTATAAGGAGAATGCCGATAAAGATGGCAAAATTTCAACCAGATATTCTGACATCTGAAGGATATGTTTGCAAGTTACAGTAGTAGGTGATTTTCATAATTAACATGTACAAGTTGAACATTGAAATCATTAACACCCACAAACCGCAGGAGCAAATGAATCTAAGGAAAAGAGTACAGTCGACGTTTCAGGCCGATACCCTTCA
Source organism: Mobula hypostoma (assembly GCF_963921235.1). Classification (NCBI taxonomy): domain Eukaryota; kingdom Metazoa; phylum Chordata; class Chondrichthyes; order Myliobatiformes; family Myliobatidae; genus Mobula; species Mobula hypostoma. The sequence goes on along the minus strand of NC_086110.1, from coordinate 16,930,562 downwards.
TCAGGACTGGAGGGAAAAAAGTTGAGGAGTAGATTTAAAAGGTGGGCGGAGGGGAGGGGAGGGGAGGGAGAAACACAAGGTGATGGGTGAAACCTGAAGGGGGAGGGGAGAAATAAACAGCTGGGAAGTTGACTGGTGAAAGAGATACAGGGCTGGAGTGATGATGGCGCTAAACAGCGACTCCTTTGTTTGCATCCGTGGAAACAGCTCTATTTCTATCTTTGATACCTCTTTTTTTTCCTTTTCAAGGTTCTTTTGAAGACTTGACCTGGAGTTACACTCTGACTTTGGTTCTTTGCGGGAATGGGACCTGCCCTCAGGGCCTCGCGACCGGCTGCCTTTTGATATCCCAAGGACATGGCCTGGAAGACTAGCACTCCTTCAGGGTGTGGTATTTTTGTTGCTCTAGAGACATGCTGATTCTAGGCCGGTGCTCCTGACTGAGGCGTCGCGGGAGAACACGGAACATCGGGGGGAGCAGGTTAGCTGCCGTGGGCTGTGTCCAGAAATCTGAGCCTTCCTAGGGCTGATTCTCTGGGTGCAGAGCTTGGAAAAAACGACAGAACAGACTTTTAATATTGTAAATCAGTGAGTTGTTTGTTATGCCTCCCCTCTTGCTGTGAAACGGGGACATTTCTTTCTCCCTTATTAGGGAGAGAGCGAGAGCCTGTGATGTGTCGAATTACTGGGTGAATGAATAGTTTTGGGGTACTGCAAGTCTGTGTCTTTATTGACGCTTGCTGTACGCTTGAGTGCTCGGTGGAGGGTGCTGATGCTATTTGCTGGTGGGGATGCGGGGGAGTTTGTTGCCTTGCTGCTGCTTTGCGTGGGGGGGTAGCTGGGGGAGGGGGCGCTGGGGGGGAGGGGTAGCTGGGGGAGGGGGCGCTGGAGGGGAGGGGTAGCTGGGGGAGGGGGCGCTGGGGTTCTAACATTTAATGTCATTCATTCTTTGGGACACTCCTCTGATTTTGTGGATGTTTGTGTAGAAAAAGCATTTCAGGATGTATATTGTATATATTTCTGCGATATTAAATGTACCTATTGAGAAGGAGGAATGTAATAGAAGAGAACAGAAGGTCATGGAAGAAAGAAAAGGGGGAGGAGCACCAGAGGGAGACAATGGGTAGACAAGGAGATAAGGTGAGAGAGGGAAAAGGAGATGGGGAATGGTGAAGTGGGGGGTGGGGGAACATTACCAGAAGTTTGAGAAATCAATGTTCATGCCATCAGGTTGGGGACTACCCATTCAGAATACAAGCTGTTGTTCCTCCAGCCTGAGTGTGGCCCCATCGCGATAGTAGAGGAGGCTGGGGATAGACATATCGGAATGGGAATGGGAAATGGAATTAAAATGGGTGGCCACTGGGAGATCCCACTTATTCTGGCAGATGGAGCGTAGGTGCATGGCAAAGCGATATCCCAGTCCATGCTGGGTCTCACTGATATACAAGAGGCCATACCAGCAGCACCGGACGCAGTAAATGACCCCAACAGACTCACAGGTGAAGCGTCGCCTCACCTGGAGTGACTGTTTGTGACCTGCGGGAGGAGCTGTATGGGCAGGTGCAGCACTTGTCCCACTTGCAAGGACAGGTGCCAGGAGGGAGATCAGAGAGGAGAGACGAATGGACGAGGGAGTCTTGTAGGGAGTGATGCCTGCAGAAAGCAGAAAGTAGGGGTGGGAGGGTGGGAAAAGTATGCTCAGTGGCGTTATTGGCTTTGATTGTCCCGTTGTGGCTCAACAATTGAACACCTGAATAACTCTTTAGGTCAACAAATCACTACTAGGCTCGTCTTCAAGTGCAAAATGCAAGTCACCTATGCAAAGAGAAATCAGAGATATTGGTTCTGATTTTTATGGCAAGTTGAAATAATAAATGCTGCTCTTAATTAAAGTTAATAATCAGCGGGGTCTTTTCCAGCAAATGCAGTTTCATTTCCATTTCTTCTTTACTTATCTGATGTATAGTTTGCACTTTGCTCTTTGGATGGTAGTTTTATGGTGCAGTACCACAAGAATATAAAAAACCCTGCAAAGATTCAAGAAGAAAATAGCATTGAGATATTAAACATTTTTCAGAATTTGTCTACATCTACTATTGAATATGCTAGTTATTTTAGTTCTGATAAATGAGATATATCAAATATACCCTCTGGTGACCATTAACTTAAAAAAAACCTTTCAGTTAAATCCTCTCATTTTTAAAATAAGCAATTGAAACATTAATAAGTTAATAAAATAGTAGAAATATTTCAAGATTTGTTACCATTGTATGGCCACTAACTTATAATTGTCACAACATACCTGGTAAATCTCTCACTAACCTTGCAGGGAGTTTAAGATGCAAAACAGGTACGTTTGAACCACGTACACTGGTCCATGTAAAATCAACGGCAAAGCCCACGTGATACCCAGCAAATAACTGAGGCCGAGGACCGTCCACAGATCCTTCCACACAGATCTTGACACAGAATAGATTCCTTTTTTCATCTGAGCTAACTTGACACAGACGGTGATTAGCATTGTCAGGTTCCAAAGCCATATCATGCCGAAAAAGCCACAGTTTGTAACATAATGCACTTTATCATTTGTTATCCAGCACCTGTGTGAAAATATATAAACCATGAAGTATTCAATTTGCAGATTTTGTTTGGAAATAATTTCCCATTGCATCCAGTGTTCTGATCCACTGCCTAACCAGCTCCAACACTCTGGACTAATGTTTTAACACCACGAGGTCGCTGAACACTGAAAACAGACCAGCACAGAAACAGACCCTTTGTTCCACAATGCCTGTGTCAGCCCTGATGTCAAATTAGATTAATCCCATTCCACTGCATGTGGAATATATCCCTCTACTCCTCGCATGATCATGTGCCTGTCTGAATGCCTCCAAAATCTTACCATCTTATCTACTTCCATCACTTCCCATGGCAGTACATTCCAGGCACCTTCTACTCCCTGTGTCTAAAGCCTTTCCTGGGAAACATCCATGAGACTTTCTTCCCCACATCTTAAAACCTATGCCCTCCAATGTTAGGCATTTCTACACCAGGAAAAAGGTTCTCATTATCTACTGTACCTGTATCTCCATAATTTTATTTACTTCTATCAGGTTGCCCCTCAAACCCTGAGGCTCCAGAGAAAATAATCCCAGTTTTCCAACCCCTTCTGAGAGTTAATATTCTGTAACCCATGTTACATCCTGGAGTACGTCTTTGCACCCTCTGCAAAGACTCCACGACTTTCCTGTAATGGGGCAGTCAGAACGGTGCACCATTCTCCAAATGTGGCCGAACCAAGGTTTTATACAACTGCACACATGACTTCTCAAGTTTTATTCCTCGCACTTCCTTCAAACCAAAGGGGTAGCCATGGGCACTCGCATGACTCCCAGTTAGTCTGTTGGTTACGTGAAACAGTCTGTGTTCCAAACCTTCAGTGACCGTCCCGCACTTTTCCATGCTACATTGACGACTGCATTGGTGCTGCTTCCTGCACCTGTGCTGAACTTGTCTATTTCATCCAGTTTGCTCCAAATTTCACCGTGCCCTCAAATTCACCCGGTCCATTTCCGACACTTCCCTTCCCCTTCTCAATCTCACTGTCTCTATCTTTGGAGACAGTTTATCCACCGATCTCAATTCTAAACTAACGGACCCTCACAGCTACCTGGACTGTACCTCGTTATACCCTGCTACTTGAAAAACGCCATCCCCATCTCTCAATTCCTGTCTCTGCCGCATCTGCTCTCAGAACAAGGCATTTCATTCTAGAATGAAGGAGATGTCCTCCTTTTTCAACGAAAGTGATTTCCCTTCCTCCACCATCAATGCTGCCCTCATCCGCATCTCTTCCATTTCACCCATGTTTGCTCTTACCCGATCCTTCTGCCACCCTACCAGGAATAGGGTTCCTCTTGTCCTCATCTATCACCCCACGAGCCTGCATGTCCAGCACATAATTCTCCGAAACTTCTGCCACCTCCAACTGGATCCCACCACCAAACACATTTTTCCCTCCCCACCCCCACCACCACTTTCTGCTTTCCACAGGGATCACTCCCTATGTGACTCCCTTGTCCATCATCCTTCCCCACTGACCTCCCTTCTGGCACTGGCAAGCAGAACAAGTGCTACACCTGCTTCTACACCTCCTCCCTCACTACCATACAGGGCTCAAAGGTGAGGCAACACTTCAACTGTGAGTCTGTTGGCGGTATATAGTGTTCGGTGCTCCCGGTGTGGCCTCCTGTACATCGGTGAGGCCCAACGTAGATTGGGAGACCGCTTCGCCGAGCATCTACACTCTGTCCCCCAGAACAAGTGGGATCACCCAGTGGCCACCCATTATAATTCCCCTTCCCATTCCCATTCAGATATGCCCATCCACAGCCTCCTCCAGTGTTGTGTTAAGGCCACGTGATAAGGTGTTGGAGGAACAACATCTTATAATCCATTTGGGTAGCCTCCAACCTGATGGCATGAAGCTTGATTTCTCAAACTTCTAGTAATGACTGATTTCCGCCCCCCCCCCACTTCACCATTTCCCATTCCTTTTTCCCTCTCTTATGTTGTCTCCTTGTTCACCCATTGCCTCCCTCTGGTGCTCCCCCCCTTTCTTCTTTCTTCCATGGACTTCTGTCTCTTTCAACAATCAACTTCTTTGGTTCATCCCTCCCTCTCCAAGTTTCAACTATCACCTGGTGTTTCTCTTTCCCCTCCTCCCAACTTTCAGATCTACTGCTCAGCTTTTTTTCTCCAGTTGTGTTGAAGAGTTTCGACCCGAAACGCTGACTGTGCTTTTTTCCGTAGGTGCAGCCTGTTCTGCTGAGTTCCTCCAGCATTTTGTGTGTGTTGCTCACATTTCCAGCATCTGCATATTTTCTCTTGTTTGTTCCCAATTTTTATGTTCAGTGCCCTGACCAATCACTGCAAAGTGATATCTAGCCCAAAAATGCATCTTGAACAGATAAAGCTTTAACTTAATCCTTTCCTTATGTTTCAGGTCCATCATTTGTGACAGGGGTGGGGAGGGAAGAAAATTAGTTCTCCGAAGTGAGTTCATGGAAAGTTGATAAGTAACCTCCTCCGATAACATGCCACATACTGTTCCGCATCTAAGTCACTGCAACCATTTATCTCCTTTGTCCATGGAAAGGAAATGGCAAACATGGTATGATGTTTCTCCATCTAATACTGAGTTACTGAAGAATAAACTCTAACTCTATCCAAAGGATGTTGATGCTTTACTGGCCTACTGGTCACCCTCCAATGTCTCTCCATGATAAAAAGTGCCAGTGGGATGTTTGATTGTTGGGGACAACATAGCTAATCCGAACCTGTTTCCCACCATCTAATGCCCAATGTCAGCTGACTCAGAACCTCAGAGTACCCTTGCCTGTTTGGCTTGATGCACATCTAGCTCAGCTGAAATTCTAGTCACAGACTGAGCAATGGAGATAAATATCAACATTATTGCTGTTGGCATGGTTAACAAGACCTACATGGAAACAGAGCTGTTGTCCTGTGTCTGGATTTGAAACTGTCCATAATTGTTCTTGTCCACTGCAATGCACAAAGACACCACCACAGCAGGGATGCCTGTCAATAGAAGAAAATGACACGTATTCATCCTGTTGTCGTCACATATAATTCACTATGTATGCTGTTGAGAATGTTAAGCTGTAATTGCTTTATCGATTGGAGGTTTGGCATAGTGATGAATTATTTTCCAATTATTGCATTCAATCCATGTCCATGAAAGATGAAGAATAACAACATTTAAAAATCATACTTTAAATGTGTTGTTGATTTGGCACCAAACTTTGCAATTGGATTATTCTTGAAGATTCCCCAGTGAGAGTCATAATTCAGCCCCAGTTACTGTTGAATAATAGGCCATTACGTGACGCAGACCACAATCTCAACAAAAGTGGGTTAGATGTGCCCAAATGTTCTTGTCCAATCTTGGATCAATTTCAAATACCTGGAAGCAGGGTCATTAATATAGAAATGGGTGATGATGTGTCTGATCACACAATTACTGAGTCAAGATCATGGAATTCCTATGGTAGAAGACATATCCTGGAAGAAGGCTGAGGAACTGAAAATCTTCTTCAGTTCTGCCTCTGATATAATGGGAATGTACATCAAATAGACACCTCTCCCTTCACTATCTTTGCAGTAGGGTAAATAGAAAAATGTTAGAACCTGCAGAGAAGATGTTAGGGAAAAATTGTAGGGTGGGAGAGGGGAGGAGGGAGAGTGGGGGATGGGGGGAAGGGGGAGGGCAGAGGGGGGAGAGTTAGATAAATAAGAATCTCAGGAGGGAGAGAAAAAATATTGACATGAGTGGGAAGGAGCTGAAACACAGAACCCAAGGCAAGGATATGGTCGGATGACAGCAGGCAATGATGTCAATCAGCTTTCCTCTCTGAACATTGCACTATTACCAGTAATGATACAATGATAGGAAACAAAATGCAGAACAAGAGAATGAAGGACTAATGTTTGGAGCAACTCAGTAGCAAGTATCACCTTTCATGAAAAGAAGTTAGTTAGGGCTTATAATGTTATAACTGACACCAGCTCCAGAAATGGGAGATATGTAGGTCTCATGATGGTGCTGTGTTTAGGAGTACCAATGCCCAATTGACATCAGGCACCTGTCCATCCGGTAGTATTTAGAGAAAAATATTCTACCGGATCAACTAATGTCCAAAGTGGAAAGCACCGAGTGTTCAAGAGAAAGTGAAATAAATGGCCTGATACTCACCCCAACCCATCAAAGCCAGTTTTTGTATGTAGCATTTGACATAGATGTTGAACACTTTGATCAGCATCAAGTAGAGATGAAGTCCTTCAATTGCCATCCATGTTATAGTGCACAGTAATGAATAGTGAAGGAACACAGCGATCGTCTTACAGGCACCATCAACCATCAGCTTACTAATCCACTCATTTGTCAGAAAACTCGTATTCAGTAGAAAGCAAGCAATGCAGAGGTTAATGTGGATCTGGGTGGTGTGATCACCTTTATTCTTCCTAAAACAAAGAGACAACCAGATACCAACATTGTGAACTACAGTCATACTTCAACAACCTTTCTGATCCTACAGAGATAATATCACATGGAAACAGACAATTCAGCTTTACACAACCATTTTAGTCATTTTCAAAGGGCTTGGCGATTGTCAGAACAAGAGGGAAATTACTGTGGGAATGGTGGTGGAATGGAGAACCAGGATTCAGAACTGTGTTTACAGAAGGGACAGTCTGAATTCCAGGCAGAAACGTCTTTCAACATTGACTCTGAATATCCTTTTCCTGCCACTCTTCCCTTCTCCTTCTCCTGCCCTGCTTCTCTCCCCTTCCTCCTCTCCCTCCCTTGCTTCCCTCTGCTTGTGGTCCCCAGCCCTTTGAGACTCTCTGATTTGAGAGGCTGAGCTGCATTCTGTAGAGTGCAGTGACCACGAGCCACTGTGGTGCCGAGCTCCTCCAGACTGCTTCACACACTGAAACACTTCATCAGCACGCCTGGAGTTATCACCGAGGCTTTTGTTGTGCTTTGTGGATCCACACTGGAATCAGGAGCCAGGTGGTAAGGGAATCGATCACCCCTTTGGTTTAACAGTGACCCAGGAAAGGGGGGCACAGCTGGGTTACAGGCGAAGGAACACAAGGAGTATGCCATCGGAAGTAACCTTATTCCAATGCGGATTACCTCAATTAACGTCGTGCATCCAGTAAGTAATGAGCATTCAGCTTTTAACACTTGAGGACACCACTGTCAACACCCCTGTGTTGTAAAAGAATCAGCTTAGCTGTCAACTGGTTGGTAAAGTAGTGTTGGAGCTGGGTAATCTGTAGTTAGTGTCAGGGTCATTGTTGGGTAATTTGTAGAGATAGTTAGTAACAGTATGAGTGATGAATAATCAGTGTTCATTTCTTTACTGCTCCACGCAGAGATAATTAGAAGGTTCACAGAAGAGACTGATCTGTGAAACACACAAGCTGCTGTGTGGACTGAGGTTACGACAGGGTGCAGTCTGATCAGTGATACTCCCACAGAACTCACTGGATGGGGTCACTCACCTCATTGCACAGTAAAGGAATACTGTGATGGCTGAGAAGACAGCAGAGATTGCACAGCCAGTCACTGTGATGTACGTTAATGATATCACATCTTTTTCATCCAACGTGTTGTCCAGGCGTAAATCCTTTGAGAAATAATGGTGATTGTGAGCAATGATTAAACCTGTTCTCAGTCTAATTTGTCTATTCCTGGAGGTGATTTAAATTTTTGAAAATAAATTTGGTTGAAAATTAACAATGCCTGAAATGCATCTGATGTAAACTTGAACTGTTCCCAGGAAACAGGCGTCCCAGACAGCGGATCTGAACACATCTGCTGTTCATGCTGAAATGAGGCCACATCTCCCAGTGAGTAGTTTAGGCACACATGGAATCTGTCACTGCCATCTGGTGTAATGTCAACAGATACACCCCAATCATGTTGCTGCTCACTGTTGCACCAGTCAGAAATCACTAATCAAATTCTAGACCAGGACAAGGCTTGCACAGGTTGTTAGACTGCATTGATCTCAAGGGGGATTGTACATCAGTGGGTTAGGAGGCAAACAGGAAGTTGAGTTACTTTTTAAAATGATTCTGTTCTCCTACCAACATATTTAGCATACAGTTATGTGTCAGTATTATGAAGCACGTGAAAGCGACAGCGGGGAGCTTACCATGTCAACCCCCAGTGGGAGCTGATGTGAATGGGATCAGTGTGAATGGGTGCTGGATGGTCAGCATGGACAGTGCACCCACTGACCTGTTTCCTTGCTGTGTGACCCCATGGTCACTGCTGTGCCCATCACTGAACAGCAGCTGCAAGTTCCAAAGGCAACACAAATTCCAGTGGCTATTCTCCCTGACCTCATTGAAGGTCACCATCGATAAAATTCTGTCTTGGGCTGGACCTTGTTGGTATTCATGTCTTCTCTTGGAGTGGCACAGAGCTGCTCATGTTTCTGGCCAAGTGCATAAATTTGCTGTACCATTAACCATGTAGGTGCCAGTTCTCAGTACCGGAATGACTCCATCCTGACCAGGGATGGGAGATGGATTCTATATGCTGTGTGGTGGGGAGACTTTTTCGGGTCAGCAGCTGAACTTGAGGACTTTCAAGGACAATCAGGACTGGCTGAAGAAGGTGAAGTGTTGGAAAGAGGAAAGGAGGAAGGGGACAGCTCAGGGATGGAGCTGGTAGATCCCCTGTCTCATAGCTCCAGCGACCCAGGTGCAATCCTGACCTTGGGTACTGTCTGTGTGCAGTTGACATGTTCTCCCTGAGGCCACACGGGTGTCCACTCGTTCCCCTGGTTTCCTCCCATGTCCCAAAGTCCTGCAGGGTGATAGGTTAATTGGCCACTCTGAATTGGCCCACTGAGAAGCGACTGGGAAGATTGTGGGGGTTGTGAGGAGGGGAGTTGAGTGGATATGGGGAGAATATAACCAGATTACCGTAGGATTGGTGTAAATGAGTTCTTGTTGGTCATATCAGACTTGGTGAGCTGAGTGGCTCGCTGTGTGCAGTAGATGTTAGATTAAGGGACAGACAGTGATGCATTGTACACGTGACAGACATAGTGTTATCACTTATCTTGGGGGGGAGTGGGACAGCAAGTATAAAACTTACCAGCAGCATACTATATATCTGCAAAAACTTTTGGTATTTGCTTTTATTATTGGCTAAGTTATCTTCATATTTCATATTTTCTCCCTTATTGCGTTTTAGTTGCCTTCTGCAGATTTTTAAGATCTCTAGATTCTCACTAATATTGGCTTTGACTTCCCATGTCAGCCACAATTGTCTTATTCTACTTTTAGAATTCTTCTTTATCCAGATGATATGATCCTGTATATTTTGAAACTCTTCACTTTGCTCCTCTACCATCATCCCTACTAGTGTCCCCTTCCAATCAAGTTTGGCCAGCTCCCCTCTCACACCCCTGTAGTTATCTTTACTGATGCATCTGATTTTAGCGTCTCCCTCTCAAATTCCCCACAGATGTACCCACACTTCCCAGTGAGTGGGCCAGATGTGAATGGGATCAGTGTGAATGGGTGCTGGATGGTCAGCATGGACAGTGCACCCACTGACCTGTTTCCTTGCTGTGTGACCCCATGGTCACTGCTGTGCCCATCACTGAACAGCAGCTGCAAGTTCCAAAGGCAACACAAATTCCAGTGGCTATTCTCCCTGACCTCATTGAAGGTCACCATCGATAAAATTCTGTCTTGGGCTGGACCTTGTTGGTATTCATGTCTTCTCTTGGAGTGGCACAGAGCTGCTCATGTTTCTGGCCAAGTGCGGACATTTGCTGTATCATTAACCAATTCTCAGTATCGGAATGACTGCATCCTGACAAGGGATGGGAGATTGGATGGCTGAGTACTGTGTGGGTAGACATATTCAGGTCAGCATATTTCCACAGCGTGATTTGGTGAAGCAGCTGACCTTGAGGACCTCGAGGGGTGAGCAGGGCTGGCTGAAGAAGATGAAGAGTTGAAAAAAGGAAAGAGGAAAGTGGGGAGTTCAGTGGCAGAGCTAGTAGATCCCCTGTCTCGTAGCTCCAGTGACGCAGGTGAAATCCTGACCTTGGGAACCGTCTGTGCCAAGTTTACATGCTCCCCCCGAGGCCACATGGATTTCCGTTGGTTCCCCTCGTGTCCCAAAGTCCTGCAGGTAGTAGGTTATTTGGCCACTGTAAATTTCCCCAATCTTTGGGTGAGTATGGAGTAACTGGAGGGGGGAATTGCAGCAGGAGAATCTGGGGGGATGAGGGGGTTAGGGGGAGAATATTATGAGATTATTATAGGTTGGTGTAAATGAGTTCTGGGTGGTCAAATCAGACTTTCGCTGAATAGCCTGTTGTGTGCTGGAGAAATCAACGATATAACTCAGTGAAAGGGACAGACAGCTATGCCTTCTACAGGTGACCGACATATCTTTATTTGGGGGGGGGGCGGGGGATGGAACAAAATGTGAAACCTACCAGCAGCACAGCAAAGAAGGTGAGGTGGTCACACACACAAATGGTTTGATTAGCTTCAACTGTTGTCTTACAGCCCGTGGAATTCCAGGAGTCTGAGATGTTTTCTGTAACGTTAATTCAGGGTTTAAAGATTACACTGTAACTGGGGTTTCCAACACTGACTGAAATATTTGAACTGGTTTTCAGCTTACCGTCGTCATTTTCAAACAAGAATACACATCGATGTGATCCATTCTGAAAGATATGGATTTGTTTAGTTAGTTTGTGTGTTACCAGAAACCTGTTGCAATGACTGTTTAGCAATGTATGTACCATTGTGGGCACCAGGGTCTGTACAAAAGAGTCCTAGTGCTACTACAGAACTAAACTGCTGGTTGATAAGACTGTACAACTGATCTGTCCCACTTGTCTGCTTAACTCTTTTTCCTGTGATGTAAACATTATTACGTACCCCGTAACTGGGTTGCCAAACCAGCAGAAATGGACCACTTAGTTGGAGTCTGGATTACTGGAACGAAGAAAGTTTTATTAAAGAAATAAGTAACACAGTACTCTAATCGTAAGGATATAAATGCAACTGTTAGCAATGATAAAACACACATGTACACAGAACTAGGGTAATAGGAATCAATCAAGCCCTATCGCAGTCTAGGGGTAAAATGATCAGTCTCAAGTGACGCAGAGTTCAGTTCAGCTGAGTACAGTTCGCAGTAATCGCTGTTGTGCCGTTGGAGAGAGAGAGAGTGAATGCAAATTTCGATTCAAACAGACCTTTGACGTTCCTCGCAGTTAGCTTTCGGGCAAGCCCTTTTTAATGTCTTCTGAGGTCACCGACTGTGACCCCTCTGTTCCGGATACAATCGTTCTTCCGCGGTGAACCCGGCACCCAGGCAAGGGCGGACACACACACCAGGTTCCCGCCGATCGTACCTTTTCATCCTGTGCGTCTATGGTCGGTCCCGCGACTAGACCTCCAAAACTTCCACCAACTTGTGGAGGGGACACCGCACTTCCAGGGTCTCGTTATCTCGTGATCTCGTGGTGTCTGTCGTGCCTTAGCGAACCTGCTCTTTTTATCCCCTTGCTGGGGTATCGCCTGTCCATCAAACTTCAAAGAGTTCAGGTTCAAAGCAACCGGTCTGTCAATACTCAGAATTGTGTCTCTTTTCGTTAATCTCTCTGCTTCCTCATTAACATTTTAAACACTTCTCCCTTTGTCTCTCTTATCTCTCTCATCAGCATCAATCTTCTGATAACTTGGTTTTTCGTCACAACATCAGCAATAATGTTACTTTCTGATGTTGTTAAAAGACAGAAAACAAATTCAGAAAAGTCTCAAGAAATTGAGAGATGCTCTCAAAATACTGATGGTGAATCTCAGAGTTGGAGTTCTATCAGGGGTGGCACAGTAGAGCTGCTGCCCTACAGCTCCAGATACCTGGGTTTGAATCTGGCCCCAGGTACTCTCTGTGTCGAGTTTGCAGGTTCCCTCCATGACCATGTATATTTCCACCAGGTGCTCAGGTGTCCTCCTACATTCCAATCACATGCTGGTTGGCAGATTAATTGGTCTTTGTAAATTTATTATGTCTTCATGTGTGTTGTAGAATCTGGAGGTGGTCAGGAAATGCAGAGGAGGCTTGACCCAAAAGCAGAGCGGTGGAGACAATGTAGTAGTGAATGACATTTTACTAATATACTTTTAAATAACAAGCCACAAGGGGCCACAAAACCAGAGAGAACTGATACCTAACACACAAAGGTAACAGAAGTTTGGGAGAAACAGGATGAGGCTGGCTAGGTCGATGTGTGAACAAGGACAGGGGATGAGTGCTGGGTTTAAATAGGCTGCAGGTTATGAGTTGGAAATGAGTAACAGGTGAGTCCTGTTAGCTGGTTGGAGACTGGAGGAACCTGTCTGTGCAGGCCAGATGGGGGTGAGCTACCGAAAATGTGGGAAGGACAAAATATAGGAGAAATGTAGAATAGTTGATGATTGGTGCAGACTTGGTTGGGCAAAAGGCTTGTTTCTTTGATGTATCTCTCTAACTTCATTCCACCCAATGCAATTGTAAAGTGGAATTAGATGTCTGGTTCTGTGCTGTCATATTGTTCCTACTTTACTGCACTGAAGTCTGAGAATTGGAGCCTCCAAACTGATTCATATCAATTTGATTATGTTAGTGTTAACAATGCATCAACAATAATGTGCATGGATAGAAATTAATTTAACAGCTCAATGTATGGGAATTAAATAAAACCATCAGACCATAAGACACTGAAGCACAATGAGACCATTTGGCCCATCAGGTCTGTTCCACCATTCCATCATGGTTGATTTATGATCCCTCTCAATCCCATTCTTCTGCCTTCTCCCTGTGACCTTTGACACCTTGGCTAATTAGCAACCTAACAACCTCTGGTTTAAATATACTCAATTACTTGGCCTCCACAGCCATCTGTGACAATGAATTCCACAAATTCACGAGCGTCTGGCTAAAGAAGTTCCTCCTAATCCCTGTTCTAAATCGGCATCCCTCTATTCTGTGGCTGTGTCCTCTGGTTTCGGATTCACTCACTGTAGGAAACATCCTCTCCATATCCTATTTAGGTTTCTCAATATTCAATCGGTTTCAATGTGATCCTCCCTCATTCTTCTAACTTCCAGCCAGTACAGGCCCTGCTCCAGCAACACTGCTTATGTGTGTAAACTTTCATTCCCCGAATCATTATCGTAAACCTTCTTTGAACCTTTTCAATGCCAGCAGATCTTTTCTTAGAGAAGGGGCTCAAAACTGCTCACAGTACTCCAAGTGCAGTCAACCAATGCCTTGTAAATCCTCAGCATTACATCCTTGCTCTTCTATTCTGGTCCTCTCAAAATGAATGCTAACATTGCATTTGCCTTCCTTACTATCGACTCAATCGCAAGATTATCTTCAGGGACTGCTGCACAAGGACTCCTAAGTTCCTTTTTCAACTTCCCCTCCATTTAGAAAATAGTCTACACCTTGAGTCCTTCTACCAAAGTGCATGATCATACACTTTCCTACACTATAGCCCACTTGTTCCTTTGCCTGCTTTTCCAATCTGCCTAATACTTTCTGCAGAATCTTTGTTTCCTCAACACTCACTGTCCCTCCACCTATCTTCATATCATTTGCAAACATGGCCACAAACCATCAATTCCATCATCCCAATCACTGCCATGTAATGGGAAATGAAGCAGTTCCAACACCAACCTCTGCAAAAAACCATTAGTCATCAGGAGCCAACCAGAAAAGGTCTCCTTTATTTCCATGCTTTGCTTCCTGCCAGTCAGTCAATCTTTTATCCATGCTAGTATCTTTCCTGCAATACCATAGACTACTATCCTGTTAACCAGCCTTATGTGCAGTGGCTTGTCAGAGACCATTTGAAAGTCCAGGAAGACAACATCCACTGACTCTCCTTTTTCTACCCTGCTTGTTATTTTCTCAAAGAATTCCAACAGATTTGCCAGGCAAGATTTCCCCTTAAGTAAACCATCCTAACTTTGGGGTATTTTATCATGTGCCTCCAAGTATCCCAACACCTCATTCTTAACAATAGATTCCATCATCTTCCCAACCACTGAAGTCAGGCTAATTAGCCTATGATTTCCTTTCTTCCGCCTCCCTCCCTTTTTGAAAAATAGAGTGGCATTTGCAATTTTCCAGTCCCCCGGAACGATTCCAGAATTTAGTGATTCTTAAAAGATCAACTTCTTTCATAACCCTGGGGTGTAGTCTACCTAGTCCAGGTGACTTATCTACCTTCAGTCCTTTCAGATTCCCAAGCACTTTCATTTGAATAGTAACAACTACACTCACTTATGCCCAGACACTTTTGAACTTAAGGCATTCTGCTAACATTTTCAACAGTGACGACTGATGCAAATTACTTGTTAAGTTCGTCTGCTATTTCTTTGTCTCTCATTCCTTCCTCTCTAGCATCAGTTTCCAGCAGTCTTATATCTACTCTTGCCTCTCTTTTACACTTTATATATCTGAAGAAGCTTTTGGAATTCTCTTATCTTATTAGCTAATTTTCCTTCCTATTCCATCTTTTCTCTTCTTATGGCTTTTTAAGTTGCCTTTCTTGATTTTTATAAACTTTCCAATCTTCCCACTAATTTTTTGCTATATTATATACTCTCTCTTTTTCTTTATGCTGTCTTTGACTTCTCTTGTCAGCCAGGGTTGTGTCATTCTCCCTTTACAGTTTACAGTACTTCTTCATCTTTGAGATGTATCTTTCCTGTGCCTTCTGAATTACCCCCAGAAACTCCAGTCACTCCTGTTCTGCCATCATCCCTGCTAGTGACCCCTTTCAATCAACTTTGGCCAGCTGGTTTCTCATGCCTCTGTAATTCCCCTTACTCCACTGTAATACTGGTAGTCTGGGATAGTCCGGGTAATTATAGACCAGTGAGCTTTACGTCTGTGGTGGGAAAGCTGTTGGAAAAGATTCTTAGAGATAGGATCTATGGGCATTTAGAGAATCATGGTTTGATCAGGGACAGACAGCATGGCTTTGTGAAGGGCAGATCGTGTCTAACAAGCCTGATAGAGTTCTTTGAGGAGGTGACCAGGAGATGAGGGTAGTGCAGTGGATGTGATCTATATGGATTTTAGTAAGGTATTTGACAAGGTTCCACACAGTAGGCTTATTCAGAAAGTCAGAAGGCATGGGATCCAGGGAAGTCTGGCCAGGTGGATTCAGAATTGGCTTGCCTGCAGAAGGCAGAGGGTTGTGGTGGAGGGAGTACATTCAGATTGGAGGATTGTGACTAGTGGTGTCCCACAAGGATCTGTTCTGTAACCTCTACTTTTCGTGATTTTTATTAACGACCTGGATGTGGGGGTAGAAGGGTCGGTTGGCAAGTTTGCAGACAACACAAAGGTTGGTGGTGTTGTAGATAGCGTAGAGGATTGTCGAAGATTGTAGAGGGACATTGATAGGATGCAGAAGTGGGCTGAGAAGTGGCAGATGGAGTTCAACCCGGAGAAGTGTGAGGTGGTACACTTTGGAAGGACAAACTCCAAGGCAGAGTACAAAGTAAATGGCAGGATACTTGGTAGTGTGGAGGAGCAGAGGGATCTGGGGGTACATGTCCACAGATCCCTGAAAGTTGCCTTACAGGTAGATAAGGTAGTTAAGAAAGCTTATGGGGTGTTAGCTTTCATAAATCGAAGGATAGAGTTTAAGATTCGTGGGGTAATGATGCAGCTCTCTAAAACTCTGGTTAGGCCACATTTGGAGTACTGTGTCCAGTTCTGGTCGCCTCACTATAGGAAGGATGTGGAAACATTGGAAAGGGTACAGAGAAGATTTACCAGGATGCTGCCTGGTTTAGAAAGTATGCATTATGATAAGAGATTAAGGGAGCTAGGGCTTTACTCTTTGAAGAGAAGGAGAATGAGAGGAGACATGATAGAGGTGTACAAGATAATAAGAGGAATAGATAGAGTGGATAGCCAGCACCTCTTCCCCAGGGGACCACTGCTCAATACAAGAGGACATGGCTTTAAGGTAAGGGGTGGGAAGTTCAAGGGTGATATTAGAGGAAGGTTTTTTACTCGGAGAGTGGTTGGTGGGTGCATGGAATACACTGCCTGAGTCGGTGGTGGAGGCAGATACACTAGTGAAGTTTAAGAGACTACTAGACAGGTATATAGTGGAATTTAAGGTGGGGGGTTATATGGGAGGCAGGGTGTGAGGGTCGGCACAGCTTTGTGGGCCGAAGGGCCTGTAATGTGCTGTACTATTCTATGTTCTATGTTCTGTGATATATTTGGCTTCATCTTCTCCCTCTCAAACTGCAGGGTGAATACGGTCATATTACAAGACTCTTATAGGGTGGTTCATTGATACAAAGGAGCTGTTTACAGGTTGTTTTGATAGAATGAACTAATGTGTAAATTAAGTGTTAGCCAGGGTGGTTAGTATTTTGACTTAGCTGACAATTCCGAGTTGAAATACTTCACTACACCAAATAAGTTGTTACAATCTGTGTCTGGGTAATAAAGAGATAAACTTCAATTGACCTAAAGACCTTTCATCACTCTTGAAAGATTTTTTCTGAGTTATTGTCAAAATACTTACTTTCATATTTTTGCCATGATTAATCTTAATCGTCACACCTTCTGTTAAATTCTGAATGCTTGTGTTTCCCACAAAAATTCCAAACACTTGGTCATTTAATAGTGTGCTATTATTTTCATCCTGCAGAGAAATAAACCAAGAATCCTTTCAGCAAGGTGCAATGTTGAAGAACAAAGCATCAGATATTTTTCACAATTTTCACTATTTTTAGAGATTTTTAACTTTGGAGTAACTATATTTTGCCCAAAACATCTGGCCAAATTTGCTCCTCTGACTCTGGTGGACCATCACAAATTAGACTGAGATCCAGAATCACATTGTTTCAGAGTTTACTTCAGCCCGGCCCAACCAGGAACCACAAGGAAAGGCATTAACATGGGAGGTGGTGAGGTCACGGGAGAAAATCATTCAAACTGAGGACTGACCACCACAGGCACCTGGCCCTTTTCAACTGAATGGTAGCAATGTAGGCTGACAACAATCTCATTTAATTTCAAGTGTAAATTTATACAGACTACAATGACACTTTTGAACAATTTACCTCAAACAGTTCGCTCTCATTAAATACGGTGAAAATGAGCCTTGAAAGGTCATTCTGTTGCTCTTCAGCTCTCTCAGATAGCTCAGCTGGAAGGATCACCTCGACATCAGCATCCTGATTACCAGTGGTTCGTTCACCCACCTATACAAGTCAAAGGAAAACCATTTCACCATTCACTCTGTGTTCTGTTGATAATAGGTGCAGATTTAACACCACTTGATCTGATTGTAAAGTAGGAAAGTCTTATAATTATGGAGTAATACTACTTGCAAACAGGAACTTTGTTCCAACCATGGTGCCCATTAAGTTAATCTCAATTTCTCACAATGGTCCGATATCCCTCTAAACCCCCTTATCCACGTACTTATCCGAATGTCTTTTCGATGTTGTTATTGTACCTGCCTCAGCCACTTTCTTTGGTGGCTTAGTCCGTAAATGTATCACCTTCTGCATGAAAAAAATTGTCCCTTAGGTTCCTTTTAAATACTTCAACTTTCAACTTAATCCCTTACCCTCTGGTTTTTACTTCCCTTTCCTGAGACAAAGACTGTGTGTTCACCCTATGAAAACCCATCACGATTTTATGTATCTCCATGAGGTCACTCATCAATCTCCCTCATTCCAAAGGAATAAAGTCCTAGCCTGTCCAATCTCTCTCTGCAGCTTAGGCCCTCCGTCACGAAGAAAAACACACTGATTTACCTTGATAGAAACATTTAAAATGACACATAAATATCATCTGTTGCTTCTTTTAGGCAAATTTCCTTTCTGTTTTGTTAATCCAAGGGACGTTTAATGAGTGATCTAAAGATTGGTTGTATATGTAACTCCAGCATAGGTGGACAGCTTGTGAATTCCTTGTACTTACCCACGATGGATTAGCAATCAGTCTTATTTGTTGTTTTCTGGGGATTCTCTTTTTTTCCATAACTTTACAATCTCTGTATATTAACATGCTGTCATTATTTAACTCTGTGCATTTATGTGACATTGTCAAGCATTTTCTTTTGTATCTGTGAAACCATAAGATATGAAAATGTATAAACAGTAATGTAACATGTGAATTTACTGTTTCAATGGATGGGAGCGTAATTTACTTCATCTCAATTCAGTCATTTCCACTTTAATCCCTTTCATAGTCATAGTCATAGTCATACTTTATTGATCCCAGGGGAAATTGTTTTTTGTTACAGTTGCACCATAAATAATAAATAGTAATAAAACCATAAATAGTTAAATAGTAATATGTAAATTATGCCAGGAAATAAGTCCAGGACCAACCTATTGGCTCAGGGTGTCTGACCCTCCAAGGAAGGAGTTGTAAAGTTTGATGGCCACAGGCAGGAATGACTTCCTATGACGCTCAGTGTTGCATCTCGGTGGAATGAGTCTCTGGCTGAATGTACTCCTGTGCCCACCCAGTACATTATGTAGTGGATGGGAGACATTGTCCAAGATGGCATGCAACTTGGACAGCACCCTCTTTTCAGACACCACTGTCAGAGAGTCTAGATCCATCCCCACAACATCACTGGCCTTACGAATGAGTTTGTTGATTCTGTTGGTGTCTGCTACCCTCAGCCTGCTGCCCCAGCACACAACAGCAAACATGATAGCACTGGCCACCACAGACTCGTAGAACATCCTCAACATCGTCCGGCAGATGTTAATTCATTGCCTATATTCTGTGTGTATTTCCATGGCATCATTCTTTAATTCCTCACATAAAAATAACATTTTGAAGCATTTTGATCTGAGTCTGAGTCTGTGAAACCACACAGTAATTGAATTAAAGAATTAAAATTGAATTACGTACACACACACACACACTCACACACACACACACACACACACACACACACACACACACACAAACACGCAGCAGACATAACACACGCGCATACAGATACACACACTGCATGAACATATCAAGTACATACATGCACATACACACATACACAAATGTATACACATTTGTAAGAACATGTACACACACACACACACACACACACACACACACAATGCGCCCATCATTGGGATAGGTCAATAATTGTCATGGACCTTAATGTAACACGACTATACGGCACAATTACCAGATGCCCTCATCTGGACAAGGACCAGTAGATCTGTGGACTGAACAAAACTCCTCCCCTCTCTAAGGATGAGTGTTTACACTCCCACACTGATACCTTGACAGAACCTTCACACAGAAATATAAATCCACAAATGCCTTGTCAGATCAGGTGAGTTACTTCCAACATCACCATCACTATTCCGCAGGTGAGCCACTGGTTCTATCACGTGTGCTTGAAGAAATTAGATCTATACACTTTGGATAACGTAGACTGATGTTATGGAAATGATTAAAGATCCAACAGAAATAGAAGATGTTGAGATGTTTCCACTGGTGGGAGAAACTGCAACAAGGGGATATATAAGATTTGTGAATGGTTATTTGAAACGGAATTACATAGCAATGTTTTCTTGCAGAAGATGTAAATCTCTGAAATACTCTATCCTGGAGGTTGGTAGAGACTGGATCCCAGGGGATACTTAAAGAGGATGTAGATACATTTTTGAGAGAATGGGAAACTGTGGGGAACTAGCTGAGAAGAGGCAGATTAACCATGTTCATATTGAATGGTGGGGCAGGCTTGAGGGGCTGAATGGCCTAATTCTGCTCTATGCGTTATGGAACAAGCTTAGAAGAAGAGGTGAGGCCTAGGTCAATTTAGCCACGGTCATATTGAATGGTGGGGCCGTCCTGCGGGACTGAATATCCTATTGTGTCCCTTATGATCAAAGTAAGAGCATTAGTATTCTCTGTGATGACACAATTGCATTTCTGTGCCTACCAAAGGCAATTCCCTTCTCTCCGTTGTTCTGTGAGAAAATTTATACCAACCACTGGTGACATGGGTACCTGGGGTTTGGTCAAATGTCCTCTTCCACTGGCCATCAATTTGGATATGTGTGGAGAAGGACCCCACAATAATTTATTTCAGTGGTATCCTACTGCTTAACATTGAAAGAGTCTCCATATCTATGATTTCTAGCAAGCTCCTACCCCCATATTCTGCCATGCTGTGTAAACTGAGGCCAGTGTCAAGAGGTCGTTTGAAGGTAAGGCTAATTGTGCTGGATTCTCTCGTATGTGCAATCTCTATTAAGGTTCAGTGAGCGGCTATGAGGAAGCTGATGAATGATCTTATCCACCCCCACCCAGAGCACTGGAGTATCTGAGCAACCCAGGCTGAACCAAGGATCCTTCTTGTAATGTATCATCAACAGACTTATCCCCAGTGTATTGGTCATTTGGGTCATGAGTAACTGCACTTCAGACTGTTGTAAACAAGGTACAAAATACATCACACATGATGAGAACACAATTCTGAAATTCTTCTCTCCTGATCACAATTCTTCAGCTGCAAATCTTTATATTTCATATCTAACATCGGTAGAAAAGATAGTTCAATTAAAACATACTTCTTGGAACATTTCTTTTTCGAATTTGTTCGTTGATTGGTCACATTTAGAATACCTGAAATGAAATGGTAGAAAAATTGTGGTAAGTATTTCAGAAATAATTTGTGATCCTGTTGCTTTTCCTACCCACACTTTTCTCCTTTGTTAGCCAGTGATTAAACAGGTCATCAGTTCTATAGAGGAAATCAATGTTTTGTACTTGGCATTGGGGACAGGTTTACATAGAGTGCAATCTGTGCCAACTGCAAGGAATTGGAATTTGTTGGACAAGAGAGCAAGAATCAATTACTTAAGATCAAGTAAGTGATTCGCTCAAATTACAGTGCAAAATTAAGAAGAAATTACCAAGTATTTAATCACTAACCCAGAATCTAACACAACTATGACAAGGAAAGAGTTGTTCAGTTCAGGATACAAATGAAAGATCAGCATCTTTATGAAAGAGAAAGGAGAGTAAAATATTTCTTAGATCATGGCCAGGTAACTGGGAACTATTCCTGAAGATATGGGAATTTCTGCTCCTTGTGTCTCCGGATGCCATACTGCACAGGCAGTGCCTCTGATTGATCACACTCAGGTTTAAGATTTCAGAATCCCGGTGGAGGATGAGGGAGATTGAAATTCCCGGATCGTATATTCCAGGATGTTGACTAAATGATAAATCAGTGGTGGTTTGAAGGGTAGGAAGAGGTGGGTAAAACAGCAGCAAACATTCTCAATTCAGTACCCAACATTAGAGACTGATGGAGATGAGTGCAGAGTGGAGTGCAGTGCAGATCATGGCACCGTGGACAGTGAAACTACACGGGGAGCACCACAAAGGGTACAGCTGCAGCTGTGTGCAGAAATGCAGTGAGAATTAATTTAACTAAAAAAACAAACGTATGTAAAGTGTCGGACAGTTGTAGTGAAAAATGGTCATCCTACATACAGTGGTTGCTCAAATCATCTGTATCGTTCTCTATGCCCCTGCAGTATGAACTAACCACAAAGTGTACAAATCCACAGAGAACCAGCCACATGGTTCTACTGAGTTTGCATTCATCCCTCAATTCTCAGACCTTTGCTGCAGTGAAAGTATTCATCAGCCTTTTACAATCCCAATAAACCCAGAACATTTCTTATGGTCAAACCACCAAACAGGGTAGCATTGCCTCAGGAACATATTTCACTGGGCTGGCTGGTAAAGTAACAGGATGGAGAATGGAGAGCGATAGTCGATTATAGATGATTAAATCAGCTCACTCCAGTGTATGGCCGAACAGTCTGCTGTGATAGACAGCAGAGAAACAGCCCCGACAAATAATCTCCAGGAAGAAATTCACTGAGTGGAGTAGCTTCTGTTGGGACAAAGGACTGATGCAGCCATTAACTTTATCTGAGAAGAGAAAATGATTCCTGGGAAGGAAGATTCTCCGATGCTAAGGCACTCTGTGCAAGATCTACACTCTCCACAAATTCAAAACTTGAGAGATGATCTCTTTGGGATGTGTGAAGTTCTTGAATGACATGCCATTGTAGAGCAAAAGAAAACAAACTGCTACAGCAGGGGTTCCTACATTTTTACGGCATCAACGCCTATCATTAACCGAGGGGTCCGTGGACCCCAGTTTGGGAACTCCTGTGTAAGCGGAACTCAGCAGATCAGGCAGTATCTGTGGAGGGAAATGAATGGTTGAAATTTTGGGTTGAGATCCTCTGGAACTGAAAAGGTACAGAGGAGATAGTTGATATAGAGGGGTGAGGGGAAAGGGCAAAGCAAAAGGTGGCAAGGGATAGGTGGGTCCAATTGAGATGGAGTAATGAGCACATGGAGGAGGCAAGTGTACAAAGAGCAACAGATGCTTGAAGGGAACAGGTGATGGAATCTGTCAGGAGAGGCAGGTGGAGCATAAAACCCAATGAGGAAGGTGGGGAGGGGAGATGGGAACAGTGGGGGGTGGGGAGCCACTGGGAGGAGTGTGCACATGATGTGCAGATGGAGTGTGCAGAAAACACGAAAGGAACAAGGTGAAAGGAGAGAGCTGGTTAGGTTAGGTATGTGTAGAATAAAAGTAAATTTCCAGCATTTTCTGTTTTTATTTCAGATTTCAGACAAGCATCAGCACTCTATTTTTTTATTTTTATTGGCAGCAGGAGTAACTGATGGAAATTGCATCTGGAGCAATCCAGGAAGGTATTCCACGGGCTTATTTGATTTGTTAAAATGAATATCCTACTGATCAGAACTACAGCTCTCAAACACAGCAGTAAATGTTGTCTAACACACTCCTCAAAACTCCAATGTTTTGTGAACATAATGATTTACTCTTGCACAAAAGGAGGACATTTGGCCCATTGGGTAAATACTAGTGCTCAAGAAATCAACAGTGGACACTGGGCTAATAAATGGTGGACTTACACATGTGGGCTAATTGCAAATTAAAAACTGGCAACTTTCCTGTTTCCAAAGAAAGTGATTGAGCAGAAACATTAATTTCATGGATCTCTTCACAGGAAGTGTCCCTCCTGTTGGCCAGTATTTTCTGTTTTTATTTTGGCTTTTCACCATCTGCAGCATTGTGATTTTTTGGTGCAGATCCAGACACTCTGGTTAAGGATTTGGGAAGAAGGAGAGAGGCCCAGAGTTTGCAGGGACTGTAGCAGCAATCTTTGGTCGTGTTGAGTGACAGTGGGAGGGGATCACTCAGGAGATTAGTGTGTGATAAAGCACTGACAATATGCTGCATTGTAGGAAAGATTCAGTCACCTTACGTACATGGTCACAGTTGGTGAGTAGACGGATCCCACCTGCCAACCAGAACACCACTAACCTCACATGTTCTGCACCATACACCAAAATGCCTGAGGTGGGATCTTACTGCACAAGTATAGAGGTCATTTTCCTCAGACTGCAATCACTTCCAAAAGTATTTCATTCTGATTTACTTTGATAAAAATCTGTGGCTGAGAAAAGAGATTCATGATGGCAAGATAGCTGAACTTTCCTGAATCTGTGATTTGGTATTCATCATTAATTTGGTTAAAAGGGAAATGGAACTGAAAGGATTCAAAGTGCTAAAAGTTTCTCATGATGTTAAAAATTTAAGTTACTGACCTTGGCACTCCTCCTCCATACATTGATATATGCAACAAGTACCTGGAGAGACAGAATTAAAGAGCCACTGTTACGGAGTTGCTGCAGAGGTTACAGCCCAGGTGCAGAGGGAGAGACACTGGAGCCGATGAACAGTTCACTGACATGATAAGATTGTGCAGAATTAAAGGAAAAACAATAAACACTCGGCCAATAGGTCCATTAACCAAAACTCTCAAACTGAAAGTTAATGCTGACATTACAACGACAATCAATAACTTAATACTAAATGAATACTGCTCCTTTACAGCATCAGTCGAGTAGTAGGCTTCTTTCCCGGAACAAAGGCGAATGTATGCAGGAAGCATAGACTTTGCTGTGCTTTTGGTAAAGTCTCAACAAGACTGGATTGAGAGGCAGGGAGTTAAATACCACCACAATGAAACACTAATTGGCTGGAATGTGCATATTCACGAATGTGATTGCTGAACCCATTCCATAGTCTGCCTGTGTGGGCACACAGACCCTGCAGGAGAGTCTGTGGTTGTGCCAGGGACCCCTCCCTAGCCGCTGGAGACCGGAGCCTGCTGACATTCCTGGATGAGAGACTTGTCCAGGGTGACATGGACCAGAATCCAAGGTGATTCCTCAGGGCCAAACCCCTTCCAAACCATGAGCTACTGGATCCTGCCCTGCATCCATCAAGATGCCAGGAGTCGCTATACAGAATAGATAAGCTCCCATCTAGCAAGTGGGGAGGAGGGAAAGGTGAGTAATTGGAGCCGGGGGAGGTAGTCACCAGCTTGATCTTGGAAACATTGAACTGTGGGTGGATCTTCATCGATAATGATAGGTGCTATCAATACAAGACCTTGTTGATAACCTTCTCCTCTATGAATGGTCCCATATAGAATGGGGCCAACTTGTGGCTCTCAACTTCCAAGGGAAGATGTCAGCAGACTTTCTTTCCTGACTTGACAGGCCTTACCCTGTTGGCGGAGCTGATCAGTGTGCTGGGCACGTTGTTTCTGAGCGCACTGCAGAGAAGCCCTCACCCGTCTCCACGTATGCTTATAGTGTTGGACCAACTGTTCAGCAGCAGGAACTCCCATGTCAGTCTCTTGATCAGAAAACAGCGGTGGCTTGGATTCCTCCTGGCATTCAAAGGGGGACATGCCAGTGGAGGATAACTGGAGGCTATTTTGGGCAATCACTGCCCCAACCAATCAGGAGCTCCCAGGATGTGGGGATGGAATAGACAAGGCAGTGCAGGGTCATGTCAGCTTCTGATTCTCTCTCAATCTGGCCATTAGTTTGGGGGTGGAAACCAGATGGAAGACTGGGCTGTAGTTCCCACAAGAGAACAGAAAGTCTTCAGAAAACTGTGGTCTTTGATCAGACACTATATCCTGAGGGAAGCTGTGCAGCCTGAACACATGCTGAACCATATGGGTGGCAGTCTCACGTGCCAACAGGGGCTTAGGGAGAGTGATGAAGTGGACAGCCTTGGAGAGCTCTTTCACAATCACCAGAATGGTAATGTTTCCATCAGATGGGAGCAGACCAGCGATGAAATCCAAGGAGAGGTGGGACCAGTGGCACTGAGACTCAGGCCGTGAGACACAGACAGTGGACATAACAGATCTGCAGTCTGCTGGTGTGATGTCTTGTTCTGGGCACAAGGGGGACAAGCTGAGACAAAGTCATGGACATCCTGAGACATAGATGGTCACCAATATCATCTCTTGATAAATTCCAGGTTAACCAGCTCAATGGGAGAAGTGACCCCATTCCCACACTCTGGGGCACACCCTGGCAGAGACAAGCAGCCATTTGGAAGATTCCCCACCTGGATTGACAAAGCCACAGTTCTACAGCCAGTGTGTTGACAGGAAGGTGGCTTTCTTATTGAAGACTTCAAGAAGGTCAACATATTCAGCCAGAACAACAGACAGGTCCACACTATCAGTTAGCACAGAAGGGGATACATTGACAGGGGCTTGAGCTGGATCTAGACATGCCGATCCCCACTCTTGGAGCGCCTTTAGGGTCCAATTGATCTGTTGTTGTGTCGCGATAGCTGAGGAAGGCCAAGTACCGGGACAGTTCTTGCAAATGAGCAAGATAGAATGAGAGCTGTTCCCTATGGTTTCCTTCTTGCACCAGTTGAAGGGGTCCTGTGGAAAGGTGGATCTTGCTGGTGTCCAGAGGCCTAATCATTGATATTCTCTCTCAATTGCTGAGTTATAACTCCATCTCTGAGCCAGAGAGATATCCATGAGGTTCCCAGCTGTCTCGGAGTGGATAAATGCCTGAAGCTCATGGTCTGGGATGCCCACGACAAGGAAGTTGGGAGCATTATGTGATTAGGGAAGGTGCTTACAGGGAACACTAATTGCCCATACTGTGTACACTGTTGAGTGATTGCAGAACCTATTCCACAGCCCACCAGCGAGGGCACTCAGACCCCATGGCAATGTCCATAGTTGTGACAGCAGCACTGTGATTCTTTGGGAATGTCGTGGATGTCCAGTTGCTACGTAGATTCAGTTCACAAACCCAAAGGATTTTAGACCTGAGCGGTACCAGGTGATATGGGGATGACTGAGGAAAACTGGCATTGAGCTGGATGGTCAATGATCATCTCAATAACTGGCAGAACGTGGTCTAGGAGAGGAGTAGACGTCCCCTGTTGCTCACACTCCTTTTTCCATACATTCTATGTTGTACAGCACGTGTCCACGTGTGCTGTCAGGTAAGCAGGTGTCCTGGGACTGAACTTGTATCTGGTTCTGTTTAAATGCCATTCCTGCGAATCCAAGGCACAATGCACAGTTTTATAAAGCCAGCAACTTTTCAAATCCTTCAGCATCAAGAGATTGTGGGAGCTCATTTGCTCCAAATATTCAATGTACAATATAAATACGAGTTTAGATCTCAGCAGAACTGGAGGATATATGATTTTTCTGCTTCTCCCTCTCCTGATTCGTCTTCTTTTACATGTTGTACATCAAGTATCCACCTGCATTTGTCATAAGGGGGTGCTGGGAGCGGACCCAAATGCAAGACACAGACACTGAAGTACAAGGAACAGGACTAGGTTAGTCAAGAAAGCAAGGGAAGTGGGGAAGAAAGGACACTGGACATGACACAGGCCCTGGACGAGACAAGGATACAGGGCCTGGGTTAGGACTTGACTAGGTTAGCGGAACCAGGACATGGAACTTGGAACTAGGAGTCTGGGCTTGGACCCCAAGCCAGAGACTGGACAAGGATCCGAAACCTGGGTCTTGACAGGGCTTGGGTTCCTCAAGGCGAGGACATGACGGGGCTTGGGTTCCTCGAGGCGAGGACATGACGGGGCTTGGGTTCCTTGAGGCGAGGACATGATGGGGCTTGGGTTCCTCGAGGCAAGCCAGAGACTGGGCAAGGACCCACAACCTGGGACTTGACTCAGGCTCGGATTCCAGAACTAGACGAAGACAAGACGTGGCTATAGGACAAGGAGAGGCAACAGGACTGGATGTGAGACTCCTAGGCAGGATAAGGGAACCACAGCACAGGACGAGGGAACCCCAGGCTGGGCAAGGTACTCCTGGGCTGGGCGAGACACATGGACAAGACAAGAACACAAAGCCATGGCTTGGACAGGACAAGGTTCTTGGATAGTGGCTAGGACTGGACGAGACCCCAAAACCATGACTTCATTGAGGGAGAGACAGGAACGTAGAGCCTTGGTCGAGGGACAGACAGGAACGCAGAGCCTTGGTCGAGGGACAGACAGGAACATGGAACACAGAGCCGGGACCCCTCCTTGGGTACAGGACATAGGGCCAGGACTCATTACACAGAATGCAGAATACAATGTGACTGTTCATAACACAAGGTAGCGGCAGACAGCCAGACCTACCTAGTGAAGGCATGGACACAGAGACAGTTCAAAACAACAATAGACAGTTCCTTATCTTGCTCCAGCAATTGAACTTGGGGATGGGGATGGGGATGGGGATGGGGCCAGGGACAGGGACGGGGACAGGGACGGGGACAGGGACAGGGACAGGGACAGGGACAGGGACAGGGACAGGGATAGGGATAGGGATAGGGATACTGACAGAGGGTATGGACAGGAACAATCCAGCAGCCGGAGGCTGAATTCTGAAGCTATTTATGAGGTCAGCCAAACGAGAATCAGCTGCCTCAACAGGAACTGGGGAAAACCAGAAAACCTGGAATAAGGAATCTGGACCGGACAATGAACCGGAATGCCGATTTCATGGACCGGACCATGACAACACTGAAGTAATCCTGTGCTTCCACTCAAGGATGAGTGTGACATTGTTTTATCCTTTATCCACGTCCAACGTTATAGATGATGGGTTTCAAATAATGCACCCAACAGGCACAGACAGGTCTGCCACTGTATTACACTGGGCACAGTACCAATGGACAGTCTGTTGTACATCACCTGGTCACCAGGCTGGTGGAAACAAGTTAATCTTTAAACTAGGATGCACTACTGATAGACTTGGGTTGTTGCCACAGATCAGAGTTTGTAAAACACATGAAAAGCATTGACGGAAATAGGTCTGGCTCCATTTGATAACCTTCACTAAGTGGCTACTTTATTAGGTACTTACTGTACCTGATGAAGTGGCCATTGATCGGAGGTTCATGGTCTTCTGCTGCTGCAGCACATCCACTTCAACATTCAGCATGTTCTGTGTTCAGCAAAACTCTTCTGTACACTAACGCGTGGTTATATCAGTTACTGTCATCCTCTGTCAACTTGAAGCAACCTGGCCTTTCCGCTCTCACCTCTCTCATTACAAAGCATTTTTCCTCACAGATCTGCTGCTCACTGATTGCTTTTGTTTTTCTCTGTAAACTCTGTAGTGACTGCTGTGCATGAAAATCTCAGCGGTTTCTGAGATACTCAAACCACCCATCAGGCACCAACAATCATTCCACAATCAAAGTCACTTGTATCCCATTTTTCCCCAATCTGATATTTGGTCTGAACAACAACTGAATCTCTTGACCATGTCTGCATTGAGTTGCTGCCACGTGGTTGACTGATTAGATGTTTGTATTAATGAGCAGGTACACCTAATAAAGATAGACACTGAGTGTATTAGAACTGGATAGGTCAGTGGTGGAGTGAGGCACTGAGGACATGGTGCATTGTGGGAAAGATTCGGTCACCTCATACACATGGTCATAGTTGGCGAGCAGATTGTAGGATCCCACCTGCCAACCAGAGCACCACTGGTCTCACACTGTGTCTGGACTATGTACCATAACCTCTGAGGTAGGAACTTACTATATATCATTCTGCAGACATGGCGCATTGTGGAATATGTCAGTCACTACGCACGCATGGTCACAGTTAGTGAGCAGTTTGCAGGATCCCACCTGCCAACCAGAACACCTCTGGCCTCACGCTGTGTCTGGACCATGCACCATATCGTCTGAGGTGGGAGCTTACTATATATCATTCTGCAGACCCTCTCCCCCAGCCCGCACCCGAAATTGGAATCACTTGCACTGTATTTCATTCTGATTTACTTTGGGAAAACATGTAGTTGAGAAACGAGGTTAATAATTGTAAAATTTCCTGAATGAACATTGGTATTGGTTAAATAGGAAAGGATTCAAAGAGCTGAACGTTTCTCATGATGTTAACAGTTCAGTTACTAACCTGTGCTCTGTTCATTTTTGCAAGCCTCTGTAAGGAAAAAAGAAACACGATCCACTGTTAGAGTGTTGATCCTTGATCACCGTAAAGTCACTGTAGGAAGAGATTGCTCATGGGATCAGTGGTGGAGTGAAGCACTGAAGACACAGTGCATCATGGGAAAGATTCGGTCACCTCACACACATGGTCACAGTTGGCGAGCAGTTTGTGGGATCCCACCTGCCAACCAGAGCACCACTGGCCTCACACTGTGTCTGGACCATATACCATAACGTCTGAGGTAGGAACTTACTATATATCATTCTGCAGACATGGCGCATTGTGGAATATATCAGTCACCACGCACGCATGGTCACAGTTGGTGAGCAGTTTGCAGGATCCCACCTGCCAACCAGAGCACCTCTGGCCTCACGCTGTGTCTGGACCATGCACCATAACGTCTGAGGTGGGAGCTTACTGCACAAATAAGGGTGTCATTTTTACCCACATTGCAATCACTTACAAACTATTTCACTTTAATTTACTCTAATGGATGTCATGTTTTTTTTTCCAGGGACACATGGGCATGGATGTAGCCTTGGAAAGGGGGAAGGCAACCAGCTTGGGAAGAACTCTCATCTGCATGCTGCCTGGACCTGTGAATGGCCACCTTGACCAATATGTTGTGAATGCCTGGGTCTCTGTACATCATTGCGTTGTGGGGGTTCAGTTACTCATACATTCAATGCACAAATCAATAAGAACTTGTATCTCAGCAGAGCCAGGGAATATGTGAGAAGCAGATGCAAGTTGGTATTGAGGTCGGCAACCAGTTATGACCTCACTGATTGTCAGGGAAGTGTTCAAAGTCAGGAGTAAGCTTCCGATTCTTTTCTAGTCTATGTTGTACCCCAAGTATCTATGTACACTGAAGTAATCCTGTGCTTCCACTCAAGGATGAGTGTGGCATTGTTTTATCCTTTATCTACATCCAACATCATAGACGATGAGTTTGAAATAATGCACCCAATAGGCACAAACAGATCTGTCACTTTCTTACGCTGGGGACAGTCCTGTCTCCCATCACCACGATTACTCATTTTTCTTTATCCCACAACTAACACTATAGAAAGGATCTTTACATAAATCACCCAAATGTAGATTGTGGAAACTTACTCTGTAAATCCAGTTCCCATCTTCAGCTGTAGTGTACCAAGGGTCATTCTCTCAGGGTATATCATATTGGGATATCCTGAAGCAGGACTTCAGGTTGCAAGATCTCAGTCTTTGCAACTCTCGGACTGAGCAAAAGTTATCCTTTTTCAACTTTTTATTTCACCTGTGATTAGCCGAGGATTCAAGGAGCTAGAGGACCCAAGTGTCAATAAAAATGTAATCAATGACTATCTGACCCTTCATGGGGGCCATAAGGATAATTTTAGAAATCCAAAATTATTTAATTTCATTGATTAGAGAACTCTAACATTTTTTTCCATATCAACCAGTGTTTTCACCCCACCATTTATCAGGGATTTTCTTTCCACTGACAAGTTGAGGTTTATTGAGATTTGTCATTAATTTGGTTAAAAATGAAAGGTTTCATAAAGCTGGAAGTTTCTCATCATGTTAACATTTAAGTTACTGACCTTGTTTGTTGCTTGTTTTAAATTCACACTTGCAACTTATCTCTGTAGAGGCAGAAAGAGAGAACCACTATTAGTGAGTTGCTGCAGAAGCTCAGATCTCTTTTAAATTTCATCTCTCACAGCCTGTATCTTCCAGTTGTAGACTCCCTTGTCCTCGTAAAGAGTCTATGAGCATCTATCTCATCCAAGACCCTCATAGTTCTGGAAAACTCTATAAGGTCACTCCTGAGGTAATACATGGCAAAGAGAAATAGCCAAGCCTATGCAGTCTCTCCACGTAACTGCAATCCTCCATTCCAGGTAACATCCTTGTGAATATCTCTGGACTCTCTCCATTGTTCGTACATTTCTAGTAGTGTGCTGACCAGAAATTTACACAATACTCCATCAATATTCCTAAAGATGCTGCCATTGACTTTATATTTCCTGCCAGCATGTGACTTCCTGAAGCAAATTACCACACACTTGCTTGGATCAAATTGGATCTGCCATTGATCTGCTCAATTCCACACAAATGCCACAGGCAGATGTGGATTAACATTCAGTTAATAATAAAAAAAATAACAAATTCAATTTAATCCAATTTCCTTTTTCTACACAAGGCATCCACCTCCACCATCTTGATAGTGATAGTGATACATATCACTGTGATGGTATTTGGTTTACTGCCCATGAAATTTTGAACTTATACAAAGATCTTAAGCCCTATCCGATATAAGTGCCCTCACTAAAGTGAGGCTATAGTGTAGCCACTTACTCTTCAAAGGCTAGATCACTTCCCTTTTTATTGTCCATGGTGAGTTTAGCTGCCAATACCCACTATTTGAGCAGTGAGTCCCCCTCACTATGAAGGAGGAGACAGTTCCAGCTAGTGAAGTAGCTTAAACACAGTTCATTTATTTTTAGTGAGTTTCATGTGAAAGGTCTATAAAGTCACTCCTGAGGCTCCTTTGCTCCAATGAGTAAAAGAACCCCAACCTATCCAATCTCTCCTTGTATTCAGCACATTTCAGAACCTTAGGATATTCCAACTGTCTTTATACTGTGGGATATTTCTCAAGTGTTGACTTAAGAATCTTTTGAAAGTACATTTTTCAAGCTAAGACTGAGGAAGGTTGAATATAAGATACACAAGTCATTCACTTAGTTCTACCAATTGTAAAAACATGAAAGCAATCAAACGTGAAACACAAATGAAGTAATAATGTATCTTACCAGATATCATTCCAATAATGAAGATAAGCAAAATAATGCTTCCTGTTTTCCATCTGCAGGTACATGCCCTTGGGTTTTCCATTGTGAAAGTATCAAAATGCTAAAGAAATAAAAACAATAAACTGAAGCAAATTATATTGCACGGAAGGTGTTTCTAATAGTCATAGTCTCATATTCATAGAAAATACAGCACACATTAGATTATTCGGCCCATCTAATCTGTGTTAAACCATTTAAACTGCCTACTCTCATCTATCTACACCAGGATAACAGCCCTCCATACCCCTACCATCCATGTACCTATCCAGACTTCTCTGAAACGTTGAAATCAAGTCCACATGCACCACTTCCACTGGCAGCTCGTTCCATACTCTTACGATGCTCTGAGCGAAGAGGTTTCCCCTCATGGTCCCTTAAACTTTTCACCTTTCACACTTAACCCATGACATCCATTTGTAGTCCCAACCAACCTCACTGGAAAAAGCCTGCTTGCATTTACCCGCTCTATACCCCACACTTTCGAACACTTTTATCAAATCTCCCCCCCAATCTTCTTCCTCCCAAGTAATAAAGTCCTATCCTATTCAATCTTTCCTTAAAACTCAGATCCTCCAGTTCTGGCAACATCCTTGAAAATTTTCTCCATACTCTTTCAACCTTATTTACATCTTTCCTTTAGCTAGGTAGCCTAAATTGAACACAATATTCCAGATTAGGCCTCATCATTATCTTATACATCTTCCGCATAACATCCTATCTCCTGTACTCAGTACATTGATTTATGAAGCCCAATGATTCAATGAACCCTTTGTTCTACCATACTCTTCAGTGCCCTACCATTCACTGAGTAAGATCTACCCTGGTTGGTGCAACACCTCGCAATTGTCTGCATAAAATTCCCTGCCTCCCACAGGTTCTAAGGGAACACCTACTCATGGTCCTGGGGATTTATCTACCCCAAATTGCCTCAAGACAACAAGTGCCTTTTCCTCTGTAATCTGTATATGGCATCTGAAATTCATCTCCTGAGCAGATACAGATGGAATAAATCCTTTAGGGTCTCCCCCATCCCTTTTAGCTCCACATATGAATCATTCTGATCTTCCAGAGGACTAATTTTGTCCAAAGCAATCCTTCTGCTCTTACCATATCCGTAGAGTCCCTGAGGATTCTCCTTCACTTTGTCCGCTAGACAACCTCATGCCTTATTTTAGCTCTCCTGATTTCTTTCTTAAGTGTTCTTTTGCATTTCTTATTCTTCATAAGTACCTCGTTTGTTCCTACCTGCCTACACTTGCCAAGCACCTCCTTTTTTTTCTTAACCAGAGCCTCAATATCTCTTGAAACCCAAGGTTCCCTAAACCTGCTATCTTCATCTTTTATTCTGACAGGCACAATTAAACTTTGTACTCTCAAAATTTCACTTTTGAAGACTTCCAACTTAACAATTACACCTTTGCCAGAAAACAGCCTGTCCCATATCACGCTTGCCAGACCCTTTCTGAGGCATCAAAATTGGCCCTTTCTCCAATTTCGAATCACAACCCATAGAGCAGACCTGCTTATTTCATGTTCTCTTCGAACTAATGGCATTGTGGTCACTGGTTGTAAAGTGTTCCCCTACATAAACTTCTGTCACCTGCCCTATCTTGGACACCTGCCTTGGACACATTCGACAAATTTTATCTCATCTAGTTCTTTTATAGTTTAGGACTACCAGTCAGCAATTGGAAAATTAAAATCACCTACTATAACAATCTTATATCTCTTGCAACAGACTGCAATCTCTCTATAAATTTCTTCCTCTAAATCCCATGGACTGTGGGCGGTCTATAATATAACCCCGTTAATGTGGTTATATGTTTCTTATTCCTTAGCTCCACCCATAACGCCTCAGTCGACGAGTTCTACAGTCTGTCATGACTGAGCACTGTGGTAATATTTTTGCTGACTAGTAATGCCACCCCTCCTCCTTTCATCCCTCCCTCTCGGTCACATCCAAAACAACAGAGCTCCAGAATACCAGAATGTTGAGCTGCTGGTCCTGCCCCTCCTGCAGCCAAGCCTCACTAATGGCTACAGCATCACAATTCCAGGTGTTGCTCCATTCTTTGGGCTTGTCTGCCTCTCCTGTGATACTTCTTGCATTGAAATATACACAGCTCAGGACATTAGTAACAGTATGCTCAAACTTTTAGTTCCTCGCTTTGTCTGAGGTCGTACCAACATCTGTCTCCACGACCTCTCCACTATCTGTTCTGGCACTCTGGTTCCCATCCGCCTGGACCTCTAGTTTAAACCCCATCATGCAGCACTAGCAAACTTTCCCGCTAAGATATTAATCCCTTCCAGTTCAGGTGCAAACCTTCTCTTCTGTACGGTTACTATGTTCCCTGGATGAAAGCCCAATGATCTAAAAATCTGACAGCCTCCCTCCTGCACTAACTCCTTAGCCACTGTATATTCTTCCTATTTCTGGCCTGATTAGCATGTGGCACGGGTAGCAATCCTGAGATCACAACCCTGGGGGTCCTGCTGTTTAACTTAGCCCTCGTCACTCTTCCTACCTATGTCATTGGCACCTCCACGGACCATGACCTCTGGATGTTCTCCTTCCAACTGAAGAATGCTGAGGACTCGGTCCAAGTTATCCTGGATCATTGCAGCGAGGAGACAACCTACCATCTGGGCATCTTGTTCTCACCCACAGGTGTACTCTGCACTGACTGTTAACCCCTTTCCCCTTCCTGACTGTCAACTTGTTTCCTGTGTCCTGCACATTGCGTGTAACTACTTCCACGTATAGAAACATAGAAACATAGAAAACCTACAGCACAATACAGGCCCTTCAGCCCACAATGCTGTGCCAAACATGTACTTACTTAGAAATTACCTAAGGTTAGCCATAGCCCTCTATTTTCCAAAGCTCCGTGTACCTATCCAGGAGTCTCTTAAAATACCTTATCATATCCACCCCCACCACCGTTTCCGGCAGCCCATTCCACACACTCACTACTCTCTGCGTAAAAAAGTTAAACAAGACATCTCCTCGGTACCTACCCCCAAGCAGCTTAAAACTGTACCCTGTCATTTCAGCCATTTCAGCCCTGGAAAAAAGCCTCTGACTATCCACACGATCAATGCCTCTCATCATCTTATACACCTCTATCATGTCACCTCACATCCTCCATCGCTTCAAGGAGAAAAAGCTAAGTTCACTCAACCTGTTCTCGTAAGGCATGCTCCCCAATCCAGCAACATTCTTGTAAATCTCCTCTGCACCCTTTCTATAGTTTCCACATCCTTCCTGTAGTGAGGTCACCAGAACTGAGCACAGTACTCCAAGTGGGGCCTGACCAGGGTCCTAGATAGCTGTAACATTACCTCTCGGGTCTTACACGCAATCCCACAGTTGATGAAGGCCAATGCAACGTATGCCTTCTTAACTAAAGAGTCAACCTGCGCAGCAGCTTTGAGTGTCCTGTAGACTCGGACCCTAAGATCCCTCTGAGCCTCCACACTGCCAAGAGTCTTCCCATTAATACTATATTCTGTCATCATATTTAACCTACCAACATGAAACCACCTCACACTTATATGAGTTGAACTCCATCTGCCACTTCTCAGCCCAGTTTTGCATCCTATCAATGTCCCGCTGTAACCTCTGACAGCCCTCCACACTTTCCACAATGCCCCCATCCTTTGTGTCGTTAGCAAATTTACTAACCCATCCATCCACTTCTTCATCCAGGTCATATATAAAAGACATGAGGAGAAGGGGTCCCAGAACAGATATCCGAGGCACACTGCTGGTCACTGGCCTCCTTGCAGAATATGACCTGTCTACAACCACTCTTTGCCTTCTGTGGCCAAGCCAGTTCTGGATCCACAAAGCAATGTCCCCTTGGCTTATTGCTTCCTTACTTTCCCAATAAGCCTTGCATGGGGTACCTTATCAAATGCCTTGCTAAAGTCCATATATACTACATCTACAGCTCTACCTCATTGTGTTTAGTCACCTCCTCAAAAAATTCAATCAGGCTCGTAAAAGCCATGCTGACTATTCCTAATCATATTATGCCTATCCAAATGTTCATAAATCCGGCCTCTCAGGATCTTCTCCATCAACTTACCAACCACTGAAGTAAGACTCACTGGGTTATCTCTACTTCCTTTTTCGAATAAGGGAACAACATCCGCAACCCGCCAATCCTCTGGAACCTCTCCTGTCCCCATTGATGATTGCCAGAGGCTCAACAATCTCCTCCCTCACCTGCCACAGTAGCCTGGGATACAGCTCGTCCGGTCCCAGAGACTTAGCCAACCTGTGCTTTCCAAAAGCTCCAGCCCATCTATTTTCTTGATGTCTATATGCTCAAGCTTTTCAATCCACTGTAAGTCATCCCTACAATTGCCAAGATCCTTTCCCGTAGTGAATACTGAAACAAAGTATCCATTAAGTACCTCTGCTATCTCCTCTGGTTCCATACACACTTTTCCACTGTCCTATTCTCTCACATCTTATCCTCTTGCTCTTCACTACTTGTAAAATGACTTGGGGTTTTCTTTAATCCTGCTTGCCAAGGCCTTCTCATGGCCCCTTCTGGCTCTCCTAATTTCATTCTTAAGCTTTTTCCTGCTAGCCTTATAATCTAGATCTCTATCATTACCTAGATTTTTGAACCTTTCGTAAGCTTTTCTTGTCTTCTTGACTAGATTTTCAACAGCCTTTGTACACCACAGTTCCTGTACCCTACCATCCTTTCCATGTCTCATTGGATCGTACCTATGCAGAACTCCACGCAAATATTCCCTGAACATTTGCCACATTTCTTCCATACATTTCCCTGAGAACATCTGTTCCCCATTTATGCTTCCATGTTCCTGCCCAATAGCATCATATTTCCCGTTACTCCAATTAAACGCTTTCCTAATTTGTCTGTTCCTATCTCTCTCCAATCCTATGGTAAAAGAGATAGAATTGTGATCACTATCTACAAAATGCTCTCCCACTGAGAGACCTGACACCTGACCAGGTTCATTTCCCAATACCAGATCAAGTACAACCTCTCCTCTTGTAGGCTTATCTACATATTGTGTCAGGAAACCTCTCTGAACACACCTAACAAACTCCACCCCATCTAATCCCCTTGCTCTAGAGAGATGCCAATTACTCACAAATTATATGAAGATAAGTGAACTTCTGTTCGTAAACTGATGCAGACGAGGTGGCTGAGAGTCTCCTCACAAGAGTAGAACACCAGGAAGGAACTAAGATGAATCATGCATTGCAAGTGAACTCAAATGTAGAAGTTACACAAACCACAATGGTCAGGCATTTCAGATGGAACCCTGCCTAATTCTGTACGTCTTTCTGACAAAAAAACTTAAAACTCCAAATTAAATTCCATATAGTTCCTGTACCCGTGGGTGGTGGGTAGTTTTTGGGTCTTTGTCATGACTCTTTATTCCACATCTATTCTTAAAATAAACTTGATCTAAGTCATTTACAACAGTGTTCTGAGATCTAGCTTCCTATACAATTTTTGATTTCCACAGTTACTATAGCCTCACATGGAACTGGTTTGCCCCTCAGTCCAGTTCTGGGTTCAACCATATGAAGCTTTATCAGGGCTCACCATGGAGCTCAAAAGAAACCTCCACCTTTGCCTGTCCACCACCAAACATCTCTCAAGCCTCTGATCCCTTTCAACAATGTCCAAGGATCTCAATGTTTTCCTTGACATCACGGTTAAATCCTCAGTTGCAGGAAATCTGCTTTACAATCTCAGGGCACAAAGTTAATGACTTGTCGAAAGCACGAGGGGATGTATGTTTTTGTTTACAGATAACACGAAGATCAGAGGTGTAAATGTGTATTTCTGTTCTCCTGTGTAAAGGCTCAATGTTCAACATTAGACTTCTAGTTATGAAGTAAATTTCTAATGGGATTTCTCTGAGATCAAACACTAAAATTCTTAACAAATAGTTAAAAAATAACAATGCACTAACACTTGCCCTGGAGACACTGCTTTCAGCTATGCAGGAGTATCTCTGCCACCAGTTCTCTTTACTTCAGGAAAAAAATGAAGAAACCTGCTTTTCTACTCTAACTGACAATGTTCATTTCCAGAGGTGGCCTGCTGATTCAAAGGCAAGGCTTTCAAAGTAAAATCCCACTACCGTGGAAGATTGTTAACCTGCTGATGATGTATTGGGTTAAATTAATTTCCCTAACAACAAAATACAGTATTAAAAATCTCCTGACAAATTCAACACAATTGAATTTGATCTCAAGATATTGAAGCAGCATTGGAAGTGTTATATTTCCTGACGGCATAGGTGGAAAACTATTCTGTCCCTTGAATTCATGCTGCCTCAGTGAGCAATCCCACTCCCCTACAAACTTACCCTTGTAAACTGTTTTCGTTACATTCCCACCAATCTTCCCCAGATGTTACCACTCACCTCTGGGGTGGGTGCCATTTGAACAGGCCAATTCAGCCACCAACCCCCGTGGTTTTGGGACCTTTAGGGGAGGGAGGAAACAGAGGTACCCAAGTGAAACACATGTACTCACAGGAAAAACATGCAAACTCTAATTCAGGAGTGAAGTTTCCATGTAAAAGACAAATTATTGTTGAAAAATCACATGGGGTGGATAGACCTTTATGTGCTCTTCAAAATGGAAAAAATGTCTTGGAAATATTTTGAAAAATGCTACTGAAAATAAAGATCAGGAATAAGTTGATTTTAGATTGGATTTTTTTAAAAGATTAGAATGATTAAATTTATTTATTGCATGTACATTGACACAAACAGTGAATGCATAATTTGTGTTAACAGCCAACACAACCTAAGAATGTGCTGGGGGACAGCCTGCACACATCACACATTCTGGCACCAATAAAGCACGTCCACAACGTTCAGCAGAACCACGCACAGCCATAGTGGAGGAAGCAACAGTAACAAAACCAACAGCAAAACATGCCCCTTTCCCACCCTCCCACCACACACACACACACACACACACACACACACACACACACTCAAACACACACACACACACACACACACACACACACACACACACACACACTCAAACATGCACACACATACACAGTCAGAACTTCCAACCCCAGAGAGGCTGGGGCCTCCTGCCACACAGATGCTTAGGGAAAGGTCCCAGTGAATTTCAAAGTGATGTGGCAGTGGAGTACCAGAGAGTTGAAAGGGATTCTGGGGATGGATAAGTTGCTCAGGATTGAAGCCCTAACTTCAATCCTGCCACCTGGTTCTTTGCCTTCAGTTACACAGGAAAATCTGCAGATGCTGGAAATCCAAAGCAACATGCACACAATTCTGGAGGAACTCAGCAGGCCAGGCAGCATCTACAGAAAAGAGTAAACAATGGCAGCGAAGACAAGTCCTGGTGAAGGGTCTTGGCCCCAAAATGTTGTCTGTTCACTCTTTTCCATAGATGCTGCCTGGCCTGCTGAGTTCCTCCAGCATTTTGTGTGTGTTGCTTTCTCTTCAGATTCTTACTCACCAGGGGCACCATTCAGTCTGGGAACGGACAGACAACACAATCTGCAAGACCCTTCACTATGGGCTGGAGAGATTCTCTGTGTTTCCTACATTTCTCATGTTTAAAGAGAATCAGAATCAGGGTTATTATTATTGACGTATGTTGTGTTTGTCTTTAAAAATGTTGACCAGCAGCCAGGATTCTTGTTATCTGGAATGCAACTGTATAAGGTGTTTAGAGTTCAGTGATTTTTGTCATAAGATGCAAACGGACCTTGCCAAGAGTGGGAGTCGGAAGGATTATTTTTTATTCCAAATAATAAAACGAGGCAAATAAGATAGGAACCACATGAACGCCAAGTGAGGCAGCAAATGATTCCAGAGGTAAATACCAGTTCTGCACCGTTTACCCATCCACTGTGGCAAAGGTGGGGGCAGTATTCTCCACTAAAACGTGCATGAGAAGGGGTGGGAGATACTTCACGGGCACTATGTTAAGAGCTGTAGGACCAGGACCGGGTACAGTTAACTCCCTGAATACTGAAACAAAGGGAATGAAATGAGAATATTGGTTAATGGAAAACAGTGTGCATGTGCAATATCCCCAGAACTGTTTAAGGGGAGGGAGGATGAAACCTTTGCCAAACACCAGTAGAAAAGTATCTCTGCAACACACAGAAACTTGAAGCTGCTCACCTTTTCCGCTGCTGATCCCGTAATGAACCCCGGTCTGGGATTTCCTCATTTCCCCTACCTGAAGTCCACAATGAACTACTTACTCCTGCTGACATCGAGAGCAAGGTCTAACACTGCTCAGACAGCCAATGTCTCTCACTTCTGTGCGTCTCATCACTGTCTGAGAGTCTGCAAACAGGGTGTCATTGTGGAATTTGTTCAAATGGAAACAGTACACTTTTGCCACAGAAATTGCTGTTATTGCTCATAAATTAAGCCACATGATTTGGTGTTTAATCCTGGGTGCCCATTGCTACCTGTTCATGTCAGGAAATGTAGAGGTCTGACTCAAAAGCAGAGCAATGGAGACAATTTAGCAGGAATAATAACTTCAATTATAGACCACAAGATAACAAGCCGCAAGGGCCACAAGACAAGGGGAACAGAAAATAAACACAACAGGCAATGGGGCCATCTTTAGGCAGGGAGAGTGAAACCTAAGAGCACTGCTTGTGGCCAGACGGATCGATGAGTGAAGAAGGTAATCAGTCTAGAGCGAGTGGTGATGGGAAGTGTCTGCTTGTGCATGCAGGGAGGTGTCAGCAAGAGCAGGCCTGACAGGACCATCCCCACCTACGGCCAGCTCCCGATGACCCAGGATGATCCAGATGGGTTTGGTGGAACTCATAGATGTATGCAAGATGTAACTGAACACTGCCCAAGACCTCTCCTCGGAACCATACCCTTCTCTGCCAACCAAGTACTGCACTCCAACTTCCACTGTTAGGGTGTATTCTGGAGTACGTAATGGAAAAATATCAAATTTCAACAATGACCTGTCTTCAGATCTGAATGTGGATTGCAGCTTGAGTTTAAAATGAAGTTCAGAGCAAGGGTAATCCTAAACTCAGTTTTTTTTCCATGGGCTAAATCGTTTGGCCTTTCTGTGGGCTCAGAGACAGTGGTGATTAACGTTCATTTTGGGTGTCTGGAATGTTGGTGCAAAGATCTAGGGGTGTAAAAATTATATGTAATTCAGCAGAGCATTGTGCTGCTGAAGCAACCTGCAGTCATTGTGGTGGGAGGTGCTGGTAAGCACACTGTGGGGCCACTGTCTGCTACTTCTTTTGTGTCCACGTTTCCTCACAAACGCCCTGAAGTGGAATTTGATGCCATAGAGAAAGAGTCTTCTACAGACCACCTGAAGGTGGCAGTACCACCCGGGGCAGAAGAGCTGCCCTGAGCCCATCCCCACACAGCACCAGCTCAGACAGGGGCACCGGGTGGGAGAAGATCAAATCAGAGGGGTTCAGTTCCAGAGGGGAGACACTAGCAACACTGGGTTGTGGGTAGTTGGGAGTGGGAATTAGCTACAGCTGCCAGGTTGAATCTGGTCAGTGGTCTAGGTTTGGAGAGATCTGGTGACCAACAGATGTGGAAGCAACTAAAATACCTGGAGACTGTCAGAGCTGCTACAGGGAGATGCTAGGGAGGGCAGAGCTGGCCGTGCTGACTTTCTCCCAGGGGTGGTGCCCAGCCAGGAGACCGTGATTCTGTCTTCCCTTCCAGGCAACATTAAGGAAATGTGGTGGTTGAAGGAGCAGATTTCTGCCTCATCTGAGTCCCCTAGGGATCAACAAGTCCTGCACCAGCATCTGGCTTAGCCCATGAACTCCCAGGCCCAGATGTTGCAGCTTCTGATGACCATGGCCAAGTCAAGCAGGGCATCATGGAGGAAAGGATCCCTCTGGAACGTCTTTGGATGAGACCAGATCCTGGCTGGTATTTTCAATGTCAACTTATATGTGGTCAAGAAATCTAAACCAAGCATTACCTTCCAGCTAGGGAGGTCAAACATTCAGTGA
Organism: Mobula hypostoma; assembly: GCF_963921235.1. Taxonomy (NCBI): domain Eukaryota; kingdom Metazoa; phylum Chordata; class Chondrichthyes; order Myliobatiformes; family Myliobatidae; genus Mobula; species Mobula hypostoma. The sequence continues at coordinate 16,887,665 of NC_086110.1, read as the reverse complement.
ATAGTTCATGATATTTCCATTCATTTTTAAAATTCCTGTATTGTATTTCTATAAGACCATAAAACATAGGAGCAGAATTAGGCCTTTGGCCCATCGAGTCTGCTCTGCTATACTATCACGGCTGATAATACTGGTGCACATACCTTTATCCGAAATTCTGAAATCCAGAAAGCTCCGAAAACTGCAGTTTATTTCGCCAACAGTTGATATCACTCAGGTGTGACGTGGCAGCACTAGCAGAGGCTGCCAGACGTCAGTTGTGGCTCAGCGCTCCTACTGGTTACACGTGCATTTGCTGTTCGCTGATATTTTGTGTTCACTGTTGATAAACAGAAAGACAAGTTACTGAAGTTTTATAGTGACAGTGACAGTGACGTTCTACATTTATTCCAATAAGTCATTTACCATGTGTTTGATTTGGTTCGTTTGAAGTTGTATATTTTTATGTTTTTATGTTTTACTGAATGTTTTTGTTGGAAAAAAAAATTCTTGTCATTATTCCCTAAAAAATACAATATAACAACTATTTATATAACATTTACATTGTATTAGGTATTATAAGTAATCTAGAGATGATTTAAAGTATACGGGAGGATGTGCATAGGTTTGGTGCGCTGCCGGGTCCTAAAGTCCACTGTACTGAGACAGATTAAAAAAGGGACTTGAGCATACGTGTTTTTTGGTATCCGGGAGGGGGGTGGGGTCTGAAATCGGAAAAATTCTGAATTTCAAAATGCAACTGGCCCCAAGGATTTCGGATTGTGGACCTGTATTCCTCTCAAACCCATTCTCTCGCATTCTCCCTGCAACCTTTTGATGCCATTACTAATCAAGAACCTATCTACCTCAGCTATAAATATACACAATGACTTGGCCTCCACAGCTGTATGTGGCAATGAATTACACAGATTCTCCACCCCCTACCTTGAGAAATTCCGCCTCTTCTCTTTTCTCAAGGGACATCCTTCTATTCTGAGTCTGTGCCCTCTGCTCCTAGACTCCCCCAATATAGGAAAAATCCTCTCCACATCCTCTCTATCAAGGCCTTTCAATATTCAATAAAGTCTCTGCATTACATCTTTGCTGTTATATTCTAGTCCTCTCAAAATGAATGTTAACATACATTTTCAAATCTCATTGAAGGAAATTTCCTCTTGGTTGACTTGGGAAGATGTCTTGAAATGGAAAACCTTGCAACTAATTGATCTGCCAATTTAATCTGACTGGGCAGTTCATTAGTTACGTGGATACCATCTCTTATTTCCTAATGTCCATTGTGGAATCTCCCAATGTTCCATTTCTTTTCCTGCAGAGGGGCTGTCATTGGAAATATGCTGTACCAGAATTCCACTTCCAATCACTTTGATTCTTCATGATTCTGAGTTTTTCCCCCGAGTCCTCGTCATATATCAAATCAAGACTTCCTTTTCATGGTTAGAGCCTGTTTCTTCAGCTGAGAAGCAGAGTGTTCTCACATCAGGGAACTTTACGGGGTGGAGACATGGGGAATTGGTGATGAGCTTGAACTTCATTGCAGGACAACAGGTTGCAAACGACCTCACTCAGTTTCAGGTTGCTGCCAGGGAGAGGGATGGGGCTGGTGACAATGGAATGGAGTCAGCAGCTGCCCAATTTAATGTCCACTCTAAGAACAGCAAAGCTGATTCTGTTCTTCCACAGAAATGGAGACACTGATCCCTGGAAAATCTCTGCAGTCCCTTCCATAACCATGGCCTGGTTCAGTTCATCCTTCACGAAGAGGTAGAAGTAAGAACTGAAAGTGTTAATTAATGGCTTTGGGGCATTTGTTATGAATATTGAGTAACTCCCACACAAATCCATTTGTAATCCAACACATTAGGGACATAGTCTCATCAGCACTGACCACTGAACATCATTTAATAACTCACAAATGATTCGAAGATGAGTGAACCTCTTTTCACAGACAGGCACAGATGAGGTGGTTGAGAGTCTCCTCACAGGGGCACAAAACCAGGAAGGAACTAAAAAGTATTTCTACATCGCGCATTGCAGGTGAACTCGAATGTCAAATGTAGGAGTTATCCAAACCACAAAAATAATGGTATTTCAGACAGAAAGAAATAATGGCTATTTCTGTCATTAAATTTAAAAAAATAGTTTTTGCTTTCTAACAACAAACTTAAACCTCTAAATGAAATTCCATATAGTTTTTTTTGTCGTGAAGCTACTACACCTGTCAACAGGAATAACACTGTTTCTAGGATAGCTCGTGGGCCTCCCTGTCATGTCTCTTTGTTCTGCATCTGTTCTTAAAATAAATTTGACCCTCACAGTCTTTCTGAGCTCCAGCATCTGATACCACTGCTGATTTCCCCAGTCGCTACTGTCATCCCACCTCTGGCAACTCTAAAACCTGTAAGGCACATTCTGCCTCCAAAAATCATATAATCCAAGAAAGCTGTAAACACTCGGAGGGACAGGCCGCGCATGTGTTAAACAAAGGTACTTGGAATGGATTTCTGTTTTATCTCAGACTTGCAGCATCTGCATTTATACTTTATACTTTATTGTCGCCAAACAATTGATACTAAAACGTACAATCATCACAGCGATATTTGATTCTGCACTTCCCACTCCCTGGATTACAAATATTAAGTATTAAAAATAGTAAAAATTAGTAAATATTAAAGATTTAAATTATAAATCATAAATGTAAAATAGAAAAATGGAAAGTAAGGTAGTGCAAAAAAACCGAGAGGTAGGTCCGGATGTTTGGAGGGTACGGCCCAGATCCGGGTCAGGATCCGTTCAGCAGTCTTATCACAATTGGAAAGAAGCTGTTCCCAAATCTGGCCGTACAAATCTTCAAGCTCCTGAGCCTTCTCCCGGAGGGAAGAGGGACGAAAAGCGTGTTGGCTGGGTGGGTCATGTCCTTGATTATCCTGGCAGCACTCTGGCAGCATGCGGTGTAAAGTGAGTCCAATGATGGAAGATTGGTTTGTGTGATGTGCTGTGCCGTGTTCACGATCTTCTGCAGCTTCTTTCGGTCTTGGACAGGACAGCTTCCATACCAGGTTGTGATGCAACCTAGAAGAATGCTTTCTATGGTGCATCTATAAAAATTAGTGAGGGCTTTAGGGGACAGGCCAAATCTCTTTTGTTTTCTCAGGAAGTAAAGGCGCTGGTGGGTCTTCTTGGCAGTGAACTCTGCTTGGTTGGACTAAGTCAGGTCATTTGTGATACTGACCCCAAGGAACTTAAAGCTTTTGACCTGTTCCAGTTGTGCACCACCGATATAAATTGGGTTGTGCGGTCCGCTACTCCTTCTGAAGTCAACAACCAATTCCTCCGCCTTGCTGATGTTGAGGGATAGGTTATTTTCTTCGCACCATGCCACCAGGTTCTTAACTTCCCCTCTGTATTCAAACTCATCAATACCCGAGATACGGCCTACAATTGTTGTGTCACCAGCAAACTTATATATTGAGTTCGATGGAAACTTGGCTACACAACCATGGGTGTACAGTGAGTACAGCAGGGAGCTGAGTACACAGCCTTGTGGGGCACCGGTGCTCAGAGTGATTGTAGAGGAGAGCTTGTCACTTATTTTTATAGCCTGCGTCCTGTCTGTGAGGAAGTTGAAGATCCAGCTGCAGATCTGAGTGCTAAGGCCCAGGTTCCGGAGCTTAGGAATCAGTTTATTTGGAATGATGGTATTAAAGGCAGAGCTGTAGTCAATGAAAAGGGGCCTTATGTATATGTCTTTACTCTCCAGGTGTTCTAAGGATGATTGTAGGGCCAGAGAGATGGCATCTGCCATTGACCTGTTGCTCTGGTAGGTGAATTGCAAAGCGTCGAGGTTGACCGGTAGGCTGTGGTTGATGGGTGCCATAACCAATCTCTCGAAGCACTTCATAGCAATTGATGTCAGAGCCACAGGTCGATAGTCATTCAGGCATGCCACCTTGCTCTTCTTCGGTACTGGGATTATCGTTGCCTTCTTAAAACACGAGGGGATCTTAGACTGAAGCAAGGAGCAGTTGAAGATGTCAGCAAACACTCCAGCTAGCTCGCTTACACAGGCCCAGAGAACCCGTCCTGGGACGCCATCTGGGCCCGTCGCCTTCCTTGGATTTATCTTCAGGAAGGCCCTTCTAACGTCCTCCTTGGTGGCGATGAATCTCAATACCACCAGGTCCGGTTCATCCGGAGGGAGCAGGAAATTCCTCTTCTGTTCGAATCTTGCATAGAATACGTTAAGTTCGTCAGGAAGAGAAGTGCCACAGTTATTGATATTCCCAGCCTTTTCTTTGCGCCCAGTGATCTCACTTAGACCCTGCCATAGTCTACTGGCATCTCTCTGGTTAGCCTGGGCTTCCAACTTGGCTTGATATTGCCTCTTGGCACCCATACTGGCTTTCCAGAGTTCATGCCTGGATTCTGTGTAGCAACTGGTATCCCCGGACCTAAAAGCCGCAGCTCTAGCCTTTAAAAGGGACTTGACTTCATAATTCATCCAAGGTTTCCGGTTAGGGAATACCCGGATCGTCTTGCGAGACACACAGTCCTCCGTGCATTTCCAAATAAAGTCCGTGACAGCTGAGGCATACTCATCAAGGTTAAGCTGCCGAGTTCTTAAATACTAACCAGTCCACCGATTCAAAGCAGTCACGGAGGACCTCATCCGTTTCCTCTGTCCAACGCGACACTACTTTTGACACCATGACCTCCAGCTCCAGTTTCTGTTTGTAAGCCAGGAGGAGGAGTACGGCCTGATGGTCCGATTTTCTGAAGTGAGGTCGCGGGACGGAACGGTAGGCATCCTTGACTGCTGTGTAGCAGTGGTCAAGTATATTCAGGCCTCTAGTGGGGCAGGAGAAATGTTGGTATAACTTTGGCAGCGCCTTTCTGAGGTTGGCCTGGTTAAAGTCCCCGGCTGTAATGAGCAAAGCCTCCGGATACCTGGTCTCAAGTTCACTGATGTTGGCATACAGTATGTTCAGAGCACACTCCACGTCCGCCTTGGTGGAGAATGTAGACCGCTGTCAGTATGACCGAGGTGAATTCCCGTGGCAGATAGTAGGGACGACACTTCACCGACAGGTGTTCCAGGTCCGGGCTGCAGGAGCTTGTCAGTGCCACTGTGTCCGAGCACCACACAGTGTTGATCATTAGGCAGACACTACTTCCCCTCGTCTTGCCTGAAGATGCCCTGCGGTCCATCCGATGGATTGAAAATCCCTCCGGTTGGATGGCACAGTCAGGGGTGGCAGGGGAGAGCCAGGTCTCAGTGAAACAGAATACACAGCAGTTCTGCATCTCCCTGCAGTAGGTGAGTCTCCCTTTAAGATCATCCACCTTGTTCTCTATGGCTTGCATGTTAGTTAATAGGATGGTGGGCATTGAGACCCTGAAGCCCCTCAGCTTCAATCTGACCAGCAGCCCAGCTCTTTTCCCATCCTTCCTCGGTAAATAGTGCATCTTTCCAGGTTTCCATCGATGTAGTGTGTTGTTGTCAGCTCTTTGATGTTGGTGGACGCATCCCGTGGGGATTGATCGGTGGGTTGCGTTGTTGGACGCTCCGAGTCGGGCCGAGTAAAGGGGGAGGCTCCGCTGCCACTTCCAGCTGCTGGGGGCCCGGGCTGTCGATTGGGTCGGGCCCCGAAGCCGACACTTAATCTCGGATGGCCGGGCTCCTGGCTGAAACAAGTCCTTAAGCCGAGTCACGGTTGCAGAGGCCTCTGCTCAAGCCGAGCCTTGGGCCCGATTTCTGAGGTCAGTGGTGGAGGCCTCACTTCCGGCAGTTGTGGATGGCCACTAACAGGGTATTACTGTGGTCGCTCCAGGGAAGCGTCTGGGGCACCTTGAGGTCTCCGCCGTCACTTCTGTGTAGTCGTCTGCTCCGGAGAGGTGCTGGTCAGAGTGGGCTGTGTCTCCAAGCGCTCCAGCACGGTAACAGACCGTGGGTCTCCGGGAATGTGGTGGGCCTCGCTGGTCGGGTCCAGGTGCGGTCCGGAGTTTAAGAAGCAGTTCTGGCACGGTGGTCTCCAGCTGGGTCAGTAGCTTCACAGGGTGTTGGTGATCTTAATCTTGCTAGATTGGAGGTTTAGAAGGGTTTCTCGGGTATAGGATAGTGGAGAGAGCAGTTTGCTCGGGAGAGCACGCGCAAAGTCACCAGTTACCAGCGCCATTTTTAACGATTTAAGCAGTTTTCCTGCAATTGAGGATTTAGCTATGATGTCAAGGTAAATGTTGATCCTTGCACATTGTTGAAAGGGTTCAGAGGCTTGAGGGATGGTTGGTGGTGGAGAGGCAGCGGTGAGGGTTTTGTGGTACCTTTATGAAAGTGAATGTATTTCTAGTCTGTGAGCCCTCCTGAACAAGCTTGATATAGTTGAACCCAGACTCTCCTCTTATCATTTCATTTTTTATGAAATGATAGGGAGGAGAATTGATTATCTTATTGTTTAATATATACTATTAGATTAACACTATGTATGAGCTTGATAATGTTTGTTTTACCTTTTATATGTATTGTTATCGATATAGATATATGAGATAATTCTCCTCTTGTTTGTATATATGTACTTTTTTTAAATTAATAAAAAGATTGATAAAGAAAGAAGAACACTAAGATCAGAGGTGTAAATGTGTAATTCCATCCTCCCGTGTAAAGGCTTCATGGTCAACATTAAACTTCTAGTTACAGCATAAATTACAAATTGGATTATTCTGAACTCATATACTAAAATTCTTAACAAATAATGAAAAATAATAATATATTGATATTTATCCCAGAGAGAATGCTTTCAGTTGAGCAGCAGTATCTCTGAAATTATTTCTCTTTACATCAGGAAAGAAATATGGAAATAGTGCCAGTTCTGCTTTTTCTGATTTAATTGATAATGTTAATTTCCAGAGGTGCCCTGCTGATCCAAAGTCAAGACTTTTAAAACAAAACCGCACTGTAGTGGAAGATTGTTAACTTCCTGATAAATTGTTTTTGTTGGCTTGGGTTAAATTCACTTGGACAATCAACAAGAATATTGAAATTGTCCTAACTAATTCAGCACAACGGAATTTTATCTTAAAAGGTTAAATAGGTACTAGAATTTTTTATTTCCTTACAACATAGATGGAAGCTATTCTATTCCTTGAGTTCGTGCTGGCTCAAAGAGCAATCGCACTTGCCTACAAACAATTCCTTGCAAGCTACTCTCTTTGCATTCCCAGAGTTACCATTTGCCCATGAGCTAAGTGCAATTCAGACAGGCCATTTCAACCACCAGCCTGCATGTCTCTGAGGGAGGAAGCAGGTGCACCCATACAAAACCCATACGTTCACAGTGAGCACATGTCAACTCCAATTCAGCAGTGAAAATTCCACAAAAGGGACCAATTATTGTTGAATTGCACACAGAATGGGATCGACCTCATTTGTTTCTCAACTTGAAAAAAGACATTTCCAGGAAATATTTTGAAAACTGTCACTGAAAATAAGTGCAAGAATAAGTTAATTTTCCTCAAACATGTATTGTCAGTTAACTAAGCCCTAACTGACTCAACTTTAAACCCATTTTTTTGCCTTGACACAAAAAATCTGAAAAATTGTCCAACAAATATTATAACGTTAGAAAGAACCATGCATCATGTCTTCAAATTCTATTCAACAAGTCCTTTCATTCATCAACAACTTGTGATCCTTCTAATGGATGAGTACAGTAAACCTCAGATAATCTGGTACCCAGATTGGCAAATTTTCCAGGTTATTGAGTACTACTCTTGCTAATACACTGACAGATTTTAATTCACATTTTCTTTGTGCTAATCAGTAGTGTAACATTTCACACAAATTCAAGACAGAGATGAGAACAGAGTTCTTGGCAAGATGCCAGATGAGAACCTGATGAGACTACACTGAATCCAAACAGATAGAAATCCTAAGCATTATAGCAGACTGAACCAAAACTAGGCTTTTGATTGAGCACTGACCTGAGTTCAGGTGCTCTTTAAATAACTGAATCTTAGTACCAAAATATGGCCGCCAATTAGAGGAGTGGGCCAGAATCTGTAAAGGGACTGCACCAGCTAGCCATACTTCATAGAATCGGAGCACCTAAACACTGGAGACTAGTGTGGTCGGGTGTGTACCGTAAAAGGTCCCCCTCCCCTACAGCTGATAATTAACGACTCTTGCTGTTTGGGGTGACATTGATGGTAATCATGGATCAATGCAGGGGGTAATTCAGCAGACCTCAGAGTCTCCTCCAGAGGTTCACTAGCGTCTTTTGTCAAAACGGAGTCCTAGACGAGGTCCTTATCTGAACTACAGAGACTTGACCAAATTACAGTCCAAATCTTAAACCGTATCCTTGGACGATGGCAACAGGGCGCTACAAATTGTCCTTGTCCTCCTGGGATTGGGCTGTGCAATGTGACCAATGGTCTCACCCCAGTGGATCTGGCTTCCTCCTAGTGACTGCTGGCGCAAGGTGACCCAAAGGTTGTGTATCTCCAGGCCCTGTCTTGAGATCTTTCACTGTGACTGACAAGAATTTTCTATAGCCTGTTGGGTCCATGTCAGAATCAGAATCAGGTTTATTATCACCGGCATGTGACGTGAAATTTGTTAACTTAGCAGCAGCAGTTCAATACAATACATAATATAGAAGAGAGATTTTTTTTTAAAAATAAATAAATACAATAAAAATAATAATAAATAAGTAAATCAATTGCCGTATACATATATTGAATAGATTTTAAAAAACATGCAAAACTCAGAAATACTGTACATTAAAAAAAGTGAGGTAGTGTCCAAGTGTTCAATATCCATTTAGGAATCGGATGACAGAGGGGAAGAAGCTATTCAAATCGCTGAGGGTGTGCCTTCAGGCTTCTGTCTCTCCTACCTGATGGTAACAGTGAGAAGAGGGCATGCCCTGTGTGCTGGAGGTCCTTAATAGCGAACGTTGCCTTTCTGAGACACTGCTCCTTGAAGATGACCTGAGTACTTTGTAGGCTGATACCCAAGATGGAGCTGACTAGATTTACACCCCTCTGCAGCTTCTTTCGGTTTTGTCCAGTAGTTCCCCCCACCCCCCCGATATCACACAGTGATGCAAACTGTCAGAATATCCTCCATGGTACATCTATAGAAGATTTTGAGTGTGTTTGTTGACATATCAAGTCTCTTCAAACTCCTAATGAAGTATAGTTGCTGTCTTGCTTTCTTTATAACTACATCCATATGTTGGGACCAGGTCAGAGATCTTGACAGCCAGGAACTTGAAACTGCTCACTCTCTCCTCTTCTGATCCCTCTATGAGGATTGGTGTTCCTTCATCTTACCCTTCCTGAAGTCCACAATCAGCTCTTTCATCTTACTGATGTTGTGCCAGGTTGTTGCTGCGGTACCATTCCACCAGTTGGCATATCTCACTCTTGTACGTCCTCTCATCACCACCTGAGATTATACCAACAATGGTCGTATCATCAGCAAATTTACAGATGGTATTTGAGTTGTGCCTAGCCACATAGTCATCTGTATATAGAGAGTAGAGCAGTGGGCTAAGCCCACACTCCTGAGGTGGGCCAGTGTTGATTGTCAGCGAGGAGGAGATGTTATCACCGATCATGTTGCCTGAATTGTGCTGTGGCGAGAGGCCTAGGCGAGGATGATAAGGACCCATGTGCTGGAGTGCCAGAGACTGGAATCGAGACATGATTTCAAGACTGAGACGAGAACCTGACGAGAATCCAAATGAGATAAAAGTTCTGATGGCAGAGTGGACCAAGTTGAGCACCAAACCTGAGTTCAGGTGCTCTTAAAATATCTAAATCTTAGCACCAAAACATGGCTACCAATTAGCGGAGTGGGACAGCGTCTTTAAAGGGACTGCACCAGCTATCCCTACTCCAGAGAACCAGAGCATATAAGCCTCGGAGACTGGTGTGGCCAGGTGCGTAACGCAGCAGCTATTGCTGTGGAGGAACAGGTAAGGAAGAGACACTGAGTAGATCAGGGACAAGGACTTTTCCCCGTGCACCACAAAGTGACAGGCAGAGTCTCACATATGCAGATTCTCACGTCTGTGTAATTAGAGGAAGTGAGATGAGTGAAAGGAAACGTTGTTCAATGTGATAACATGGTGAATCAGGGGGATGGGCTTCAATTAGAGGGGGGAGCAGAGGACACTCAGATCATCCTGGAGTGGGATGAGGAGCAGTATGACTCAGGGTCCCTGGAAAGGATGAGTCAGGTGGGATAGAGGCGCTGGAAGCTCTCCAAGTGGCAAAAAAAATCAGAAAAATTAAGTTACCTTTATTTGAATTAAAGATTTTCCACCTCTCATTTGGAGTTCCAGTCAGGAGTTTGGTTTATTAAATTGGTTTATTGGTTTATTATTGTTACCTGTACCAAGGTGCAGTGAAAAACTTGCCTTGCATATCATTCATACAGATTGCTTCTTTACAACAGTGAATTGAGGCAGTTCAAGGGAAAACAATGACTGAATGAAGAATAAAGTGCTACATATATAGAGCAAGTGCAGGGCAGGCAGACAGTAAGATGCAAGGTCATAATGAAGGGGATTCTGCTGTCAAGATTCCATAGGACCGGTCAATAGCTTTATAATCTGTGGCATAAGTCAACAGATATCCACACCATTTGGGTGGTGCCCTCTTCTCACTGTTACCATGCGGTATAGAAGCCTGAACTCCACATCACCAGATTCTTACAACAATCCGGTCCTTGGGCAACCCTAATCCTACCTCAGCCACAGAACACGACAAACTACCTGCCACTCATTTCTAAACATGGATTTTGCACGTCTTGTTTTGCAAAGTCATTTTCTAAACTGCCCTGTATAATTTATTAGAACTTATGTCCTATGTGTTGTTGGAATCTATGTGCCTGTGATGCTGCAGCAAGCATGCGATTTCCTTGAACATGTACCTCACTGTATTGGTGTATTTGATAATAAACTTAACTCGAATTATTGAAGCGGCAATGAGAAGAATCATTCATTTCTGCTCCAGCCTCCTTTTCCATGGTGAGTTGCTCATTACAGTTTTCTATCTTTCTTCTGTCTTTGCTGAGAGAACATGGAACACGACAGCACGGAAGCAAGCCCTTCAGCTCAGCTAGTCCATGACAACTATTAATCTACCTGGCCAACTGCACCTGGACCATAAACCTCCATACCCTTCCCATCCATCTACCTATTCAAATTACTTTTAAACATTGACATTGAATCTTTATCCACCACTTCCACTAGCAACTCGGTCCACAGTGTCACCACGTTCCGAGTGCTCTCATATTCTCCTATCGGACTGAAAAGCTTGAGCATGTAGATATTAAGAAAGAGGATGTGTTGGAGGTTTTGGAAAGCATCAAGTTGGATGTCACTGGGATTGGACGAGATGTACCCAGGCTACTGTGGGGGGCGAGGGAGGAGATTGCTGAGCCTCTGGCAATGATCTTTGCATCATCAATGGGACGGGAGAGGTTCTGGAGGATTGGAAGGTTGAAAATGTTGTTCCCTTATTCAAGAAAGGGAGTAGAGGTATCCCAGGAAATTATAGACCAGCGAGTCTTACTTCAGTGGTTGGTAAGTTGATGGAGAAGATCCTGAGAGGCAGAATTTATGAACATTTGGAGAGGCATAACATGATTAGGAATAGCCAACATGGCTTTGTCAAAGGCAGGTTGTGCCTTACGAGCTTGATTGAAGTTTTTGAGGATGTGACTGAACACATTGATGAAGATAGTACAGTAGATGTAGTGTATATGGATTTCAGCAAGGCATTTGACAAGGTACCCCATGCAAGGCTTTTTGAGAAAAGAAGGAGGCATGGGATCCAAGAGGACATTACTTTGTGGATCCAGAACTGGCTTCCCCACAGAAGACAAAGAGTGGTTGTAGACGGGTCATCTTCTGCATGGAGGCCGGTGACCAGTGGTGTGCCTCAGGGATCAGTTCTGAGACCCCTGCTCTTCGTGAGTTTTATAAATTACCTGGATGAAGAAGTGGAGGGCTGGGTTAGTAAATTTGCTGATGACACAAAGGTTGGGAGTGTTGTGGAGGGCTGTCAGATGTTACAGTGGGACATTGGTAGGATGCAAAACTGGGCTGAGAAGTGGCAGATGGAGTTCAGCCCAGATAAGAGTGAGGTGGTTCATTTTGGTAGGTCAAATATGATGGTGGAATATAGCATTAATGGTAAGACTCTTGGCAGCATGGAGGATCACAGGGATCTTGTGGTCTGAGTCCATAGGACATTCAAAGCTGCTGCGCAGGTTGACTCTGTGGTTAAGAAAGCATACAGTGCATTGACCTTCATCAATCATAGGATTGAGTTTAGGAGCCTAGAGGTAATTTTGCAGCTATATAGGACTCTGGTCAGAGCCCACTTGGGGTACTGTGCTCAGTTTTGGTCGACTCACCATAGCAAGGATGTGGAAACTATAGAAAGGGTGCAAAGGAGATTTACAAGGATGTTGCCTGGATTGGGGAGTCTGTCTTATGAGAATAGGTTGAGTGAACTCGGCCTTTTTTCCTTGGAACGATGGAGGGTGAGAGGTGACCTGATAGAGGTGTATAAGATGATGAGACGCATTGATTGGGTGGATAATGCAACAGCTAGCATGAGAGGGCACAGGTTTAAGGTGCTTGGAAGCAGGTACAGATGAGATGTCAGGGGTAAGTTTTTTATGCGGAGAATGGTGAGTGTGTGGATTGGACTGCTGGCGACGGTGATGGAGGTAGAAATGATAGGGTCTTTTAAGAGACTCTTGGACAGGTACATGGAGCTCAGAAAAATAGAGGACTATGGGTAACCCTAGATAATTTCCAAGGTATGGACATGTTTGCCACAGCATTGTGGACCGAAGGGCTGTACTGTGCTGTAGGTTTTCTATGTTTCTAAATATTTAACATTCCAGTTGGACCATCATGTGTTCAAGACTGGATTTGCTGCCTCCTTCTCCCTTTGTCTCTCTGAAGCTGCTCATTATAAACCTCTGTGCTGTGCAGATGTTCAGGCATAAATCCACCTTTTTACTACCTCCCCTTTCTGCTTTCCACTGTTATAACCTGATCATCCAACATCCAACATCCCCTGGACATTCCCACTTCTCCCCCCACCCCAGCCCTGTCCATTGGGTCGAGGCTTGAAGATGTGCACAACCAAACTCAGGGACAGTTATTATCCCTCTGTTATAACACCCTTGACAAACCACTTCCACGCTAATAATGAACTCTTCCACCTCATCATGGCCATTAAGCCTCATTGTCTACCTACACTGCACCCTCTCATTAACTTCATATCCCATTATTGCTTTTCCTTTGTCCTACCTCAATGTGACTCAGCTGTGGTTCCAAATAGCTATTTGCATGCAACAGTGGCCAGAGCCCATCAAACCTCTTTGACAGGCAGGCTAAAGCGGGTGAGGGTAGTTAGCAGGCCTCATACCCAACTAAGATAGGGATGTGCCTGTCCCAGCCTGCAAAGTCAGTTCTGGTCAGATCATTAGTGAGATCCAACTACCAGGAAGGCAGTTTTGCAAACCTTTGTGGAGAGCAAAGGACACGACAAGGCACAGAAGAAGTCATGATCATCCACTGCAGCCAAGGAAGACCCCATTTGTGATGACTACTCATACTGCTGGACCCAGACTTCCAAAATCGAAAGTGTGCAAAAGCCCCAGTGGAATGACTTTTCAACTTTAAAAACCAGCCTGTGCACATTTCAAAAGTCATTGTCGGATACAGCAGACAACCAATCACCCGAATGTTCCTGTGTTTTGAAATTATGTGTATCGATGGATTGCAAAGTATGTCTTTCACTGCATCTTGGTCAGTTCTCGTTGTTGGTCTGACAAAATGGTTATGTTGAGCTCATGTTCCCCTGAGTTGGAACACCTAATGGTCAAATGAAGACCATTCTATTTACCTTGGGAATTCTCATCCACGATCGTGATGGCAGCTTATATACCACCAGCGATCGAGTATAATCAAGCACTCACAACACTGCATAATGTCATCTGCAGACAAGAAACAGCCCATCCCAATGCATTTCAAATTCTATTCAAAGACTTCAACCGGGCCTGTTTGAAGGAAACCATGCCCAGTTATCACCAGCGTATAACCTGTAGCACCAGAGGTCCCAACACACTAGACCACTGCTATACTAAGATAAGGAATGCCAACTGTTCCTTGCTCAGACGGCATTTTGTAACTTGGATCACTTGGCTGTCCTCCTTCTACCTGTTTACAGGCAGAGCTTAAAAAGCAAGGCTCCAGAGATCGGGAGAACTAAGAGATGGTTGCCGGAGCAATAATGGAGTTGCTTTGAGTCAGTGGACTGGGCTGTGTTCAATCACTCATCTAGAGATCTGAATGAGTGAATACACCATGGTTATAACAAATTTATTAAACCAGCTGTAAATGAGTGTCTCTCCACTCGTTCAGAAGCCCTGGATGAAACATGAGATCAGAATTTTCCTGAGGGCCAGATCAGAGGCATTGAAGCCTGGAGAACAAGAAAGCTACAAGAGGTGCAGGTACGATCTCTGGCAAGTCATCTCATGGGTGAAGTGGAGATTCCAGACCAGACTGAATCAGTGAGGGGTGCTCAACATCTATGGCAGGGCTTGAATGCCAGCACCTCCTGCAAAGTTAAATCAAGCAACATGAGAGACAGCAGGGCTTTGCGTCCGGAAGAGCTCGATGACGTCTATGCTCACTTTGACCATCGGAACACGGAAGAACCATCATGAACCCTGACATCTCGTTATGCTCCTTTAATCTCAGTACCTGAAGCTGACGTGAGGACTGCCTTCAGGAAGGTGAATCCAGAGAAATCGTCCAGACTAGATGAGGTACCTGGTTACATACTGAACACCTGTGCTAACCAACAGGCTGAGATTTTTAACCTCTCGCTTTGGCAGTGTGTGTTACCCACCTGTTTCAAGCAGGCTTCAGTTATACCAGTGCCCAAGAAGAGCATGGTGACTTGTCTCAGTAACTATTGCCCAGTTGAACTTGCTGTTTAACTGGGCAATGAAACATATCAGCTCTTGCCTGAGAGGCGACTGGGATCCACTTCAATTTGCCTACCGGAGCAATAGGTCCACAATAAGTACCATCTCATTGGCTCTTCACCCAATCCTGATGCTTACAACAGGATGCTCTTTATTGACGACAGCTCAGCATTCAATCCCAACATCCCCTCAAAACTAATCAATAAGCTCCTAGACACAGGCATTAACACTGCCTTGTGGAATTGGACCCTCGATTTCCTCACTTGCACACTCCATTCAGTTTGGATAACCAACAACATTTCCTCCACCATCTCCATTAGCATAGCTACACCACAGGGCTGTGAGCATAGCCCCCCGCTCTACTCGTTCTACACCAATGACTGTGGCTAAGCACAGCTCCAGTGCCTTATTCGAGTTTGCTGATGACACCACAGTTGTGGCCAAATTAAAGGTGGTTCTGAGTCAGTATACAGGAGTGAGATTGAAATTTTGTTGAGTGGTGTCATAACAACAACCTCTCAGCAAAACTAAAGAACTGATTGTAGACTTCGGGAGAGGGAAACCAGAGGTCCATGAGGCTGTCCTCATTGCAGGATCAGAGGTGGAGAGGGTCAGCAACTTGAAATTCCTGTGTGTTACTATTTCAGGGGATCCGACCTGGACCCAGCATGTAAGTGCTGTTGTAAAGAAAGCACAGAAGTGCTTCTACTTCTTTAGGAGTCTGTGGAGATTCAGCACGACATCTAAAATGTTGACAAACTTCCACAGATGTGTAGTGGAGAATGTCTTAGGAAAGCAGCATCTATTATCAGAGATCCCCACCACCCAGGTGATGCTCTCTTCTTTCTGTTGGCATCAGGTGGAAGGTACAAGAGCCTTAGGTCTCAGACCACCAGGTTCAAAGGTAGTTACTACCCCCCAACCATCAGGCTCTTGCATTAAAGGGGATAAATGCACTCATGCCCCATTATTGAGATGTTCCCACAACCAATGATCTCACTTTAAGGACTCTTTATCTCATTATCTCAGGCTATTTAATGCTATTTATTTATATTTGCATTTGCACAGCTTGTTGTCTTCTGCACTCTGGTTGATCTTTCATTGATCCTTTTATAGTTACTGTTCTATAGATTTGCTGAGTATGCCCACAGGAAAATGAGTCTCAGGGTTGTGTATGGTGACATATATGTACTTTGATAATAAAATTTACTTTGAACTTTGAACTATGACAATAATAAACAACAAATAATAATAAATACTGTTGATTCAATATGGTAATGTTGCATTAAGAATATTCCCAATTGTTTTTCTTCAAGATTGGTCATTGCGATATACAAGCATCTGCCAGATTTCAGCTGATCAGCTGAACGATACGGTTTCCAAAAGTTCGGACTTTAATATGACTGAAAGCACAAGATGTTTTCCAGTTGCATTTGTTCACCGGAATACCGGCTGCACCCTGTGCTCCCCTCAGCATTAGGTACTTAGTGACTGATATTCTCTTGTGCATTTAGCACTGGAGACCAGAAACAATTTCTCCTATGTCATATCTACAGTGGCTCACACAATTAGTCCACAACATATGTCCACATCAGTGGGTGGTTTCACCGAAGAAGAAATCTCAGGGAATTAGAAGAAAATTGGGTAGTTTTGTGATATAGTCATTAAGTGCCACTAATGGACCTGGCTGAAAGGTCAAGGAGAAGAAATGGTGTTGTACTTAAATTGGGGAAGTGTCTCGATGACAAGGCATGGCCACCTGGAGCAGAGATAAACAATTGATGTTGGAAATGCAAACACGAGGAAATCTGCAGATGCTGGAATTTCAAGCAATGCACATAAAAGTTGCTGGTGAACGCAGCAGGCCAGGCAGCATCTCTAGGAAGAGGTACAGTCGACGTTTCAGGCCGAGACCCTTCATCAGGACTAACTGAAGGAAGAGTTAGTAAGAGATTTGAAAGTGGGAGGGGGAGGGGGAGATCCGAAATGATAGGAGAAGACAGGAGAGGGAGGGATGGAGCCAAGAGCTGGACAGGTGATTGGCAAAAGGGATACGAGAGGATCATGGGACAGGAGGCCTGGGGAGAAAGAAAAGGGGGAGGGGGGAAAATGTCCAGAGGATGGGCAAGGGGTATAGTGAGAGGGACAGAGGGAGAAAAAAGGAGAGAGAGGAAAAGAATGTGTTCCGCGTTCCGCATTCGCCATGACGCGGAACTGTTCTCCCGCCGGCTCCGTCTCCGAGCCTACTTCTTCGGCAAGGGCTCTTCCACCCCCACCGATGACCCCTTCTCCCATCTTCAACCCTCCTCCTCTTCATGGACACCCCGCTCTGGTCTTCTGCCTGCTCTGGATCTCTTTATTGCTAACTGCCAACGGGACATCAACCGTCTTGACTTCACTGCACCTTGTTCCCATTCCAACCTCACTCCTTCCGAACGCTCTGCTCTCCTCTCCCTCTGCACCAATCCTAACCATACTATAAAACCCGCCGATGAGGGGGGTGCTGTTGTAGTCTGGTGTACTGACCTCTACCTTGCTGAGGTTCAGTGACAACTCGCGGATACCTCCTCTTATTTACCCCTCGATCGTGACCCCACTAAGGAGCACCAGGCGATTGTCTCCCACACCATCACCGACTTTATCCGCTCAGGGGATCTCCCATCCACTGCTACCAACCTTATAGTTCCCACACCCCACACTTCCTGTTTCTACCTCCGACCCAAGATCCACAAACCTGCCTGTCCAGGTAGACCCATTGTCTCAGCTTGCTCCTGCCCCACCGAACTCGTTTCTGCATACCTCGCCACTGTTTTATCCCCCCTTGTTCAATCCCTTCCTACCTATGTTCATGACACTTCTCACGCCCTGAATCTTTTCAATGATTCTAAGTTCCATGCCCCCCACCGCTTTATTTTCACCATGGATGTCCAGTCCCTATATACTTCCATCCCCCATCAAGAAGGTCTCAAAGCTCTCCGCTTCTTTTTGGATTCCAGACCTAACCAGTTCCCCTCTACCACCACTCTGCTCCATCTAGCAGAATTAGTCCTTACTCTTAATAATTTCTCCTTTGGCTCCTCCCACTTCCTCCAAACTAAAGGTGTAGCCATGGGCACCCGTATGGGTCCTAGCTATGCCTGCCTTTTTGTTGGCTTTGTGGAACAATCTATGTTCCATACCTATTCTGGTATCTGTCCCCCACTTTTCCTTCGCTACATCAAAGACTGCATTGGCACTGCTTCCTGCACGCATGCAGAACTCGTTGACTTCATTAACTTCGCCTCCAACTTTCACCCTGCCCTCAAGTTTACCTGGTCCATTTCCGACACCTCCCTCCCCTTTCTAGATCTTTCTGTCTCTATCTCTGGAGACAGCTTATCTTCTGATGCCTACTGACTCTCGCAGCTATCTGGACTATTCTTCTTCTCACCCTGTCTCTTGCAAAAATGCTATCCCCTTCTCACAATTCCTCCTTCTCCGCCGTGTCTGCTCTCAGGATGAGGCTTTTCTTTCCAGGACGAGGAAGATGTCCTTTTTTAAAGAAAAGGGCTTCCCTTCCTCCACCGTCAACTCTGCTCTCAAAAGCATCTCCCCCATTTCACGCACATCTGCTCTCACTCCATCCTCCTGCCACCTCACTAGGAATAGGGTTCCCCTTGTCCTCACCTACCACCCCACCAGCCTCCGGGTCCAACATATTATTCTCTGTAACTTCCGCCACCTCCAACGGGATCCCACCACTAAGCACATCTTTTCCTCCCCCCCCCACTTTCCGCAGGGATCGCTCCCTACGCGACTCCCTTGTCCATTCGTACCCCCCCATCCCTCCCCACTGATCTCCCTCCTGGCACTTATCCTTGTAAGCGGAACAAGTGCTACACATGCCCTTACACTTCCTCCCTTACCACCATTCAGGGCCCCAGACAGTCCTTCCAGGTGAGGCGACACTTCACCTGTGAGTCGACTGGGGTGATATATTGCATCCAGTGCTCCCAATGCGGCCTTCTATATATATTGGTGAGACCGGACGCAGACTGGAAGATCGTTTCGCTGAACACCTATGCTCTGTCCGCCAGAGAAAGCAGGATGTCCCAGTGGCCACACATTTTAATTCCACGTCCCATTCCCATTCTGATATGTCTATCCACGGCCTCCTCTACTGTAAAGATGAAGCCACACTCAGGTTGGAGGAACAACACCTTATATTCCGTCTGAGTAGCCTCCAACATGATGGCATGAACATTGACTTCTCTAACTTCCGCTAACGCCCCACCTCCCCCTCGTACCTCATCCGTTATTTATTTATATACACACATTCTTTTTCTCTCTCTCCTTTTTCTCCCTCTGTCTGTTTCACTATACCCCTTGCCCATCCTCTGGACATTTTCTCCCCTCCCCCTTGTCTTTCTCCCTGGACCTCCTGTCCCATGATCCTCTCGTATCCCCTTTGCCAATCACCTGTCCAGCTCTTGGCTCCATCCCTCCCCCTCCTGTCTTCTCCTATCATTTTGGATCTCCCCCTCCCCCTCCCACTTTCAAATCTCTTACCAACTCTTCCTTCAGTTAGTCCTGACGAAGGGTCTCGGCCTGAAACGTCAACTGTACCTCTTCCTAGAGATGCTGCCTGGTGTGCTGCGTTCACCAACAACTTTGATGTGTGTTGCTGGTAATAGATGTTGGAATATAGCTAAGTACAGCAGAACTGATCATGAGGTAATCTAAGACAAAACTGAAGGGCAAGACCATAAATTAGAACACTTAGTTGCAGGGCGAATGGGGAGAAATGGCTGTCTGGTGAAGGAAGCAGAGTCGATTTGTCAGACAGTTAGAGGCAACAGCAGCAAGGATAGAACTAAGGTCAAACACTACAAAGAAAAGCGGGTGACCGATGACATTATGAAATGCACATAAAACTACTCCAACAAGAATATTATAACAAGCTGGAAGTCTATTTGGGATCATTGCAATATCTTTGAGCTCTCACTTGAAATGCTGCCCAGGCCTGAAGTTTTTTGAGAAACTCACTGACAATCTATGAGGGATTTCCTGTCTGTGGTGTCCTGATCTGAACAATAATAATTGGAAGGGTGACTGGGACCCAGCTGAAAGCCAGATTCAGGGTGAGGGTTTAAACACAAATTGCTCCAACATGGAGCTCGTCAGCCTTGGACGGCAGCCTGCCTAGGAGAAGGAAAACTTTGATTTTAAACCTCCACTGCCTTGTGGCCATACCCACCCATGGGAAAGGCTTTGGAGTAAACCCCAAGGAAGAAATCCAGAGCCAGGGTCCCTAAGGCAGTTTGATGTTGTTTACACCTTCACTCTGGCAACCTCGGCGACGACAAGTTGTATCGCTTTGGCTCACTACTTTTGACTCTGTGTCCATCTCCTGAGTAAATTCAGATGCAAAAAAATTA
The DNA here is from genome assembly GCF_963921235.1 of Mobula hypostoma. Classification (NCBI taxonomy): domain Eukaryota; kingdom Metazoa; phylum Chordata; class Chondrichthyes; order Myliobatiformes; family Myliobatidae; genus Mobula; species Mobula hypostoma. The sequence continues at coordinate 16,867,223 of NC_086110.1, read as the reverse complement.
TTTAAGATCTCCCCCATCTCTTTTGGCTCCACTCCTCTGATCTTCCAGAGGACCAATTTTGTCCCTTGCAATCCTTTTGCTCTTACATATCGATAGAATCCCTTAGGATTCTCCTTCAGCTTGCCTGCTAGGGAAACCTTATGCCTTATTTTAGCCTCCAGATTCTTTCTGAAGTGTTCTCGTCCATTTCTTATACTCCACAGGCACCTCAATTGTTCCGACCTGCCTATAACTGCTCTGAACCTCCTTTTTTCCTTAACCAGGACTTCAATATCTCTTGAAATCAAAGGTTCCCTACACCTGTTCTCTTTACCTTTTATTCTGATAGGCACACACAAGCTTTGTACTCTCAAAATTTCACTTTTGAAGGCCTTCCACTTATCAAGTACACTTTTGCCAGAAAGTAGCCTGTCCCGATCCGTACTGCATGATCCTTTCTGAGACCATCAAAATCGGCCTTTCTCCAATTTAGAATCTCAACCTGCGGACCAGACCCATCTTTTTCCATAATTACGTTGAAACTAATGGCATTGTGGTTAGTAGATGCGAAGTGCTCCGCTACACAAGCTTCTGTCATCTGCTCTTCCTTATTCCCAAACAGCAGATCAAGTATCGCACTCTCTCTCACTGGGACTGCTACGTACTAATTAAGGAAACTTTCCAGAACGCATTTGACAAACACCATCTCATCTAGTTCTTTTACAGTATGGGAGTCCCAGTCAATATGGGAAAATTAAAATCACCTACTATAACAACCATATGTTACTTGCAACAGTCTGCGATCTCTCACAAATGTGTTCCTTTAAGTACCTTGGAATTTTGGGTGGTCTGTAATATAGCCCCATTAACATGTTCATACCTTTCTTATTTCTCTTTTCCACCCATAACCCCTCAGTAGACAAGTTCTCTAGTCTGTCCAGACTGACCACTGCCATGACATTTTCCCTATGTAGTAACGCCACTCATCCCCCTTTAATCCCTACCTCTCTGCCGTGTCTAAAGCAAATGAACACCAGAATATTGAGCTGTCAGTCCTGCCTCCCCTGCAACCAAGTCTCATTAATGGCTACAATATCATAGTTCCATGTGTCGCTCCATGCCCTGAACACATCTGCCTTTCCTACAATACTTCTTGCATTGAAGTATACGCAGCTCAGGACAATGGTCACCACCATGCTCAAACTTTTGGTTCTTCACTTTGTCTGATTATGTAGTTCAAGGCTTTTGATTTCCAGAATTTGAGTTCCTTTGGAAAGTTTGTTATGTTGTAAATACAGATTTTATCTTTTAAAAGGCAAACAAGCAGCCTTATTTCCAGAAATGCAAATGTATTCTCAGTTTCTCAGCTTCTCAGTTCCTGTAGTAGCGTACCACCTCAGGGGGCCACATGAGTAGCAACGGTTGTATTGGTTTGATGGAAGGTAGACCAGAACTGGAAGTATTGACTATGAATGTAAGAATGAAAGTCACTGCACAGTTTATTCTTGTAAAGAACTTTAATTGTGAATAAAGTTAATTTTCGACTATAATAGGGCCGAGCACATTGTGAGAAATATAGTTAAGTTAACAGACTGAAGAGTACCAGTTGTGGCCATTGCGGCTCTCACCAATGTAGAGGAGGCTGCACAATAGACAACAGATTCGCAGGTGAAGTGTTGCCTCACCTGGAAGGACTGTTTGGGGCTCTAAATGGAGGTGACGGCAGAGGTGAATGGGCAGTTGTAGCATTTTGGCTGCTTCCAGGAATAAAGGCTGGAATGGAAATTAGTGGGGAGGGACGAATGGACAATGGAATCACAGAGGGAGTGATCCCTGTGGACAGTGGAGAGAGGGAGTAAGGTGAAGATATGCTTATGGTAGGATCTCTTTGGAGATGGTGGAAGTTGTGGAGAATGATATGTTGGATGTGGTGGCTCATGGGGGTGGTAAGAACAAGAAGAACTCCCATCACTGTTAAGACAGTGGAAAGATGGGGTGAGTGCGGAGGTTTGGGAAATGGAGGAGATGCGGGTGAGGACAGCATTCATGGTGGAGGAAGGGCAATCATGTCCTTTGAAGAAGGAGGACATTTCTGATGTCCTGGAAAGGAAAGCCACAACCTGGTAATAGATGCAGCAGAGACGAAGGAACTGAGGAAAAAGGAATAGCATTTGTTGCAGGAGACAGGGTGGGAAGAGGTATAGGCAAATAGTCCTTGTCAGTAGAATTAAAGGACATGATGTAAAATGGAAAGGCAATATTATGCACATGGTGACAAAGTAACAGAGGCTCATGGTGAGTAGTTGCTGTTCAGACAAACAGTGGCATTCTTCCGGAATCAGCTACCAGGCCAATTTTAATCTATCCCAAAGAACTGGCTTTGGAACTTGACAACCACACTCTAAATTGGTAGATGATGCAAACGTTTGGCAGTATCTCAAACGGCGAGGACCGTTGTGATTAACGGCACCCAGAATATAGTCTACCGCTGGAATGGTAAGATGCATGACAGATGATTAATACAGATTCGCGCGGGCCAAGGTATTTTGGTAGGAAAACTGATGATCGATAGTAGCAAGTAAAGGATGCTGTGCCAAAGTGAATACAAGAGCAGGAGAATGTTCGGGTACATGTGCATAATTCATTGAGAGTTAGAGAGCAGATGAAGAGAAAACAATAGCACAATTGTTTTGACACTAGTCTACAAGAACTTGGGTCTGTTGTAAATCAGTTAAATATTGTATCTTCTCACAGTGTCAGACAAGATACAGATTAATTCTTACGGATACCTACTGATAAAAAGATGGCCCAGTCCCTACTGATTGCCTTTTGATGGAAAGCTTAGGGATTCATTGTCAGTGAATGATGCTGATCTTCAGCACATAGCAAAGATCAGTTCTGCATCATTGAAATGCAGTGATTCGGAGAGTAACTCTTCATCCACTGAGAAATCGCATGATAATGAATTTTCTGTGACAGAGCATTCTTTTCAGTTGGTACTGCAGTCAATTGGTCCTTTGATGGAAATTCCTTCACCAGGCAAATAAAATCCTGCACCGTGTTTTAGCTCTAGCGGGGATACCACTGCTCCTGACAACTTCCTCTTCCCATTGGCTGGGTGGCAGCAGCCTCTTCAGTCAAGGTGCTTGAAGATCCACACTGAGAACACAAAGTTCAGTGCATTAGCTAGCAGGGAGCACATTGTCAGGGACTTCCTACAGCAGGCTGCAAGTTCCTGCGTTTACACTGGCAAGGTAAGCAAACCAACATTGACATGATCAGATCAACATCTCCACTGAGGCCCTAGTTATGCCATCATCCAATGGACAAGCCGATTGCATGTTGACAGTGGACTCCCAGTCCAGATACCATTCCCAGATCCATCACAGCAATAAATGGCCAGGTGAACAGAAACCCAAAGATGTTCTGACTGCTTGTAAAAATTGCAACATTCCCAGACATGGAGTAGATATTGGCCAATAGCTAACAAAGCCTTTCAGTGGATCCAAAGCAATGGATATAGCCAATGAATATACAAAATCACTACTCAAATGCAACATGAAAGGCAATTCTAAATGTACATCAAGAAAACCAACTCACAATATTACAGGCCCTTCAGCCCACGATGCTGTGCTGACATTTTAATCTACTCGAAGTTCAATCTAACCTTTCCCTCACATAGCACTCCATTTTTTTAAATCACCCATGTGCCTATCTAAGAGTTTCTTAAATGCCCCTGGTGTATCTGCCTCTACCACCACCTCTGGCAGGGCATTCCATGCACTCACCAGACTCTGTGTAAATAAAGCTTGTCTCTGACATCACCTCCCTACTGTTTCCTCCAGTCACTTTAAAATTATGCTCCTTCCCATATTAGCCACTGGGAAATAGACCCTGTCTACCAATTGGATATCTGGCTCTTATCAAGTGATCTCTCATCCTTCTTTCCAGAGAGAAAAGCCCAAGCTCACTCAAAGTCTCCTCATGAAGCATACTGTCCAATCCAGACAGATTATGAGTAAATCTCCTTTGCACCCTTTCTAAATCTTCCACACCCTTGCTACAATGAGGCAACCAGAAATGAACACAATACTCCTCTCCCCCCAACTTTTTATTCTGGTATCTTCCCCCTTTCTTCACAATTCTGATGAAGGGTCTCTGTACAAAGTGTCAACTGTCTATTCTTTTCCATAGATGCTGCCTGAACTGCTGTGTTCCTCCTGCATTTCGGGTGTGTTGCTTTGGATTTCCAGCATTTGCAGACTTACCCGTGTTTACAATATTCTGAGTGTGCTCTACTCACAGTTTTCTAGAGCTGCAACATTACGTCACTGCTCTTCAGCTTAATTCCCCAAATAATGAAGGCCAACATACCAAACGCCTTCTTAACAATTCTATCAACACGCACAGCAATTTTCAGTCGGTGGTTCAACTCCCATCTCTGTGCCAGTCCTCTCAACTCCCTGGTCTTTCAAAAATACATCTACTTCCTAATGAAATACTCAATGATCTAACCCACACACAGTTCCAGGACGGAGAATCTCAGAGATTCACCACGCTCTGTGGGCACGAGGCTTAGTCTCAATGCTTGTAAATTTTCTTCACATCTTTTCCAGTAAATCTGAGTCCTCTCAATAACACGAGAACACAGCTGAACATGTCACCGTTTTAAGGTACGGTAGTTAGCGGTTAGTGTAACGCGATTGTGGTACCAATGACCCGGGTTCAATTCTGACAATGTCTGTAAGGTGTTTGTACATTCTCCCCAAGGACACATGGGTTTCCCATGGGTGCTTCAGTTTCCTCCCACATTCCAAAGATGTTCCGGCTGTGGAAGTGAGTGAGTGTAGTTGCTATTACTAAGGAGAAGGTGATTGGGAAGCTGAAAAGTCTGAAGATAGATAAGTCACCTGAACCAGATAGACTACATCCCAAGGTTCTGAAAGAAATAGCTGAAAAGATTCTGGAGGCATTAGTAATTACCTTTCAAGAATCACCAGATTTGGGAATAGTTCCAGAGAACTGGAAAATAGCAAATGTCACTCTACTGTTCAAGAAGGGATGGAGGCAAATGACAGGAAATTATAGGCCAGTTAGCCTGACTTCAGCGATTGCAGTCCATTATTAAGGATGAGTTTCAGGCTCTTGGAGGCACATGATAAAATAGGCCAAAGTCAGCATGGTTTCCTTCAGGGGAAATCTTCCTTGAGAAATCTGTTGGAATTATTTGAAGAAATTACAGGCAGAATAGACAAAGGAGAGTCAGTGGATACTTTAACAAACTGACAAGGTGCCACACATGAGGCTGCTAAACAAGATAAGAGCCCATGGTATTGCATGTAAGGTACTAGCATAGACAGAAGTTGGGCTGACTGACAGGAGGCAAAACGTTGACTGCCAGTGACTAGTGGTATTCAGCAGGGGTTAGTGTTTGGTCAGCTTTGTTTCACATTATACTTAAATGATTTGGATGATGAAACTGATACTCTGTGTCCAAGTTTGCAGACAATACAAAGATAGGTGGTGTGGCAGGCAGTGTTGGGGAAGCAAGGAGTCTGCAGACCAATTAGGAGAATGGGCAAAGAAGCAGCAGAATATAGTGTAGGGATTTGCATGGTCATGCACTTTGTTAGAAAGAATAAAGGTGTACTATATTCTAAATGGGGAGAAAATTCATAAGTCGGAAGTTCAAAGGGACTTGGGAGTCCTTGTGCAAGATTCCCTAAAGGTCGACTTGCAGGCCAAGTCAGTAGTAAGGAAGGCAAATGCAATGTTAGCGTTCATTTCAAGAGGACTAGAATATAAAAGCAAGGATGTAATGGTGAGGCTTTTTAAGGCAGCGTTCAGACTGCACTTGTAGTCTTGTGAGCAGCTTGGGCCCCAGGAAAGGATGTACTGGCATTGGAGAGGATCCAGAGGAGGTTCACGAGAATGATCCTGGAAATGAAAGGGTTAACATATCAGGAACATTTCATGGCTCTGGGCCTGTACTCACTGGAGTTTTGAAGTTTGGGGGCGGGAGCAATCTAATTGAAACCTATCAAATATTGAATTGCCTAGTTAGAATGGATGTGGAGAGGATGTTTCCGATCGTGGGGAGTGGGGGGGAGGGGCTAAGACCAGAGGGACAGAAAAAAATTAGGAAGAATTTCTTTAGCCAGAGGGTGGTGAATCTGTGGAATTAATTGCCATAGATGACTGTGGAGGTCAATTCATTGCCACACACAACTGTGGAGGCCACGTCATTGGGTCCATTTAAAAATGGAAGTTGATAGGTTCTTGATTAATCAAGGTGTCAAATGATATGAGAAGAGAGCAGGAGAATGGGGTTGAGAAGGATAATAAATCAACCTAGATGGAATGGCAAAGCAAACACAATGGGCACAATATCCTAATTCTGCTCCTTTGCCTATGCTCTTATAGGTTCCGGTTAGTATCTGGCATTCATGCCATGTTGGCACCAGAAGCTTGGTGTCACTTATAGTCTGACCCCAGTACATCCTCGGACTGTTGGTCATTGGCGTAAATGACGCATTTCACTACATCTTTCAATGTACCTATACAAATAAAGTTAGCCTTTACTTTATATCCCCGGAAGTAAACTACTGTGATTGGTTTGGCTTTGTACGGAGTTATTCTTGTGATCAGGTGGTTCTTCTGCCCACCTTGCTTCCCACCCACCAAGTGGTAAATGAACTCTCAACCCTCCCAACCAGAATGTACACATTCGCATTAACTCAGATGGACAGAAAACCATCTGGACAAGGAACTGACAGTGGGGCTGACGAAACTTTTCATGCTAATTATTCACTGTCTCATATTTCAACTCTTCTGGTGGAATGGATTGCTTGCCTGACATTTCTTCGTGACTAGACATTTGCTCTAAGTTGAAGAAACCCTGTTTGGATTGAATGGGTCCACAGATAACTGATGGGAGCTCCATTGTAACCAACTTCCTGCACCTTCAAATGACCACAGTATAGGATTCAATCGAGAATTAGTTTGAAAACATTTGGAATATAGCACACAGCCCAATATAAGTGCAGTTTTCCAGCAAAAGTTGAGCCATTGAATTGTTTATGATGTTGCCAGCTTTCTGGTAATGAGGATATTTAGACGAGACCTACTAACAAATAGCAGATTAAATACTAAGGACACCTCAGATTAAATACTAAGAAACGTGGCTGGGTATATACAGCAACAACTGGAATTTCAATGCCAAAAGGGTAGGAAGAGTTAAATATTTTGAAGCAAGAATGAGATTTCAGTCTCTGAGCTGACGCTGGAGCAGCATTCAGGAGGGTGAACCCATGAAAAGCATTTGGCACAGACAGGGTACCTGGCCAAGTACTAAAGACCTGCTGTGCTGATCAACTGGCTGGAGTGTTCACTGTTATCCTTAACCTCTCCGCTTACCGTCTGACGTACCCATCTGCTTCAAGCAGCTTTCAGTTACACTTGTGTCAAAGAAGAACATGCTGACCATATTCTTGACATTTATTAGTTATTAAAGTATTATTATTATTTCTTTCTTTTTCTATTTGCACAGTTTGTTGCCTTTTGTACACCAGTTAAACACCCAAATTGGTGCGGTCTTTCATTGATTCTGTATGGTTATTATTCAATGTATTTATTGAGTGTTTAATGAATCTCAGTGTTGTATAGAGTGACATATGTGTACTTCGATAATAAATTGACTTTGAACAATAAATATATATAGCAAGTATATAGATCATAAGGATTTTGAATGTCTTAGAGCTTTTTTAAAAATTTTATTATAGTTGTCTGCAACTGGCAGATAATTTAAGGACCAAATCCAATGTCATTGAGGATTTAATCATGTGCACATAATCTAATTCAGTTCAGAAAACAGGCTTGCTGCAGTGTCACTGTGATCTCCCGTTTTACATTCTGTCACTGACATGTGGTTCCACACATACCGGAGCTCCTCTAAATGAGCCTCCCCTGACTATAGAACATCTCTTTCTATCCAGTGAACCACTTCTGATGTGTAGTCAGTGTTATAACATGGAACATGTCGCAGCTCATTTTCAGCAGCCTGACAGCAGGTCAGATACTTTCCCCTTTGTTCGTGTTGGTTGTTCAGAGTGCTGGGAACTCTTCTGATCTTTAAAACCATGAGAGGTGCAGAGGTTGTCCATTCCCCCCTGTGGCCTGCTCTGTCATTTGCCTGCAATGCCCCCATGCACCTTGACACCCCCAATACACACACTTTGTCAGTTGTGAATGAACCTTCATTGGAGTAATGGGAAATATAAGGCTATCAGGCAGAAACTTGGAAATATAAATTGGGAGCAAATGTTCTCGGGAAATGTACGGAAGAAATGTGGCAAATGTTCAGGGGATATTTGTGTGGTGTTCTGCATAGGTACGTTCCAATGAGACGAGGAAAGGATGGTAGGGTACAGGAACCGTGGTGTACAAAGGCTGTTGAAAATCTTGTCAAGGAGAAAAGAAAAGCAAATGAAAGGTTCAAAAAACTAGGTAATGATAGAGATCTAGAAGATTATAAGGCCAGCAGGAAGAAGCTTAAGAATGAAATTAGGAGAGCCAGAAGGGGCCATGAGAAGGCCTTAGCGAGCAGGATTAAGGAAAACCCCAAGGCATTCTACAAGTATGTGAAGAGCAAGAGGATAAGATGTGAGAGAATAGGACCAATCAAGTGTGACAGTGGAAAAGTGTGTATGGAACTGAAGGAGATGCAGAGGTACTTAATGAATACTTTGCTTCAGTATTCACTAAGGAAAAGGATTTTGGCGATTGTAGCAATGACTTACAGTGGACTGAAAAGCTTGAGCATATAGATATTAAGAAAAAGAATGTGCTGGAGGTTTTGGAAAGCATCAAGTTGGATAAGTCACCAGGACCGGATGGGATGTACCCCAGGCTACTGTGGGAGGTGAGTGAGGAGAATGCTGAGCTTCTGGCAATGATCTTTGCATCATAAATGGGGATGGGAGAGGTTCCGGAGGATTGGTGGGTTGCAGATATTCTTCCCAAGTTCAAGAAAGGGAGTGGAGATAGCCCAGAAAATTATAGACCAGTGAGTCTTACTTCAGTGGTTGCTAAGTTGATGGAGAAGATCCTGAGAGGCAGGATTTATGAACATTTGGAGAGGCATGATATGATTAAGAATAGTAAGCATGGCTTTGTCAAAGGCAGATTGTGCTTTATGAGCCTGACTGTATTTCTGAGGATGTGACTAAACACATTGATGAAGGAAGAGCAGTAGATGTAGTGCATATGGATTTCAGCAAGGCATTTGATAAGGTACCCCACGCAAGGCTTATTGAGAAAGTAAGAATGCATGGGATCCAAGGGGACCTTGCTTTGTGGATCCAGAATTCGCTTGCCCACAGGAGGCAAAGTGTGGTTGTAGACGGGTCATATTCTGGATGGAGTTCGGTGACTAATAGTGTACCTCAGGGATTTGTTCTGGTACCCCTTCTCTTCGTGATTTTTATAAATGACATGGATGAGGAAGTGGAGGGATGGGTCATTAAATTTGCTGATGACACAAAGGTTGGTGGTGTGTGGATAGTGTGGAGGGCTGTCAGAGGTTATAGCGAGACATTGATAGGATGCAAAACTGGGCTGAGAAGTGGCAGATGGAGTTCAACCCACATAAGTGTGTAGTGGTTCATTTTGGTAAGTCAAACATAATGGCAGAATATAGTATTACTGGTAAGACTCTTGGCAGTGTGGAGGATCAGAGGGATCTTGGGGTCGGAGTCCATAGGGCACTCAAAGCAGCTGTGCAGGTTGACTTTATGGTTAAGAAGGCATACGGTGCATTGGCCTTCATCAATCATAGAATTGAGCTTAAGAGCCGAGAGGTAATGTTGCAGCTATATAGGTCCCTGGTCAGACCCCACTTGGAGTACTGTGCTCAGTTCTGGTCACCTCACTACAGGAAAGATGTGGAAACTATAGGAAGGGTGCAGAAGAGATTTACAAGGATGTTGCCTGGATTGGGGAGCATGCCTTATGAGAATAGTTTGAGTGAGCTTGGCCTTTTCTCCTTGAAGCGACGGAGGATGAGAGGTGACCTGATAGAGGTGTACAAGATGAAAGAGGCATTGATCATGTGGATAGTCAGAGGCTTTTTCCCAGGCTGAAATGTCTAACATGAGAGGGCACATTTTTAAGGTGCTTGGAGGTAGGTACAGAGGAGTTGTTGGGGGTAAGTTTTTTACACAGAGAGTGGTGAGTACGCGGAATGGGCTGCTACCAATGGTGGTGGAGGCGGATACAATAGGGTCTTTTCAGAGACTCCTGGATAGGTATATGGAACTTGGAAAAATAGAGGGCTACAGGTAACCCTAGGTAATTTCTAAAGTAAGTACATGTTCGGCACAGTATTGTGGGCCGGAGGGCCTGTATTGTGCTGTAGGTTTTCTATGTTCTATGTAACTCATTGACTGAGCTTCCACCGTCTGCTGGGGTAAAGAATTCCAAAGGTTTAGTACTGTATCACTCATGAAGAAATTTCTCATCATCTCATTCTTATGTGACACCCTTAAGGCTGATTTATACTTCTGCGTCAAATCGACGCCGTAGGTACGGCCTAGCCACGAACCCTACGCAGTGCCTACGCGGATCCCTATGTCGTAGCCTGACGCGCACCTCTCCCAAAATGTAACTACATGTCGCGGCAACGCAGACCGCAGCAACTGTGATTGGTCCGCTTGGTAGCATCGCATTTCCTGCTACACTGTAATAGTTTCCCATTGGGCGACTGAAGGGCAGGGAAGGAACTCTGGCTGCAATGCTTTCCATAAAGCTTTACAGACCTCCAAAATTATGGAGGACATATTTCACTTTTAGGAAAAAAGATGCTCGCTTTAAACTTGTTTACCCTGAGAAATACTACCATGACCATGAAGCCTTGCACGGGCAGGTGTGTGCACATGTGTGACGTGCAAGTACGTGACGTGCATGTGCGTGTACGTGTGCGAATTGCAGAGTGACGCAGACACACCAACGCACAAGTATAAATGCTCACAACGGCGTAGCCCTCTTGCGTAGGCTACGGCGTAAGCTGGTACGCACAAGTATAAATCAGCCTTTATTCTGTGACCCCTGGTTCGAGAATCCCCTGTCAGGTGCTTTCTTTCTGATGTCATCAGCATTTCTGACCGGCTCTCAGTTATTTCCCATCACTGCTGACATTAGGGACTTACTTCTGTACAGTTTTGATGGTGTGTGGGTTTAAGCCATGTTGGAATATTCGAGGTGATGCTGCGTTTGATCTGATACTAGTTTTAGCCTTTTAATTAGATAGATCCCAGACATGAGCCTTTTGCTCCGGCTGAATGTCCAATCTCCTCAGATCACAAATTATTTCATTTTATTTTTCATCCAGATACATTTGAAGTCTGTTTTACCACTGAAGGCTTCATTCTATATGGAACAGACGTGTCAGGAATGACCACATGGCCGTTCCCTTGGCAGTGAGAATGGCTCTGCACTAATTAGAATCATGGCGCAGGTTGGTCAGTGCCTCCTTGAGTTTCTCCATCATTCACTGGTACCATGGCTGTTCAGTCTTTCCCTCAGCACCACTTTCCCATTCCCTTCCCATGTCCTTTTCTGTTGGATTGTCCATCAGTCTCCATCTTCAATACACTCAATGACTCATCTCCACAAATATCTCGGTAGAGAATTCCAAAGATTCATGACCCTCTGCAGAAGAAATTCCTCTTCAGCTCTGTCTGAAATAGGCAGCCCTTTATTCCATACAAACCGAAAAGGAAATCTGCAGATGCTGGAACCCCCTCATCAAGTCAGGTAGTGTCTGTGGAAAGAAAAATAGTTTCAGGTTATTACAAAACTTTAATTCTATCCTTTTAGTATGCCTGTAGGGTGTACTTGTGTTTTCATCTGATTTGCTAGCTACCGTTTATGCTCTCTCTTCTTCTTTTATAAATATCCTGGAATGAAAGCCGTTTTTATTTTGCTGCTAATTGACATAAAAGATCAAGTGAACAGAGCTGGTCCATGATGTTTACTGCACTGATTCCTGTAGCTCTATTGCGATAGGCAATCTGATAATGAGTAACAGGGCAGCTCTCAGTTTCTCTTGAAATGTGAACAAGTGTAATCTGAAGCTGCTGGTCTCCTGCCACCCACCACCTGCGTGCCCTGCTTTCACTAACCACCGCCTACTCTGTTTGTCTCTACTTCCCTTAGCTGGTGCACTGCCTCACCACCCTGCACCAGTTCACATTACTGACTCTACTTCCAAACACCCTGCTTTGCCTCCTTCACCCTGCAGCCGACTACTGTCACGTATTCTTGGATTAGTTGCCTCTTTGCTCCATACGTCTCTAACCCTGGCTCACCCTACAGGCTCCGTTAGGCCTCTCCCTTTCAGGTTCACTGGCTGAGACTACTTGTTTGTTTGTTTATTCCTTTCCAAGTTGAATTTAAGTTCCACCACTCTCTGATGGGATCTGAACTCTGGTCTCTTTCACTCCTGGGTTATTAGTCTGGTAATTTAACTGCAATGCCACCACAATTTCCAACTGAAACACTTAAAGGTTGATTGGCCTAATTAAAAAGAGTGAGTTGCTGTATATTTAAGGCAGAGGTTGATAGATTTTTGATTGGCCAGGGCATGAAGGGATACAGTGGGTGTGGGGAAGGCAGGAGATTGGGGCTGAGAGGGAAAATGGATCAGCCATGATGAAATGGTGGAGCAGTCTCGATGGGCCAAATGGCTTAATTCTGCTCCTTTATCTTACGTTTTAAAAAACAAGTTTCTTCCCAAAGAAGGATGAATCATTTAAATGTACAGTTCTCACCTTCGGGGGAAGGAGGAGGGGGAGGGGGAGGACCTTTCTGTTTATACATCCTTGATGGTGAGTATGCTGGTATCACTCATGTGTTGGGTAATTTTAACTACTCCAGTGAAAAGGAGACCACAGAAGACCCCTAGTGTGCAGGTGTGTGGAAGGTTTTGAGGAAGTTGATGGAATATGGGAGAATATAAGATCCTGTAAAGGTGTGTTATAGTCAATATGGATAGGGAAAGTTCAGGGCCAGTGTGTTCCTGTTTGAGTGAAGGGCAAGGCTGGCAGGATTAGGGAAGCCTCACTAATGAAGGATATTGAGGTTTCAGTCAGGAACAAGAAAACTTATTTTAGGTCTAGAGAGCAGGGATCTAACAAATCCCTTGAGGAGTATCTGGGACGTAGGAGTATAAAAGAGGTAAATCAGGAGGGCACAAAGGAGACATGAGGTAGCTTTGTCAGATATGATTAAGGAGAATCCCAAGACATCCTATAAATATTTTAAGACCAAAGTGTAGCTAGGGAGAGACTGATTTCCTTAAGTATCAGTTTGATCGAGTATGTGTGAAGCCTTAGGAGAAGGGCTAAGTCTAAAGCAAGGTGAGGAATTCAGGTCAGAGAACGGTGATGCTTTGCAGCACATCAGCGTTAGAAGGGAGGAGGTGTTGGCTGCAAGGAAAAGGAAAAGAAACGTTCTGGGGCCCAGCAGAGGACACTTGTATCCTCCTTAGCTACCAGTGAGGTATTGGAGGACTGCAAGGTGGCTAATGCTGTGCCTTTCGTTAAGAAGGAAACTATAGGCTGGTGAGCCTCAACTCAGTGATGGGTACGTATTCTGAGATACCAGATCGACCTACATTTGGGAGGGCAAGTTGCACTGAGGATAGTCGGCACGACTTTGTATGTGGGAAATCATTTGATAAGGGCAGGCTGGTAGAGATTGTCACAAGAATCAATGCAGAGTCCCATTTTGTGTTATAAAGGTTGTCACTCTTTGTTTATATATAGTTTTTCATAAATTCTATTGCATTTCTTTATTCCCCTATAAATGCATGCAAGAAAATTAATCCCAAGGTGGTATATGGTAACATACATGTACTTTAATAATAAATTTTACTTTGATATATATATATTTATACTAATAATCTGGCTGAGATTGTAGGTGGTGAGATCAGTGAGTATATAGATTATACCAAAATTTTGATGCGGTGGACTGTGAAACGGGTTGCCCAAGGTTACTGCAGGATCTAAATCAACAGGGAAGTTGGTCAAACCCTCAGTCAGACAGGTTCAAAGTGATGCACTTTAGAAAGTTAAACCAGGGCAGGACTTATGCAGTAAAACGCGGGGTCCTAGAACAGAGACACGTAGGAAACAAGTAGATTGTTCCTTGAGTGTGTGACTAGGGTAGAAAATGTGAAGAGGGTGTTTGGTATACTTGCATTCCTCTGATGGTGCATTGAGTATTAAAGTTGGGACATCATGGTGCAGCTAAGTGGGACTTTGGTGAGACTACCACTGAAATATTACATGCAGTTTTGATTGTCATGCTGCAAGAAGTAGGCAATTCAAACAGAGAGGATGCAGAAAAGATTCACAAGGATGTTGGCGGGACTGGAGAGCTTGAGTTGTGAGGTGAGATTGGATAAGCTGGGACTGTTTTCTCTGGAATGAAGGAGACCAAGGGATGCCCTCCTGGAGATTTATAATTGCTGACACATATAGAGCATAAAGAAGGTGAATAGTCACAGAAATGCTCCCAGGGTAGTAGAGTCTAACAGTGGACAGCAAAGTATCAAGGTGAAAAGAGAAAGACTTAGAGGTGATGTCAGGAGTGGGCCTTTCTCCCAGAAAGTTGTGGGTATGTGGAACAAGCTACCAAAGTAAGCAGTAGAAATGGATACAATTACACTTAAAAATCATTTGCTCAACTGCATGGATAGAAAGTTGTGGCTAAATGCGAGCAGAAAGGACCAGCTCAGACAGGCACCTTGGTCAATATGGACAAGTAGGACTAAAGGGCCTGTTTCTGTGATGTATAACTCTGACTCTTTGTGTTCTGACCTGCTGACTACTCCTCTGCTTTCATTATTTTTACATTTCACTCAGTTTTCCAGCACCTGCACTGCTTCATCCTGTTGCTGAAAAGATACAGGTCCCCTTTCGTTTGAAACAAGAAAGAAATTCTAAGGGGGAAGTTGTTCAGCTTGCCAACCAGTTCCTCCAGCTAAGCAGCTGGGCTGTAGAGGAATGATTGGTTTGAGCTTTGTTCCAAAGAGAGATGAGAACGTCAGAGTACTGAAGTTCCTTTACCAAAAATCAGCTGGTAACCGTGTGCAAATATTCTGTGAATGCAAGTACTAAATTTAAAACATGAAAAGGTCTGCCGGTTCTGGAAATCCAAAGCAACACATGTAAACTGCTGGAGGAACTCAGCAAGCCAGGAAATCTCAAGCAGCATCTATGGAAATGAAATAATAAATTAGCTGATTTGCAAGTGCTTATTAATTGTAATTGTTACTACTCCCTTCCAACTGTTCAGCCTTTATAATCAAAGCAGTTTTCATTTGCATCTGTCCCCAACTCCATGTTGAGATAGTTTAGCAGACAGTTTCAACAACAAACTGTAACTTTAAACCAGCAACTTGAAAAGGAAATTTGTGTACAATTTGTAGCTGGCGTAAACCAATTGGGAAAAGGATTCTGCTCACAGAAAGGTGAGTGAGTGAGGGCCTCCGTCGGTCAAAGTTGACCATGGATATTGTGTCCTGGCTGTCTAGCTATGCAAGCCTGGGCAGTACGATGTGGACAGCACGCCTGGGCAGTACGATATGGACAGCACGCCTGGGCAGTAAGATACGGAGAGCAAGCCTGGGCAGTACGATATGGAGAGCACGCCTGGGCAGTACGATATGGAGAGCACGCCTGGGCAGTACGATATGGAGAACAAGCCTGGGCAGAACGATATGGAGAGCACGCCTGGGCAGTACGATATAGAGAGCACGCCTGACCAGTACAATATGGAGAGCAAGCCTGGGCAGTACGATATGGAGAGCACGCCTGGGCAGTACGATATGGAGAGCACTCCTGGGCAGTACGATATAGAGAGCATGCCTGGGCAGTACGATATGGAGAGCACTCCTGGGCAGTACGATATACAGAGCACGCCTGGGCAGTACGATATAGAGAGCAAGCCTGGGCAGTACGATATGGAGAGCAGGCCTGGGCAGTACGATATGGAGAGCACGCCTGGGCAGTACGATATGGAGAGCAAGCCTGGGCAGTACGATATGGAGAACAAGCCTGGGCAGTACGATATGGAGAGCACGCCTGGGCAGTACGATATGGAGAACAAGCCTGGGCAGTACGATATGGAGAACACGCCTGGGCAGTACGATATGGAGAACACGCCTGGGCAGTACGATATGGAGAGCACTCCTGGGCAGTACGATATGGAGAACAAGCCTGGGCAGTACGATATGGAGAGCAAGCCTGGGCAGTACGATATGGACAGCACGCCTGGGCAGTACGATATGGACAGCACGCCTGGGCAGTACGATACGGAGAGCAAGCCTGGGCAGTACGATTATGGAGAGCACGCCTGGGCAGTACGATATGGAGAGCACGCCTGGGCAGTACGATATGGAGAACAAGCCTGGGCAGAACGATATGGAGAGCACGCCTGGGCAGTACGATATGGACAGCACGCCTGGGCAGTACAATATGGAGAGCAAGCCTGGGCAGTACGATATGGAGAGCACGCCTGGGCAGTACGATATGGAGAGCACTCCTGGGCAGTACGATATAGAGAGCAAGCCTGGGCAGTACGATATGGAGAGCACTCCTGGGCAGTACGATATAGAGAGCACGCCTGGGCAGTACGATATAGAGAGCAAGCCTGGGCAGTACGATATGGAGAGCAGGCCTGGGCAGTACGATATGGAGAGCACGCCTGGGCAGTACGATATGGAGAGCAAGGCTGGGCAGTACGATATGGAGAACAAGCCTGGGCAGTACGATATGGAGAGCACGCCTGGGCAGTACGATATGGAGAACAAGCCTGGGCAGTACGATATGGAGAACACGCCTGGGCAGTACCATATGGAGAACATGCCTGGGCAGTACGATATGGAGAGCACGCCTGGGCAGTACGATAT
Source organism: Mobula hypostoma (assembly GCF_963921235.1). Classification (NCBI taxonomy): domain Eukaryota; kingdom Metazoa; phylum Chordata; class Chondrichthyes; order Myliobatiformes; family Myliobatidae; genus Mobula; species Mobula hypostoma. The sequence continues at coordinate 16,850,272 of NC_086110.1, read as the reverse complement.
GGACAGCACTCCTGGGCAGTACAATATGGAGAACAAGCCTGGGCAGTACGATATGGAGAGCAAGCCTGGGCAGTACGATATGGACAGCACGCCTGGGCAGTACGATATGGAGAGCACGCCTGGGCAGTACGATATGGACAGCACGCCTGGGCAGTACGATATGGAGAGCACGCCTGGGCAGTACGATATGGAGAGCACGCCTGGGCAGTACGATATGGAGAGCACGCCTGGGCAGTACGATATGGAGAGCACTCCTGGGCAGTACAATATGGAGAACAAGCCTGGGCAGTACGATACGGAGAGCAAGCCTGGGCAGTACGATATGGAGAACAAGCCTGGGCAGTACGATATGGAGAGCACGCCTGGGCAGTACGATATGGAGAGCACTCCTGGGCAGTACGATATAGAGAGCATGCCTGGGCAGTACGATATGGAGAGCACTCCTGGGCAGTACGATATAGAGAGCATGCCTGGGCAGTACGATATGGAGAGCACTCCTGGGCAGTACGATATAGAGAGCACGCCTGGGCAGTACGATATAGAGAGCAAGCCTGGGCAGTACGATATGGAGAGCAGGCCTGGGCAGTACGATATGGAGAGCACGCCTGGGCAGTACGATATGGAGAGCAAGCCTGGGCAGTACGATATGGAGAACAAGCCTGGGCAGTACGATATGGAGAGCACGCCTGGGCAGTACGATATGGAGAACAAGCCTGGGCAGTACGATATGGAGAACACGCCTGGGCAGTACGATATGGAGAGCACGCCTGGGCAGTACGATATGGACAGCACTCCTGGGCAGTACGATATGGAGAACAAGCCTGGGCAGTACGATATGGAGAGCAAGCCTGGGCAGTACGATATGGAGAGCACGCCTGGGCAGTACGATATGGACAGCACGCCTGGGCAGTACGATACGGAGAGCAAGCCTGGGCAGTACGATTATGGAGAGCACGCCTGGGCAGTACGATATGGAGAGCACGCCTGGGCAGTACGATATGGAGAACAAGCCTGGGCAGAACGATATGGAGAGCACGCCTGGGCAGTACGATATGGACAGCACGCCTGGGCAGTACAATATGGAGAGCAAGCCTGGGCAGTACGATATGGAGAGCACGCCTGGGCAGTACGATATGGAGAGCACTCCTGGGCAGTACGATATAGAGAGCATGCCTGGGCAGTACGATATGGAGAGCACTCCTGGGCAGTACAATATAGAGAACACGCCTGGGCAGTACGATATAGAGAGCAAGCCTGGGCAGTACGATATGGAGAGCACTCCTGGGCAGTACAATATAGAGAGCACGCCTGGGCAGTACGATATAGAGAGCAAGCCTGGGCAGTACGATATGGAGAGCAAGCCTGGGCAGTACGATATGGAGAACAAGCCTGGGCAGTACGATATGGAGAGCACGCCTGGGCAGTACGATATGGAGAACAAGCCTGGGCAGTACGATATGGAGAACACGCCTGGGCAGTACGATATGGAGAACATGCCTGGGCAGTACGATATGGACAGCACTCCTGGGCAGTACGATATGGACAGCACTCCTGGGCAGTACAATATGGAGAACAAGCCTGGGCAGTACGATATGGAGAGCAAGCCTGGGCAGTACGATATGGACAGCACGCCTGGGCAGTACGATATGGAGAGCACGCCTGGGCAGTACGATATGGAGAGCACGCCTGGGCAGTACGATATGGAGAACAAGCCTGGGCAGTACGATATGGAGAACACGCCTGGGCAGTACGATATGGAGAACACGCCTGGGCAGTACGATATGGAGAGCACTCCTGGGCAGTACGATATGGAGAACAAGCCTGGGCAGTACGATATGGAGAGCAAGCCTGGGCAGTACGATATGGACAGCACGCCTGGGCAGTACGATATGGACAGCACGCCTGGGCAGTACGATACGGAGAGCAAGCCTGGGCAGTACGATTATGGAGAGCACGCCTGGGCAGTACGATATGGAGAGCACGCCTGGGCAGTACGATATGGAGAACAAGCCTGGGCAGAACGATATGGAGAGCACGCCTGGGCAGTACGATATGGACAGCACGCCTGGGCAGTACAATATGGAGAGCAAGCCTGGGCAGTACGATATGGAGAGCACGCCTGGGCAGTACGATATGGAGAGCACTCCTGGGCAGTACGATATAGAGAGCATGCCTGGGCAGTACGATATGGAGAGCACTCCTGGGCAGTACGATATAGAGAGCACGCCTGGGCAGTACGATATAGAGAGCAAGCCTGGGCAGTACGATATGGAGAGCAGGCCTGGGCAGTACGATATGGAGAGCACGCCTGGGCAGTACGATATGGAGAGCAAGGCTGGGCAGTACGATATGGAGAACAAGCCTGGGCAGTACGATATGGAGAGCACGCCTGGGCAGTACGATATGGAGAACAAGCCTGGGCAGTACGACATGGAGAACACGCCTGGGCAGTACCATATGGAGAACATGCCTGGGCAGTACGATATGGAGAGCACGCCTGGGCAGTACGATATGGACAGCACTCATGGGCAGTACAATATGGAGAACAAGCCTGGGCAGTACGATATGGAGAGCAAGCCTGGGCAGTACGATATGGACAGCACGCCTGGGCAGTACGATATGGAGAGCACGCCTGGGCAGTACGATATGGACAGCACGCCTGGGCAGTACGATATGGAGAGCACGCCTGGGCAGTACGATATGGACAGCACGCCTGGGCAGTACGATATGGAGAGCACGCCTGGGCAGTACGATATGGAGAGCACTCCTGGGCAGTACAATATGGAGAACAAGCCTGGGCAGTACGATACGGAGAGCAAGCCTGGGCAGTACGATATGGAGAACAAGCCTGGGCAGTACGATATGGAGAGCACGCCTGGGCAGTACGATATGGAGAGCACTCCTGGGCAGTACGATATAGAGAGCATGCCTGGGCAGTACGATATGGAGAGCACTCCTGGGCAGTACGATATAGAGAGCATGCCTGGGCAGTACGATATGGAGAGCACTCCTGGGCAGTACGATATAGAGAGCACGCCTGGGCAGTACGATATAGAGAGCAAGCCTGGGCAGTACGATATGGAGAGCAGGCCTGGGCAGTACGATATGGAGAACAAGCCTGGGCAGTACGATATGGAGAACACGCCTGGGCAGTACCATATGGAGAACATGCCTGGGCAGTACGATATGGAGAGCACGCCTGGGCAGTACGATATGGACAGCACTCCTGGGCAGTACAATATGGAGAACAAGCCTGGGCAGTACGATATGGAGAGCAAGCCTGGGCAGTACGATATGGACAGCACGCCTGGGCAGTACGATATGGAGAGCACGCCTGGGCAGTACGATATGGACAGCACGCCTGGGCAGTACGATATGGAGAGCACGCCTGGGCAGTACGATATGGACAGCACGCCTGGGCAGTACGATATGGAGAGCACGCCTGGGCAGTACGATATGGAGAGCACTCCTGGGCAGTACAATATGGAGAACAAGCCTGGGCAGTACGATACGGAGAGCAAGCCTGGGCAGTACGATATGGAGAACAAGCCTGGGCAGTACGATATGGAGAGCACGCCTGGGCAGTACGATATGGAGAGCACTCCTGGGCAGTACGATATAGAGAGCATGCCTGGGCAGTACGATATGGAGAGCACTCCTGGGCAGTACGATATAGAGAGCATGCCTGGGCAGTACGATATGGAGAGCACTCCTGGGCAGTACGATATAGAGAGCACGCCTGGGCAGTACGATATAGAGAGCAAGCCTGGGCAGTACGATATGGAGAGCAGGCCTGGGCAGTACGATATGGAGAGCACGCCTGGGCAGTACGATATGGAGAGCAAGCCTGGGCAGTACGATATGGAGAGCACGCCTGGGCAGTACGATATGGAGAACAAGCCTGGGCAGTACGATATGGAGAACACGCCTGGGCAGTACGATATGGAGAGCACGCCTGGGCAGTACGATATGGACAGCACTCCTGGGCAGTACGATATGGAGAACAAGCCTGGGCAGTACGATATGGAGAGCAAGCCTGGGCAGTACGATATGGACAGCACGCCTGGGCAGTACGATATGGACAGCACGCCTGGGCAGTACGATACGGAGAGCAAGCCTGGGCAGTACGATTATGGAGAGCACGCCTGGGCAGTACGATATGGAGAGCACGCCTGGGCAGTACGATATGGAGAACAAGCCTGGGCAGAACGATATGGAGAGCACGCCTGGGCAGTACGATATGGACAGCACGCCTGGGCAGTACAATATGGAGAGCAAGCCTGGGCAGTACGATATGGAGAGCACGCCTGGGCAGTACGATATGGAGAGCACTCCTGGGCAGTACGATATAGAGAGCATGCCTGGGCAGTACGATATGGAGAGCACTCCTGGGCAGTACAATATAGAGAGCACGCCTGGGCAGTACGATATAGAGAGCAAGCCTGGGCAGTACGATATGGAGAGCACTCCTGGGCAGTACAATATAGAGAGCACGCCTGGGCAGTACGATATAGAGAGCAAGCCTGGGCAGTACGATATGGAGAGCAAGCCTGGGCAGTACGATATGGAGAACAAGCCTGGGCAGTACGATATGGAGAGCACGCCTGGGCAGTACGATATGGAGAACAAGCCTGGGCAGTACGATATGGAGAACACGCCTGGGCAGTACGATATGGAGAACATGCCTGGGCAGTACGATATGGAGAGCACGCCTGGGCAGTACGATATGGACAGCACTCCTGGGCAGTACGATATGGACAGCACTCCTGGGCAGTACAATATGGAGAACAAGCCTGGGCAGTACGATATGGAGAGCAAGCCTGGGCAGTACGATATGGACAGCACGCCTGGGCAGTACGATATGGAGAGCACGCCTGGGCAGTACGATATGGACAGCACGCCTGGGCAGTACGATATGGAGAGCACGCCTGGGCAGTACGATATGGACAGCACGCCTGGGCAGTACGATATGGAGAGCACGCCTGGGCAGTACGATATGGAGAGCACTCCTGGGCAGTACAATATGGAGAACAAGCCTGGGCAGTACGATATGGAGAGCACTCCTGGGCAGTACGATATAGAGAGCATGCCTGGGCAGTACGATATGGAGAGCAAGCCTGGGCAGTACGATATGGAGAACAAGCCTGGGCAGTACGATATGGAGAGCACGCCTGGGCAGTACGATATGGAGAACAAGCCTGGGCAGTACGATATGGAGAACACGCCTGGGCAGTACGATATGGAGAAAACGCCTGGGCAGTACGATATGGAGAGCACGCCTGGGCAGTACGATATGGACAGCACTCCTGGGCAGTACGATATGGAGAACAAGCCTGGGGAGTACGATATGGAGAGCAAGCCTGGGCAGTACAATATGGACAGCACGCCTGGGCAGTACGATATGGAGAGCACTCCTGGGCAGTACGATATGGAGAACAAGCCTGGGCAGTACGATATGGAGAGCAAGCCTGGGCAGTACGATATGGAGAGCACGCCTGGGCAGTACGATATGGAGAGCACTCCTGGGCAGTACGATATGGAGAACAAGCCTGGGCAGTACGATATGGAGAGCAAGCCTGGGCAGTACGATATGGAGAACAAGCCTGGGCAGTACGATATGGAGAGCAAGCCTGGGCAGTACGATATGGACAGCACGCCTGGGCAGTACGATATGGAGAGCACGCCTGGGCAGTACGATATGGAGAGCAAGCCTGGGCAGTACGATATGGACAGCACGCCTGGGCAGTACGATATGGACAGCACGCCTGGGCAGTACGATATGGAGAGCACGCCTGGGCAGTACGCTATGGAGAGCAAGCCTGGGCAGTACGATATGGAGAACAAGCCTGGGCAGTACGATATGGACAGCACGCCTGGGCAGTACGATATGGAGAGCAAGCCTGGGCAGTACGATATGGAGAGCACTCCTGGGCAGTACGATATGGAGAACAAGCCTGGGCAGTACGATATGGAGAGCACGCCTGGGCAGTACGATATGGAGAGCACGCCTGGGCAGTACGATATGGAGAGCATGCCTGGGCAGTACAATATAGAGAGCACGCCTGGGCAGTACGATATGGAGAACAAGCCTGGGCAGTACGATATGGAGAGCACGCCTGGGCAGTACGATATGGAGAGCACGCCTGGGCAGTACGATATAGAGAGCACGCCTGGGCAGTACGATATGGAGAGCACGCCTGGGCAGTACGATATGGAGAACAAGCCTGGGCAGTACGATATAGAGAGCAAGCCTGGGCAGTATGATATAGAGAGCACGCCTGGGCAGTACGATATAGAGAGCACGCCTGGGCAGTACGATATAGAGAGCACGCCTGGGCAGTACGATATGGAGAACAAGCCTGGGCAGTACGATATAGAGAGCAAGCCTGGGCAGTATGATATAGAGAGCACGCCTGGGCAGTACGATATAGAGAGCACGCCTGGGCAGTACGATATAGAGAGCACTCCTGGGCAGTACGATATGGAGAGCACGCCTGGGCAGTACGATATGGAGAGCACTCCTGGGCAGTACGATATGGAGAACAAGCCTGGGCAGTACGATATGGAGAGCACGCCTGGGCAGTACGATATGGAGAGCAAGCCTGGGCAGTACGATATGGAGAGCACGCCTGGGCAGTACGATATGGACAGCACGCCTGGGCAGTACGATACGGAGAGCAAGCCTGGGCAGTACGATATGGAGAGCACGCCTGGGCAGTACGATATGGAGAGCACGCCTGGGCAGTACGATACGGAGAACAAGCCTGGGCAGAACGATATGGAGAGCACGCCTGGGCAGTACGATATGGACAGCACGCCTGGGCAGTACCATATGGAGAGCAAGCCTGGGCAGTACGATATGGAGAGCACGCCTGGGCAGTACGATATGGAGTGCACTCCTGGGCAGTACGATATGGAGAGCATGCCTGGGCAGTACGATATGGAGAGCACTCCTGGGCAGTACGATATAGAGAGCACGCCTGGGCAGTACGATATAGAGAGCAAGCCTGGGCAGTACGATATGGAGAGCAGGCCTGGGCAGTACGATATGGAGAGCACGCCTGGGCAGTACGATATGGAGAGCAAGCCTGGGCAGTACGATATGGAGAACAAGCCTGGGCAGTACGATATGGAGAGCACGCCTGGGCAGTACGATATGGAGAACACGCCAGGGCAGTACGATATGGAGAACACGCCTGGGCAGTACGATATGGAGAGCACGCCTGGGCAGTACGATATGGACAGCACTCCTGGGCAGTACGATATGGAGAACAAGCCTGGGCAGTACGATATGGAGAGCAAGCCTGGGCAGTACGATATGGACAGCACGCCTGGGCAGTACGATATGGACAGCACGCCTGGGCAGTACGATACGGAGAGCAAGCCTGGGCAGTACGATTATGGAGAGCACGCCTGGGCAGTACGATATGGAGAGCACGCCTGGGCAGTACGATATGGAGAACAAGCCTGGGCAGAACGATATGGAGAGCACGCCTGGGCAGTACGATATGGACAGCACGCCTGGGCAGTACAATATGGAGAGCAAGCCTGGGCAGTACGATATGGAGAGCACGCCTGGGCAGTACGATATGGAGAGCACTCCTGGGCAGTACGATATAGAGAGCATGCCTGGGCAGTACGATATGGAGAGCACTCCTGGGCAGTACGATATAGAGAGCACGCCTGGGCAGTACGATATAGAGAGCAAGCCTGGGCAGTACGATATGGAGAGCAGGCCTGGGCAGTACGATATGGAGAGCACGCCTGGGCAGTACGATATGGAGAGCAAGCCTGGGCAGTACGATATGGAGAACAAGCCTGGGCAGTACGATATGGAGAGCACGCCTGGGCAGTACGATATGGAGAACAAGCCTGGGCAGTACGATATGGAGAGCACGCCTGGGCAGTACGATATGGAGTGCACTCCTGGGCAGTACGATATAGAGAGCATGCCTGGGCAGTACGATATGGAGAGCACTCCTGGGCAGTACGATATAGAGAGCACGCCTGGGCAGTACGATATAGAGAGCAAGCCTGGGCAGTACGATATGGAGAGCAGGCCTGGGCAGTACGATATGGAGAGCACGCCTGGGCAGTACGATATGGAGAGCAAGCCTGGGCAGTACGATATGGAGAACAAGCCTGGGCAGTACGATATGGAGAGCACGCCTGGGCAGTACGATATGGAGAACAAGCCTGGGCAGTACGATATGGAGAACACGCCTGGGCAGTACGATATGGAGAACACGCCTGGGCAGTACGATATGGAGAGCACGCCTGGGCAGTACGATATGGACAGCACTCCTGGGCAGTACGATATGGAGAACAAGCCTGGGCAGTACGATATGGAGAGCAAGCCTGGGCAGTACGATATGGACAGCACGCCTGGGCAGTACAATATGGACAGCACGCCTGGGCAGTACGATACGGAGAGCAAGCCTGGGCAGTACGATTATGGAGAGCACGCCTGGGCAGTACGATATGGAGAGCACGCCTGGGCAGTACGATATGGAGAACAAGCCTGGGCAGAACGATATGGAGAGCACGCCTGGGCAGTACGATATGGACAGCACGCCTGGGCAGTACAATATGGAGAGCAAGCCTGGGCAGTACGATATGGAGAGCACGCCTGGGCAGTACGATATGGAGAGCACTCCTGGGCAGTACGATATAGAGAGCATGCCTGGGCAGTACGATATGGAGAGCACTCCTGGGCAGTACGATATAGAGAGCACGCCTGGGCAGTATGATATAGAGAGCAAGCCTGGGCAGTACGATATGGAGAGCAGGCCTGGGCAGTACGATATGGAGAGCACGCCTGGGCAGTACGATACGGAGAGCAAGCCTGGGCAGTACGATATGGAGAACAAGCCTGGGCAGTACGATATGGAGAGCACGCCTGGGCAGTACGATATGGAGAACAAGCCTGGGCAGTACGATATGGAGAACACGCCTGGGCAGTACGATATGGAGAACATGCCTGGGCAGTACGATATGGAGAGCACGCCTGGGCAGTACGATATGGACAGCACTCCTGGGCAGTACGATATGGAGAACAAGCCTGGGCAGTACGATATGGAGAGCAAGCCTGGGCAGTACGATATGGACAGCACGCCTGGGCAGTACGATATGGAGAGCACGCCTGGGCAGTACGATATGGACAGCACGCCTGGGCAGTACGATATGGAGAGCACGCCTGGGCAGTACGATATGGACAGCACGCCTGGGCAGTACGATATGGAGAGCACGCCTGGGCAGTACGATATGGAGAGCACTCCTGGGCAGTACAATATGGAGAACAAGCCTGGGCAGTACGATACGGAGAGCACGCCTGGGCAGTACGATACGGAGAGAACCCCTCTGCAGTACGATACGGAGAGCAAGCCTGGGCAGTACGATATGGAGAACAAGCCTGGGCAGTATGATATGGAGAGCACGCCTGGGCAGTACGATATGGAGAGCACTCCTGGGCAGTACGATATAGAGAGCATGCCTGGGCAGTACGATATGGAGAGCACTCCTGGGCAGTACGATATAGAGAGCACGCCTGGGCAGTACGATATAGAGAGCAAGCCTGGGCAGTACGATATGGAGAGCATGCCTGGGCAGTACGATATGGAGAGCAAGCCTGGGCAGTACGATATGGAGAACAAGCCTGGGCAGTACGATATGGAGAGCACGCCTGGGCAGTACGATATGGAGAACAAGCCTGGGCAGTACGATATGGAGAAGACGCCTGGGCAGTACGATATGGAGAACACGCCTGGGCAGTACGATATGGAGAGCACGCCTGGGCAGTACGATATGGACAGCACTCCTGGGCAGTACGATATGGAGAACAAGCCTGGGCAGTACGATATGGAGAGCAAGCCTGGGCAGTACAATATGGACAGCACGCCTGGGCAGTACGATATGGAGAGCACTCCTGGGCAGTACGATATGGAGAACAAGCCTGGGCAGTACGATATGGAGAGCAAGCCTGGGCAGTACGATATGGAGAGCACGCCTGGGCAGTACGATATGGAGAGCACTCCTGGGCAGTACGATATGGAGAACAAGCCTGGGCAGTACGATATGGAGAGCAAGCCTGGGCAGTACGATATGGAGAACAAGCCTGGGCAGTACGATATGGAGAACAAGCCTGGGCAGTACGATATGGAGAGCAAGCCTGGGCAGTACGATATGGACAGCACGCCTGGGCAGTACGATATGGAGAGCACGCCTGGGCAGTACGATATGGAGAGCAAGCCTGGGCAGTACGATATGGACAGCACGCCTGGGCAGTACGATATGGACAGCACGCCTGGGCAGTACGATATGGAGAGCACGGCTGGGCAGTACGATATGGAGAGCAAGCCTGGGCAGTACGATATGGAGAACAAGCCTGGGCAGTACGATATGGACAGCACGCCTGGGCAGTATGATATGGAGAGCAAGCCTGGGCAGTACGATATGAGGAGCACTCCTGGGCAGTACGATATGGAGAACAAGCCTGGGCAGTACGATATGGAGAGCACGCCTGGGCAGTACGATATGGAGAGCTCGCCTGGGCAGTACGATATGGAGAGCACTCCTGGGCAGTACGATATGGAGAGCACGCCTGGGCAGTACAATATAGAGAGCACGCCTGGGCAGTACGATAAGGAGAACAAGCCTGGGCAGTACGATATGGAGAGCATGCCTGGGCAGTACGATATGGAGAGCACGCCTGGGCAGTACGATATAGAGAGCACGCCTGGGCAGTACGATATGTAGAACAAGCCTGGGCAGTACGATATAGAGAGCAAGCCTGGGCAGTATGATATAGAGAGCACGCCTGGGCAGTACGATATAGAGAGCACGCCTGGGCAGTACGATATAGAGAGTACTCCTGGGCAGTACGATATGGAGAGCACGCCTGGGTAGTACGATATGGAGAGCACTCCTGGGCAGTACGATATGGAGAACAAGCCTGGGCAGTACGATATGGAGAGCACGCCTGGGCAGTACGATATGGAGAGCAAGCCTGGGCAGTACGATATGGAGAGCACGCCTGGGCAGTACGATATGGACAGCACGCCTGGGCAGTACGATATAGAGAGTACGCCTGGGCAGTACGATATGGACAGCACGCCTGGGCAGTACGATATGGAGAGCACGCCTGGGCAGTACGATATGGAGAGCACACCTGGGCAGTACGATATGGAGAACAAGCCTGGGCAGTACGATATGGAGAGCACGCCTGGGCAGTACGATATGGACAGCACGCCTGGGCAGTACGATACGGAGAGCAAGCCTGGGCAGTACGATACGGAGAACAAGCCTGGGCAGTACGATATGGAGAGCACGCCTGGGCAGTACGATATGGAGAGCACGCCTCGGCAGTACGATATGGAGAGCACTCCTGGGCAGTACGATATAGAGAGCATGCCTGGGCAGTACGATATGGAGAGCACTCCTGGGCAGTACGATATAGAGAGCACGCCTGGGCAGTACGATATAGAGAGCAAGCCTGGGCAGTACGATATGGAGAGCACGCCTGGGCAGTACGATATGGAGAGCAAGCCTGGGCAGTACGATATGGAGAACAAGCCTGGGCAGTACGATATGGAGAGCACGCCTGGGCAGTACGATATGGAGAACAAGCCTGGGCAGTACGATATGGAGAACATGCCTGGGCAGTACGATATGGAGAACACGCCTGGGCAGTACGATATGGAGAGCACGCCTGGGCAGTACGATATGGACAGCACTCCTGGGCAGTACGATATGGAGAACAAGCCTGGGCAGTACGATATGGAGAGCACGCCTGGGCAGTACGATATGGACAGCACGCCTGGGCAGTACGATATGGAGAGCACGCCTGGGCAGTACGATATGGAGAGCACTCCTGGGCAGTACGATATGGAGAACAAGCCTGGGCAGTACGATATGGAGAGCACGCCTGGGCAGTACGATATGGAGAGCTCGCCTGGGCAGTACGATATGGAGAGCACTCCTGGGCAGTACGATATGGAGAGCACGCCTGGGCAGTACAATATAGAGAGCACGCCTGGGCAGTACGATAAGGAGAACAAGCCTGGGCAGTACGATATGGAGAGCATGCCTGGGCAGTACGATATGGAGAGCACGCCTGGGCAGTACGATATAGAGAGCACGCCTGGGCAGTACGATATGTAGAACAAGCCTGGGCAGTACGATATAGAGAGCAAGCCTGGACAGTACGATATAGAGAGCACGCCTGGGCAGTACGATATGGAGAGCACGCCTGGGTAGTACGATATGGAGAGCACTCCTGGGCAGTACGATATGGAGAACAAGCCTGGGCAGTACGATATGGAGAGCACGCCTGGGCAGTACGATATGGAGAGCAAGCCTGGGCAGTACGATATGGAGAGCACGCCTGGGCAGTACGATATGGACAGCACGCCTGGGCAGTACGATATAGAGAGTACGCCTGGGCAGTACGATATGGACAGCACGCCTGGGCAGTACGATATGGAGAGCACGCCTGGGCAGTACGATATGGAGAGCACACCTGGGCAGTACGATATGGAGAACAAGCCTGGGCAGTACGATATGGAGAGCACGCCTGGGCAGTACGATATGGACAGCACGCCTGGGCAGTACGATACGGAGAGCAAGCCTGGGCAGTACGATACGGAGAACAAGCCTGGGCAGTACGATATGGAGAGCACGCCTGGGCAGTACGATATGGAGAGCACGCCTCGGCAGTACGATATGGAGAGCACTCCTGGGCAGTACGATATAGAGAGCATGCCTGGGCAGTACGATATGGAGAGCACTCCTGGGCAGTACGATATAGAGAGCACGCCTGGGCAGTACGATATAGAGAGCAAGCCTGGGCAGTACGATATGGAGAGCACGCCTGGGCAGTACGATATGGAGAGCAAGCCTGGGCAGTACGATATGGAGAACAAGCCTGGGCAGTACGATATGGAGAGCACGCCTGGGCAGTACGATATGGAGAACAAGCCTGGGCAGTACGATATGGAGAACATGCCTGGGCAGTACGATATGGAGAACACGCCTGGGCAGTACGATATGGAGAGCACGCCTGGGCAGTACGATATGGACAGCACTCCTGGGCAGTACGATATGGAGAACAAGCCTGGGCAGTACGATATGGAGAGCACGCCTGGGCAGTACGATATGGACAGCACGCCTGGGCAGTACGATATGGAGAGCACGCCTGGGCAGTACGATATGGAGAGCACTCCTGGGCAGTACGATATGGAGAACAAGCCTGGGCAGTACGATATGGAGAGCACGCCTGGGCAGTACGATATGGAGAGCACGCCTGGGCAGTACGATATGGAGAACAAGCCTGGGCAGTACGATATGGAGAACAAGCCTGGGCAGTACGATATGGAGAACAAGCCTGGGCAGTACGATATGGAGAACAAGCCTGGGCAGTACGATATGGAGAGCAAGACTGGGCAGTACGATATGGAGAACAAGCCTGGGCAGTACGATAAGGACAGCACGCCTGGGCAGTACGATATGGAGAGCACGCCTGGGCAGTACGATATGGAGAGCAAGCCTGGGCAGTACGATATGGACAGCACGCCTGGGCAGTACGATATGGACAGCACGCCTGGGCAGTACGATATGGAGAGCACGCCTGGGCAGTACGATATGGAGAGCAAGCCTGGGCAGTACGATATGGAGAACAAGCCTGGGCAGTACGATATGGACAGCACGCCTGGGCAGTACGATATGGAGAGCAAGCCTGGGCAGTACGATATGGAGAGCACTCCTGGGCAGTACGATATGGAGAACAAGCCTGGGCAGTACGATATGGAGAGCACGCCTGGGCAGTACGATATGGAGAGCACGCCTGGGCAGTACGATATGGAGAGCACTCCTGGGCAGTACGATATGGAGAGCACGCCTGGGCAGTACGATATAGAGAGCACGCCTGGGCAGTACGATATGGAGAACAAGCCTGGGCAGTACGATATGGAGAGCACGCCTGGGCAGTACGATATGGAGAGCACGCCTGGGCAGTACGATATAGAGAGCACGCCTGGGCAGTACGATATGGAGAACAAGCCTGGGCAGTACGATATAGAGAGCAAGCCTGGGCAGTACGATATAGAGAGCACGCCTGGGCAGTACGATATAGAGAGCACGCCTGGGCAGTACGATATAGAGAGCACTCCTGGGCAGTACGATATGGAGAGCACGCCTGGGCAGTACGATATGGAGAGCACTCCTGGGCAGTACGATATGGAGAACAAGCCTGGGCAGTACGATATGGAGAGCACGCCTGGGCAGTACGATATGGAGAGCAAGCCTGGGCAGTACGATATGGAGAGCACGCCTGGGCAGTACGATATGGACAGCACGCCTGGGCAGTACGATATAGAGAGCACGCCTGGGCAGTACGATATGGACAGCACGCCTGGGCAGTACGATATGGAGAGCACGCCTGGGCAGTACGATATGGAGAACAAGCCTGGGCAGTACGATATGGAGAGCACGCCTGGGCAGTACGATATGGACAGCACGCCTGGGCAGTACGATATGGAGAGCACGCCTGGGCAGTACGATATGGAGAGCACGCCTGGGCAGTACGATATGGAGAGCACGCCTGGGCAGTACGATATAGAGAGCACGCCTGGGCAGTACGATATGGAGAGCACGCCTGGGCAGTACGATATGGACAGCACGCCTGGGCAGTACGATATGGAGAGCACGCCTGGGCAGTACGATATGGAGAGCAAGCCTGGGCAGTACGATATGGAGAGCACGCCTGGGCAGTACGATATGGAGAGCACGCCTGGGCAGTATGATATGGAGAACAAGCCTGGGCAGTACGATATAGAGAGGACGCCTGGGCAGTACGATATGGAGAACAAGCCTGGGCAGTACGATATGGACAGCACGCCTGGGCAGTACGATATGGAGACCAAGCCTGGGCAGTACGATATGGACAGCACGCCTGGGCAGTACGATATGGAGAGCACGCCTGGGCAGTACGATATGGAGAGCACTCCTGGGCAGTACGATATGGAGAGCACGCCTGGGCAGTACGATATAGAGAGCACGCCTGGGCAGTACGATATAGAGAGCACGCCTGGGCAGTACGATATGGAGAACAAGCCTGGGCAGTACGATATAGAGAGCAAGCCTGGGCAGTACGATATAGAGAGCACGCCTGGGCAGTACGATATAGAGAGCACGCCTGGGCAGTACGATATAGAGAGCACTCCTGGGCAGTACGATATGGAGAGCACGCCTGGGCAGTACGATATGGAGAGCACTCCTGGGCAGTACGATATGGAGAACAAGCCTGGGCAGTACGATATGGAGAGCACGCCTGGGCAGTACGATATGGAGAGCAAGCCTGGGCAGTACGATATGGAGAGCACGCCTGGGCAGTACGATATGGACAGCACGCCTGGGCAGTACGATATAGAGAGCACGCCTGGGCAGTACGATATGGACAGCACGCCTGGGCAGTACGATATGGAGAGCACGCCTGGGCAGTACGATATGGAGAACAGCCTGGGCAGTACGATATGGAGAGCACGCCTGGGCAGTACGATATGGACAGCACGCCTGGGCAGTACGATATGGAGAGCACGCCTGGGCAGCACGATATAGAGAGCACGCCTGGGCAGTACGATATGGAGAGCACGCCTGGGCAGTACGATATGGACAGCACGCCTGGGCAGTACGATATGGAGAGCACGCCTGGGCAGTACGATATGGAGAGCAAGCCTGGGCAGTACGATATGGAGAGCACGCCTGGGCAGTACGATATGGAGAGCACGCCTGGGCAGTATGATATGGAGAACAAGCCTGGGCAGTACGATATAGAGAGGACGCCTGGGCAGTACGATATGGAGAACAAGCCTGGGCAGTACGATATGGACAGCACGCCTGGGCAGTACGATATGGAGAACCAGCCTGGGCAGTACGATATGGACAGCACGCCTGGGCAGTACGATATGGAGAGCACGCCTGGGCAGTACGATATGGAGAGCACGCCTGGGCAGTACGATATGGAGAACAAGCCTGGGCAGTACGATATGGAGAACCAGCCTGGGCAGTACAATATGGACAGCACGCCTGGGCAGTACGATATGGAGAACCAGCCTGGGCAGTACGATATGGAGAGCACGCCTGGGCAGTACGATATGGAGAACCAGCCTGGGCAGTACGATATGGAGAGCACGCCTGGGCAGTACGATATGGACAGCACGCCTGGGCAGTACGATATGGAGAACAAGCCTGGGCAGTACGATATGGAGAGCACGCCTGGGCAGTACGATATGGACAGCACGCCTGGGCAGTACGATATGGAGAACCAGCCTGGGCAGTACGATATGGACAGCATGCCTGGGCAGTACGATATGGACAGCACGCCTGGGCAGTACGATATGGAGAGCAAGCCTGGGCAGTACGATATGGAGAGCAAGCCTGGGCAGTACGATATGGACAGCAGGCCTGGGCAGTACGATATGGAGAGCACTCCTGGGCAGTACGATATGGAGAGCACTCCTGGGCAGAACGATATGGAGAGCACTCCTGGACAGTACGATATGGAGAGCAGGCCTGGGCAGTACGATATGGAGAGCAAGCCTGGGCAGTACAATATGGAGAACACGCCTGGGCAGTACGATATGGAGAACAAGCTCCCCCTTGTCCACGCAGTTGCCAGAGGAACACCAGAGACCAATACAGTCTGGTACCAGCAGCGTCTCAGGAGCTGCCAGTCAGCATTGAATTCAATGTGGGACTGCCTTAGGGACTCCAGCTCCAGATTTTTCCCTTGGGGTTTACTCCTGAAGCCTTCCCCATGAGTGGGTACAGCTGCAAGGCAGCAGAGGTTTGAGATCAGAGTTTTCCTTCTCCTACCCAAGCTGCAAACCATGACAGCTGAGCTCCATCTGCCCGAAGCGACTCGTTTTAAAGCTCCAGTAACCCCCATTTGCCCCTTCTCCTGTCAGTAGAAACGGTTCCTCCGGGCTTAGTAGCTGAGCCACACATGAAGGCCAGGAGCTGGGCTTGCTTGTCAGAGGCTGTTTGAGGTGCACACCATTGGGAGCATTTAATAGGTAGTGGGAGCTTGTCCACATTACAGTCCCCGCCTATAACAACCTGAAGGAACAACACAGAAAGGTAAATCTTAATTAATTACACATGCTTTACTTGATCAGGTGGGTAAGAGTTCTCCCACCTGACCATCACTGCAGAATGACTGAGGAATTTACTTTCTGTCAGACTGCATTTTGGCTTGTCAAGAATTTGCTTGTCAAGTCGTTGTGGAAATGAAGTGAGGCATTGCACCTCAAATAATCCAGGCACAGTCCTGGAGCGACGTGCATTTCTTGCAATGTTGCCCAACTGCTAACAAACACCATGGATTTAAAACAAGGTCTTTGGAGTTTGCTAAAATGGCATTTGAAATTCATTTGCCTTTTCCATCCATCACCTCTCAACTTCATACTTCACCCCCTCCCTCATCCACGTGGCTTCACATATCACCTTCTAGCCTAAACTCCTTCCCCTCCCACCACCACCTCTTTATTCTGTCATCTTCCCCCTTCCTTTCCAGCCCAAAACATCGTTCATTTCCATAGCCGCTGCCTGACCTGCTGAGTTCCTCCAGCATTTTTGTGCTTTGCTCTGGGCTTCCAGCATCGGCAGGATCTCGTGTTCACGTTCGGTTCTCTTCACTTTATTATCGGAAGGATGTGGAAGCTTTAGAGAGGCGGTAAAGGAGATTTACAAGAACGCTGTGTGGATTGGAGAGCTGATGCCACAAGGACAGGTTGAGTGAGTTAGGGTTTTTTTCTCTGGAGCGAGGTGACTTGATAGAGGTGAATAAGATTCTATGAAGCATTGACCCAGGACTTTTCACAGGACAGAAATGGCTCATATGAGAGGGCATAATTTTAAGGTGATTAGAGCAAAGTTAAGGTGGACATCAGAGATAGGTTTTTTTCTTCTTTAAAAACACACAGAGCATTGTGTTTGCATAGACTACACAGCCGGGGGTGGAGGTCGAGGCAGATGCATTAGGAACAATTCAGAGACTCTTAGACAGGCACAAGGATGTAAGAGAAAAGGAGGGCCATGTGGGAGGAAAGGTTTAGATTTCTCTTGTAGGAGATTAAAAGGGCAGCACAATATTATGGGCTCTCGGGCCTGTACTGTGTTGCACTGTTCTATATAAGTTGACGTATCTGTCTGTACAAAATAAAAGCTGCCACCTTCATCACTGCAACAAGACTTTATATTCATGCATCCTGAAACATTGACTATTTTTCTTCCCACAGATATGGCCCGGGCTGCTGAGTATTTACAGCATTTTCTGTTCTTCAAGTTTACCGTTGCTGGCCAGATCAACAACAATGGTGAGATGGAGCATGGGAAAGCCATCACAAACTTTCCGCTACTGTGTCAGTACAACAGACACCAACCTTGATGTCAGCAGGGTGAAAGAGCTGGTGTTGATCTGAAGAGGATAGGGTAGTGTTTCAACATACGGGACAATGTATCCATGCCACTTTTAAGGGCATTAGTTCACAACTTCATAACACAGCCCTTCTTCTCTTCACCTGCAGCTAAGCTTCTCATTCATGCCTTTGTAACCTCCAGATTTGATTATACTAGTGCAATCCCAGCTAGCTCCTCTTCTTCGATGCTAAATGTCCTTAAGGTCAACTATAGCTCTATCGCCTTGTACCTAGATCACACCAAATTCCTTTTAACATGTTATCCATGTTCCACTGATTTATGCTGCTTCTTGGAGAAGCATTGTCTCCATTACAACAAACTCAGCCTTGTTTTCAAATCCCTCCATGTGTCATCACAGATCAACTGGGCCCTGAAAACTCACCCACGTTCTTCAATCATACTTCATTTTACTTGTGCACAGGGAGGACAGCATGGCAACCACACTGTTGTGAAGTATCAACAGAGGAATGCCATTTTTATACAGAATTGACCAGCAGTGACAGATATTGATCACTTGGTAAACTATGCATGTTTGAATTCCTTACTTGCAAAATCAATCACCATTCACAGTACAGGTGTTAAAAGTCTATAGAAACTGCAAACTAATGACTTGGAAATTAGAAAAGTAATCGTCCCTTAGTTGGTGTACGTGCCCCTTGCATTCTTCTGTTTTATTCTTATCTGATCGCAGTTAGCTAAAATGGCTCCCGTAACCTGCTGTGAAAAGGGAAGCTAGGTTCTTCCAAGATCTTTCTTGCCTGGGCTGTCTGCAATCTATTTGCAATCTATTCTTGCCTGGACATTGCTAACCCTTGCCTTGCCTTGTAGATACATGCTGGTATTTATGTATTGAAACACATTTTACTTCGTATCTGTACTTTAACCTCTAACCTTATTTTTTATATGATTCTTTATAATTGTCAAATGTTGTATTTTGTTGCATGTCCCACCAACACACCACAGCAAGTTCCTAATACACATAAATGCATACAGCGAATAAAGTTAATCCTTGATCCTTGTCCAGCAGGTCAGCTGTACTGTGGCTATTGCTTGTGTGATTGCTATTGCTATTGCTTCTCACTACTACAATCAGGAAGAATGTACAGGAGACTCAGGATCAATACCACCATGTTCAGGAGCAGTTATTATCCTTCAACCATCAAACTCTTGAGTCAGAGTGGATAACTTCACTCAACTTCACAAGAGGGCATAGTTTTAAGCTGTTTGGAAGTAGGTACAGAGGAGATGTCAGGGTCAGGGTCAGTTTTTTTACGCAGAGGGGGGTGAGTGCATGGAATGGGCTGGCAGCGACGGTGGTGGAGGCGGATACAATAGAGTCTTCTAAGATACTCGTTGATAGGTACATGGAGCTTAGAAAAATAGAGGGCTATGGGTAACCTTAGGTAATTTCGGCACAGCATCATGGGCCGAAGGGCCTGAATTGTGCTGTAGGTTTTCTATGTTTCACTCACCCCATCACTGAACCGTTCCCACAACTTATGGACTCACTTTCAAGGGTTCCTCATCTCATGTTCACAATATTTATTATTATTTTTTTCTTTTGTATTTGTGGTGTGTTGTCTTTTGCACATGCTGTTTGTCCATCCTGTAGGGTGCAGTCTTTTATTGACTCTTGGATTCAATTGACATTGTTTCTTGCATTTACTGAGTAGGCCTGCAAGAAGATTAATCTCAGGGAAGTACATGGTGACATTTCTGTACCTTAATAATAGATTTATTTTGAGCTTTTTGAGCAGCAGCACAGCACGGAGGAGAAAATGACAGCTGCGGAGAGGCAGGGAAGGAGGAAGCAGTGAATCTGGTTCGATCAACATGGGTAGTACAATTGCTCTCAGAAAAGAAGAAAAGAAAGATATTAAAATATAAAGGCTGACTCATCATGGAATATAGGGCTGGAGCAGAACAGAAAAGTTATTGTCATTGAGGTTTCAATAACATGAGTCACGTTTATTACCATGTGCACATGTATGGTGAGATACAGGGTACAAGGAAAAACTTGCTTGTAGCAGCATCTCAGTCATGTCGATTCAAACAATACACAGAACATGCTCACAGTGGCCACTTTATTAGGTATACCTGTACACCTGTTCGTTAATGCAAATTCAGCCATTCATTTGACAGCAGCTCAATGCATAAGAGCATACAGACATGGTTGAGAGGTGTACTTGTTGTTCATACCTAATATCAGATTGGAGAGGAAATGTGATGCAAGTCACTTTGAGCACGGAATTATTGTTGGTGCTAGATGGGGTGATGAGAGTACCTCAGAAACTGCTGATCTCCTGGGATTTTCACACACAATAATCTCTAGAGTTCACAGAGGGTGCACAGAAGCAAAAAAATCTTCCACTGAGTGGCAGTCCTGTGGGTAAAACATGCCTTGTTAAAGAGAGTGGCCAGAGGAGAATTGCCAGACTGGTTCAAGCTGACAGGAAGGCAGCAGAACCTCAAATAACCAAATGTTAAAACAGTGGTGTACAGGAGAGCATAACACACAACACGACAAACCTTGAAGTGGATGGGTAACAGCAGCAAAAGACCATCAACATACAGTCAGTGGCCACTTTACCAGGTACAGCAGGTACCTTATAAAGTGGCCATTGGGCATAAATTATACAAGACATGGAAGAAAAACCCTGTGCAAAACCAGACATTTGTGCAAATATCACATCAGAAACAAGACACAGGTAGTCCACAGCTGAGATAGGATTCGAGCTGTCCAACAACCTGATGGTTGTTGGAAACTATTTGTTGCTGAACTTGGAGGTGTGGGGCTTCAGGATTCTGTGCTTGATGCTTGCAATAGGAACGAGCATGAGCCAGATGGTGCCTCCAGTAGATGTCAAAGGTGGAGAGGACTGTGCTTGGGATGTACCGGACTGTGTCCATCGCTCTCCACACCTTCCTGTGAGCGTACACAATTGAACTGCTGCACCAGACCATGCTAAAATCAATCCGGATACTTTCAGTGGTGGTATAGAAAATGTACAGCACAATACAGGCCTTTCGGCCCACAAAGCTGTGCCGAACATGTCCTTACCTTAGAAATTACCTTAGGCTTACCCATAACCCTTTATTTTTCTAAGATCTATGTACCTGTCCAGGAGTCTCTTAAAAGATCCTATCTTATCTGACTCCACCACTGTTGCCAGCAGCCCATTCCACGCACTCCCACTCTCTGCGTAAAAAATTTACCCCTGACATCTCCTCTGTACTTAAGGTGCTTCCAAGCACCTTAAGACTGTGCCCTATCATGCTAGCCATTTCAGCCCTGGGAAAAAGCCTCTGACTATCCACACAATCAATGGCTCTCATCATCCTATACACCTCTACCAGGTCACCTCTCATCCTCCATCTTTCCAAGGAAAAAAGGCCGAGTTCACTCAACCTATTCTCATAAGGCATACTCCCCAATCCAGGTAACATCCTTGTTACTGAGTTATTTTTCTTTTTATGTTGGTGTCTTGGTGGGGACATAATGACCTTGTAGGACTGGAGTTTTTGTCAACAGGATTTTTTGGGGAGGGAACTCAGTTCTTAGCTCGCGGACTGCTTATTGGTCAGCTTTCTTGCTTTGGGTGGGGGAGGGGGTAGGACCTATTTCTCTCTGGGAGCTGTGTTGGGTTGATTATATGATTGCTTGTTTGATCACCTTACCTTACGGTATGCTTTCTAGTTTTATTAACTTATGGCCAGATCTTTTAATTACATGTTGATTGGTATTTAAAATGGTTCGAAATATTAACTTATTTAGTTTGAATGTGAAAGGGCTGAATCACCCCATTAAATGGAACAAAGTACTTGCTTATATTAAAAAATTAAAAGCACCCATTATTTTCTTACAAGAAAAGCACATACGCAGCCGTGATAGCTTACGTTTTTTTACTCGGTGGAAGGATATGCAATTCCATCCTTTGTTTAATGCAAAATCACGTGGAGTTTTGATTTTTGTAGATAATGCAGTTTCCTTTGTTCAGCATAAAGTTGTTTCGGACCCTAATATTCGATTTGTTATTGTATCAGGGGGTTTAGACAGTAAATTGATTGTTTTTGCTAATGTATATGCCCCCAACATAGGCATTCCAGGATTTTTTGAATGTCTATCTTCATTTTTGCCAGATTTGTGTACTTACTGTCTTGTGATGGGAGGAGATTTTAACTGCTGGTTAGATCCAGTATTGGATTGCTCATCTGTCAAATCAGCCACACTTAATAAATCAGCTTTGTTTATCCAATCCTTTCTAACTAAATGTGGCAACACACATAAAAGTTGCTGGTGAACACAGCAGGCCAGGCGGCATCTCTAGGAAGAGGTACAGTCAACGTTTCGGAGCAAGACCCTTCGTAAGGACTAACTGAAAGAAGCTCTCTCCACTCTCCTGTACTTCTATCTTTAAATCTTCCTGGTCCTATCCCTACGAGCAGATTTTGGTGATTTAATTTAACTCTGTGATCTGATGAGGACTTTCAGAAATTTATGGAGAACCAAATTACTCTTTTTTTTGAAGAAAATACGTTGGAATAGATGTCTAGTCTTATTATATGGGACACTTTTAAAGCATACATCCGGGGTCAAATTATTTCTTATACGGCAAACATCATTAAAACAGTTAACAAAGAGAGAAATGAACTAACTAATCAGTTAAAACAACTGGACCATAAATACACAATCCTGAAACATATAAGAAATGTATTGAAGCTAAAACTAAATATGATCTTCTTTTAACATATCCAATTGAAAGATAACTTTTAAAAGATAGAAGTCAATGTTATATTCACGGAGATAAATCTGATAAGCTACTGGCTAATCAATTGAAGCCATTTATAGCCAAGTGGCAATTTAAAGAAATATGTAAACTTAATGGGGACTTGACAACTGACCACCTTGAAATTAATGACACTTTTAGGGAGCTTTATTCTAAATTGTATAGTTCTGATTCTGTTATTGATAATATTGCAATGAATAATTATAGATCAATTAAATATTCCTAATCTTTCGATGGATGATCATAGGCAATTGGATCAACCCATTTCCCAGGAGGAAATTGCTCAGGCTATTCGAGAATTGCATTCTGGGAAATCCCCAGGACCCGATGGATTCTCTGGAGAGCTTTATAAGGCATTTTCCTCCTTGCTTATACCACACTTACGTTCTACCCTCACAGATTCCTTTAAGGTTGGAAGATTACCACAGTCTTTTTACGAAGCTTCCATTTTGCTCATTCTCAAAAAGAATAAGAATCCTACTGAATGTTCTTCGTATAGACCTATCTCTTTACTCAACTTTGATACTAAAATTTTATCTAAAGTGTTGGCTCGCAGACTTGAAAATATTATATCTTTTATAGTTTCTGATGATCAGACAGGATTTATTAAAAATCGATATTCCCATTTTAATATACAGCGTTTGTTAAATGTTATGCACTCTCCATCTAAGGAAATATCAGAATGTGTGATATCTTTGGATGCGGAGATGGATTTCGACAGAGTTGAATGGAACTTTCTATTTACATCCTTAGAAAATTTTAATTTTCTTCATTGGATTAAATTACTTTATCTATCTCCCTCTACTCGGGTTCTTACTAATTTTCAGAATTCTAAACCCTTTAAACTCCAACATGGAACTAGACAAGGTTGCCCTTTGAGCCCTCTGCTTTTTGATTTGGTATTAGAACCATTAGCATTTGCTTTTCGAGAGTCTAAAGAGATTACCGGTATTTTAAGGAGAGGTACTATTCATAAAGTGTTGCTCTATGCTGATGACTAATTGCTTTTTATATCTAATGTTACAACCTCCTTACCATTTGTGTTCCATTTACTGGCTAATTTTAGTCAGTTCTCAGAATATAAATTAAATTTACATAAGAGTGAACTATTTCCTTTAAACAATTTAATACCAACTGATATTAAACTTCATTTTAAAATTTTAAGAAAATAATTTACGTATTTAGGAGTAACTATTGCTAAACATTATAAAGATTTATTAAAGGAAATTTTTAAAAGTTTAATGAATTATGTTAAAAAAACACTTTCCATTTGGTCGCCTCTCTCTTTATCACTGATTGGCCGAACTAATTCTATTAAAATGAATATCTTACATAAATGTATATACCTTTTTCAAGCTGTGCCTGTTTTTATTCCTAATTTTCTTTTGACTCTTTGGATTCAATTCTTTCTTCCTATTTATGGAAGAATAAAAAACCTCGTATTAATAAAGCTCACCTTCAAAAAACCAAACAGGATGGAGGCTGTGCCTTACTCAATTTTAGATTATATTACTGGGCAGTTAATGTACGAAATATTACGTTCTGGATATATTACATTAACCATGAGAATTGCCCTTTATGGGTTTCTTTGGAAGTCAACTCTGTTGTGAAATTTTCCATTATTTCTTTACTTGGATCCTCATTTCCTTTATCTTTAAATAAACTAACTGACAATGTGGTGGTCAAACATACTTCATGGATTTGGTTACAGTTTAGAAAACATTTTAGTTTATTGAGATTCTCCCTCTCAAATTGCATCTTTTATAATTGCTTTTTTAAACCATCTTAAGTTAACTTATCTTTTAAAGAATGTGATAGATTGGGTATTAAACGATTTCAGGATTTGTTTGATGGAGGGAATCTCTCTTCTTTTGTGCAACGTTCAACGAAATTTAACCTTACCAATACTCACTTTTTTGATACTTACAGATTAGAGACTTTTTAAGATCTCAATTACATACATTTCCTACAAGTCCAGATAAGAATATAATCGATACAATTTTTAATCTGAAACCCTTTGATAATGGTTCAATATCTTACATTTATGGTCTACTGTTGGGACTGAAAAAGGCCTCTTTAGATAAAATTAAAGGAGAATGGGAAAAGAATTTACAGATTTTCATATCTGAAGAGAGCTGGAAGATTATTTTAAAATTGATTAATTCTTCATCATTATGTGCTCGTCATTCTTTATTACAATTCAAAGTGGTACATAGAGTTCATATGTCTAAAGACAAGCTCTCTCGTTACTATGCAGATATTTCCTCTTACTGTGATAGATGTACTAATGGAGTGGCCACACTAATTCTTATGTTTTGGACATGTCCAAGCCTTGACAAATTTTGGAAAGATGTATTTCAAACTTTTTCTGTACTTTACAATGTCAGTTTTAAACCCAATCCTTTGACTGCCATGTTTGAAATTGCTGAGGATAGTGCTACAAAATTGAAGCCATCTAATTTACGGGTATTGGTCTTTATGTCTCTTATGGCCAGGGGGGTGATCTTGCTCAAGTGGAAGGAGGCTGCCCCGCCCACTCATGTTCCATGGCTATCTGACGTTATATTGTGCCTTGGTCTAGAGAAGATTCTAAACATGATTTTCTAATGTTATGGGGGCCCTTTCTGAGTTATTTTCATAATCTTTGAACTGTTATTAAAGTATGGATCTGAGCCACTATTATTAAAATGTCATATAGTACGGAATTTTTCTTCTTTTTTTAACCAACCAGCTCATTTTGGTAGTGGGGGTAGATTTTTTAAAAATAAAATACAATTATTTTATTTTATTTCATTTCATAATTCAATCTTTTTTTCTACATCATTGAATTGGAATGTTGGATACTATGATCATATTACTCTGATTTAAATGTAATGTAATTCCTATTATTTACTTGTATTCTTATGAATTTTGTATTTGTATTCATGCAATTTATATAATATCAATAAAAATATTGAAAAAGGACATCCTTGTAAATCTCCTCTGCACCCTTCCTATGGTTTCCACATCCTTCCTGTAGTGAAGTGACCAGAACTGAGCACAGTACTCCAAGTGGGGTCTGACCAGGGTCCTATATAGCTGTAACATTTCCTCTCGGCTCCTAAAATCAATCTCATGATTGATGAAGGTCAATACACTGTATGCCTTCTTAACCATAGAGTCAACCTGAGCAACAGCTTTGAGTGTCCTAAGGACTCGAACCCCAAGATCCCTCTGATCCTCCACACTGCCAAGAGTCTTATCATTAATACTATATTCTGCCATCATATTTGACCTACCAAAATGAACCACCTCACACTTATCTGGTTGAACGCCATCTGCCACTTCTCAGCCCAGTTTTGCATCCTCTCAATGTCCCGCTGTAACTTCTGACAACCCTCCATACTATCCACAACACTCCCAACCTTTGTGTCATCAGCAAATTTACTAACCCATCCCTTCATTTCCTTATCCAGGTCATTTATAAAAATCACGAAGAGAAGGGGTCCCAGTACAGATCCCTGAGACACATCACTGGTCACCGACCTCCATGCAGAATATGACCCGTCTACAAACACTCTTTGTCTTCTGAGGGCAAGCTAGATCTGGATCCACAAAGCAATGTCCCCTTGGATCCCATGCCTCCTTACTGCCTCAATAAGTCTTGCATGGGGTACCTTATTAAATGCCTTGATGAAAGCCATATCCACTACATCTACTGCTATACCTTCATAAATGTGTTTAGTCACATCCTTAAAAAAATCAGTTAGGCTCGTAAGGCACGACCTGCCTTTGACAAAGCCATGCAGACTACTCCTAATCATATTATGCCTCTCCAAATGTTCATTAATCAGGATCTTCTCCATCAATTTACCAACCACTGAAGTAAGACTCACTGGTCTATAGTTTCCTGGGCTATCTCTGCTCCCTTTCTTGAATAAGGGAACAACATCAGCAACCCTCCAATCCTCCGGAACCTCTCCCATCCCCATTGATGATGCAAAGATCATCGCCAGAGGCTCAGCAATCTCCTACCTTGCCTCCCACAGTAGCCTGGGGTACATCTCATCCGGTCCCAGTGACTTATCCAACTTGATGCTTTCCAGAACCTCCAGCACATTCTCTTTCTTAATATCTACATGCTCAAGCTTTTCAGTCCGCTGTAAATCATCCTTACAATCGCCAAGATCCTTTTCCATAGTAAATACTGAAGCAAAGTATTCATTAAGTACCCCTGCTATCTCCTTCAGTTCCATACACACTATTCCACTGTCACACTTGATTGGTCCTATTCTCTCACGCCTTATCCTTTTGCTCTTCACATACTTGTAGAATGCCTTAGGGTTTTCCTTAATCCTGCTCGCTAAGGCCTTCTCATGGCCCCTTCTGGCTCTCCTAATTTTATTCTAAAGCTCCTTCCTGCGAGCCTTATAATCTTCTAGATCTCTATCATTACCTTTTTTTTACACCTTTCGTAAGCTTTTATTTTTTTCTTGACTAGGTTTACAACAGCCTTTGTACACCACGGTTCCTGTACCCTACCATCCTTTCCCTGTCTCATTGGAACGTACCTATGCAGAACTCCACACAAATATCCCCTGAACATTTGCCACATTTGTTCCATACATTTTCTTGAGAACATCTGTTCCCAATTTATGCTTCCAAGTTCCTGCCTGATAGCCTCATATTTCCCCTTACTCCATTTAAACGCTCTCCTAACTTGTCTGTTCCTATCCCTCTCCAATTGTATGGTAAAGGAGTTAGAATTGTGATCACTATCACCAAAATGCTCTCCCATTGAGATCTGACACCTGACCAGGTTCATTTCCCAATACCAGATCAAGTACAGCCTCTCCTCTTATAGGCTTATCTACATATTGTGTCAAGAAATCTTCCCAAACACACCTATCAAACTCCACCCCATCTAAACCCCTTGCTCTAGGTGCCCTGTGGTAGGAAACTGAGGGTGAAGGTGTTTTGCTATTGTTTTGTCACTTGTTGACTTCTGTGTTTTTCTGCTGAGTATGGTGATCATGTTATGTGGGCGCCGAAATGTGTGACGACTCTTGCGGGCCGGCCCCAACTCATCCTTAGGTTGTGTTCATTGTTAATACAAGCAACACATTTCACTGTCTGTTTTGAAGTACATGTGTTCAAAAGATATGACCCTGAACCAGTTAGCAGGATTGAGGTTAGGACTCATGATGGACATCTGGTTAAAAGGGAATCTGGTGGTCACAGCTAAATTGAAAATGTTCTTGAGCAGGATAAAGTAGTGATTTGAATGTCTTCTGTTCCCTTCTCTAATTGAATCCCAGTCAGCTGCCCTCCATCACGGCCCTCATTCCCCTGGTACCCCACGTTCTCACATTGAAGACCACAAGACCATATACCGCAGGAACAGAATTTGATCATTTGGCGAATCGAGTCCGCTCTGCCATTCGATCATGGCTGATCCTTTTTAACCCTCCGCAGCCCCACTCCCTGGTCTTCTTCCCGTAACCTTTGATGCCATGTCCAATCAAGAATTATCAAACTCTGCCTTAAATACTCCCAACGACCTGGCCTCCGCAGCTGCCTGTGGTAATAAATCCCACAAATTCACCACCCTTTGGCTAAAGAAATTTCTTTGCAACAGTTTTAAATGGACGCCCCTCTATCCTGAGGCTGTACCCTTTTGTCCTCAACTCTCCCACCATAGAAAACAGCCTTTCCACATCGACTCTGTCTAGGCTTTTCAACATTCAAAAGGTTTCAATGAAATCACCCTTCATCCTTCTGAATTCCAGTGAGTACAGATCCAGAGCCATCAAACATAACTTGTATGACAATCCTTTCATTCCCGGAATCATCCTTATGGACCTCCTTTGGACTCTCTCCAAAGCCAGCTCATCTTTTCTCAGATGTGGAGCCCAAAACTGTTCACAGTACTCAAGGTGAGGCCTCACCTGTGTCTTATAAAGCCTCAGCATCGTATCCTTGCTCTTGTATTCTAAACCTCTTGAAATGAAAGCTAACATGGCATCTTCCTTCCTCACCACTGACTCCCCCTCCAAGTTAATCTTTGGGCTGTTCGACACAAGGACTCCCAAATCCCTTTGCATCTCCAAGTTAATCTTTAGGGTGTCGACACAAGGACTCCCAAATCCCTTTGCATCTCAGTTTTTTGGATTTTCTCCATGTTTAGAAAATAGTCCGTACATTTATTTCTACAACCAAACTGCATGACCAAGCATTTTCCAACATTGTATTTCATTTGCCACTTTCCTGCCCATTCTCCTAATCTGTCGAAGTCCTTCTGCAACCTACCTGTTTCCTCAACAATACCTGCCCCTTCACCATTCTTTGTATCATCTGCAAACTTCGCAACAAACCCACCTATTCCATCATCTAAAGCTTTGATATACAGCATAAAAAGAAGTGGTCCCAACACCAATCCCTGTGGAACACCACTAGCCACTAGCAGCCAACCAGAAATGGACATTTTTATTCTCACTCACTGCCCCCTACTAATCAGCCAATGTTCTAACCATGCCAGTAACTTTCCTGTAGCAGTATGGGATCTTAACATGGTAAGCAACCTCGTGTGTGGCACCTTGTCAAAGGCCTTCTGAAAGTCCAAGTATACAACATCTACTACATCTCCTTTATCTATCCTACTTGTAATCTCTTCAAAGAATTCCAACAGGCTCATCAGGCAAGATTTCCCCTTAAGGAAATCATGCTGACTTTGTCCTATCATGTCCTGTGTCACCAAGTACTCCATAACTTCATCCTTAATCATGGACTCCAACATCTTCCCAACCACTGAGGTCAGGCTATTTGGTCTATAATGTCCTTTTTTGCTGCCTTCCTCCTTTCTTAAAAAGTAGAGTGACATTTGCAATTTTCCAGTCCTCTGGCACTATGCTAGAGTCCAATAATTTTTGAAATATCATTACTGATGCCTCCACAATCTCTACCACTACTTCTTTCAGAACCTTAGGGTACAGTTCTTCTGGCTTGGGTGACTTGTGTACCCTTGGGTCTTTCAGTTTTTTGAGCACCTTCTCCCTTGTGAGAGTTGTCATGGTCCAGATCGGGGTCTCTTTAAATTTACTTTGTTTACGTTACCACCTGGACCGTTGACTCCCTGTTTCCCTTTGGTTCCCTGTTTTCCCATGTCCCTCGGCCTTGGTGATTAGAGGCAATTTACTCTCTGCTGAACTGGTAGTTTATTGTCTCCGGCTTTCTGCTGTTCGGCGCGAGAGCGTCTGCAAAGTCAGCAAAGGTACGGCGTGCCAATGTCATCTGGCCAGAGCAAGCCTAGTCTCCGCCGGAAGTGAGTGCCGGTAATTCGCCTTTCCTCATCGGAGCAACCCTGTCAAGTTACCTCACCAAAGCGAGCCTGCAAAGTTTCCTCACCGAGGTCAGTTAACCCGCTGGAGGAAATCAAGAACTGCTGCCTACTGTTCCCGGGCCGAGTCGAGAGCTCGCCACTACCTGGCGGCATCCAAGTTCCGAGTCAAATTCTGGCCCTGGCGGTCTGTGATTCCTGTCCTACCTCCCTGCCTGAATCCCTTCTCTGCCCCTCTTGCCTCTAGCCCTTGTCTGCAGCCCTCACCTGCACTTCGGTCTAGTTCTATCGCCGTAGCTAGATAGGTACTGTCTGGTGTTCTTTCGTGCTGGTCTTGTCTTGTCCTCGCCTCCGTGGGGTAAGTCTGGCCATCTTGCCATTGCCCCATGGGGGGTCACGAGTCCCGGCCCTATGTCCTGTACCCAAGGAGGGGTCCCGACTCTGTGTTCTGTGTATGGGTTCATGGTTCCATGTTCCTCTTCTCCCTAGCCCATGTCATGTCCATGCCCGGTTCTGGGGTCCGAGCCCGAGGCAAGACTCAGGTACTGGGTCCTTGCCCAGTCCCTGGCTCGGAGTCCATACCGTAGCCGCTTCATGTTGCCTCTTGTTCTGGGATCCAATTCCGAGTCCTAGCCCAGACCCTTGTCCCAGCCTAGTCGTAGTCCTGAATCCTTGACCAGTTTGCCATTTCCTGCTTCTGCTTTGCTCTCCTGGTATCAAACAATAAACTCAATTTAATTACCCTCACAAGATGTGTCTTGCATTTGGGTCCATCCTTGCTCCCTATGCCCCCCTCAATATGACAATAGTAACAGCACTTACTTCTCTTCCCTCACACCCTCCAACATCTAGCACACTGCTAGTGTCCCACAGTGAAGACTGATGCAAAATACTCATTTAGTTCATCTGCCCCCATTATTATTTCTTCAGCCTCATTTTCTAGTGGTCCTAGGTCCACTCGCATCTCTTATTTTTTACATACTTGAAAGCTTTAACTATCCACTTTGATATTGTTTGCTGCCTTGCTTTCATATTTCATTTTTTCTCTCCTAATGATTCTTTTAGTTGTTCTCTGTAGGCTTTTAAAAGCTTCACAGTCCTCTGTCTTCCACTAATTTTTGCTTTGTTTTATGCCCTCTCTTGCTTTTACATTAGCTTTGACTTTCCTTGTCAGCCACGGTTATGCTATTTTGCCATTTGAGTATTTTTTTTATTTTGAAATACATGTATCTTGTGCCTTCCTCATTTTTTCCAGTATCTCACATCATTGCTGCTCTGCTGCTGTTCTTCCAATTTACTTTGGCCAACTCCTCTCTCATACCACTGTAATTTCCTTTACTCCACTGAAATACTGCTACGTCAGACTTTACTTTCTCTCTATCAGATTTCAAGTTTAAGTCAAACCTATTGTAATCACTGTCTCCTGAGGGTTCTTTTACCTTAAGCTCCTGAATCCAGTATAGCTGATCCCCTAGTAGGCTCAATGACAAACTGCTTCAAAAAGCCATCTCAGAGGCATTCAACAAACTCACTCTCTTACGATCCAGTGCCAGCCTAATTTTCCCAATCCACCTGCATCTTGAAATCTCCCATGACTATCATAACATTGCCCTTTTGAGATGCCTTTTCTATTTCCTGTTGTAATCTGTGGTCCACGTCCCAGCTAACCACTGCCATAAGGGTCCTTTTACCCTTGCAGTTTCTTCACTCAACATCATCTGATCCCATGTCACATCTTTCTACTGATTTGATGCTATTCTTCACCAGCAGAGCCATGCCACCCCCTCTGCCTACCTTCCTATCCCTCCGATACAACATGTAACCTTGGACGTGCAGCCGCCAACTACAACCATCCTTCAGCCACAGTTCAGTGATAGCCACAACATCATACTTGACAATCTGTAATAACGCAACAAGATCATCCACCTCATTTCTTATTCACTGTACATCAAGATATAACACTTTGAGTACTGTATTTGCTACTCTTTGTGATTCTGCATCCCTAATGCACTGATACTCACCCTGCTGGCTGCAATTATGTCCGATTATCTGCCTGCTCTTCCTGACAGTCTGACTGCTCGCTATCTTTGTGTTTTTACCATACATTCTATCCCGAGTTCCTTCACTCTGGTTCCCACTCCCCTGCCAAATTAGTTTAAACCCTCCCCAACAACTCTAACAAACCTGCCCACGAGAATATTGGTTCTCCTCGGGTTTAGGTGCAACCCCTCCCTTTTGAACAAGCCATACCTCCCCACAAAGGATCCCAATGATCCAAAAACCTGAAGCCTTGCCCCCTGCACCAGCCTCTCAGTCAAGCACTAATCACCAGATCATCCTGTTTCTACCCTCACTGTTACATGGCACAGGCAACAATCCAGATATTACTACCCTGGAGGTCCTGCTTCTCAGTTTTCTGTCTAGTTCTCCAAATTCTGTCTTTTCCTTCCTATGTCATTGGTACCAATATGTACCAAGACATCTGGCTGCTCCCCCTCCCTCTCCAAAGTGTTGCTGGCACGACCTGGGACATCCTCGACCCTGGCAGCTGGGAGGCAACATCCCATTCAGCTGTCCCGATCGCGACAACAGAATCTGCTGTTTGTTCCCCTGACTATTGAGATCCCTATCACTACTGTTCCCCTCTTCTCCCTCTTTCTCTTCTCACCACAGACCTACGCTCAGTGCCAGTCACCCAGTCTCCGTGGCATTCCTCTGGGTGGTCATCCCCCACGACAGTATCCAAAGCGGTATACTTATTGTTGAGGAATTGAATTGAATTGTCTTTATTTCTTACATCCTTCACATACATGAGTAAAATTCTTTATGTTACATCTCCATCTAAATGTGCAATGTGCAATCATAGTAATTTATAATTAATAATAAATAGAACAGACAATGTAATATAGAATACACTCAAGTCAGCATGAGTTCATCAGTCTGATGGCCTAGTGGAAGAAGCTTTCTGGAGCCTGTTGGTCCTGGCTTTTATGCTGCGGTACCACTTCCCGGATGGTAGCAGCAGTCAGGATGGCTCGGGTCCCCAATAATCCTACGGGCCCTTTTTTAGATTATGAGGACACTCAGTCCTCGTTTATTGTCATTTAGAAATGCATGCATTAAAAAATGATACAATGTTCCTCCAGAATTATATCACAAGAAACACAGGATAAACCAAGGCTAAAACTGACAAAACCACATAATTATAACATATGGTTACAACAGTGCAAAGTAATACCGTAATTTAATAAAGACCAGACCATGGGCACGGTAAAAAAAAGTCTCAAAGTCCCGATAGCCTCATCATCTCACGCAGACAGCAGAAGGGAGAAACTCTCCCTACCATGAACCTCCAAGCGCCGCAAACTCGCCGATGCAGCAACATTGGAAGCACCCGACCGCATCGGACTCTGAGTCCATCCGAAAACTTTGAGCCTCCGACCAGCCCTCCGACACAGCCTCTCCGAGCACCATCCTCTGCCGAGCGCTTCAACCTCGCCCTGGCCGCCAAGCAACAAGCAAAGCCGAGGAGTTGGGGCCTTAGCCTCCAGAGATTCTGGACCACACAGTAGCAGCCGCAGCAAAACAGGCATTTCAGAAGTTTCACCAGATGTTCCTCCGTGCTCTCACGTCCGTCTCCATCAATTCAGGATTGTGCACGGCCCCTACTTGACAAATAACAGACATCACCACCGGAGTGGCCGCTGCGAGCCGCGTCGCACCACCATTTTCTCCTCCCGTTTTACACACCTGTCCTTGTAAATGTCCTGATTCATGGGAAATACACAACTACAGATGTGCTGGGCTGTCCACACCACTCTCTACAGAGTCCTACGATTAAGGGGGATACAGTTCTCATACCAGGCAATGATGCAGCCAGTCAGGATGCTCTCAATTGTGCCCCTCTAGAAAGTTAGGATTTGGGGGCCCATACCAAACTTCCTTAACCATCTGAGGTGAAAGAGGTGCTGTTGTGCCTTTTTCACCACACAGCTGGTGTGTACAGACCACGTGAGGTCCTCAGTGATGTGGATGCCGAGGAACTTGAAGCTGTTTACCCTCTCAACCCCAGATCCATTGATGTCAATCGGGGTTAGCCCCTCTCCATTCCTCCTGTAATCCACAACCAGCTCCTTTGTTTTAGCCACAGGAGTGTTCTATTCACGTTTCCATTTCTCCTGACAGTCACCCAGCTACTCGCTGCCTGCAACTTAGGAGTCACTACTTCCCTGTAACTCTGATTGATCATCTCCTCTCTGTGTCGTCCAAGCCGAAGATCATCCAGCTGTTGCTCCAGATCCCTAACACGGTCTTCCAGGAGCTGTCTTGAAGAATGCTTCCTTTCACTCCTCTCCTTTCCTCGAATTCCACAGTCATGAGAATTTGCACTGTGCGAGGCGCTGCCTGTCACTTTGTGAAGCATGTGGAACAGTCTGTCTCCCTGATCTACTCAGTCTCTCTTACTCACCTATTTCCTCCAGTGATAACTGCCTCAGAGCTGATTCTTACTCTCACACAGAACTCTTTTTTTAAATTTCCTGACATTTTCACTCAGCTTTCAATTTTCTATGGTCCATATTTGACTCCTCCCCTTTTTGACATCTCTATCTGCAGATATTTTTTCCTCTTACAACAGGGAAGGAAGCCATTCTGCCCATGAGTCTCAGATCATACCTGGTAGGGAACCCATTGCCACTGGTCACTCAGACTCTTTCCCCATGCTATCGGCTGGTGTGAGACACTGCGTCCGGTGCTCCCGGTGCCGCCTTCTATATATTGGCGAGACCCAACGCAGACTGAGGGACCATTTCACTGAACACCTATGCTCTGTCCTCCAGAGAAAGCAGGATGTCCCGGTGGCTACACATTTTAATTCCACGTCCCATTCCCATTCTGACATGTCTATCCACGGCCTCCTCAACTGTCAAGATGAAGCCACACTCAGGTTGGAGGAGCAGCACCTTATATTCCGTCTGGGTAGCCTCCAACCTGATGGCATGAACATTAACTTCTCTAACTTCCATTAATGCCCCCACTTCCCCTTCGTACCCCGTCCGTTATTTATCTATCTATTTATTTATTTATTTCTCCCTCTGTCCCTCTCACTGTACTCCTTGCCCATCCTCTGGGCTTCCCCCCTCTTCGTTCCTTTCACCCTAGGCCTCCCATCCCATGATCCTCTCATATCCCTTTTGCCAATCACCTGTCCAGCTCTTGGCTCCATCCCTCCCCCTCCTGTCTTCTCCAATCATTTTGGATCTCCCCCTCCCCCTCCCATTTTCAAATCTCTTACTAACTCTTCCTTCAGTTAGTCCTGACGAAGGGTCTCAGCCCAAAACGTCGACTGTACCTCTTCTTATAGATGCTGCCTGGCCTGCTGTGTTCACCAGCAACTTTTATGTGTGTTGCTTAAACAGAGACCGACAAGCAGTCAATGTGCAAAAGAAGACAAGTTGTGCAAAGAAATAAATAATGCTGGGACAACCAGTTGTCAAGTCCTTGGAGGTGAGTCTGTAGGTTGTGCACTGGGTGAAGTTATCTGTGTTGGTTCAGGAGCCTGATGGTTGTAGAGTATTAACTGTTCGTGAACCTAATAGGGTGTGCTCTAATGCTCCACACCTACTGCATAGTGCTAGTAGCGAGAAGGTCGAGTTAATTAAAATTTAATTAATTGACAATGCAAAGTCAAGAGGAAAATTATCTTACTCCTACTCTTTATTTTCAGTAGCACTTAAAAATAATTTCAGGAAATGTTTTTTTCATATTGAAGAGCACATAAAGGTCTGCACAATCCCACATGTATTGTGACAATAATTGGTCTTTTACTTGGAAACTTAATTCCTGAATTGGAGTTTACATGTTTTTCCAATGACTATATGGGTTTCCTCTGGGTGTTCCTGTTTCCACTCTCCTACCAAAGATCCCAAAGACATGTGGGTTGGTGGCCGAATTGACTGTCCAAATTGCACCTGTCACAAAAGTGACTGATAACATGAGGGCAAGTCAATCAGGATGTAAAGGGAAACATTTATAAGAAGTTTGTAGAAGAGTGTGATTGCTCCTTGAGCCAGAATGAACTCTGTCTATGTTGTAACGAAACACGACACTCATAATGTGTACTTAATCTCCCGAGACAAAATTCAATTATGCTTTATTAATTAGGAGAATTTGAATATTTTTGTTTGTTGTGCAAATGAATTAAACCTCCAGAAATGAGCATAATCAGCTAGTCCAGAAATAACATACCTAACGTCTGTTCCTCTATTTTTTGTGAGCTAAGGAGAACTAGTTTTGGAGATGTACCTGCAGAGCTGAAAGCAGTTTCTCCAGGGTGTTTTTCATTGTTTGCTAAGAATGTTAATGTTCGATCTCACACTAAACGCAATAGCACATTACCTCAAACATAGAAATCCGCTATCAAGCCTTTACACAGGAGATTGAAATTGTGCCTCGCTGAACTTAGTGTTATCTGTAAACAGAGACGTACATCTCTTCTTTCTTTCAACAGGACATTGATATTTTGGTGCAGCTCTGAGGTTGTAACACAGATTACCATGCAATTGAGATGTAAGCATTCAGCGAGCACATGTAGAGAGAGAAAATCATAGCTACTGATTCAGAATTAGAATCAGGTTTAATATCACTGGCAGATGTCATGAAATTTGTTGTTTTGTGGTGGTAGTACATTGCAATACATAGTAAAAATAAAAAAACTATAATTCTTTTATATATGCAACCAGTTACAATGCTCCCCAAGGTACATCTGTAGAAATTTGTGAGAGTCTTTGATGACATATTAAATCTCCTCAAACTACTAATAAACTATAGCCACTGCTGTGTCTTTTGTGTAATTGCATCAGTATGTTGGGCCCAGGTAGATCCTCAGAGATGTTGACTCCCAGGAACTTGAAAATGCTCACCCTTTCCACTGCTGATTCTTCGATGAGGACCGGTACGTGTTCCCTCAACTCCCCCTTCCTGAACTCCACTATCAATTACAGTCAGCCCTCCGTATCCATGGGGATTGGTTCCGGGAACCCCCGTGGATACCAAAATTCGCGGATGCTCAAGTCTCTTATATAAACGCCAAAGAGAGCTTGTCAGGGTGTTACGAAAAGCGAAAGTAGCATTCAGCGTTTGTTTTGCAGTGAGCTGTTACAGAGGCAGTGCACACCCCGAGCAGCGAGAGTGCTTTATCTCGATTTATTTTGTGCATCCGTTAGCAAGATGTGTCCTAAGGTATCAGAAAAGCCGAGGAGAGCTTGTAAGGGTGTTGCGCTTAGTGTAAAACTGGATGTAATTAAACGTTTCAATCGTGGTGAACGAAATAAAGACATTGTGCGTGCATTGAACTTGCCTGTGTCCACCATTCGTACTACTTACACGCAGACAGAAAGAATCTTGAAAGCTGCTGATGTTGCTATTAGTTCTGCTAGTAGCATATCATTCCTGCTTTTACTATATGTTAGTGTTATTTTAGGTTTTTTGCGTTATTTAGTATGATTTGGTAGGTTATTTTGTGAGTTCGGCTTACAAAAGGTTTCATAGGAACGCTCTACTTTCAGATAGCAGGGGATACTTGTAGAGTATTTTCGATCCGCAGTTGGTTGAATCCGCGGATGCAGAACCCGCAGATACGGAGGGCCGACTGTACTTTTTCTTGCTGACGTTTTGTTGCAACAAGACTCACCAAGCTCATCGATCTCACTCCTGTATGCCTCCTCATTACTATCTGAAACTCTGCCAACAATAGTTGTCCTTGGCAAATCTATAGATCGTGTTTGAGCTGTGCCTAATCACACTGGCACTGTTTGTTGACTATGGCCTGTTGTTGGTCATTTTCCCACCTATTCCATATGTTGGTTGATATTCCAATGATAATCAGGTCTGGGTGAAGGTCGGGAATAAGAAATGGAGGCATTGAATGTCAGGGTCACCAGTGAACTCCAGTGCAGGACTCACAGAGACTTTGGCAATTCAAACAAAATAAAAGATTTATTACAGAAGTTAACCAGCAAAACCCACGAGAACTCAGGTAAACTATACAGAATATTGAAGAACTGAAATCACTCATGATACACAGAAGAACTCGGTCAGAGTTTCACCAGACAAGGATCCACGGTGACCAAGCAAAGAGGGTTGGCACGCTCCCCTATAATACATCCCGGAGCATGTAGGAATTCAGGACCAATCAGACAGCCCCAGAGTCCAGACAAACTAATAACCCCCAAAGGCAGCAACTACAATGCAATTCATTGAAAATCCTGTGCTGATTTAATTACCACCAATGAATAAAATGGTAACTACAAAGAGAGCTTAACAATCCCCATGGTACCAAATCAGACAAAGTGGGAAAACAGAGCTAGTCCAAAGACAAAAGCAATCCAAGGAATTTTTTGAGGATGTAACTATGAAAATGGACAAGGGAGAGCCAGTGGATGTAGTGTACTTGGACTTTCAGAAAGTCTTTGATAAAGTCCCACATACGAGATTAGTGGGCAAAATTAGGGCACATGGTATTGGGGGCAGAGTACTGACATGGATTGAAAATTGGCTGGCCGACGGAAAACAAAGAGTAGTGATTAACGGGTCCCTTTCGGAATGGCAGGCGGTGACCAGTAGGGTACTGCAAGGTTCAGTGCTGGGACCGCAGCTGTTTACAATATTTATTAATGATTTAGATGAGGGAACTAAAAGTAACATTAGCAAATTTGCCGATGACACAAAGCTGGGTGGCAGTGTGAAATGTGAGGAGGATGTTATGAGAATGCAGGGTGACTTGGACAGGCTGGGTGAGTGGGCAGATGCATGGCAGATGCAGTTCAATGTGGATAAATGTGAGGTTATCCACTTTGGTGGTAAGAACGGGAAGGCAGATTATTATCTAAATGGAGTCAAGTTAGGAAAAGGAGAAGTACAACGAGATCTAGGTGTTCTTGTACATCAGTCACTGAAAGCAAGCATGCAAGTACAGCAGGCAGTGAAGAAAGCTAATGGCATGCTGGCCTTCATAACAAGGGGAATTGAGTATAAGAGCAAAGAGGTCCTTCTGCAGCTGTACAGGGCCCTGGTGAGACCACACCTGGAGTACTGTGTGCAATTTTGGTCTCCAAATTTGAGGAAGGACATTCTTGCTATTGAGGGAGTGCAGCGTAGGTTCACAAGGTTAATTCCCAGGATGGCGGGACTGTCATATGTCAAAAGATTGGAGCGACTGGGCTTGTATACTCTAGAATTTAGAAGGCTGAGAGGGGATCTTATTGAAACATATAAGATTATTAAGGGATTGGACACACTGCAGGCAGGAAGCATGTTCCCGCTGATGGGTGAGTCCAGAACCAGAGGCCACAGTTTAAGGATAAGGGGTAGGCCATTTACAACGGAGTTGAGGAAAAACTTTTTCACCCAGAGAGTGGTGGATATATGGAATGCTCTGCCACAGAAGGCTGTGGAAGCCAAGTCTCTGGATGCTTTCAAGAAAGAGATGGATAGAGCTCTTAAAGATAGCGGAATCAAAGGTTATGGGGATAAGGCAGGAACTGGATACTGATTGTGGATGATCAGCCATGATCACAGTGAATGGCGGTGCTGGCTCGAAGGGCCGAATGGCCTACTCTTGCACCTATTGTCTATTGTCAAGGAACACTGCATACCCATGAGGTGACATGGAGAAAATACCATCCACATGCTAACGGAAAAAAATCTTTTTTTTTTAAATGACCCCTGGTTGTGACATTGAATGGATGGATTCAATCATAGTTACAAGGTAAACATTGAGATTCTTGGACACCAGAGAAAGGAATCTGAAGCTTGAGAGATGGTTGGCAGTGGAGAGGCAAAGGTAGAGGTTTCTTTGAGTTCCATCGTAACTCTGTGGAAGTGAACATATTCTCAGTCTGAGAGTCCTGATGAAGCTTGAATTGCTTGAGCTCAGACCTGGACAATAGGGGGAACCAGTTTATGTGCAGTATGTTCATGGAGCCTGCCAGGGAAAAACACGGACTATTTTTCCCACTGACCATTGGGTGGGTGGGGAGGGGTGGTGGTGCAGTGGGACCCATACACAATCCTATCAGAGGGACTGTCCACTTCTTGTTTCTGTGTCTTCTAAGTTCTATTCGTATGACCTCACTGAATGATCCCAAAAAATTATCTTCTCTAAGGGCCATTGTTATATCCTCTTTCACCAAGAAGGGATTTCTCTGCTCCCGTGCTACCTGGACCTTGGTCACACCTGTAGCATTTGTATCTTAGAATGTGGAGCTGACAGTCCTGCCCTTCCTTTAGTCATGTTTCTATTCTGGCCAATCTGAGTTCATCAACCTTACCTCCAACGTTGAAACAAATGCCGTTTGAACCAACTGTGTTTCTTCTCCCTTTACTGTGCTCCTGTCTATCATTATGACTGAACTTGCTCTCACCGGCATCATATCATCTTCTGATTTCTCATCAGCCACTCTGCCATTCAGGGTTCCACTCCCTACCCCCTGACACAGACACACACACACACACACACACACACACACACACACACACACACACACTCACACACACTCGCACAGACACACACACACACACACACACACACACCCAGGTGAACAAGATTAGTCTTATTTGTCACATATACATGGAAACATACAGTGAAATGCGTCACTTACATCAAATTAAATCAGGTGTCGCCGTGCGTCTGGCGCCAACTCACAACTCACTGATGTTAACCCTGGCCGTACGTATTTGGAATATGTGAGGAAACGGAAGCCCACGTGGTCATGGTGAGAACATACGGACTACTTTATACTTACAGACAGGGGCAGGAATCAACCCCTGATCTTACGTCTGACACTGTAATAGCTTTATGGTAACCATGCTGCAGCCACGTCGTCCCTTGTGAATCTCCCAGCCTTGTTACCGCACTCCAGTGAAATTGCAACCCATCGCTCCAGTACAAATCACCACTACCCAGGATTAAATTCCAGTGGTTCAACAACTTGAATACCTGCTCCCTGCACCAGCTCCTCAACCACACATGTCTCTGAGCTGGCTTTCTATTCCTACCCTCACTAGCACGTGGCACCTGGAGTAATAGAACATAGAACATAGAATAGTACAGCACAGTCCAGGCCCTTCGGCCCACAATGTTGTGCCAACCCTTAAACCCTGCCTCCCATATAACACCCTCACCTTAAATTCCTCCATATACCTGTCTAGTAGTCTCTTGAATTTCACTAGTGTATCTGCCTCCACCACTGACTCAGGCAGTGCATTCCACACACCAACCACTCTTTGAGTAAAAAACCTTCCTCTAATAGCCCCCCTTGAACTTCCCACCCCTTACCTTAAAACCATGTCCTCTTGTATTGAGCAGTGGTGCCCTGGGGAAGAGGCACTGGCTGTCCACTCTTTCTATTCCTCTTAATATCTTGTATACCTCTATCATGTCTCCTCTCATTCTCCTTCTTTCCAGAGAGTAAAGCCCTAGCTTCCTTAATCTCTGATCATAATGCATACTCTCTAAACCAGGCAGCATCTTGGTAAATCTCCTCTGTACCCTTTCCAATGCTTCCACATCTTTCCCATAGTGAGGCAACCAGAACTGGACACAGTACTCCAAGTGTGGTCTAACCAGAGTTTTAAAGAGCTGCATCATTACCCTACGGCTCTTAAACTCTTATGAAAGCTAACATTCCATAAGCTTAACTACCCTATCTACCTGTGAGGCAACTTTCAGGGATCTGTGGACCTGTACCCCCAGATCCCTCTGCTCCTCCACACTTCCAAGTATCCTGCCATTTACTTTGTACTCTGCCTTGGAGTTTGTCCTTCCAAAGTGTACCACCTCACACTTCTCTGGGTTGAACTCCATCTGCCACTTCTCAGCCCACTTCTGCATCCTATCAATGTCTCTCTACAATCTTTGACAATCCTCTACACTAACCACAGCACCACCAACTTTTGTGCCATCTGCAAACTTGCCAACCCACCCTTCTACCCCCACATCCAGGTTGTTAATAAAAATCACGAAAAGTAGAGGTTACAGAACAGATCCTTGTGGGACACCACTAGTCACAATCCTCCAGTCTGAATGTACTCCCTCCACCACAACCCTCTGCTTTCTGCAGGCAAGCCAATTCTGAATCCACCTGGCCAAACTTCCCCGGATCCCATGCCTTCTGACTTTCTGAATAAGTCTACCATGTGGAACCTTGTCAAATGCCTTACTAAAATCCATGTAGTTCACATCCACTGCACTACCCTCATCTATATGCCTGGTCACCTCCTCAAAGAACTCTATCAGGCTTGTTAGACACGATCTGCCCTTCACAAAGCCATGCTGACTGTCCCTGATCAGACCATGATTCTCTAAATGCCTATAGATCCTATCTCTAAGAAACTTTTCCAACAGCTTTCCCACCACAGACGTAAGGCTCACTGGTCTATAATTACCCGGACTATCCCTACTACCTTTTTTGAACAAGGGGACAACATTCCCTCCCTCCAATCCTCTGGTACCATTCCCGTGGACAACGAGGACATAAAAATCCTAGCCAGAGGCTCAGCAATCTCTTCCCTCGCCTCGTGGAGCAGCCTGGGGAATATTCCATCAGGCCCCGGGGACTTATCCGTCCTAATGTATTTTAACAACTCCAACACCTCCTCTCCCTTAATATCAACATGCTCCAGAACATCAACCTCACTCATGTTGTCCTCACCATCATCAAGTTCCTGCTCATTGGTGAATACCGAAGAGAAGTATTCATTGAGGACCTCGCTCACTTCCATAGCCTCCAGGCACATCTTCCCACCTTTATCTCTAATTGGTCCTATCTTCACTCCTGTCATCCTTTTGTTCTTCACATAATTGAAGAATGTCTTGGGGTCTTCCTTTACCCTACTCGCTAAGGCCTTCTCATGCGCCCTTCTTGCTCTTCTCAGCCCCTTCTTAAGCTCCTTTCTTGCTTCCCTATATTCCTCAATAGACCCATCTGATCCTTGCTTCCTAAACCTCATGTATGCTGCCTTCTTCCACCTGACTAGATTCTCAACCTCACTTGTCACCCATGGTTCCTTCACCCTACCATTCTTTATCTTTCTCACCAGGACAAATTTATCCCTAACATCCTGCAAGAGATCCCTAAACATCGACCACATGTCCATAGTACATTTCCCTGCAAAAACTTCATCTCAATTCACACCCACAAGTTCTAGCCTTATAGCCTCATAATTTGCCCTTCCCCAATTAAAAATTTTCCTGTCCTCTCTGATTCTATCCTTTTCCATGATAATGTTAAAGGCCAGGGAGTGGTGGTCACTGTCCCCCAGATGCTCACCCACTGAGAGATCTGTGACCTGACCTGGTTCGTTACCTAACACTAGATCTAGTCTGGCATTCCCCCTAGTCGACCTGTCCACATACTGTGACAGGAATCCGTCCTGGATACACCTAACAAACTCTGCCCCATCTAAACCCTTGGAACGAATCAGGTGCCAATCAATATTAGGGAAGTTAAAGTCACCCATGATAACAAACCTGTTATTTTTGCACCTTTCCAAAATCTGCCTCCCAGTCTGCTCCTTGGTGTCTCTGCTGCTACCAGGGGGCTTATAGAATACTCCCAACAGAGTAACTGCTCCCTTCCTGTTCCTGACTTCCACCCATACTGACTCAAAAGAGGATCCTGCTACATTACCCACCCTTTCTGTAGCTGTAATGGTATCCGTGACCAGTAATGCCACCCCTCCTGCCCTTTTCCCCCCTCTATCCCTTTTAAAGCACTGAAATCCAGGAATATTGAGAATCCATTTCTGCCCTGGTGCCAGCCATGTCTCTGTAATGGCCACTACATCATAATTCCATGTAGGTATCCGAGCTCTCAGCTCATTACCTTTGTTCCTGATGCTTCTTGCATTGAAGTACACACACTTTAGCCCTTCTACCTTACTACCATTACACCCTTTATTCTGCTTCTCTTTCCTCAAAGCCTCTTTATATGTTAGATCTGGCTTTACTCCATGCACTATACTTGCAGTTCTCGCATGACCTTTATCCTCCTCCACCTCACTATCTGCTCTAACACTCTGATTCCCCTCCCCCTGCAAATCTAGTTTAAACCCCCCAGAGCAGCACTAGCAAACCATCCCGCAAGGATGTTAGTCCCCTTCCAGTTCAGGTGCAACCCGTCCCGTCGGAACAGGTCCCACCTTCCCTGGAACAAGGCCCAATTGTCCAGAAACATGAAGCCCCCTCTCCTGCACCAACTCCTT
The DNA here is from genome assembly GCF_963921235.1 of Mobula hypostoma. Taxonomy (NCBI): domain Eukaryota; kingdom Metazoa; phylum Chordata; class Chondrichthyes; order Myliobatiformes; family Myliobatidae; genus Mobula; species Mobula hypostoma. Next base: position 16,805,434 of record NC_086110.1, on the reverse strand, counting down.
AGCCACGTATTTAGCTGCATTATCCTCCTATTTCTAGCCCCACTAGCACGTGGCATGGGTAGCAATCCTGAGATTGGCACCCTGGAGGTCCTGTCCTTCAGCTTTGCACCTATCTCCCTAAATTCTCTTTGCGGAACCTCCTCCTTCTTCCTATCTATATCACTGGTCCTTACATGGACCACGACATCTGGCTGCTCACCCTCCCTCTTGAGAATACTGAGAACTTGATCAGAGATATCACGGACCCTGGCTCCGGGGAGGCAACAGACCATCCGGGATTCTCGATCACTTCCACAGAACCTCTTGTCTGTCCCCCTAACTATCAAATCCCCTATCACTACTGCTCTCCTCTTTTCCCTCCTTCCCTTCTGAGCTAAGGGTCCAGTCTCAGTGCCAGAGACACAACCACTACAACTTGTCCCTGGTAGGTCGTCCCCACCGAAAATACCCGAAACAGTATACTTATTATTGATGGGAACAGCCACAGGGGTGCTCTGCTCGTTCTGTCTGTTCCCCTTCCCTCTCCTGACAAAACTCAGCTAAAGGTCAGCTACCTGTCACCTGACTCTTAGGGGTGAGTATCTCCTTGAAATTCCTGTCTATTTCTGCCTCTGCCTCATGAATGATCCGAAGTCGGTTTGTCAGGAGCTGCGGCTGGATGCACAAGTACAGGTGTAGTCATCAGGGACAATTGTGCTTGCCCTGACTTCCCACATACTGTATAAGGAGCACTCGACTGCCCTAACATAGAAACATAGAAACATAGAAAATAGGTGCAGGAGTAGGCCATTCGGCCCTTCGAGCCTGCACTGCCATTCAGTATGATCATGGCTGATCATCCAACTCAGAACCCTGTACCTGCCTTCCCTCCATACCCCCTGATCCCTTTAGCCACAAGGGCCATATCTAACTCCCTCTTAAATATAGCCAATGAACTGGCCTCAACTGTTTCCTGTGGCAGAGAATTCCACAGATTCACCACTCTCTGTGTGAAGAAGTTTTTCCTCATCTCGGTTCTAAAAGGCTTCCCCTTTATCCTCAAACTGTGACCCCTTGTTCTGGACTTTCCCAACATCGGGAGCAATCTTCCTGCATCTAGCCTGTGCAATCCTTTTAGAATTTTATGTTTCAATCAGATCCCCCCTCAATCTTCTAAATTCCAGAGAGTACAAGCCTAGTCGATCCAGTCTTTCACCATATGAAAGTCCTGCCATCCCAGGAATCAATCCAGTAAACCTTCTCTGTACTACCTCTATGGCAAGAATGTCTTTCCTCAGATTAGGGGACCAAAACTGCACACAATGCTCCAGGTGTGGTCTCACCAAGGACTTGTACAACTGCAGTAGTACCTCCCTGCTCCTGTACTCGAATCCTCTTGCTATGAATGCCAGCATACCATTCGCCTTTTTCACTGCCTGCTGTACCTGCATGACCACTTTCAATGACTGGTGTATAATGACACCCAGGTCTCGTTGCACCTCCCCTTTTCCTAATCGGCTACCATTCAGATAATAATCTGTTTTATTATTTAACTGCTGCCTCCATTACCTACTCATAAGTTAATTAGATTAATAAAAGGAGCTTATCCGGCCTTACCTCACTGGGAGCTAGTTCTTCCTCAGCCTTTGCTCGCCAAAGCCTTCCTACTCTGTCTCCCACTACTCTGTCACCCGTACTGACGACGCCCGCTCCGTTAATCCAGGGACTGCCCTTGAGGGCCTGTTTTGTAGGTTCTCTCCTAACTTCCTATAGTCACTGTGCTGGACCTTATCCCACTTTCTACTTAAGTTATTGGTATCAACATACATCATGACCTCTGGATGGTCACCCTCCCCGTTGAGACATCTTTGACCCGGGCACCCAGGAGGCAACATACCATCCTGGAGTCTCATTTGTGGCCACAGAATCTATTGTCTGTCTTCCTAACTAGTGAGTCTCTTATCACTATCATCCTGCCTTACCTAACCTTTATGTGCCGAGCCTCAGATTTAGTCACAGTGCCACCAACCTGTTACTGCTGTTGCTCCCTGAAAGGTTCTCCCCCACAAGCAGTATCCAAATGATATTTATTGTTGAGGGGAATAGTCACAGGGACACCATGGACAGTCAGCCTTCTCCACATACTCTCCTCAGTTCTCACACAACTATCTGCAACCTGGACCTTAGGTGTGACCAACTCTTTAAAGCTCTTGACTATGATGCCATCAGTATCCCAGACAATCCTGATCAAGTCCAACTCCAGCTCCAGTTCTTTCAAAGTGCCAGTCAGGAGCAGCACTTCCTACAGGTAGCCCTCCAGGTCTCTGGTATTGAGGGGACTGGATTATCTGATATATACTGCACTCAAACGATAGAAGCGATACTCAGATATTTGTGAATAGAAGGACAACTGGATCCCTCCAACACTGTGACAAATACTTGTTGGGAGAGTTCTCACAATTTTCTGTACGGAGGTAAAATGGGTTTGAGGCAGAGTCAATTAAGATTTAATTAATTGACAGCACAAATTCAAGAGGTAAGTTAACTTATGTTTGATCTTCATTTTCTGTAACATCTTGGGAAACTCGAGGAGGACAGAGGAAAAATAATTTACAAGCAGTTTGTAGGCTTTAAGCCAGCATGAACTCAAGAGACAGAATTATTTCCATCTATGTCGTAGTAAAGGAATTGACAGAGGCATGAGAGAGGAGCTGGATTGATTGGAAAAGAACACTGGCAGGGATGAAGGCAGAGCAGCACTGGCTGAATATTCTGGAAGCAGTTCGGAAGGTGCAGGATATACGTATCCCAAAGATGATGAAGAATTCTAAAGACAACAAGACACAACCATGGCTAACAAGAAAATTGAAAGCCAACATAAAAGCCAAAGAGAGGGCATATAATAGAGCAAAAATTGGTGGAAAGTTAGAGGATTGGGAAGCTTTTAATAACCAACATAAGGCAACTAAAAAGGTCATTAAGAAGGAATGGATGGAATATGAAGGTAAACTAGCCAATAATATTGAAGAGGATACCAAAAGTTTCAGATGCATTAAGTGTAAAAGAGAGGTGAGAGTAGATATCGGACCACAAGAAAATAATGCTGGAGGGGGCGGGGGGGACAAGGAAATGGCAGTCAAGCTGAATAAGTATTTGGCATCAGTCTTCACTGCGGAAGACACTGGCAGTATGCTGGAAGTTTCAAAGTGTCAGGGCCAGAAGTGTGTGAAGTTGCCATTACTAGAAAGCAGGTTCTTGGGAAACTGAAAGGTCTGAAGGTAGATAAGTCACCTGGACCAGGTGATGTACACCCCAGGGTTATGAATGAGATGGCTGAAGAGATTGTGAAGGCATTAGTCATGATCTTTCACGAATCAATTGAGTCTGGCATGTTTCCGTTGGAAAATTACAAATGTTACTCTACTCTTCAAGAAGAGAGAGAGGCAGAAGAAAGAAAATTATAAGCCAGTCAGTCTGACCTCAGTGGTTGGAAAAATGTTGGAGTCAATTGTAAAGGGTGCGGTTCAGCATGGTTTCCTTAAGAGAAAATCTTGCCTGACAAATCTGTTGGAATTCTTTCAAGAAACAACAAACGGGATAGACAAAGGAGAATTGGAGGATGTTGTGTACTTGGATTTTTCAGAAGCCCTTTGAGAAGGTGCCACACATGAAGCTGCTTAACAAGTTACCAGCATGGATAAAGTAGTGGCTGATAGGCATGTGGCAAAGAGTGGGAGTAAACGGAGCCTTTTCTGGTTGGCTGCTGGTGACCAGTGGTATTCCACAGTGGTCTATGCTGGGTCTGCTTCTTTTTATGTTATATGTCAATGATTTGGACGATGGAATTGATGGCTTTGTTGCAAAGTTTGTGGATGAATTGCAGGTAGGTAGAAGGGCAGATAGTTTTGAGAAAGTAGAAAAGCTACAGAGCGACTTAGACAGATGGGGAGAATGGGCAATGAAATGCAGATGGAATACTGTGTTGGGAAGTATATTGTCATGCACTTTGGTAGAAGAAATAAAAAGGTAGACTATTTTTAAATGGAAAGAAAATTCAAAAATCTGAAGTGCAAAGGGACTTGGGAGTCCTTATGCAGGATTCCCTAAAGGTTCATTTGTAGGTTGAGTTGGTAGTGAGGAAGGCAAATGCAACATTAGCATTCACTTCAAGAGGACCAGAATATAAAAGCGAGGTTGTAATGTTGCGGCTTTCTAAAGTACTTGTGAGTCCGCATTTGGAGTATTGTGAGCAGTTTTGGGTCCCTTATCTAAGAAAGGATGTGCTGACATTGGAGAAGGTTCAAAGGAGGTTCATGAAAATTATTCTGGGATTTAAAGGCTTGTCATCTGAAGAGCATTTAATGGCACTGGGCCTGTATTCACTGGAATTCGGAAGAATCAGGGGTGGCCTAATAGAAACCTAATGATAGAGTGGATGTGGAGATGATGGTGGGAGAGTCTAAGACCAGAGGACAGGGACACTGCCTCAGAATAGAGGGGTATCCTTTCAGAATAGAGATGAGGAGGAATTTCTTTAGCCAGAGAGTGGTAAATCTGTGGAAATCATTGACACAGATAGCTGTGGGGGGCCAAGTCATTGGGTATATTTAAGGCAGAGGTTGATAGATTCTTGATTAGTCAGGGCATCAAGGAATATGAGGAGAAGGCAGGAGACTTGTGCAGAGAGGGAAAATGGATCAGCCATGATGAAATAGTGGAGCTGACTCGATGGGCCAAATGGTCTACTTCTGCTCCTATATCTTATGGTCATATGGAAAATTTGATATTCATAATATTTACTTAATCTTGTGAGATAAAATTCAATTGTGCTGAATTAATTAGGAGATTTGAATATTTTTGCTGATTATGCAAATGAATTTAATCCAACCCAACTGAGAAAAACTATCCAGTTCATCAGCAAGTTAATTACCTTCAGCAGGCCAACTCCGGGACTGAACATTATCAGTTAGTCAAGAAAAAACAGGACTGACTTTTGTTTCCACATTTTTTTCCTGAAGTAAAGAGAACTGGTGTCAGAGGTACACCTGCATATCTGAAAGCAGTGTCTCCAGGGTAAGTGTCGGTACGTCATTACTTTTCGTTATTTGTTAAAAACTTTACTGTTTAGCCTCAGACTAAGCTCAGTAGCACGTTACCTCAAACTTCAAAAGTCTAATGTTGAGCATTGAATTTTTTTCACAGAAGGGCTGAAATACTGCACCCCAGAGCTTGGTGTTATCTGTAAACGAGGATCTATAGTACATCGGTATCTCTCTGTTCACAGTGCGCCGTGGTGGTGTAACTGTTAGCACGACACTGTTACAGATCGGGGCATCTGGGTTTGGAGCTGAATCCTGGCATCCCCTGGAAGGGGTTTGTATGTCCTGCCCGAGGAATGCGTGGGCTTTCTTCAGGTTCTCCAGTTTTCCTCCCACAGTCCAAAGACGTACAGACTAGTAGGTTAAATGGTTGTTGTAAATTGTCCCACTACGGTTAACTTGGGGGCAGCTGTGCGGTGTGACTTGAAGGGCCTGAAAGGTCTATACTGCTCCCTATCTCTAAATAAAAATTAATAAAAAATCTCTTCATGCTCACAGCAAATCATTGATTCTTTTTTGATGTTACCTCAAGTTGTAACAATGTTTATTCGAGACATAAGCATTCAGCTAGCATATGTAGAGAGAGAAAATTATAGCTAATGTTTGTAGGCAATGGCCTGTCTTTGGCCAGTTTCTAGGCTGTGGGGAGCCTGGGCAAATGCTGGGAAGAAGAAATGGAGGCATTTAATACATCGATTCAACTGTAATGACAAGGTAAACTTTAAGATCCTTGGACTTTGTTGAAATGGATCAGAGGTTTGAGAGATGGCTGGTGGTAGAGAGGCAAAGTTGAGCGTTTCCTTTGAGTTCCATGGTGACCCTATGGAAGTGAATGCATTCCCAGTCTCTGAACCCTGATGAAGCTTCATATGCTTGAACCCAGACCTGGTCTAAACGGCAACTAAGTTCCTGAAGCATGCCGGGGAAAAGTAAAGGTGCAAAAGGTTACCGAAAATCAGAAAACTGCAGATGCTGCAAGTCTGAGATAAAACTAGAGAATCATTCCAAGTACCTTTGCTTTCCACGTGTGATGCCTGTCCCTCTGAGTGTTTACGGCTTTCTCTTTTTTTATTATGCTTGGAAACATTAAGTGCCTAACAGGCTGTAGAGTTGCCAGAGACGAGAGGGCGATAGTAACTGGGGAAATCGAAACTTGTACAAGAAGCTGGAGCTCAGAAGCACCAATAGGGTCAAATTTATTTTAAGAACAGATGTACAACAAAGAGACATGACAGAAAGACCCAAGAACTACCCAGAAAGACATTGATAATCCTGTTGACAGGTACAGTCGCTTCAAGACAAACCAAACTATATGGAATTTCATTTAGAGGTTTAAGTTTGTTGTTAGAAAGCAAAAAAATATTTTTTCACTTATTGACAGAAATAGCCAGGTTTCTGTCTGAAATACCAAATCATTTTTGTGGTTTGGATAACTTCGATATTTGACATTTGAGTTCACTTGCAATGCGCAATGTAGAAATACTTTTTCGTTCCTTCCTGGTTTTGTGCCCCTGTGAGGAGACTCTCAACCACCTCATCTGTGCCTGTCTGTGAAAAGAGGTTCACTCATCTTTGAATCATTTGTGAGTTATTAAATGATGTTCAGTGGTCAGTGCTGATGAGACTATGTCCCTAACGTGTTGGGTTACAAATGGATTTGAGTGGGAGTTACTCAATATTCATAACAAATGCCCCAAAGCCATTAATTAGCACTTTCAATTCTTACTTGTACCTCTTTGTGAAGGATGAACTGAACCAGACCATGGTTATGGAAGGGGCTGCAGAGATTTTCCAGGGATCAGTGTCTCCATTTCTGTGGAAGAACAGAATCAGCTTTGCTGTTCTTAGAGTGAACGTTAAATTGGGCAGCTGCTAACTCCATTCCATTGTCACCAGCCCCACCCCTCTCCCTGGCAGCAACCTGAAACTGAGTGAGGTAGTTTGCAACCTGTGACTTAATAATGAACTTCAGCTCATCACTAATTCCCCATTTCTCTCCCTGATGTGAGAACCCTCTACTTCTCATTTGAAGAAACAGACTCTAACCATGTAAACAAAGTCTTTTTTTTATGACGAGAACCCAGGAAAAACTGGGAGAATCAGAGTGACTGGAAGTTGATTTCTGGTACAGTATATTTCTAATGACAGTCCGTCTGCTGGAAAAGTAATGGGATATTGAAAACTTCCACAATGGACATTAGGAAATAAGAGATGGTACCTACGTGACTAATGAACAGCCTGGTCAGATAAAATTGGCAGATCAATTAGTTGCCAGGTTTTACATAGCAAGACATATTTTCACTGGCCAAGTCAACCAAGAGGGAATTTCCTTCAACGAGATTTGGAAATGCATATTAGATTGCTCCAGGCCTGTTACTGCTGGAGTTTAGAAGAATGAGGGGAATCTCATCGAAACCTATCAAATATGGAAAGATCTGGATATAGAGGATGTGAGGAGTCTCAGAGCAAAGGGTGCAGACTCTGAAGAGAAGGATGTCCTTTGAGAACAGAGAAGAGGAGGAATCTCTCAAGGCAGAGGCTGGTGAATCTGTGTAATTCATTGTCACATACAGCCATGGAGGCCGAGTCATTGTGTAGATTTATAGCTGAGCTAGATAGCTTCTTCATTAGTAATGGCATCAAAAGATTGCGAGGAGAATGCAGGAGATGGGCTTGAGAGGAATATTATCAGCTATGATAGAATGGCAGAATGCCCTACTCCTGCACCTATTGTCTATTGTCTATTGTCAGACGCGATGGGCCAAAGGTTGAATTTGCTCCTATGGTCTTATGGAAATGCAATACAGAAATTGTTTTAATGAATGGGAATGTCATGACCTATTCACTGAATGTTTGACCTCCCTAGCTGGAAGGTGATGCTTGGTTTAGATTTCTTGACCATAAGTAAGTTGACATTGAAAATACGACTGCTGGGATCCCAGCCAGGATCTGGTCCTTGACATGCACTCTTCAACTTTAATACCTTGTCCCTGTTGTGAACAAAGTGATAAAGCTGGCGTGCTTTCTGACAGCCTAGCAATCTATGGAGACTTCTCATCCAAAGGCGTTCCAGAGGGATCCTTTCCTCCATGATGCCCTGCTTGACTTGGCCATGGTCATCAACAGCAAACCACACCCCACCCCTCTCCCAAAAGTTCCTTTCTTATGCAGAAGCTGCAGCATCTGGGCCTGGGAGTTCATGGGCTAAGCCAGATCCTGGTGCAGGACTTGTTGATCCCTAGGGGACTCAGATGAGGCAGAAATCTGCTCCTTCAACCACCACATTTCCTTAATGTTGCCTGGAAGGGAAGACAGAATCACGGCCTCCTGGCTCGGCACCACCCCTGGGAGAAAGTCAGCACGGCCAGCTCTGCCCTCCCTAGCATCTCCTGTAGCAGCTCTGACAGTCTCCAGGTATTTTAGTTGCTTCCACATCTGTTGGTCACCAGATCTCTCCAAACCTAGACAACTGACCAGATTCAACCTGGCAGCTGTAGCTAATTCCCTCTCCCACCTACCCACAGCCCAGTGTTGCTGGTGTCTCCGCTCTGGAACTGAACCCCTCTGATTTGATCTTCTCCCACCCGGTGCCACTGTCTGAGCTGGTGCTGTGTGGGGATGGGCTCAGGGGCAGCTCTTTTCCTGCCCCGGGTGGTACTGCCACTTCAGGTGGTCTGTAGAAGACTCTTGCTCTATGGCATCAAATTCCACTTCAGGGCATTTGTGAGGAAACGTGGACACAAAAGAAGTAGCAGACAGTGGCCCCACAGTGTGCTTACCAGCACCTCCCACCACAATGACTGCAGGTTGCTTCAGCCTGCGTCTTTCTTTGGCTCTTGACTTCCAGGTACCCTGGAAAGGACCTCTTGGTACTGTTAGAGTACTGAGAGCTCGATCCTGTACTGTCACAGTGGGGTGCTGGGAACGGATCCAAATGCAAGACACAGACACTGAAGTACAAGGAACAGGACTTGACTAGAGTAGGGACGTGACATGATTCAGACCAGGAGCAGGGACAAGAACACAGACTTGGGCTAGAGAAAGCGGGACCAGGACTAGAAACCATGGACTAGGAGACAAAACTTTGACTCCGAGCCCGAAGCTGGACAGGGAGCCAGAACTTGGGTCTTGCCTCGGGCTCAGACCCCAGAACCAGGCAAGGACATGGCATGGCTAGGGTCTAGAGGCCTGAACTTGGAGACAGGCTGGGGTCTTTGCTCTCGAGGCTTGAGGCTGGGGTCTTCGGTCTTGAGCTTGCGTGCAGGCTGGGGCCTTGGGTCGTGAGCTTGGAGGCTGGAGACTTCAGGCTTGGTTTCTTGGAGCTTGGTTGCGGGATCCTCAAGGCTTTGGGTCTTGGAGTTTGCCTGCGGGATCCTCGAGGCTTGGGGTCTTGAAGCTTGGCTGCAGGATCCTCGAGGCTTGGGGTCTTGGAGCTTGGCTGCGGGATCCTCGAAGCTTGGGGTCTTGGAGCTTGGCTGCGGGATCCTCGAGGCTTGGGGTCTTGGAGCTTGGCTGCGGGATCCCCGAGGCTTGGGGTCTTGGTCTAGAGATTTGGAGGCAGGCTTGGGGTCTTGGTCTTGAGACCTGCAGGCCAAGGTCTTGGTCTTGAGGCCTGCAGGCTGGGGTCTTGGTCTTGAAATACAGAAGCTTGGGTATGCACTCCGAGCCAGAGACTGGGCAAGGACCCAGACCCTGGGACTTGACTCGGGCTCAGACTCCAGAACTAGGCAAGGACAAGATGAGGCTACAGGACTGGACATGGCTTGGATGAGGAACTCCTGGGTAGGGCGAGACACAAGGACAGGTAAAGGCAATTGGACAGGACTCAGATAGGACTGGACTAGGCACTGACTGGGCAAGGGCCTTCAGGAGCATGGAGCCTTGGACTAGAAGAGACAGGAGCACAGAACACAGAATCAGGACCCCTCCTTGGGAACAGGACATAGGGCCAGGACTCATACACAGAACACTGAACATGAAGAGACAGATCCCAACACTAGGTGGTGGCAAACAGCCAGACCCACCTAGTGAAGGCATGGACACAGAGACAGATCCCAACACTAGGTGGTAGCAAACAGCCAGACCCACCTAGCGAAGGCATGGACACAGAGGGACAATTCCACACAACAAAAGACAGTTCCTTATCTTGACCTAACAAGGCTCCAGTCTTGCTTTGGCAGTAAAACTTCAGTGGTACAGGCAGGGTATCCAGGTGGGCTATCCAGGCTAGGTGAGCAGGCAGAGAGTCAAGCAAGATATCCAGGCAGGGAGGGAAACAGAACAGTCCAGCAAGGAACCCCTGGTTTGCAGAGGTATTTATGTCGCAGACCCATAACGAGAAACATGGGCCCACAACAGAAACTGGAGAAAACCAGAAACCCCAGAACAAGGAACCATGGACCGGACCACGAACTGGAACACGGAGTTCACGGACCGGACTATGACATGTACACAATCAGATGTATTTGCAAGAGACAAGTACTTTCAGTGACTGCTTACATCAACCAATACTCACCCAGACCTTGATACACACCCAGTTATAAGGTGTGACCATACATCAAGGAAGGTCATTTATAAAATGTTGAGGTACTTTGAGAGGCATAGGGTGAATATACTCAGTGTTTTTCTCAGGGTCGAGGAATCAAGATCTAGAGAACATGGGTTAAAAGTAAAAGGGGAAAGATTTAATGGGAATTTGAGGGGTATCGTTTTTACAGAGGGTAGTGTGGATATGAAACAAGCTGCTGGAGGAAGTCGTTGAGGCACGTACAATGACAATTTTTGCAATGCATTCGGACAGGCTCATTGGGATATGTTCAGAAGGATACGGGCCAAATCCAGGCAAATGTGACGAACTTGGACGGGCATCTTTATCAGCGTGGACCAGTCAGGCAGAAGAGCTGGTTTTCCTGCTGAATGACTCGATAAGAATTCTCATCACGTTGTTCCCTGTGGCCGTCTGAATCAAGTGTAGATGTTGTTCCTTTGCTAATTTTATATGAGGTTGTGGGTTGTGTCTTAGTTTATGTCCAGTGCTGAGGTTCATCTTTAAGATGTCTACAATGGATTTCATGTTTGTACAGATGCACATGTTGTCTAAACCTTTTGGATGTCCACCTGATCAAGTGTAGCTCAGTGATGTGTGTTTGTGTATGGTCCAAGCTATTGTTTGTTACTGGACCAACTCAGTGCCTTACAAATGTGTGAAGGACCCATTAGCTGACAGTGGCTGGAAATGAACCCTCTTGGTCTTCAATGGCACCCCTGCAGGTCGGGACACCTGTACGAGAGAGAGGTCACGATAAGGTGCAGTGAGACTGTACCAGGTAGATCTTTGAGGTGAGACGGGAAGAGTTAAGCGGGACCCGAGGGGCAACTACTTCATGTGCAGGCCAATGCATATATGGAACAAGATGCCAGAGAAAGTGGAGAAAGCAGGAACAAATACAACATTTATCACTTTGTAACTGGGGCACAGGATTTGCCTGTCCCAGCACGCAGCAGATCCATTCCTTTGAGCTCCAGAGGCATCCACCTGCCTTGCTGTGGTGAGCCCCTCCAGTCTGATACGTCAGATAACTGTATCTGGAGGTATGTTCCCTGTTCTCCAGGAGAATTTGTACAGTATCCCTGAGCAATCAACGTGCCGCAGTATCTGGAAAGATGATCGTGGTTCTGTGCATGTGCTTCTCTGAAGCCTGAGCCGTACCTGAAGTTAAACTAGGGCTTTCCTCTTGAACTGTTGTTTTTGTCATGGTATGGTATCACACAGAGCAGAGGATTGTAACTTTGCCCCCGTCTCACTCTTTTCTCAAGCTTCAAGCACTCTTCAGGTGTATTTCTTGCATTTGTTCCTCACACTGTAGTCTTCTTTCCCTCTGGGAGGCCAAGTGTGGATTAGATAGCTACTTGTAGTCACGTAATACAGTTCACAAGTGTGAATTTAAGTTTCACTTGTCTCTGACATAAATTCCTCATTCACCCCAATTCTAAAGTCCATGGATTTGTCTCCTTCTTCACTTCTGGTGAAGATCTACATGACTTTAACCAAGCGCTTTGACATTTCAAGATACAATATTGAATTCAATGGATTCTGATATTCGCACATATCCCAGAGCCATTATATTTTCTGGTTTCCACAACCCCCTCTATTAGGTATAATTAAAGCAGAGGTTGGTAGTTTCTTGATTACAAAGGAGAAGGCAGGAGGATAGGGTTGAGGGAGTTAATAAATCAGCCATGATGGAATTGCAGAGCAGACTAGAATGGCTGAGTGGTTTATTTCTTCTCCTCTGTCTGATGGTCTTATGGTCTTTTCGACCGTCTCAATCACGGCATTTACCTCACTTGCTCAGGTTTCTCTCAACAGAAATATTTGCCTTTTTCCAACCTTTTCCACTCTGGTGAAACATCATCAATCTGAAATGTTAACTCTGATCCTCTCCCCACAGCTAATGTCAGAGCTGCAATAGTTTCTGATTTATAAAACTATTTGAATAGTTTTTCAAAAGAAATGACTCCCCAGTTTAACCAGGGTTAGTATAGGAGAGGATCTGCAGTATTGGGAGCTTTTTGAATGTTCTGAGGGAGTTCATTTATTTGCTCCTTCCTCCCTACAACTATGTGGCTCCTGAACTGGAGTGGGTAACTACATTCCCCACTAGGAACTGATTCTGCGACCTACAGACTGACTTTCAAGGACTCTTGCAACTCAAGTTCGCAGTACTACTTTTATTTGCAGTTTGTCTTTTTTTTGCACATTGGTTGTTTGGCAGTTATTGTTTATATACAACTTTTCATAAAATTCTATTGTATTTTTTCCCTGTAAAATGCCTGCAACAAAATGAATCTCAAGTAGTACATGGTAACGTAAATTTGTTTTGAACTGTCCATGTCAATAACGTCAAGAATGCACCACATTTTCATTTCAATATTGTGACAAGAATACACATAGATTAAGATGTAGCTGTCCTGTGCTGGCACCAGTGGAATCAGCAGTTGGTCTGCCACCTGTCTTCAGGAGAGAGAGAGATAAGGAAAACAATGGAGCAGCATTTGGAGATGTTAATGAAGGAAGGAGAGCTGTCAAGAGCGGCTCCCCCTTTGAACCCTGAACTATTTGAAGTGATGGACAGGCGATACCCCAGCAGAGGGATAAAAAGGGACAGGTTTGCTAAGGCAGGACACACACGACACCCGAGGTAACAAGACCCTGGAAGTGGTGCGTCTCTCACAAGTCGGTGGGAAGTACCGGGCCATAGACGCACAGGGTGGAAAGGCACGATCGGCGGGAACCTGGTGTGTGTCCACCCTTGCCTGGGTGCTGGGTTCACTGCAGAGAAACGATGGCATCTGGAAACGGAGGGGTCACGGTCGGTGACCTCAGATGACATCACAAAGGGCTCGCACGAAAGCTGACTGCGAAGGTCTGTGTGTGGAAGCTGTTTTGAATATTCATTCGTTTTGCTCTCTCTCTCCTTCCCCCCACTGTCCAACGCCACGGCAGCGATTACTGCAAACTGAACTGAACTAAATTGAACTGAACTTTGCATCACTTCGAAACTGGTCATTTACCCCTAGACAACGATAGAGCTTGATTGATCCTGTTATCTTAATTCTGTGTACATGTATGTTTATCATTGCTGAACTGTTGCATTTATTATCCTTTTGATTAGAGTACTGTGTTACTTGTTTCTTTAATAAAACTTTCTTAGTTCTAGTAATCCAGACTCCAACTGAGTGATCCATTTCTGCTGGTTTGGCAACCCAGTTACGGGGTACGTAACAATATAAACCAAGAAACGTTCATCAGAGGCAGAATGTTATTCACCCAGTATAACATTTAATGCAAAGCTGTATATAGATTTCAAAAATTCAAATTGTTATTTCCATGAAAAACATCTGTTGCATGTTATTTGTTTTTGTTCATTGTTTGGTTTTTATCTTTGAACCAGATCATATATACATAATGGGAAACCGAAGGTGTGGTATATTCATATGGAAAAGAGGAAGCATTATTATGTTTATATTCATTATTGGCATATTATGTGGTAAGATACATTATTTCTTGTTTGTGTTAAATGCTTGAAAGCTTTCATGTTTTTACAATAGTTAAAGCTAAGTGAATGACCCATGCATCTTATATTCATCCTTCCTCAGTTTTAGATCAAGGAATGTGTTTTAATACATTCATGTGAACACCACAGAAATATCTCACAATATGTAGGACACTTGGAATATCCTAAGGCTTTGGAAAAAGGTTTTGTGTAAGGACACATTGGATAGGCTGGGTTTCCTGTTTCCTGTTCGAGCATTGGAGTCTCAGGAGTTTGCTATAACCGAGGGACATGGATCAGATAGATGGGCAGACTCTTTTTCTGAGGACGAGGGCTTTTTATTGGATGTCTGTGGGGTGAGCTTCCCCTCAGGTTCACAGCACTGTACTAACTCCCCAGAAGTGGATTTTCCTTCTGTCTTTACAGGACAGTGTTGCATGACAAAATCTATAATGATGAAATGCAACTGTCTGCAATTTAAATTTTATCATCTTGAGAAATTTCAAGTTTACGTAGAAGTCACATAAGAGACCAGACCAGGAAATAATGTATCATTTCTTAATGCATGTATGCATTTCTAAATGACAATAAAAGAGGACTGAGTGTTCTCATAATCTAATCTAATGGAGGATTTCCTGCACAGAAATATATTGATGAAACCTGAGGGGTTTTGGTGGTGGTGTCAGTGCCATCCAGAAAATTCTGTCAGTGATCAGTACGAGGGGTAGTGTTTGTGAAGGATTAATGTTTCTGCCCGACCATATTCTTTAGAGGCAGGAAATTTACCAGTTGTGTTTTTTTTTTAAATTTGGGATGTGATCAGATGTGTATATATATTAATGACTTGGATGAGGGAATTAAATGCAGCATCTCCAAGTTTGCGGATGACACGAAGCTGGGTGGCAGAGTTAGCAGTGAGGAGGATGCTAAGAGGATGCAGGGTGACTTGGATAGGTTGGGTGAGTGGGCAAACTCATGGCAGATGCAATTTAATGTGGATAAATGTGAAGTTATCCACTTTGGTGGCAAAAATAGGAAAACAGATTATTATCTGAATGGTGGCCGATTAGGAAAAGGGGAGGTGCAACGAGACCTGGGTGTCATTATACACCAGTCATTGAAAGTGGGCATGCAGGTACAGCAGGCGGTGAAAAAGGCGAACGGTATGCTGGCATTTATAGCGAGAGGATTCGAGTACAGGAGCAGGGAGGTACTACTGCAGTTGTACAAGGCCTTGGTGAGACCACACCTGGAGTATTGTGTGCAGTTTTGGTCCCCTAATCTGAGGAAAGACATCTTTGCCATAGAGGGAGTACAAAGAAGGTTCACCAGATTGATTCCTGGGATGGCAGGTCTTTCATATGAAGAAAGACTGGATGAACTGGGCTTGTACTCGTTGGAATTTAGAAGATTGAGGGGGGATCTGATTGAAACGTATAAGATCCTAAAGGGATTGGATAGGCTAGATGCGGGAAGATTGTTCCCGATGTTGGGGAGGTCCAGAACGAGGGGTCACAGTTTGAGGATAGAGGGGAAGCCTTTT
Source organism: Mobula hypostoma (assembly GCF_963921235.1). NCBI lineage: Eukaryota > Metazoa > Chordata > Chondrichthyes > Myliobatiformes > Myliobatidae > Mobula > Mobula hypostoma. The sequence goes on along the minus strand of NC_086110.1, from coordinate 16,789,757 downwards.
AGGACCGAGATTAGGAAAAACTTCTTCACACAGAGAGTGGTGAATCTGTGGAATTCTCTGCCACAGCAAACTGTTGAGGCCAGTTCATTGGCTATGTTTAAGAGGGAGTTAGATATGGCCCTTGTGGCTACAAGGGTCAGGGGGTATGGAGGGAAGGCTGGGTTCTGAGTTGGATGATCACCCATGATCATAATAAATGGCGGTGCAGGCTCGAAGGGCTGAATGGCCTACTCCTGCACCTATTTTCTATGTTTCTATGTTTCTATGTGCAAGTCCCACCATTTATTGTTCATCCACAATTGCTCTCATCAGAGTGGCTTCCATGGTTTTTTTAACCACATTGTAAACGTATCACCCAGAGGCCAGACCGGAAAACAAGAGGCAATTTCCATCGTTGAACGGTATTGCTGAGCCAGAAGGGTTTTGATGATCAACAGTATCAAGGCTGTTTTATGTTTTACCTGTCAAATCTACCAGGGTGCAACGAAATACCTTGTTCACATGAAACTCTCAGAGTAAACCGTGTATACAGTAATAATAAATACAACAATAAATACAGCAACAGGCGTAAAACAACAGAATAATGCCAAGTTTACAATGCAACCTGAAGCAGTGAATAATAAATGCTAAAATGACAATCGCGGAGCAACTGGGAGGGAGAGAGTTCAGTGGATGAAAATGTGGCAGCACCAGTGAGAAAGGGGTGTGAATGAGACAGTACATTTATAGAAATTCGGTAGACTTCGGTCAATATGGCATCAAGCTGCAATACCTCTAAAGTTTGTGGCTCAGACTTAGTTGCTTTTTAGGTTCATGAGGATGGTCTTGGGGCAGCATGAGGAGTTTTGAGACGACTTTGGGGATCCGGATGGAGAGTCAGGGCTGGCAAATAAAGGATCGAGGCTGCGGAGTCAGAGTCCAAATCGGAACGCTCTGCAGTAGAAGGCCAGTGATCACAGTGGATGGATGTTGGATCACCAGCTGCTGAGGACCAAGACCAGTGACCCCTGTGACGGGATTGGAGGTCCGTACAGACTGGAGGCATGAGGGCTGGTGATACCCCAGGTCGGTAAATCCAGGAGTAAGAGTCTCGGGCAAGTCCAGTGTTCAGGACCTGGATTTTAAAGTCCCATGATCAATGAGTGCTGGGCTGAATACCGAAGGTTGTTAAGACCAAAGTTGGAAAAATCAGACACTGAGGCCCAGTGGTCAAAGCCCCTGAGTTGGCGTATCTGGAAGTTGGAGTCCTGATGACTGTCAGTCTGCAGTCTGGGGGGTGCGGGGTGAAGAGAGGGGGAGAGAGAGAGAGAGAGAGAGAGAGAGAGACAGAGAGAGACAGAGAGAGAGCGCGAGAGGGAGAGACAGAGAGAGAGGGAGACAGACAGACAGAGAGAGAGAGAGGGGAGAGAGAGAGAGAGAGAGAGAGGGATTGAGAGAGAGAGAGAGGGATTGAGAGAGAGAGAGGGGGAGAGAGAGACAGACAGACGGAGAGTGTGCGTGTAAAGGGGTCTGTTTTACTGTTCTTTTCTTGCTGTTGTTGTGTTATCATTGCCTGTTGGCATGCTATGTTCATGCCGGAATGTGTGACATCCTCGGGTTGTGCTGTTGTTTATGCAAATTACACATTTCACTGTATGTTTTGATGTACGTGTGACAAATAAATTAACCTGAATCTGAAGTCTGAGAGAATCCTAGTGAACCAGCTGAATCCTCTCAGAGTCTAAGAAAGACAATGACCTGCTTTCTTAATCACTGCGTCAGGGTGAGGAGACTGGTGATGTGGTTGCCTCGGAACGTGAAGTTATCGACCATCTGAACAGTAGCCCTGTTGATGTGAGCAGGTTTGTATTCACTCCTTACTTCCTCAGGCCAACAACCAGCTCTTTGGTCTTGCTGACGTGAAGGGCTTGGTCAGTGATCTGACTCCATGGCACAAGGTCCTCAATCTCCTCATGACTGATAACATTGGTGAACTTGGAGACTGAGTGAGTGCTGTACTTGGCCATATGGTCTTAGTGATGCAGGGAGTAGAGCAGGGGGCAGTGCACACTGACCTTTTGAATGAAATGAATAATCAGTACTAACCGACGGATGTCTGCCTGTCAAAAGGCCGAGAAGCCAGTTGCAAATGGAAGCCCTGAGACCAGGGTACAGGAGTCACAGATGAGCCTATTTGGTTCTCTGGTGTTGTGATCAATGAATAGCATATTGACATATGCATTCTTGGAGTTATAGAATCACAGAGCACTACAGCACAGAAACAGTCCATTTGGCCCATCTAGTCTGTGTTGAACGATTATTCTGCCTGGTCCCATTGACCTACATCTAAACCATCGTCCTCCATACCCCTCCCATCTGTGTACTTACCCAAATTTCTCTGAAATCAAAACTGGATCCACCATTTTCAGTGGCAGCTCGGACCTCCCTCTGAGTGAAGAAGTTCACCTCGGGTTCTATTTAAATACTTCACCTTTTATCCTTAACCTATGACCTCCATTTCTAGTATCACTCAAAACGCCTGCTTGCATTTGCCCTACTTGTCAAGCTGATTCAGAGCTGAATGCTGTGCAAGGTACAATGTGTCCTTTGAAGACCAGTTTTTCCGGCAAAGACTCTCCAAGAGACTGGCACTGATGTAGCCATTACCGATCTCGTAATGAAGTTCAAGTTCAAAGTAAGTTTATCATCAAAATAATAATTTGGATCAGGACAACAGAGCGGTGTGGGAGTTGAATTCTGAAGGAAGGCAGTTTTTTTAAAAAACTTCTTCAAGTGCAAGAAGGACGAGACTGCGCAGGCACGTGACGTAGACAGGACAGGGCGGAGAGTTTAAAAAGGAGACTATCTTATACAGCGGGCAGTGGAGTGAGTGGTAGCAGAGTGTAGGGCTTTGGCTTCAACGGGCTTTGGCGGTAAACGGGAAGAGTCGAGAGCGAAGCACCAACTCTTTCTGCACCCCCCTCCCCTTGGCGAATCGGCCTGGACAGATAGGAACAGCAGGGCTCACACAGCTAAAGGTACAAGCTAATGGTTTAAAAAGTTTGTCTGTTTGACGAGGTAAGTGAGTGAGTAGACTTAGTTTTCCTGTTTCATTCCGGTAGAATTAGATAACATGCCTGCAGGGTTAGTGCTTTGTTCAGGGTGTCAGATGTGGGAATCCTGGGAGACCTCCAGCCTCCCTGATGGCCACATCTGCACCAGGTGCACCGAGATGCAGCTCCTCAGAGACCGTGTTAGGGATCTGGAGCTGCAGCTTGATGACCTACTGCTTATCAGGGAAAGTGAAAAGGTGATAGACAGGAGCTACAGGGAGGTAGTCATCCCTAGGCTACAGGGGTCAGAAAATTGGGTGACTGTCAGGAGAGGGAAGGAAGATGCCCAGATAGTGGAGAGCACACCTATGGCTGTCCCCCTCAGCAACAAATTTCTTGTTCTGGATGCTGTTGAGGGGGATGATCTGACAGGGGACGCTCACGGTGACCAGATCTCTGGCACTGAGCCTGACGCTGTTGTGCAAGAGAAGAGGAATGCGGTAGTCATAGGGGATTCCATAGTCAGGGGAACAGACAGGAAGTTCTGTGAGCCTGATAGAGCATGGTGTGTTGCCTCCCAGGTGCCAGGGTATGAGATGTCTCGGATCGGATCCAGAATATTCTGAAGGGAGAGGGCGAGCAGCCAGTTGTCTTGGTACATATTGGTACGAATGACATAGATAGGACAAGGGAGGAGGTCCTGAAGCGAGATTTCTGGGAATTAGGAAGGAAGTTGAGAAGCAGGACCTCCAGGGTAGTAATCTCAGGATTGCTACCTGTGCCACGTGCTAGCGAGGGCAAGAATAGTAGGATCAGGCAGATGAATGCGTGACTGAGGGACTGGTGCAGGGGGCAGGGCTTCAGATTCTTGGATCATTGGGAATCTTTTCTGGGGGAAGTGTGACCTGTTCAAAATGGACAGGTTACACCTGAACCCGAAGGGGACCAATATCCTGGCAGGAAGGTTTAATAGAGCTGTTAAGGAGGGTTTAAACTAATTTGGCAGGGGGATGGGAACTGGAATGATAGAGCGGAGGAAGGGGAAAACAGAAATAAATCTAAGATAGTGAGCAGTAAAGATGTCAGGAAAGACAGGCAGGTGATGGGGTAAATTTGTAGCCATTGGGATGAGTTGCAGTGCAATAAAGTTGCAGTGAAAACAAAGCGAAAAGTACCAAATACTGGTCTTATACTTAAATGCACGCAGCATAAGGAATAAGGTGGATGATCTTGTTGTACAGCTACAGATTGGCAGGTATGATATTGTGGCCATCACTGAGACCTGGCTAAAGGATGCATGTCTCTGGGAGCTGAACGTCCAAGGATACACGGTGTATCGGAAGGATAGGAAGGTAGGCAGAGAGGGAGGCGTGGCTTTATTGGTAAGAAATGATATTAAATCATTAGAAAGAGGTGATATAGGATCGGAACGTGCAGAATCTTTATGGTTTGAGCTCAGAAATCACAGGGGTAAAAGGACACTGATGGCAGTTACATATAGGCCTCCAAACAGCTGCAGGGATGTGGACTACAAATTACAACAGGAAATAGAAAAGGCTTGTCAGAAGGGCAGTGTTATGATAATTGTGGGGGATTTTAACATGCGAGTGGATTGGGGAAATCAGGTTGGCACTGGATCTCAAGAGACAGAATTTGTAGAATGTCTGCGAGATGGCTTTTTAGAACAGCTTGTTGTTGAGCCCACTAGGGGTTCGGCTGTACTGGATTGGGTATTGTGTAATGAACCGGAGGTGATTAGAGAGATTGAGGTGAAGGAACTCTTAGGAGGCAGTGATCATAACATGATTGAGTTCACTGTGAAATTTGAAAAAGAGAAGCCGAAATCTGATGTGTTGGTATTTCAGTGGAGTAAAGGAAATTATAGTGGCATGAGAGAGGAACTGGCCAAAGTTGACTGGAAAGAGACACTGGCGGGAAAGACGGCAGAGCAGCAGTGGCTGGAGTTTATGCGAGAAGTGAAGAAGGTGCAAGACAGGTATATTCCAGAAAAGAAGAAATTTTTGAATGGAAAAAGGATGCAACCGTGGTTGACAAGAGAAGACAAAGCCAAAGTTAAAGCAAAGGAGAGGGCATACAAGGAAGCAAAAATTAGTGGGAAGACAGAGGATTGGGAAGTTTTTAAAAGCTTACAAAAGGACCAACAGGCTCTGTATTCCACCTCCTGAAGTCACAATCAACTCCTTGGTCTTGCTGACGTTGAATGGGAGGTTGTCCTTTCGGCATCACTCAGCCTGATTTTTCAATCCCCCTCCTATATGCTGATTTGTCACCACCTTTTATTCAGCCAGTGACTGGTATCATCAGGAAAGTTCAATCTGGCATTGGAGCTGTGCTGAGCCTCACAGTCGTAAGTATAAAGCGAGTAGAGCAGGGGTTGAGCACACAGCTGTGTGGTGTACCTGTGCTGATGGAGATTGTGGAGGAGATGCTGTTGCCAATCCAAACTGACTGGAGTCTGCAAGAGAGGAAATTGAACATCCAATTGCACGAGGTGGTATTATGACCCAGGTCTTGAAGCTTATTGATTAATTTTGAGGGGATGGTAGCAGACATCCCACCCGACAAAAACTCGTTTCAGAGAGGTAGCACCACCACCCCGCCCCCAGCAACCCCATATTCCCCGCCCCCCCGGTCGACGTCCAAGGGTGTATGTATACAGGACATTTGATAATGAAAGAACACAACAATTTATTTGATCACATGTTGAAACTATCTACACACACACATATATATTCCTTGCTGAGTATTTTGTTGGCAGTCTCAATGCTAATAGCTAAATGCTAATGCAAATAACTATTCTATTTCTTTTGCAAACTTTCCTTGTACTGTGATGCGGCTTGCTTGGCAGATTTGAGCATCTTGCCGGAAGTCTCAACCTCATAGCAGTCTGTGTCAATGAATTTGTTAATTTTGCAAGACATCAGATTCACAAGTGTTTTATGAGACAGCTGACTTCTGAATTCTGTCTTAATGTGACACACCATGCTGAATGCCCTTTCTACATCACACGTAAATTTGGCATCATTATTTTTGACCCCTATTAGGCAGGGGTACACTTTAGTGTAATCTGGGGTGAAGTATGTTTTATATTTTCCTTTTTTGGAACACTCTGCCATGGCGCTGCAGGATACTAAACTGAACTGATGGACAATGAAAGAAAGAGAGGGATCGACTGTAAAGCCCGCCCACAGAGAAAACTGATAGGTCTACTTTGCACAAAGAGAGACCGATCAGGATGCTCTCTCCGTCTGTCACTCTCACTCCCCCTCTCCCTCACACTGCCGAAGCGAGAGGTTGAAATCTCACTGAACACACCAGTCGGTTGATTAGCCCAGGTCTTTAGTATGTTGCCAGGTGCCTTGTCGGGGTCGGATGCTTTTCGTGGGTTCACCCTTCTGAAGGCAGCTCTCACTTCGGTTTCATCGACTGAAATCATAGGATCATCGGGGATTGTGGGAGTTTGTGATAGTTTCTCCATGTTTTGATGGTCAAAACTAGCGTAGGACGCATTGAGCTCATCTGGAAGTGAGGCCCTGCTGTTCCCCATGTCACTCGATTAAACTTTATAACAGGTGACATTATTCTAGCCTTGGTACAGCTGTCGAGCATTCTTCGTTGATTCAAGTTTGGTCCAGAATATCCATTTCACCCGTGAGATGGCATTCCAGAGATCGTACCTGGACCGCTTGTAACTTTCTTGGTCACCAGACTTGAATGCCTCTGATCTGGCTCTCAGCAGATTTTGGATCTCATAGTTCATCCAAGGACTCTGATAAGGGAAGAGTGAATGATTTACACTCATCTACAGCTGTTTTAATAAAGTCCATTACAACTAAGGTGTATTCATTCAGGTCCCCAGATGAGTCCTTGAACACAGCCCAGTCCAGTGACTCGAAGCAATCCCAAAGCCACTCCTCTGCCTCCCGCGACCACCTCTTTACTGTCCTGATCTCTGGAGCCTTGCTCTTTACCCTCTGCCTGTATACAGATAGGAGAAGGGCAGCCAAGTGATCTGATTTACTGAGACGTGGTCCTGGTGTGGATCGATAGTCATTGCTTAACAATGTATAACAGTGGTTCAGTATGTTTGGAAGTCTGGTACTACAAGTTATATGCTGATGGCAATTGAGCAGGGTTTTCTGGCTGAAATCGCTGACTATGATTCGAAATGCTCTGGGATGGATTGTTTCTTGTCTGGAGACAACAACATGCAGTATCGCAAGCACTTGATTATAGTCGGCCGCTGGTGGTATGTTATCTCCTGCAACACACATAAAAATTGCTGGTGAACGCAGCAGGCCAGGCAGCATCTATAGGAAGAGGTACAGTTGACGTTTCGGGCCAAGACCCTTCGTCAGGACTAACTGAAAGAGGAGATAGTAAGAGATTTTCTCAGCTACAGGTTTTCCCAGAGTAAATTAGAATGAAATGAAATTCAAGTTCAGTTTATTGACATTCAACGGTAGACATGTATACGGCCAAATGAAACAATGGTCCTCCGGACCAACATGCACAACACAGTACCTACAACACACACACACACAACACATAGAGTACTATTGCCACAAATAATAAGGCACAACTATGACACGTTTAAAAAGTAGATAGTATATCGCTGTGAATGCTCCATATGTGATGAGACAAGGGTGGTAGCAGAGATTTCAGTAGCTTTACACCTTGGGAAAGAAGATGTTTCCCATCCTAACCATTCTTGTCTTAATGCTGTGGTGCCTCATCTCTGATGATAGATCGGGGGATCAAAAAGATTACTGGATGGATGGGAGGGATCATTGACAATTCTAAGGCCCTGTGTACGCAGCGCTGCAGATAAATATCTCTGATGGTTGGAAGAGAGACACCGATCATCTCAGCAGAACATGCAATCTTTCAAGAGACTTGCAGTCAGACGCCATTTAATACCAGTACAGACAGTGATGCAGCTGGACAGGACACTCGATAGTGCTCCTGTAAAATTCTCACCAGAATGTAGAATCTCAGGAGTAATTTTATAGAATTTTTGATATATTCTCGGGGTCTGGATGGGATAGATGGTCAAGGTAATTTTTCCAAATTCAAGAGAATCTAAGACGAATGAGCTGAAATTTAAAGGAGATGTAAAGACCGAGCAGATTCAGGGCACTGGATCAGCTCCCTAACAATTGATTGTGTTTCTTTTTCATTTACAGTGGATTACAACCAGGAAGAGAGCGCAGGTCAGTAACTGAACTGTTAACATCATGAGAAACATTCAGCTCTTTGAATCCTTTCCCATTTAACCAATTTATGACCAATACCAGTGTTCATTCATGAAATCTTACAACTATTAACCTCATTTCTCAGCTACATGTTTTCCCAAAGTAAATCAGAATGAAATACAGAGCAAGTGATTCCAATTTTGGGTGCGGGCTCGGGGAGAGGGTCTGCAGAATGAGGTAAATTCTCACCTCAAACATTATGGTACATGGTCCAGACACAGTGTGAGACCAGTGGTCCTCTGGTTGGCAGGTGGGATCCTACAAACTGCTCACCAACTGTGACCATGTGTGTGAGGTGACCGAATCTTTCCCACAATGCACTGTGTCCTCAGCGCTTCACTCCACCACTGATCCCATTAGTGATCACCTCCCACTGTCACTTCACCGTGACCAAGGATGAATTGCCACAGACCCAGCAAACACTGGGCCTCGCTCCTTCTCCTCAACTCATTCAGCAGGGTGTCCGGATCCACACCAAAAACCACAATGCTGCAAATCTGAAGTTAAATCACAAATGCTAGTCCTGACGAAGGGTCTCGGCCTGAAACGTCGACTGCACCTCTTCCTACCGATGCTGCCTGGCCTGCTGCGTTCACCAGCAACTTTGATGTGTGTTGCTTGAATTTCCAGCATCTGCAGAATTCCTGTTGTTTGCTGGGAATGATCAGTGCGAGGAGGGAAGCATGTGAAATGAGACACAAGGTTAATGTTTTTACTCCGTCGTGTGCTTCAGAGCTGGAGAAGTGAACAGAATTGAATTTGGACGTCTACCCTTTATTTCCAGCCTAAATTGCTCTCAATAGAATAGTTTCCAAGGCAGTTTAACACTTAACCACATTGTCTCAGATCATACTGAGATAAAACTGCAGTGTGATAGAAGATTTCCACCCATGAACAATGTTGGGCAACAACAGAGTTTTTTATGTTTGTGCCATTGTCAAGTCTGGAAGTCTGTTTTCTGTTTTAGATCAAATTGTGTTATTTTGGTGTAAAACAGTGCGCATTGAAATGTGTTGTTAACATGGAAGCTCACAGAGTAAGTAGTTTACATGATATTAATAAATACAACAAGAATGAGGGTAAGACAGCACAATGGTGTGCAAGTGACAGTGAAGTCTGAGGAAAATACTGAGGTGAGAATAACCAAGGGAGGTCGAGCTAGGAGCATGAGAATGTGGCAGCACATCGAGGAAGAGATGTGAAAGAAGTGATTGATTGAAACGTTTGTTAGTAGTGGTGAAGAATTTCTCCTTAATCTGGACAGCCAGGCTTTCAAACCCCTCTGTCTTCTCTCAGAAGGTAGAATAGAGAAAAGGGAGTGATCAAGGAGGCAGGCGTCTTTGCGGGTACTACAGGCCATCGCAAAGCGACGGATTGACCTGGATGGAAGGAAGTGATGAACCTGTGATGGACTGGGCTGTGTTCAATGCTCTCTGCAGATTCCATTGGCACTGAACAGAATAGTTCCTATTCCAGGCTGAGATGCAACCCAGCAGAATACTCAGACACTGCTGTGTCGCTCTCTCTGGTGTCTTGCACTTCAATCTGCCTGTTAACCAGCAAGGGCAGCACAAAACAATGATCTGACTGGCCAAGTAACAGTAAGGGATGGAGCGATAGGCCAGTGTTATGGTGATGCAGCAGTGGCCTCGAGCGTTATCCTGTGAGTATGAACGGAGAATGCTGATGGTATTTGTGAAGTACGGTATGTTGCTGAAGTTTGCATGATTAAAGTCACCAGCAATGTTGAACAGGGTATCAGGCATTTGCTGTCTTAAGAGGTTGACAACCAAGTATAATTTGCCCTGTGCCACCTTAGTGTTAGCTTGAAGTGATATGTAAACCACTGACAAGACGGTGAAGGTGAATTCCCTGAGTTGTTAAAATGTATGTAAAACCTTATTTAAATTCCAGATTATTCAGTAAATGTAAATTCACAGCTGCCATGTGAAATTTGTATTCAGTTTGGAAAATCGATGGCAGGTCGAAATTGATTTGGGCAAGTGTAAGATAATGAAGATTAGGAAAACACAGACTATTAGGAACTGCAGAGTAATTGGAAGGATCGTTATGAGTGTTGATTGAATATTGTGTACAGCTCAGATCACCACTACAGGAATGGTGAGTGCTGTAGGGAGAAGGTGAATGTGGATTGTCTTGGCTATTTCTCAGCAGAATGTAGATTCTCGGGTGCGACTTTATACAATAGTAGATGGTCTCGGTCTTTTTCCGAGTTTAAGGAAGCCTGAAACTAAGATGAGTGAGTTGAAATTTAGAAACGTAGAAAACGTACAGCACAATACAGGCCCTTCGGCCCACAAAGCTGTGCCGAACACGTCCTTGCCTTAGAACTACCTAGTCTTACCCATAGCCCTCTATTTTTCTAAGCTCCATGTAGCCATCCAGGAGTCTCTTAAAGACCCTATCATTTCCGCCTCCACCACTGCCGCCGGCAGCCCATTCCACACACTCACCACTCTCTGCATAAATAAAAAACAACTTACCCCAATATCTCCTCTGTACCTACTTCCAAGCACCTTAAAGCTGTGCTGTCTTGTGCCAGCCATTTCAGCCCCAGGAAAAAGCCTATGACTATCCACACGATCAATGCCTCTCATTACCTTGTACCTCTATCAGGTCACCTCTCATCCTCCGTCGCTCCAAGGAGTAAAGGCCGAGTTCAATCAACCTGTTTTCGTAAGTCATGCTGCCTAATCCAGGCAACATCCCTGTAAATCTCCTCTGCACCCTTTCTATGGTTTCCACATCCTTCCTGTAGTGAGACGACCAGAATTCTGCACGGTACTCCAAGTGTGGTCTGATCAGGGTCCTATATTACTGCAAAATTAGCTCTCGGCTCTTAAACTCAGACCCATGGTTGATGAAAGCCAATGCTCCGTATGCCTTCTTAACCACAGAGTCAACCTGCATAGCAGCTTTGAGTGTCCTATGGACTCGGACCCCAAGATCCCTCTGATCCTCCACACTGCCAAGAGTCTTACCATTAATGCTATATTCTGCCATCATATTTGACCTACCAAAATGAACCACCTCACACTTAACTGGATTGCCTCTCCAAATGTTCATAAATCCTGCCTCTCAGGATCTTCACCATCAACTTACCAACCACTAAAGTAAGACTCACTGGTCTATAATTTCCTGGGCTATCTCTACTCCCTTTCTTGAATAAGGGAACAACATCCGCAACCCTCCAATCCTCAGGAACCACTCTCCTCCTCATTAATGATGCAAAGGTCATCACCAGAGGCTCAGCAATCTCCTCATTGGCTTCTCACAGTAGTCTGGGGTATATCCCGTCTGGTCCTGGTGACTTATCCAACTTGATGCTTTCCAAAAGCTCCAGCACATCCACTTCCTTAATATCTACATGCTCAAGCTTTTCAGTCCGCGGTAAGTCATCCCTATAATCACCAAAATCCTTTTCCATAGTCAATATTGAAGCAAAGTATTCATTAAGTACCTCTGCGTCTCCTTCAGTTCCATACACACTTTTCCATTGTCACATTTGATCGGTCCTATTCTCTCACATCTTATCCTCTTGCTCTTCACATGCTTGTAGAATGGCTTGGGGTTTTTCTTAATCCTGCTGGCTAAGGCCTTCTCATGGCCCCTTCTGGCTCTCCTAATTTTATTCTAAAGCTCCTTCCTGCTAGCCTTATAAGCTTCTAGATCTCTATCATTACCTACTTTTTTTACACCTTTCATAAGCTTTTATTTTCTTCTTGACTAGGTTTACAACAGCCTTTGTACACCACAGTTCCTATACCCTACCATCCTTTCCCTGTCTCTTTGGATCGTACCTATGCAGAACTCCACACAAATATCCCCTGAACGTTTGCCACATTTCTTCCATACATTTTCCTAAGAACATCTATTCCCAATTTATGCTTCCAAGTTCCTGCCTGATAGCCTCATATTTCCCCTTACTCCAATTAAACGTTTTCCTAACTTGTCTGTTCCTATCCCTCTCCAATGCTATGGTAAAGGAGTTAGAATTGCGATCACTATTTCCAAAGTGCTCTTCCACTGAGAGTTCTGACATCTGACCAGGTTCATTTCCCAATACCAGATCAAGTACAGCCTCTCCTCTTGCAGCTTATCTACACATTGTGTCAAGAAACCTTCCTGAACACATCTACCAAACTCCACCTCATCTAAACCCCTCACTCAAGGGAGATGCCAATCAATATCTGGGAAATTAAAATCTCTCACCACAACAACCCAGTTATTATTACACCTTTGCAGAATCTGTCTCCTTATCTGCTCCTCGATGTCCCTGTTACTATTGGGTGATCTATAAAAAAACACCCAGTAGAGTTATTGACCCCTTCCTATTCCTAACTTCCACCCACAGAGATTCTATAGACAATCCCTCCCTGACTTCTTCCTTTTCTGCAGCCGTGACACTATCCCTGATCAACAGTGCCAGGCCCCCACCTCTTTTGCCTCCCTCCCTGTCCTTTCTGAAACGTCTAAAGTCTGGCACTTGAAGTAGCCATTCCTGTCCCTGCACCATCCATGTCTCTGTAATGGCCACAACATCATATCTCCAAGTGCTGATTCATGCTCTAAGCTCATCCGCTTTGTTGATAATACTTCTTGCATTGAAATGGACACATCTCAAACCATCGGTCTGAGCGCATCCCTTCTCTATCACCTGCATATCCTCCCTTTTGCACTGTCTACAAGCTTTCTCTATTTGTGAGCCAACCTCCCTTTCCTCTGTCACTTCAGTTCATTCCCACCCCCAGCAATTCTAGTTTAAACTCTCCCCAATAGCCCTAGCAAACCTCCCCACCAGGATATTAGTTCCCTTCAGATTCAAGTGCAACCCGTCCTTTTTGTACAAGTCACACCTGCCCCAAAAAGGTCCCAATGATCCAGAAATCTGAATCCCTGCCCCGCTCCAATCCCTCAGCCACGCTTTTATCCTCCACCTCACTCTATTCCTATACTCACTGTCACGTGGCACAGACAGTAATCCCAGAATTACTACCTCTGAGGTTCTGCTTCTCAACTTCCTTCTTAACTCCCTGTAGTCAGTGTTCAGGTCCTCCTCCCTTTTCCTACCTATGTTGTTGGTACCAATATGTACCACGACCTCTGGCTGTTCCCCTTCCCACTTCAGGATATCGTGGACATAATCAGAAACATCCCAGACCCTGGCACCTGGGAGGCAAATTACCATATGCGTTTCTTTTCTGCATCCACAGAATTGCCTGTCTGACCCCCTAACTATAGAGTCCCCTATCACTTCTGCCATCCTCTTCCTTTCCTTACCCTTCTGAGCCACAGGGCCAGGCTCTGAGCCAGAGGCACAGCCACTGTTGCTTCCCCCAGGTAGGCCACCACCACCCCCAGCGGTACTCAAACAGGAATACTTATTGTCAAGGGGGACAGCCACAGGGGTACTCTCTAGCCTCTGACTCCTACCCTTCTCTCTCCTGACAGTTACCCACTTATCTGTCTCCCGAGGCCCTGGTGTGCCTATCTGCCTATAGATCTTCTCTATCACCTCCTCACTCACCCTGACCAGACGAAGGTCATCGAGCTGCATTTCCAATTCCTTAATGTGATCCCTAAGGAGCTGCAGCTCGACACACCTGGCGCAGATGTGGCCGTTTGGGAGGCTAGGAGTCTCCAGGACCTCCCACATCTGACACCGAGCACAGAAAACCGGCCTCACACACACACTTTCTACCTATATTCTACACAGATAACCTACCTTGCCCCGACCCTTTATTGCCAAAGCCCCAATGAGCCAAAACCTTCCTACTCTGTCTCCCTCTACTCCCACGCCCACTGTCTAAATCTGTCTTCTTTTTAAACTCTTCTCGCTGTTCTCACTGGCTGACCTCCACGCGCTTGCGTTGTCGTGCCCTGTTCAAACTGTTGAAGAAATTTAAAGGAGATGTGAAGATTGAGTAGTTTCACAGCACTGAAACAACTCCCTGACAGTGGATTTTTTTTCCTTACAGGCAGTGACGATAATGGAGGTCAGTAACTGAATTTTTAATATCATGAGAAACATTCAGCCTTTTGAATCTTTGTCAATTTAACTGATTTATGACCAATACCAATACACTTCGTGAAATCTTGCAATTATTAACCTTTTATCTCAGATACGTTTTCCCACAGTAAATCAGAATGAAATATGGTGCGAGTGATTCCAGTTTTGGGGGTGGGTGATGTGACTGCGGAATGGTATCCAGTGAGTTCCCACTTCAGGCATTATGGTGCATGGTCCAGACACAGTGTGAGGCCAGTGGTGCTCCGGTTGGCAGGTGGGATCCTGCAAACTGCTCACCAACTGTGACCATGTGTGTGAGGTGACCGAATCTTTCCCACAATGCACCATGTCCTCAGTGCTTCACTCCACCAAATCTGAAGTTAAAACACAAATGCTGGGAATGAGCAGTGTGAGGAGGGAAGCATGTGAAATGAGACACAAGGTTAATGTTTTTGCTCCGTCATGTTCTTCAGAGCTAGAGAAGTGAACAGAATTGAATTTGGATGACATCACAAGTGGACGTCTACCCTTTATTTCCAGCCTAAATTGCTCTCAGTAGAATAGTTTCCAAGGCAGTTTAACATGTAACCACATTATTTCAGATCACGCAGAGACGAAACTGCAGCATGATGGAAGATTTCCACCCATGAATGATGTTGGTCAACAATAGAGTCTTTTATGCTTGTGCCATTGTCAACATAAGCAAGTCTGTTTTCTGTTTTGGATCAAATTATGTTATTTTGGTGTAAAACAGTGTGCATTGGAGCTTATTGTTAACATGAAGCTCATGCAGTAAATAGTTTACATATTAATAAATACTGTTACGTATCCCGTAACTGGAATGGACCACTTAGTTGGAGTCTGG
Organism: Mobula hypostoma; assembly: GCF_963921235.1. Taxonomy (NCBI): domain Eukaryota; kingdom Metazoa; phylum Chordata; class Chondrichthyes; order Myliobatiformes; family Myliobatidae; genus Mobula; species Mobula hypostoma. Next base: position 16,774,553 of record NC_086110.1, on the reverse strand, counting down.
ATTACTGGAACTAAGAAAGTTTTATTAAAGAAATAAGTAACACAGTACTCTAAACGTAAGGATATAAATGCAACGGGTTAGCAATGATAAAACACGCATGTACACAGAACTAGGATAATAAGAATCAATCAAGCTCTATCACAGTCTAGGGGTAAAATGATCAGTCTTAAGTGACACAGAGTTCAGTTCAGTTCAGTTCGCAGTAATCACTGTTGTGCCGTTTGAGGGAGAGAGAGAGAGAGAGAGAGCGAATGCTGATATTCAAATCGGATTCAACAGACCTTTGATATTCCTCGCAGTTAGCTTTCGGTGCGAGCCCTTTTAATGTCTTCTGAGGTCACCGACTGTGACCCCTCCGTTCCGGATACAATCATTCTTCTGCGGTGAACCCGGCACCCAGGCAAGGGTGCACACACACCAGGTTCCCGCCGATCGTACCTTCTCACCCTGTGCGTCTATGGTTGGTCCCGCAACCAGATCTCAAAAACTCTCACCAACTTGCGGGGGCACACCGCTTTTCCAGGGTCTCATTATCTCGTGGTGTCGTGGTGTGTCTGTTGCCTTAGCGAAACTGTTCCTTTTATCCCCCTGCTGGGGTATCGCCTGTCCATCAAACTTCAAACGGTTCAGGTTCAAAGCAACCAGTGTCTGACAATACTCGGAACTGTGTCTCCTTTTCGTTAATCCCTCTTGTCTCTCTCTTATTAGCATTTTGAATGTTTCCCCCATTTGTCTCTCTCTTATCTCTCTTATCAGCATCAATCTTCTGATAACTTGGTCACAATACAACAAGAATACAAGAAAGTGAAGGATAATCCAAAGAGCTTTTACAGGTATATTAAGAGCAAAAGGATTGTAAGGGATAAAATTGGTCCTCTTGAAGATCAGAGTGGTCGGCTTTGTGCGGAACCAAAGGAAATGGGGGAGATCTTAAATAGGTTTTTTGCGTCTGTATTTACTAAGGAAACTGGCATGAAATCTATGGAATTGAGGGAATCAAGTAGTGAGACCATGGAAACTGTACAGATTGAAAAGGAGGAGGTGCTTGCTGTCTTGAGGAAAATTAAAGTGGATAAATCCCCGGGACCTGACAGGGTGTTCCCTCGGACCTTGAAGGAGACTAGTGTTGAAATTGCGGGGGCCCTGGCAGAAATATTTAAAATGTCGCTGTCTACGGGTGAAGTGCCAGAGGATTAGAGAGTGGCTCATGTTGTTCCGTTGTTTAAAAAAGGATTGAAAAGTAATCCGGAAAATTATAGGCCGGTGAGTTTAACATCAGTAGTAGGTAAGTTATTGGAGGGAGTACTAAGAGACAGAATCTACAAGCATTTGGATAGACAGGGGCTTATTAGGGAGAGTCAACATGGCTTTGTGCGTGGTAGGTCATGTTTGACCAATCTGTTGGAGTTTTTCGAGGAGGTTACCAGGAAAGTGGATGAAGGGAAGGCAGTGGATATTGTCTACATGGGCTTCAGTAAGGCCTTTGACAAGGTCCCGCATGGGAGGTTAGTTAGGAAAATTCAGTCGCTAGGTATACATGGAGAGGTGGTAAATTGGATTAGACATTGGCTCGATGGAAGAAGCCAGAGAGTGGTGGTAGAGAATTGCTTCTCTGAGTGGAGGCCTGTGACTAGTGGTGTGCCACAGGGATCAGTGCTGGGTCCATTGTTATTTGTCATCTATATCAATGATCTGGATGATAATGTGGAAATTGGATCAGCAAGTTTGCTGATGATACAAAGATTGGAGGTGTAGTAGACAGTGAGGAAGGTTTTCAGAGCCTGCAGAGGGACTTGGACCAGCTGGAAAAATGGGCTGAGAAATGGCAGATGGAGTTTAATACTGACAAGTGTGAGGTATCGCACATTGGAAGGACAAACCAACGTAGAACATACAGGGTTAATGGTAAGGCACTGAGGAGTGCAGTGGAACCGAGGGATCTGGGAATACAGATACAAAATTCCCTAAAAGTGTCATCACAGGTAGATAGGGTCGTAAAGAGAGCTTTGGGTACATTGGCCTTTATTAATCGAAGTATTGAGTATAAGAGCTGGAATGTTATGATGAGGTTGTATAAGGCATTGGTGAGGCCGAATCTGGAGTATTGTGTTCAGTTTTGGTCACCAAATTACAGGAAGGATATAAATAAGGTTGAAAGAGTGCAGAGAAAGTTTACAAGGATGTTGCTGGGACTTGAGAAACTCAGTTACAGAGAAAGGTTGAATAGGTTAGGACTTTATTCCCTGGAGCATAGAAGAATGAGGGGAGATTTGATAGAGGTATATAAAATTATGATGGGTATAGATAGAGTGAATGCAAGCAGGCTTTTTCCACTGAGGCAAGGGGAGAAAAAAACCAGAGGACATGGGTTAAGGGTGAGGGGTGAAAAGTTTAAAGGGAACATTAGGGGGGGCTTCTTCACACAGAGAGTGGTGGGAGTATGGAATGAGCTGCCAGACAAGGTGGTAAATGCGGGTTCTTTTTTAACATTTAAGAATAAATTGGACAGATACATGGATGGGAGGTGTATGGAGGGATATGGTCCGTGTGCAGGTCAGTGGGACTAGGCAGAAAATGGTTTGGCACAGCCAAGAAGGGCCAAAGGGCCTGTTTCTGTGCTGTAGTTTCTATGGTTTCTATGGTTATGGTAAGAATGAGTGTAAGACAGCAGAATGGTGTAAAAATTACAGTGAAATCTGAGGAAGTACAAAAGAAAATACCAAAGTGAGAATAACAAATAACCAAGGGAGGTCAAGTTAGGAGCATGAGAATGTGGCAGCATGTCGAAGAAGGGATGTGAAAGAGGTGATTGATTCAAACGTTTGTTAGTAGTGGGGAAGAATCTGTTCTTAAGTCTGGACATCCAGGCTTCCAAGCTCCTGTATCTTCTCAGAGGGTAGAATAGAGAAAATGGAATGGCCAAGGAGGTAGGGGTCCTTGCAGATACAATGAGCAGCACACCATGAAGATGGACTGGATGGAAGGAAGTGATGAACCTGCAATGGACTGGGCTGTGTTTTCTGCTCTCTGCAGATTCTGTCAGCCCAGAGCACAGCAGTTCCCATCCCAGGCTGAGATACGTACTCAGCAGAATACTCAGATATTGCTGTGCTACTCTCTTTGTTGGTGTCTTGCACTTCAATCTGCCTGTAAACCAGTAAGTGGAGAACAAAACGATGATCTGACTGGCCAAATAACAGCAAGAATGGAGCGATAGGCGAGTTTTATGGTGTTGCAGCAGTGGCCTCGAGCGTTAATCACATGAGTTTGACAGGAGACATGCCAATGATATTTGTACAGTACGTTTCTGAAGTTTGCTTGATTAAAGCCACCAGCAAGGTTGAACAGGGTAACAGGCATTTGCTGTCTTAAAGGGTTGACAACCGAGTACAATTTGCCCTGTACCACCTCAGTGTCAGTTGAAGTAAGATGTAAACAATCGACAAGTTGGTGGAGGTGAATTTCGTAGGTCGAGAAAAATGTATGTCAAACCTTATTTAAATTCCAGATGATTCATTCAATGTAAATTCACAGCAAACGTGAAATTTATACTCGGTTTAGAAAATCGATGGCAGGTAGAAATTGATTTGGGCAAGTATAAGATAATGAAGATTGGGAAATCACAGACCGTTAGGAATGGCAGAGTAAATGGAAGGATTTCTAGGAGGGTTGATTGATTATTGTGTACAGCCCTGCTCATCAAACTACAGGAAGGATGAGTGTTGTAGTGAGAAGGAGAAAGTGGATAGTCTAGGCTATTTCTCACCAGAATGTAGATTCTCAGGAGTAATTTTATAGTGTTTGATGATCATTAAGTGCTTGGATAGGACAGATGGTCAAGGTCTTTTTGCAAGTTCAAGGAAGTCTAAAGCTAAGATGAGTGAGCTGAAATTTAAAGGAGATGTGAAGAGGGAGCAGTTTCACAGCACTGAATCAACTCCCTGACTGTGGATTGTTGTTTTTCTTCTCTACAGGCACCAACAAAAATTGTCCTGTTGGGAATGGAGGTCAGTAACTGAATTTTTAATGTCATGAGGAACATTCAGCTCTTTGAATCTGTCCAGTTAACCAATAATGACCCAATACCAATACACATCCATGAAGTCTTGTAATTATTAGCCTCTTATCTCAGCTACGTTTTCCCACAGGAAATCCGAATGGAATACACTGCAAGTGATCCAGTGTTGGGGGTGGGTGGTGTGTCTGCGGAATGGCATCCAGTCAGTTCCCAGCTCAATAGAAAGTTAAAGGAGATGTGAGAGTGGGGAGAATCACAGCACTGAATCAACTCCCTAACAGTGGATTGTGTTTTTTTAACCTTACAGTGGTTTGCGACTGTGAACAGTACAAAGGTCAGTAACTGAACTGTTAACATCATGAGAAACATTCAGCTCTTTCAATCCTTTCCCATTTAACTAATTTATGTCAAATACCGATGCTCATTCAGGAAATCTGGCAAATACTAACCTCATTTCTCAACTATATGTTTACCCAAAGTAAATCAGAAGGAAATTCAGTGCAAGTGTTTCCTTTCTCGCGGGCTGGAGGGGTTTCATGGAAAGACACTCAGTAAGTTCTCACCTCAGACATTATGGTGAATAGTACAGAACATAATGTCAGGTGAGTGGTGCTCTGGTTGGAAAGTGCAACTCTACAATCTGTTCACCAACTTTTTGAGGTGACTGAATCTTTCCCACAATCAACCATATCATCAGTGCTTTACTCCATCACTGATCTTCTGAGCGATCTTCTCCCACTGTCACTCAACATGACCAAGGATGGCTGCCACCGTCCCAGCCTCTCTCTAAACCTCCCTCCTTCTCCCCAACTCCTCAGACAGGGTGTCCAAAACTACACCAAAAACTACAACACAATTTGCTTGACCATAAGGCATTGAGGGGATGCTTGAAGGCTATATTTCAGAGTGAGGACATCAATTGTGGTGCACCTCCGGGCTCAGTGTTGGGCCCATTGTATTTGGCATCAATATCAACAATCTGTATGAAATGTAAATGACATGGTGTGTAGGTTTGCTAACAGATTTTGTCATAACCAAAGAAGATTCTTCATGGCTGTTTCCTTAACAATTTTGTTTTACCAGTCAGGGTTGTTAGCCCTGAGCTGAACCACTGAACCTGGAGGACCAGTGGACCACTCTTAGTCTGGCCTCTACCCTTTGACCTGCTTGGCATGAGTGACCCTCCCAAGAGCCAAAGCATAACCCTGACTCCAGCCAACGTAGCTCGCGAGGGCATTGAGACATCCAAGCTGCCAAAGTACGATACAGTTGTGGTAGTCTTTGTGCAATCTAGGATTAGAAGATACCAAATTAAGATGAGAGGGGTAAAGTTTAAAGGAGAGATTCTCCTCAGATTCACAGTGCTGCAGCAATTCTCAAGCAGAGGCTCACAATTTTTCTGTCTGTAGGAAATGTTTGCAAAGAGCACCTGGAAATTCCCAGTGTTTTGTATCCCTGCCTACTTAGGCAAATTTATGACAAGTACCAATACACATTCAGGAGATATTGCAAATATTGACCACTTTTTTCAGCTGCAGGTTTTTTCCAAAGTTAATCAGAGTGAAATACTTTTGGAAATAATTGCAATGTGGATAAACAACGTCTACAATTGTGCAATAAGTTCCCAACTCGGCCGTTAAGGTGCCTGGTACAGAGACAGTGTGAGGTCAGTGGCGCTCTGGTTGGCAAGTCAGAGCCTATAATCTACTCATCAACTGTGACCCTGTGTGTGAGCTGACTGAATTTTCCCCACAATGTTCCATGTCCTTGGTGCTTTACTCTAACACTGATCCCCTGAGCTATCTTCTACCAGAACCACTTCAGTGATGAAAATTGGTGGTCACAGCAAACACTGGGTCTATCACCTTCTTCCCCACTCCTCAACCAGGGTGTTTGCATTCGCATCAAAAACACTACTGCAGATGCTGGAAATCTGAAATAAAAACAGAAAATGCTGGCAATGAGTAGCAGGAGCTGGAATGTTTGTGAAGGAAGAGACATAGGATTAGTATTTCAGCTCAGTCATGTTCTTACTTGGTAAAAACAGTAGCATTGTGTTACATCTTACCAAATTTTGATATCATCTTTAGATATTGACTGCATGTTAATTCACAGCTGTTATGTGAGAGTTGTATTCAAGTTTGGGTGTTTGGACTGGCAGTCCAGGTCGTTACCATTGATACTAAATGTCTGACACTTCTTTGACTTTCCAAAATAGATCACCTCGCAGTTAACTGCGATGAAATCCATTTGCTACTCGTCAGCCCAATTCCCTGGTGGTTGGGAGAACAAAGGGAATGTCAGTGATAGAGAGGAGGAAGGGATTAGTAAACCTTCACCATCCTCACTCAGCAAACTCTCTTTATCACTCTTTTGTTGACGTTCCCGTTGTTTTTCCACCCTGCTTCTTTCACTGAAACCTAAAACATATTTGATGTTCATCAGAACCTTCCAGAACTGTACCTTGTTCTATACAGTGATAGTTTGTGCACAAATTATCAAATGGAACCTGACCTACATTCATCAATACTGTACGTCCGTGTTGTACATATTCTGAATCACAAAGATTTGAACTTCTTCAGGGTCCTAATGAAGGGTCTCAGCCCGAAACATCGATTGTTTACTCGTTTCCACAGGTGCAGCCTGGCCTGCTGAGCTCCTGCAGCATTTTGTGTGTGTTGCTTTGTTTTCCAGCATCTTCTGATTTTCTCTTGTTTGTGTACAGATTCTGGCCTGTACTCACCAGTACTGGATACACCCATTATACAGCGACAACCCATGTCTGTCTGTAGTGCATCTGAGTTTAAAGATTGATTTGTTTCCACCAGTCCGGTGAGCAAGTGACAAGAAACAGACTGTCCACTGGGACTATGTCAGTGTAATGAAGGGTCATACCTGTCTGAGCCTGTTCGGGTGCATTGTTTGAAACACATCCTCTGTGATGCCGGATGTGGATAGAGGATAAAATAATGCCACACTCATCATTGAGTGGAAACACAGGATTACTTCAGTGTTGGTGGATACTTGAAGTACAACATAGAAAAGAATTAGGAGCAGGAAGTGCTTACTCCTCACTAACATTCGGTGAGGTGATAACTGATCCCTGACCTCAATACCAACTTGCATCTCCTTCTCACATATTCCCTGGCTCAGCTGTGATGTAAATTCTTATTGATTTGTGCATTGAATGTATGAGTAACTGAACTCCCACAATGCAATGATATACAGAGACCCAGGCATTCACAAAGTATTGGTCAAGGTGGCCATTCACAGATCCAGGCAGCATGCATTCGAGGGTTCTTCCCAAGCTGATTGCATGCTGCCTTTCGAAGGGTACGTCCATACCCACGTGCCCCTGAAAAAGAAAAATGTGACATCCATGTCTACACTGGGCACCTGCTGGGACTGATGGGTGACACAGGGTCCCGAATGAATTCTGGATAGAGATCAGCATGCTTTAATTGGAAACTATTAACTTGTAAATAGAGTGAATGGTGAAATATTGCAGACTTGTAATAACGTGATGTTGTAATCAAAGAATAAGCCTGCTTTTAAAGGGGAAAGGAAAGGATTGACAGTACTGCAACAACTCTGAATAGTGGTTCTTTCTTTTTGTCTCTGCAGGGAAGAATTGCCAATTCAAATATCAACAGGTGGAAGACAAAGGTCAGTTATTTAATTTTTAACATCAGGAGGAAATTCCAGGTATGTCAAAATTTTCCTTTTTAACTAAATTGATGGGAAATACCAATATGTACATTGAGAAAATGTGCACAATTCTCAATTCTTGCAAATCTTTACCTCTTTTCTAAGCTACATATTTACCTAAAGTAAATCAGAGTGAAATGATTTGCAAGTGATTGCAATGTGGATAAAAATGACATCTGTATCTGTGCAGTAGGATCCCACCTCAGACATTATGGTGCATAGTCCAGACACACTGTGAGACCAGTGGTGCTCTGGTTGGCAGGTGGGATTCTACAAACTGCTCGCCAACTGTGACCATGTGTGTGAGGTGACCGAATCTTTCCCACAATGCACCGTGTCCTCAGTGCTTTACTCCACCACTGATCCCATGAGTGATCACCTCCCACTGTCACTTCACAGTGATGAAGGATCAACTCCCTAACAGTGGATCGTGTTTCTTTGAATCTTTCCCATTTAACCAATTTATGAACAATACCAATGTTCATTCAAGAAATTTTACAATTATTAACCTCGTTTCTCAGCTACATGTTTTCCCAAAGTAAATCAGAATGAAATACAGTGCAAGTGATTCCAGTTTCGGGTGCGGGCTGGGGGAGAGGGTCTGCAGAATGATATATAGTGAGTTCCCACCTCAAACATTACGGACATGGTCCAGAAGCCAGTGGTTCTCTGGTTGGCAGGTGGGATCCCACAAACTGCTCACCAAATGTGACCATGTGTGTGAGGTGACCGAATCTTTCCCACAATGCACCGTGTCCTCAGTGCTTCACTCCACCACTGATCCCATTAGTGATCACCTCCCACTGTCTCTCACCATGACCAAGGATGGCTGCCACAGACCCTGCAAACTCTGAGCCCCTCTCCTACCCAACTCCATGACCAGGTTGTCCAGATCCACACCAAATTTCACACTGCTGCAGATGCTGCAAATCTGAAATAAAATCAGAAAATGCTGGTAATGTGTGGCAGGAGGTGGAATGTTTGTGAAGGAAGAGACATAGGATTAGTATTTCAGCTCAGTCATGTTCTTTCTTGGTAAAAACAGTAGCATTGTGTTACATCTTACTAAATTTTGATATCATCTTAGATATTGACTGCATGTTATTTCACAGTTGTTATGTGAGAGTTGTATTCAAGTTTGGGTGTTTGGACTGGCAGTCCAGGTCGTTACCATTGATACTAAATGTCCGACACCTCTTTGACTTTCCAAAATAGATCACCTCGCAGTTAACTCTGATGAAATCCATTTGCCCCTCATCAGCCCAATTCCCTGGTGGTTGGGAGAACAAAGGGAATGTCAGTAATAGAGAGGAGGAAGGGATTAGCAAACCTTCACCATCCTCACTCAGCTGTCTCTCTTTATCACCCTTTTATTGACATTCCCGATGTTTTTCCACCCTGCTTCTTTCACTGAAACCTGAAACATGTTTGCCGTTCATCTAGAACCACCCAGAACTGTACCTAGTTACAGTGGCATGCAAAAGTTTGGGCACCCTTGGTCAAAATTTCTGTTACTGTGAATAGTTAAGTGACTAGAAGATGCACTGATCTCCAAAAGTCATAAAGTTAAAGACGAAACTTTTTTTTCAACATTACAAGCAAAATTAGTGTATTATTTTTGTTTTGTACAATTTTAGAGTGAAAAAAAGGAAAGGAGCACCATGCAAACGTTTGGGCACCCCAAGAGATTTGTGCTCTCAGAAACTTTTACCAAGGTCTCAGACCTTAATTAGTTTGTTAGAGCTATGGCTTGTTCACAATCCTCATTAGGAAAGGCCAGGTGATGCAAATTTCAAAGCTTTATAAATACCCTGACTCCTCAAACCTTGTCCCAACAATCAGCAACCATGGGCTCCTCTAAGCAGCTGCCTAGCACTCTGAAAATTAAAATAAATGATGCCCACAAGGCAGGAGAAGGTTATTATAAGATAGCAAAGCATTTTCAGGTAGCCGTTTCCTCAATTTGTAATGTAATTAAAAAATGGCAGTTAACAGGAATGTTGGAGGTCAAGGTGATGTTTGGAAGACCAAGAAAACTATCTGAGAGAATTGTTCGTAGGATTGCTAGAAAGGCAAATCAAAACCCCGTTTGACTTCAGAGGACCTTTAGAAAGATTTAGCAGACTCTGGAGCAGTGGTGCACTGTTCTACTGTGCAGCGACACCCGCACAAATATGACCTTCATGGAAGAGTCATCAGAAGAAAACCTTTTCTGTGTCCTCAACACAAAATTCAGCATCAGAAGTTTGCAACAAGCCTGATGCATTTTGGAAACAAGTCCTGTGGACTGATGAAGTTAAAATAGAACTTTTTGGCCGCAATGAGCAAAGGTATGTTTGGAGAAAAAAGGGTGCAGAATTTCATGAAAAGCACCCCTCTCCAACTGTTAAGCACGGGGGTGGATCGATCATGCTTTGGGCTTGTGTTGCACCCAGTGGCACGGGGAACAGTTCACTGGTAGAGAGAAAAATGAATTCAATTAAATACCAGCAAATTCTGGAAGTAAACATCACACCGTCTGTAAAAAAGCTGAAGATGAAAAGAGGACGGCTTCTACAACAGGATAATGATCCTAAACACACCTCAAAATCCACAATGGACTACCTCGAGGCGCAAGCTGAAGGTTTTGTCATGGCCTCCTCAGTCCCCTGACCTAAACATCATCGAAAATCTGTGGATAGACCTCAAAAGAGCAGTGCATGCAAGACAGCCCAAGAATCTCACAGAACTGGAAGGCTTTAGCAAGGAAGAATGGGTGAAAATCCCCTAAACAAGAATTGAAAGACTCTTAGCTGGCTATAAAAAGCGTTTACAAGCTGTGATACTTGCCAAAGAGGGTGTTACTAAGTACTGACATGCAGGGTGCCCAAACTTTTGCTTTGGGCCCTTTTCCTTTTTTGTTATTTTGAAACTGTAAAAAATGGAAATAAAAAAGTAATCTTGCTTAAGATATTAAAGAAGTGTGTCATCTTTAACTTTACGTCTTTTGGAAATCAGGTCATCTTTTACTCACTTTACTCATTTCCATAGGTGCAGCCGGGCCTGCTGAGCTCCTACAGCATTTTGTGTGTGTTGTTTTGTTTTCCAGCATCTGCAGATTTTCTCTCGTTTGTGTACAGATTTGGACCTTGTGGTAAACGATATATATGTTGTAACTGGGCTAACTGTCTGGACACGCCCCTCTGCTGACGGCCCCTGTGTCTCCTCCCACTGATTTCCGAATAAAGGTGATTTCGCCTTTCCCCTCCCCCTCAGTCCAGGGGCAGACGCTCAGCATGGAGGTCGTAATGTACAGCGAATAAAAGCCTTTCAGTATTTATCCAACTTCAGTCTTTTGGAGTTATTGAAGGTGCTTCAGACCTGTACTCATCAGACACAGCATGAAGCCAGTGGTGTCTGGTTGGCAGGTGGGATCTACTCACCAACGGTGACCAGTGTCAGTGGATACTTGATGTACAACGTAGAAAAGAAAAATGTAAGAATTAGGAGTAGAAGAAGCTTACTCCTCATTTTGAGACCTTCCTGACATTTAGTGAAGTCAAGGCTGATTCCTGTCCTCGGTACCAAATTGCATCTCCTTCTCACATATTCCCTGGCTCAGCTGTGATATAAACTCTTCTTGATTTGTACATTGAATGTATGAGTAACTGAACTCCCACAATGCAATGATATACATTGCCTATAAAAAGTATTCACCCTCCCCAAACCCTAGCAAGTTTTGATGTTTTATTGTTTTACAACATTGAATTACAGTGGATTTAATTTGGCTATTTTTGTCACCAATCAACAGAAAAAGACTCTTTCGTGTCAAAGTGAAGACAGATCTCCACAAACTGATCTCAATTAATTACAAATATAAAACACAAGATAATTAATTGCATATGTATTCACCCTTTTTAATATCACACAACAAATCATCACTGCTGCAGACAATTGATTTTAGAAGTCACATAACTAGTTAAATGGAGATCTGTTTTTGGAGTGTTACATAACCGGCAACAATGAATATCAATCGAGACCGGTTATATAAAAACAACCAAACATTTATTAAACACGGATAGACAATAAAACACGAACGAAAACCTGAACCGGAAGTTAACCACTATGCGGCTGTTCAACAAATCGCCACTCGGCACTGGTTCTTAAAGCGTTAAATGCGAAAACAGTGCTTAAAGTGGTAAAGTCAGATATAGTTCTTAAAATGGTAAATTCGAAAGTCCAACAGATTTATACATTCAATTGGGAGAGACTTCCCTGGAGAAGGATTTCTTCGTGGATGCGACTTTCCTGTTGGTTCTGTCCAAAGGATTCACGATGCAGGAAATAAACGGCTTAGAACAATTGACCTTAGTTTCTAGAGAGCAAATCCCGCATGAACTTCCTTGTTTTTTTGGCAAGAGTTATCCTCCATGCAGGTTGCTACTTCCTCAACGAAAACTCAATAAGATCGATCCTTTGTTAAACTGCCGAACGATACCAACTTCTCTTAATCCTTTGGGTCCTGTACTTCGATAAAGTCTTCACTCTCCAGTACTGCTGGAAAAAGGTACATCAACACATCTAGCAAAAATTGCCAGTTCAGCACTATTGTACCTTGCAACAGAAAGTAAAACTCCGTTTTAAAAATGAAACTGTGTCATAAAAACAAATACGCAACAGAAACGGAGACACAGACGCACGTTCTAGCTGGAAAACTAAGAACTAAAAACTAACTGCGTCATCTGAGGTCTTCCCTTTTATACCCGTGGTGAACATGTCCTCACGTGACCTCACATCAGCGGGAAAACTACATCAGGTGACCTCCAAAAAACCATTACATCATTCTCACAAAAAAAATCACAGATCTCCTTGAGGTATGTAACAAGAGACTTCTGTGTAGTCGAGGAGTTTCAATTGATTGTAGTTATAATACACCTGTATCAGAAAGTTCCAACTTCTGGTGAGTCAGTATCCCGGCAAAAACTACACCATGAAGATAAAAGAACCCTCCAAGCAACTCCGTGAAAATGTTATTGAAAAGCGCAAGTCAGGAGATGGATACAATAACATTTTCAAGTCACTGAATATCCATTGGAGACAGTTAAGTCAATCATCAAGAAATAGAAAGAATAGGGCACAGCTGTACATCTGTGGAGTGTAGGCTGTTGTAGTGTGGATGAAATCACAGAAGAGACAGAGTCACTGGTAGATACAAGGCAGCTTCTTTATTCCACACAACAAGCAGGCGTCATACAGACAGAGACGCTTTCAGTGGAAAGATCTACTAGCTCAATGTGGGCTCAATATTTATATGCTAAACACAAAGGCAATCGCTACTTAAAAAGTTATAGACAATGCAAGAACAATGCTTCCTATTGAAGCTACATACAAAATATCACACCATCCTTTCCTTCCGATGCCAATATGTCTGGGTTAGTATCCACAGCCCTTAGGAATGCAAGTTAAGTCCACGATACATTTATTTGGCTTTTCCCATGCTAACATAGAAGACAATTAATATTTATAATGTATAGATAATACTGTTTCAAAACTACAGCATCAGGTCAAACTACGGCGCCAGAAGCATCTGGTACTCACACCTTTTTAGGAAGCGCATTGTTGTGGACTCAATCCACAGTACTTCGTCAAATAGAAGTCTGGTGGCCAAAGTCATTTAACTGTAAATAAATCATCTACCCAAAAAAACTCACTCTAACACAGGCCATCTGCAAAGACTGAGTGACCGTGCAAGAAGGGGATTAGTGAGGGAGGCCACCAAGAGATCAATGACAACTCTGTAGGAGTTGCAAGCTTCAGTGGTGGAGATAGGAGAGACTGTGAACAATAACTGTTGCCTGGGTGCTTCTCCGGTCACAGCTTTCTAAGGGAGTGACAGAGAAAGCCACTGTTGAAAGTAACTCACATGCAATCTCAGCTAGAGATTGCCAGAAGACGTGTGGGAGACTCTGAAGCCAGTTGGAAGAAGGATCTATGATCTGCTGAAACTAAAACACCGCACATCATCAAAAAGCACACCATCCCTACTGTGAAACATGCTGGTGGCTGCATTGTACTTTGGGGATGCTTCACTGCAGTAGGCTTTAGAAAGCTTGTGAAGGTAGAAGTTAAAATGAATGCAGCAAAATACAGGGAAATCCTGATGCAGCCTGCAAGAGAACTGCGACTTGGGAGATTTGTTTTCCAGCAAGCCAAACCTACAGAAGAATGGCTTAAAAAGTCACAAAGCTAACATCCTGGAGTGGCCAAGTCAGAGTCCAAACCTCAATCCAATTGAGAATTTGTGGCTGGACTTGAAAAGGGCTGTTCAGTCACGATTCCCATGCAATCTGACCGAGCTTGAGCAGTTTTGCAAAGAAAAATGGGGATAAATTGCAAAGCTGATAAAGACCTATCCACACAGACTCAAGGCTGTAATTGCTGCCAAAGGTGCATCTACTAAATACTGATTTGAAGGAGGGTGAGTAATTATGAAATCAGTTATTTTGTGTGTAACACGCTGTAAGGTTTCACTGCTAATGTAATGGCTTCTCTGTAATGTTCCACGGCTGAGGTAATGGCTTCTCTGTAGCAGCAATGTTTGGGTTATGACTACAGATAACGGGGCATGTTAGCCAATGAGCGGGATGTTGTTCTTTCTTGTGTGTCTGGGAGCTGGAAATTTGCCGTCTTTTGCTGGGGAAAGATGAGGAGAGAAGATGCAAATGGAGGGAGTTGGTAGACCGCCGGAATCGGAGCGATGGTCCGAAGGTCAGCGACAATTGGAGGAGGTCGATGGTGGACGAACGGCCGTATCAGTGAGCTCCAACATTGCAGATTAGACTGTTTCATGAGAATGGGCCCTTCTCTTTTTTGGTTGTTTCTTTACTAACCATATAGTCAAATTAAGAATTATAAAGCTCAATCGTTTAATCACATATTGTGTACTGTTTGTTATTTCGCGGTACTGATTTGTTACAGGGGACACATCGTGCAGCATCCACCCAAGTGAGATTTCTTAAGTTTGGCCGGGCCAGGGGGCTATCATCCCCTATATTAAGCCGCTAGCTGAACCAGGAGGTACATGTGTTTAATAATTGTAATAAATTTAGACCAATTGGTAATAATTTGTTTTCACTTTGACATGAAAGGGTAATTTCTGTCGATCACTGTCAAAACAGCCAAATTAAATCCACTGTGATTCAATGTTATAAAACAAAAAATATGAAAACTTCTGGGATGGGGGACTGAATACTTTTGATAGGCACTGTACAGAGACCTCAGCATTCACAACATATTGGTCACCTTGGCCATTCACAGATCCAGGCAGCATGCAGTCGAGCGTTCTTCCTCAGCTGATTGCCTCCCCCTTTTCCAAGGCTATGTCCATACCCTGAAAAAGAAAAAAATCATGACATCTATGTCTACACTGGATACTTGATGGGACTGATTGTTGAATTTATAAAATGTATTTTAATTCCTGATGATTAATGAATGTCAATCCCACAGCTGCCAAGTGTGATTTGTATTCATGTCTCTAGGTTACCAGCTGAATAATCTCACTACTCCACTATCCCACCCTAATATGAAGCACTGGGGAGGACAAAGTGAATGTCTGTGACAGAGAGAAGAAAGCTCAAAGGAGTTGGGCAGGGCAAACATTTTTACACGGAGAGTGGTGGATGCTTGGAATGTGCTTCCTGGTGTAGTGTTGGAGGCAATCGAGGCTCTAAAATTAGGCATGCGAGTATGCAGAGAATGGAAGGATATGGGCATTTTGTAGGCAGAACGGATTATTATTGGACCTGGACATTAGGTTACGAACACAATTAGTTTGGCCAATGGGCCTGTTTCTGTGCTGTACGGTACAATGTTCTATTTTCTGTGATTAATTGATAAACAAGCTGTAACCTCTCTCAACAACTCACGCAAAATGCTAGAGGAACACAACACGTCATGCAACATCAAGACCTGATGAAGGGTGTTGGCTCAAAGCAATATCTCCACTGATGCTGACTGACTGCTAAGTTCCTCCAGCATTTTGTGTGCATGGTTACAGATTTCCATCATCTGCAGTCTCTCTTGCGTGAGCAACCTCTCTCGGCTGTCTCTCTTCACCACCCTTTTACAGATATTCCCTCTGTTCACTCCACCCTACTTCCTTCACCAAAACATAAAACAGGTTTCATGTCCATCTGGATCCTTGCAGAATTGGCTGCATAGTGATAGTTTGTGCACAGGTTATCCTATGGAACCAGACCGATATCCATCAATACTCTTCATGCGTTGTACAGATTCCGACCTGTGGCTACCAGTACAGTGACAGCCCATACCCATCAGTAGTACATCCTAGTTTAAAGATTCATTTGTTCCCACCAGCCCAGTGGCCAAGGGACTTACAAAGATAAGCTGCCTACTGTTACTGTGCCCAGTGTAAAACAGTGGCAGACTTCTGCCTGTCGTGTGCATGAAATAAACCCAATCTTCTATGACGTTGGATGAGGATAATGGTTAAAACACTGCCTCACTCGTCTTTGAGAGGAAGCACAGGATTACTTCAGTGCAGGTGGATTCTTGATATACAACATGAAAAATAGATGAATCAGAATTAGGAGTAGAAGAAGCTTAAATCTCACTTAGACCCTCTCCAGCCAATCAGTGACATCATAGTTGATGGTTGACTTCAATGCCCAGTTCGTCTCCTGCCCACACATACCCGATTTCTGTTGAAATCTAAACTTATATTAATTGTGTATATTGAATATATGGGGTAACTGAGCACCCACAACCCTCTGATCCACTGGATCCCAAATATTCCTTAAAATTGATGGTTTCCTAAACCTATTGCCTTGTGCCCTAGAAGCGTAAGGACAAAAATTCCATTTAAACAGCACCAGATGCAAGTTCAGTGCCAGATACCTTTTTTGTCTGACATGGACATGGAGATCACTTCCACCATGGTGTGGCTCCACCTTCAGCCCCTCCCACCTCACACCACTGTTGCAGTATTTTCCCCTCACCCATTGGATCAAGTGGCCCCTCAAATTACTTCCCAGGGGCTATGGTCATAACATGAGGACTTCCCAATGAACCCAAATTATAACAACTGAGTTTAAATAATCAACACACAGGTTATAGGGAAGTGCAAGTCTCTGATTATCAGAGAAGTTACCTGTTGATCATCATAACATCACGGCTCCATAATCAGAGAAAAAGAATAATTCCAGATTTTCAACTTTAATTGTCTTCCTTTTCATTTTTATAGATTAAAATATCCTTCAATCACTAGAGTGCTAGTGACTTAATTTTTCCTGTCATTGGGTTCCTCCAGCTCCTTTGGTGACCGAGAGTTGAACAGAGATGAAAAGTTGTCACTTTACTTCAGCGTTACAGTAGATGTTACCATTTGAAAGCCCTACCTCAGGATTTCCAAGTAAAGTTCAGAGTTAATCACCTGAGCAGATGATCCTCGCTGTCATGAAGGGAAAAGTGGCAGATGGATTTGCACAGAAAAATCCCACCAGCAACCAGCAATTGGTTGAATTATTTGAACATTGTGCTCTATTATGTTGGATATGGTGCTAACTGTATGAACTATGACACTCCCTTCACTGAGTGGAGGCTTCAACACATGTGGACACTTGCAATACAACATGAAATGTAGGGAAGGAGTGTGAGCAACAGGGGAAGTCTACTCCTCCCCTAGATCATGTTCTGCCAGTTATTGAGATCATCATTGACCATCCAGCTCAATGCCAGTTTTCCTCAGACATCCCCATATCCACCAGTACTGCAGAGATCTAAAATCCTCTGGTATCAGCATTGAATCCATTAACAACTGGACTTCCACGACCCTCCCAAGGAGAAACTGTGATGCAGCAACACCCTAACAGTGGCTACTTATTTTTGTCTCTGCAGGTACACGTTGCAAAGATAAATGTATTAGGACGTGGCAAGGTCAGTAACTTACTTTTTAACATCACATGAAACGTTTAACTCTTTGAATCCTTTTATTTCCATTCCCCTTTTAAACAAATTAATGACAAATAGCTAAACATAGATTCAGGAAAACTTGCAATTATTACCCTCTTTTCCTAGCTACAGATCTTTACCAAAGTAAATCAGAATTAAATATTTTGGAATTGATTGCTGTCTGGGGGAAAATGACATCCAGATTTGTCCAGTAAGTTTCCTCCTCAGACATTGTGGGTATGGAACAGAACACTGTGTGAGGCCAGTGGTGCTCTGGTTGGCAGGGGGGATCCTACCATCTGCTCACCAACTGTGACCATGTGTGTGAGGTGACTGAATCTTTCCCACAATGCACCATGTCCTCAGTACTTCACTCCACCACAGATCTCCTAAGCGATCTCCTCCCACTGTCACTTCACCGTGACCAAAGATGGCTGCCACACTCAGCCAACACTGGGCCTCTCTCCTTCTCCTCAACTCCTTAACCAGGGTGTCCGGATCCACACCAAAAACCACAATGCTGCAGATGCTACACATCTGAAATTAATAATGAAATGCTGGCCATGCGATGAAAGCAAGGCAGTGGATGTTGTCTCCATGGACTTCAGTAAGGCTTGTCACAAGGTCTGACATGGGAGGTTGGTCAAGAATGTTCAGTCCCTCGGCATTCAAGGTGAGGTAGTAAACTGGATTAGATATTGGCTTTGAGGAAGAGAGTGATAGTAAATGTATGCCTCACTGATTAGAGGCCTGTGACTGGAGGTGTACTGCAGAGATTGGTGCTGGGCCCAAAAGGCATGTTTCTGTGCTGTACTTTTCTGTGGTTCTATGACTCTCTAATGAT
Organism: Mobula hypostoma; assembly: GCF_963921235.1. Classification (NCBI taxonomy): domain Eukaryota; kingdom Metazoa; phylum Chordata; class Chondrichthyes; order Myliobatiformes; family Myliobatidae; genus Mobula; species Mobula hypostoma. The sequence continues at coordinate 16,756,035 of NC_086110.1, read as the reverse complement.
CAGCAGGAGAGAGGCATTTGCTGAAGTTGTATAAGGTGTTGTCAAACTGTTATTCTGCATAGTCCCACCAAATCATACCGGGAACATAGCCCTCCATACCCCACCTTTCTATATACCGTACTTCTCCAACCTTCTCTTAAATGTTGTAAATGAACTCACATCCATTCCTTCTGCTGGCAGCTTGTTCTATACTTGCATCACACTGAGTGAAGAAATTCTCGCTCAGATTCTCCTTAAATATTTCGCCTTTCACTCTTAATCTAAGACCTCTAGTTCTAGTCTCACTCAGTGGGAAAAGCCTACTGTACTTGCATTTACCATCTCTATATCTCTCATAATTTTATATACCTTTATCAAATCTCCCATCACTCTCCTATGATCGGGGAATAAAGTCCTATTCACCCTTTCCCTATAACTCATGCCCTCAAATCCCAGCAACATCCTTGTAAATTTTCTCTGTACTCTTTCAATGGTATTTACATCTTTCCTGTAGGTAAACAACCAAAACTGCACACAATACTCCAAATTACCCTCACTAATGTCTTATACAATTTCAACATAACATCTCAACCCCTGTATTTGAGAGACTACTAGACAGGTATATGGAGGAATTTAAGGTGGGGGGTTATATGGGAGGCAGGATTTAAGGGTCGGCACAACATTGTGGGCTGAAGGGCCTGTACTGTGCTGTGCTGTTCTATGTTCTATGTATTCAGTACTTCAATTTGAAGGTCAATCTGTCAAAAGCTCTCTTTATGACCCTATCTACCTGCAATGGCACTTTCAAGGAATTATGGATCTGTATATCCAGATCCCCCCGTTTCACCACACTCCTCAGTGCCCTACCAACTGTAAGTCCTGCCCTGGTCTGTCCTCCCAAACCTCACACTTGTCTGCATTAAATTGCATCTGCCATTTTTTAGCCTATTATTCCAGCTGGTTCAAATTCCACTGCAAGCTTTGATAGATTTCCTTGCTGACCACTACAGCCCTGATCTTGGTGTCATCTACAAATTTGCAAATCCCATTTACCGCATTTTCAACAAAATCATTAATATGGATGTCAAACAACAACGGACCCAGAACACTCCCTGCAGCACACCACAAGTCACAGGCTTCCAGTCAGAGGCGCAAACATTTACTGTACTACCACTCTCTGGCTTTTCCCATGAAGCCAATGACAAATCCAATTTACTACCTCATCCTGAGTGCCAAGCAGGTGAACCTTCTGGACCAGCCTCCCATGCGGGACATTGTCAAAGTCCTTGCTGAAATCTGTAGACAACATCCACTATCTTTCCTTCATCAACTTTCCTGGTAACTTCCTCTAAGTCTGTAAGATTGACTTGACACGATCTACCTCATACAAAGCCGTGTTGACTATCCCTAATCTGGGCAAGTGCATCTACTAAATACTGACTTGAAGAGGCTGAGTAAGTATGCAATCAATTATTTTGTGTTTAATAACTGCAATAAATTTAGACCAATTTGTAGAGATCTGTTTTTACTTTGACACAAAAGAGTCTTTTCTGTTGACCAGTGTCAAAAAAGCCAAATTGAATCCATTGTAATTCAATGTTGTAAAACAAAACGGGAAAACTTCCAAGAGGGGCGAATACTTTTTATAGACATTTACATATACAGTATATATATCTGTATGTATACTGTATATATGCATATATATTACATATATATATTTCTACTGTAATTTACAGTTTTTATTGCTATATATTGCAATGTACTGCTGCCACACAACAACACATTTCTAAACATATGCCAGTGATATTAAATCTGATTCTGATTCCATTTCTGAGATTGAAAACCTGTCTGAATGGTACCATGACAACAGCCTCCTACTCAACATTTTCAAGACAAAGGAGCTGGTTATTAACTTGAGGAGGAAACCAGGGGTCCATAAGCCTGCCCTCCCTGGAGGATCAAAGGTGGAGAGGGTCAGCAACTTTAAACTCCTCAGTGTTATCATTCTGGAGAACCTGACCTGGGCCCTGCAATTATAAAGAAAGCAGGGTAGCTCCTCTACCTCCTTAGGACTCTGTGAAAATCCAGCTTGTGTCGTGGAGAGTCTATCGACTGGCTGCATCACAGCCTGGTATGGAAACACCAATGCCCTTGAAGGGAAAATCCTTCAAAAATTAGTGGATACAGCCCAGTCTATCACAGGTAAAGCCTGCCTTTGAGCACATCTACATGAAGCATTGTTGCAGGAAAGCAACATCAGTGACCTTGAACACCCAAGACATGCTCTCTCCCCGCTGTTGCCATCAGGAAGAAGGTACAGGAGCCTCAGGACTCCACCACCAGGTTCAGAAACAGTTAGTGCCTCTCAACCATCAGGTTCTTAAACCAAAGGGGATAACTTCGCTCAACTTCACTTGCCCCATCATTGAAATGTTCCCAAAACCTATGGACTCACTTTCAAGGAATCTTCATCTCATGCTCTCGATATTTATTGCTTATTTATTTATTATTATTTCTTTTTCTTCTTGTATTTGCACAGTTTGTGGTCTTTTTCACGCTAGTTGAACACCCAAGTTGGTGCAGCCTTTAATTGATTCTGTTATGGCTGTTATTCTATTATGGATTTATTGAATACGCCCACAAGAAAATGTATCTCAGGTTGTATATGGTGGCATATATGTACTTTAATAATATATTTACTTTGAACTTTGAACATCATCTTTCTCTACAGCCACTGCACTATTTATTCACCCTGGCACTTTAGTTCCCGTCCCCCTGCAACATTATCTTAAACTCCCTGGAGCAGCACTAACAAACCTCTTTTCTCCACAATAGCATGCAATTAAAGAACTTCACATATCTCAGTGAGATCAACTCTCAAAGTGTCTAATTTCTGGAGAATATTAATCTTGTGCACTCAGGGTCTCTGCATAAGAGGACTTCCCTTTCCAGAAATCTTAAGACCATAAGACATAGGAGCAGAATTAGGCAATTCTGTCCATTGAACCTACTCTGCCATCGATGATTTCTTATCCCTCTCAACCCCATTCTTCTGCCTTCTCACATAACCTTTGACATCCTTACTAATCAAGAACCTATTAACCTCCACTTTAAATATACCCAATGAATTGGCTTCCACCATTGCAATGAATTCCACTTGCTAAAGAGATTACTCCTTATCCCTGTTCTAAAGGAAACATCCCTGTATTATTCTGAAGATGTGCCCTCTGGTCCTGAACAGTCCCACCTATAGGAAACATCTTCTCTATGACCACTCTATCTAGACTTCTCAATATTCAATAGGTTTCAATGAGATCCCCACCCGCCCCCGCATCTCCATCATTCTTCTAAACTCTCGTGAGTAGAGACCTAAAGCCATCAAATGCTTCTCATGCATTAAAACTTTCATTCTCGGGATTATTCTTGTGAAGCTTCTCTGGCCCCTGTACAATGTCAGCACATCCTGTCTTTGATGAGGGACCCAATACTGCAGTGTAACCAATGCCTTACAAAGGCTCAGCATTACATCCTTGCTTTTATAGTCTAGCCCTCTCGAAATGAATATTAACATTGCATTTGCCGCCTTTACTGCTGACTCAACCTGCAAGTTAATCTTTAGGGAATCCTGCACTAGGACTCCCAAGTTCCTTTGCACCTTGGATTTCTGAATTTGCTTCCATTTAGAAAAGAGTTTACACATTTATTCCTTCTACCAAAGTGAACAACCATACACTTCCTTACACTGAATTCCATCTGCCACTTTGCCAGTTCTCCTAATCCATCCAAATCCTTCTGAAGACCCTCTGCTTCCTTAACATTTCCTGTCAATCTACCTATTTTCATCCACGAGCTTGGCCACAAAGACATTAATTATGTAACTCAGATCATAAACATATAAAATGAGAAAAAGTTGTCCCAACACTGACCTCTGTATAATATCAATAGTTACTGACAGCCAATCAGAACAGGCCCCCTTTATTCCCACTTTTTACCTCCTGCCAGTCAGCCAAACTTGTATCCATGTTTGTATCATCTTCTTGAATGAAATTAATGGCTGCATCATTTCTTTGCCTACACAGATGCTGCTCAACCCAGTGAGTTCCTTCCAGCATCTTCAGTCTCGTCTGTTTACCAAAGCAGACTCTGGCCATACACTGGAGTGAGCTGATTTAATCATCTATAATCGACTATTGCTCTCCATTCTCCATCCTGTTACTTTACCAGCCAGCCCAGTGAAATATGTTCTTGAGGCAATGCTACCCTGTTTGGTGGTTTGACCATAAGAAATGTTCTGGGTTTATTGGGATTGTAAAAGGCTGATGAATAGTTTCACTGCAGCAAAGGTCTGAGAATTGAGGGATGAATGCAAACTCAGTACAACCATGTGGCTGGTTCTCTGTGGATTTGTACACTTTGTGGGCAGGTCATACTGCAGGGGCTCATTGAACGATACAGATGATTTGAGCAACCACTGTATGTAGTAAGGCTATTTTTCACTACAACTGTCCGACACTTTACATAGGTTTGTTTTTTTTAGTTAAATTAATTCTCACTGCATTTTCTGCACACAGCTGCAGCTGTACCCTTTGTGGTGCTCCCCGTGTAGTTTCACTGTCCACGGTGCCATGATCTGCACTGCACTCCACTCTGCACTCATCTCCATCAGTCTCTAATGTTGGGTACTGAATTGAGAATGTTTGCTGCTGTTTTACCCACCTCTCCCTACCCTTCAAATGACCACTGATTTATCATTTAGTCAACGTCCTGGAATATACGATCCGGGAATTTCAATCTCCCTCATCCTCCACGGGGATTCTGAAATCTTAAACCTGAGTGTGATCAATCAGAGGCACTGCCTGTGCAGTATGGCATCCGGAGACACAAGGAGCAGAAATTCCCATATCTTCAGGAATAGTTCCCAGTTACCCGGCCATGATCTAAGAAATATTTCACTCTCCTTTCTCTTTCATAAAGATGCTGATCTTTCATTTGTATCCTTAACTGAACAACTCTTTCCTTGTCATGGTTGTGTTCAAGTCTGGGTTAGTGATTAAATACTTGGTAATTTCTTCTTAATTTTGCACTGTAATTTGAGTGAATCACTTACTTGATCTTAAGTAATTGATTCTTGCTCTTTTGTCCAACAAATTCCAATTCCTTGCAGTTGGCACAGATTGCACTCTATGTAAACCTGTCCCCAATGCCAAGTACAAAACATTGATTTCCTCTATTGAAACTGATGACCTGTTTAATCACTGGCTAACAAAGGAGAAAAGTGTGGGTAGGAAAAGCAACAGGAACACAAATTATTTCTGAAATACTTACAACAAATTTTTCTACCATTTCATTTCAGGTATACTAAATGTGACCAATCAACGAACAAATTCGAAAAAGAAATGTTCCAAGAAGTATGTTTTAATTGAACTATCTTTTCTACCGATGTTAGATATGAAGTATAAAGATTTGCAGCTGAAGAATTGTGATCAGGAGAGAAGAATTTCAGAATTGTGTTCTCATCATGTGTGATGTATTTTGTACCTTGTTTACAACAGTCTGAAGTGTAGATTACTCATCACCCAAATGACCAATACACTGGGGATGAGACTGTTGATGATACATTACAAGAAGGATCCTTGGTTCAGCCTGGGTTGGCAGATACTCCAGTGCTCTGGGTGGTGGTGGATAAGTTCATTCATCAGCTTCCTCATAGCCGGTCACTGAACCTTAATACAAATTGCACATACGAGAGAATCCAGCACAATTAGCCTCACCTTCAAACAACCTCTTGACCCTGGCCTCAGTTTACACAGCATGGCAGAATATTGGGGTAG